>NC_090325.1:28807266-29407266 GCF_035084215.1 Heptranchias perlo
TCATCTGTATAGAAAGAAACAGAGTTAACGTTTCAGGTCGAAGACCGCTTGTCAGAACTGGTCGTGGTTGAAGATTAAACAATTTTAAGCAACTACAGAGCCAGGGAGAAGCAGTGGGGAGGACGAAAGAACAAAAGGTCATAACCACTGCTCCCATTTTTTTTTGGGCAGGTGCTGGTAATGGTTCTGATGTTGCCATTTGCAGCTCCCTTTAGACCCATCTTTTGTTTCCCTTACTTGTCCCATTACCACCCTCCTTGCCTTGCACCATCATCCCTTTTGTCATTTAATCACTCTATCACAGACCGTCCCTTTTGTTCTTTCCTCCCCTCCCCCTGGCTCTGTAGTTGCTTAAAGATTGTTTAATCTTCAGCTTCTTCCAGTTCTGACAGAGGGTCATCGACCTGAAAATGTTAACTGTTTCTTTCTCGAGAGATGCTTATTAACGTAAGAAATAGGAATTAGGAGCAGGAGTTGGCCATACGGCCCCTCGAGCCTGCTCCGCCATTCACTATCATGGATGATTTTCGGCTTCAACTGCACTTTCCCGCCCAATCTCCATATCCCTTGATTCCCCTAGAGTCTAAAAATCTATTGATCTCAGTCTTGAATATACTCGTGATGTGGAGATGCCGGTGATGGACTGGGGTTGACAAATGTAAGGAATCTTACAACACCAGGTTATAAGTCCAACTGTTTTATTTGAAAAAATCACAAGCTTTCGGAGGCTTTCTCCTTCATCAGGTGAGCGAGTGTGACGCTCACCTGACGAAGGAGAAAGCCTCCGAAAGCTTGTGATTTTCAAATAAAACAGTTGGACTATAACCTGTGTGTTGTAAGATTCCTTATATTTGAATATACTCAACAACTCAGCATCCACAGCCCTCTGGGGTAGAGAATTCCAAAGATTCACAACCTTCTGAGTGAAAGAAATTCCTCCTCATCTCAGTCCTAACTGTCCGACCCCTTATCCAAGACTACGTCCCCTAGTTCTAGACTCTCCAGCCAGGGGAAACATCCTCTCAGCAACAACCCTGTCAAGCTCTCTTAGAATCTTATACGTTTCAATGAGATCATCTCTCATTCTTCTGAACTCCCAGAGAGTATAGGCCCATTCTACTCAATCTTTCCTCATTGGACAACCCTCTCATCCCAGGAATTAAGGACAGTTATAATGTGAGCAGAATTGCTGAAGCAGTGTGTAACCATAATGTAAATGCATTAATGATGCTTTTGCTACACATGGGCCATTCTTCTCTCAATGAGACACAATGCTTTAAAAAGTCATTGTAAACAATTTTACAACACCAAGTTATAGTCCAGCATTTTATTTTAAATTCACAAGCTTTCGGAGGCTTCCTCCTTCGTCAGGTAAATGTTCAGGAGCTCCTTGAAGCCTACGCATTTATACATATAGAACAATACATGGTGTTTACAGACTGCCCCTGCAACTGCCCGTTGCCAAGGCAATCACCCGTGTTCAGACAGAGAGGTGTCACCTGCAGAACCCCCGAATACACATATTGTTGAATGTGTATTCGGGGGTTCTGCAGGTGACACCTCTCTGTCTGAACACGGTGATTGCCTTGGCAACGGGCAGTTGCAGGGGCAGTCTGTAAACACCATGTATTGTTCTATATGTATAAATGCGTAGGCTTCAAGGAGCTCCTGAACATTTACCTGACGAAGGAGGAAGCCTCCGAAAGCTTGTGAATTTAAAATAAAATTGCTGGACTATAACTTGGTGTTGTAAAATTGTTTACAATTGTCAACCCCAGTCCATCACCGGCATCTCCACATCTTAAAAAGTCATGCAACATTAAATTAAAAACATTACAAACTTTTTTATTGCGATTTTGCCATGAAATAAGGTGGAGTGAATTTTCACTGCAACAGTAACAATCACACATGATAAAACTGCAGCTAGTCATTTTTGACAGCATACTTGAGTATAAGGTTGGCTTTTGTTTGAGTCAGGCAGTAGGCTTCTACATCATTTGTGCCTCTGGAGTTCTGGTCCTTGTGATTTAATTAATTTACTACAGGCTATTGTGAGGCAGATGATCTGGAATGTAAATAACTTATCCTTTTAAAAAAAACAATCCAGATTTAACTGCCTGAAGCTCTTGGGAACCATTCTACATTGACACCATTCTAGATACCATACTCACCATGCTAGAGTCTATTATAAAAGATGTGATAACAGAACACTTGGAGGGCATTAACGGGATTGAACAAAGTCAGCATGGGTTTATGAAAAGGAAATCATGCTTAACAAATCTACTGGAGTTCTTTGAGGATGTAATTATTAGAATAGATAGGGGAGAACTAGTGGATGTGGTGTATTTGGATTTTCAGAAGGCTTTTGATAAGGTCCCACACAAGAGGTTAGTGTGCAAAATTAAAGCACATGAGATTGGGGGGAATATACTGGCATAGATTGAGAATTGGTTGACAGACAGGAAACAGAGAGTAGGAATAAACGGGTCTTTTTCCCGAGTGGCAGGCAGTGACTAGTGGGGTACCGCAGGGATCAGTGCTTGGGCCCCAGCTATTCACAATATATATATCAATGATTTGTTGAGGGAACTAAATGTAACATTTCCAAGTTTGCAGACGACACAAAGCTGAGGTGGAATGTGAGCTGTGAGGAGGATGCAAAGACGCTCCAATGTGATTTAGAGGTGAGGTGAGAGTGACTGCCCTTGACATTAAGGCAGCATTTGATCGAGTGTGGCACCAAGGAGCCCTAGTAAAATTGAAGACAATGGGAATCAGGGGGAAAACTCTCCAGTGGCTGGAGTCATACCTAGCACAAAGGAAGATGGTAGTGGTTGTTGGAGGCCAATTATCTCAGCCCCAGGGCATTGCTGCAGGAGTTCCTCAGGGCAGTGTCCTAGGCCCAACCATCTTCTGCTGCTTCATCAATGACCTTCCCTCCATCATAAGGTCAGAAATGGGGATGTTCGCTGATGATTGCACAGTGTTCAGTTCCATTCGCAACCCCTCAAATAACGAAGCAGTCCGAGCCCGCATGCAGCAAGACCTGGACAACATCCAGGCTTGGGCTGATAAGTGGCAAGTAACATTCGCCCTTGACATTCAACGGCATTACCATCGCCGAATCCCCCATCATCAACATCCTGGGGGTCACCATTGATCAGAAACTTAACTGGACCAGCCATATAAATACTGTGGCTACGAGAGCAGGTCAGAGGCTGGGTATTCTGCGGCGAGTGACTCACCTCCTGACTCCCCAAAGCCTTTCCACAATCTACAAGGCACAAGTCAGGAGTGTGATGGAATACTCTCCACTTGCTTGGAGCTCCAACAACACTCAAGAAGCTCGACACCATCCAGGACAAAGCAGCCCGCTTGATTGGCACCCCATCCACCACCCTAAACATTCACTCCATTCACCACCGGCACACAGTGGCTGCAGTGTGTACCATCCACAGGATGCACTGCAGCAACTCGCCAAGGCTTCTTCGACAGCTCCTCCCAAACCCGTGACCTCTACCACCTCGAAGGACAAGAGCAGCAGGCACATGGGAACAACACCACCTGCACGTTCCCCTCCAAGTCACACACCATCCCGACTTGGAAATATATCGCCGTTCCTTCATTGTCGCTGGGTCAAAATCCTGGAACTCCCTTCCTAACAGCACTGTGGGAGAACCGTCATCACACGGACTGCAGCGGTTCAAGAAGGCGGCTCACCACCACCTTCTCAGGGCAATTAGGGATGGGTAATAAATGCCAGCCTTGCCAGCGACGCCCACATCCCATGAACGAATAAAAAAAAGACAAGTTGAGTGAGTGGGCAAGAACATGACAGATGCAGTATAACTTTGGTTGTAAAAACAGAAAGGCAGATTATTATCTGAATGGTGATAGAATGGGAAAAGGGGAGATGCAACGAGACCTGGGTATCCTTGTACACCAGTCGCTGAAAGCGAGCATTCAGGTGCAGCAAGCAGTTAGGAAGGCGAATGGTATGTTGGCCTTCATTGCAAGAGGATGTGAGTACAGGAGCAGGGATGTCTTACTGCAGTTACACAGGGCCTTGGTGAGACCACATCTGGAGTATTGTGTGCAGTTTTGGTCTCCTTATCCGAGGAAGGATGTCCTTGCCATGGAGGGAGTGCAACAAAGGTTTACCAGACTGATTCCTGGGATGGCAGGATTGACATATGAGGAGAGATTGGGTCGACTAGGCCTATATTCACTGGAGTTTAGAAGAATGAGAGGTGATCTCATCGAAACATATAAAATTCTAACAGGACTAGACAGACTAGATGCAGGGAGGATGTTCCCGATGGCTGGGGAGTCCAGAACCAGGGGTCACAGTCTCAGGATACGGGGTATGCCATTTAGAACAGAGATGAGGAGAAATTTCTTCACTCAGAGGGTGGTGAATCTGTGGAATTCCCTACCACAGACGGCAGTGGAGGCCAAGTCATTAGATGTATTCAAGGAGATAGATATGTTTCTTAATGCTAAAAGGATCAAGGAATATGGGGAAAAAGCGGGAACAGGGTACAGAGTTAGACAATCAGCCACGATCATTTTGAATGACGGAGCAGGCCCGAAGGGCCGAATGGCCTACTCTTGCTCCTATTTTCTATGTTTCTGGATAGTAATAGCAGTGGGCAACGGTGAGAATGAGGCTTGGGGGCAACGGCCACAGTGAAAAACCGTCTGGATGCAGCTGATCACATGCTGAGGTCCTGACGTGGACCCCCAAATTTTCTCTTACTCACATTCATTGAGGAAGTAACAACCCAAGTCAACAGTAGTAAGCCCAAAGATGTGGTGTACCTTGATTTCCAAAAGGCTATCAATTAAAATCAAAGCTGCAGAACTTCAGGGTAAGCTGGGAATGGAGCTGGCTGAAGGGTCAGAAGCAACATGCACTTGTTAGAGGCACTGGGGATGAAATTAGTCTTCAGCAGAATCATTTAGGAAACAATGGATGTTACATGTGGCGAGGGGCACGTGTTTGATCCATCCAGAGAGATCCTATCAAGATGGACCGAATAGCATTCCCTATCCATAATAACTCCTTGATCTCCTGTGCAACCATAGATTCATACTGGATCACGAGATCTAAACGGCACAATCGTTGAGTGGGTCGTAAATAACTACAAATCCAAGTGCTCCCTTGCAATAAAAATCCCCGCCCGCCATACCCCAATCCCTCAGGCTAGAAATAACTACGAATGGCACCCCCCGACCCCCCCCCAACTCGTCTGATCCCATGCTACCTGTGGCTCGCAATTTAACTTCCCCTCCCATTCCCACATTGACTTCTTTGTTATTGGCCTTGTACAATGTTCCAACAAAGCTCAACGCAAGTATCAAGAACTATTTTCATCTTTCTCCTTAGAACCCTGCAATCCTCTGATCTGAACATTGACTCGAGTTAACTTCAGATTTTAGCTATAATCCTCATTTTCAAACCAATTTTAATTCCACACCTGACATCTAGCTTTTTCATTGCTCATTTTCTTGCATTTGCTCAGGCACCCACTTCTTTGGCTATTTACACACCCTTTGTGTCTTTGTGTATGACTTGACTGAGGTCACATCATTCCACTCATGATTCCTCTCTGGTTCACTATGCTATGCCCCGCCCCCCTCCCTCCCCCTATTTTTCAGTTTTGAAGAAGGGTCTGTATCCGAAATGTTAACTTGTCTGTTCTCTCTTTAGAGGCTGACTCACCTGCTGGGTGTTTCCAGCATTAGGAACACAACAGGTGTAGGTCATTCAGCCTGCCCCACCATTCAATTAGATCATAGCTGACCTGTACCTCAACTCCATTTACCCACCGTCTCACCATATGCCTTGATACCATTTCCTATTTGTTTAAAACAAATAGAAGGTGGACTTCCCTTTCAGATATCAGTTTGGCATGTGAGTTTTTCTGGCATTGTTTTTATAGAGTCATAGAGTCATACAGCACAGATAGAGGCCCTTCGGCCCATCGTGTCCGCGCCGGCCATCAGCCCTGTCTACTCTAATCCCATATTCCAGCATTTGGTCCGTAGCCTTGTATGCTATGGCATTTCAAGTGCTCATCCAAATGCTTCTTGAATGTTGTGAGGGTTCCTGCCTCCACAACCCTTTCAGGCAGTGAGTTCCAGACTCCAACCACCCTCTGGGTGAAAAAGTTCTTTCTCAAATCACCTCTAAACCTCCCGCCTTTTACCTTGAATCTATGTCCCCTTGTTATAGAACCCTCAACGAAGGGAAAAAGCTCCTTAGTATCCATCCTATCTGTGCCCCTCATAATTTTGTACACCTCAATCATGTCCCCCCTCAGCCTCCTCTGCTCCAAGGAAAACAAACCCAATCTTCCCAGTCTCTCTTCATAGCTGAAGCGCTCCAGCCCTGGTAACATCCTGGTGAATCTCCTCTGCACCCTCTCCAAAGCGATCACATCCTTCCTGTAGTGTGGCGACCAGAACTGCACACAGTACTCCAGCTGTGGCCTAACCAGTGTTTTATACAGCTCCATCATAACCTCCTTGCTCTTATATTCTATGCCTCAGCTAATAAAGGCAAGTATCCCATATGCCTTCTTTACCACCTTATCTACCTGTTCCGCCGCCTTCAGGGATCTGTGAACTTGCACACCAAGATCCCTCTGACCCTCTGTCTTGCCTAGGGTCCTCCCATTCATTGTGTATTCCCTTGCCTTGTTAGTCCCTCCAAAGTGCATTACCTCGCACTTTTCCGGGTTAAATTCCATTTGCCACTGTTCCGCCCATCTGACCAACCCATCTATATCGTCCTGCAGACTGAGGCTATCCTCCTCGCTATTTACCACCCTACCAATCTTTGTATCATCAGCGAACTTACTGATCATACCTTTTACATTCATATCCAAGTCGTTAATGTAGACCACAAACAGCAAGGGACCCAGCACCGATCCCTGTGGTACCCCACTGGCCACAGGCTTCCAGTCACAAAAACAACCTTCGACCATCACCCTCTGCCTTCTGCCACTAAGCCAGTTTTGTATCCAAAGTGCCAAGGCACCCTGGATTCCATGGGCTCGTACCTTCTTGACCAGTCTCCTGTGGGGGACTTTATTGAAGGCCTTACTGAAATCCATGTATACCACATCCACTGCGTTACCCTCATCCACACGCCTAGTCACCCCCTCAAAAAATTCAATCAAATTAGTCAGACATGATCTTCCCTTGACAAAGCCATGTTGACTATCCCTGATTAATCCTTGCTTCTCCAAGTGGAGACTAATTTTGTCCTTCAGAATTTTTTCCAATAATTTTCCTACCACTGATGTTAGGCTCACTGGCCTGTAGTTCCCCGGTTTTTCCCTACTCCCCTTCTTGAATAATGGTATTACATTAGCGGTTCTCCAGTCCTCTGGCACATCCCCTGTGGCCAGAGAGGTTCTGAATATATGTGTCAGAGCCCCCGCAATCTCCTCCTTTGCCTCACACAGTAGCCTGGGATACATTTCGTCCGGGCCTGGGGATTTATCCATTTTTAGGCCTGCTAAAACCGCCAATACCTCCTCCCGCTCAATGCATTGGCCATGAACTGCTTTGGGCTATCATGAGCATTTGGAAAGACAGTGTATAAATGCAAGTTCTATCTTTATACTACAGTAAAACTGATTACAATAAAATATATTTATTTACAAACTAGTTCACTTCCTAAAGACAAAAACATTTTTTTTGTTTCTGTATTTGTTTCCCATGTTCTAATTCACCTCTCAATCATTGTTAGTCTTGAATTGTGTATGTGTGTCTTTTTGAAACACTATCACTCAGAAGAACTGCTGTAGAGAATATATATATATTTATTTATTAGGAGAGAGATGCTAAGAGATTCCTCTTATTTGCTCCCGCTTCGCTGAACTTTATTTTGCCAGAAGTGCTGTTTACATTTTTGAACAAGAGAGGCTCATTGTCTCAGAACACATACTGTATCTACTGGCGAAGCAGAAAGAGATCAGAGGACTTTCCCAGCCAGTGAATTCTAATATCAACTCTTTCAGTGTCAGGCTAATTTTATAAAATAATTCTAAGGAAATACCAGAAATTAAACGTCAGGGAAGTGGTTTAATATTATTTTTGGGGAGATAATCAAGTGGTTAGTCATGTTACTGGTTACAAAAATATTACATTTTTAAAATTCCAATTTACTGGGGACATTTGTTCTTCAGAATGCCCCTTGAAAAATCGTCTTTGCTAGAAGTTAAGAAAGCCACTAAGTAGAAATTTTGTTAAGCTATATAACTGACATGAATGCAACGTTTGGTGTTCGATAATTATGAATGAATTGAGCGTTTTTTGAAGCTTAAAGTTGATGTTGTTGATCCCGGGGAAGGAACAAGTAGAGCCCAGCAAAAGAAAAACAGGAAATGTGTTCCTTCCTACTTGGACGTGG
Source organism: Heptranchias perlo (assembly GCF_035084215.1). Classification (NCBI taxonomy): domain Eukaryota; kingdom Metazoa; phylum Chordata; class Chondrichthyes; order Hexanchiformes; family Hexanchidae; genus Heptranchias; species Heptranchias perlo. The sequence continues at coordinate 28,815,692 of NC_090325.1, forward strand.
ATTCACATTTACTGGTTCTGACAAAAATCCTTGACCGTCACGTGTTTGTGTTAAGCTCTTGCTGAAGATAGTATGAAACCAAGAATACTAAAACACCTGCCCTCAAAGATAAACCACGAGACGTTTTCAAACAAAAGCTCTTTCAACTGAAAAGACAGATGAAGGTAATAGGAGAATGCAGTGCTACCCTGGCCAGAGCCATTGATGCATCCTATGCTGCCTCATACTAAATAGAAAGAAGTGAAAATTTTAATTCAATTGATGAAAGTCTTATACCATCAGCATTGATTGAAATGGCATTGATAGTATGTGGAAGGAAAGTTGCTGACCAGCCAAGTCTCACCCCACAATCTGACAACACGGTTGATTGTATAATTGCTGATATGGCAGGAGGAGTTGGTCCAAATTTTAGACCAGTACATGACAAGTAAAAACAGTAAGTGGAATTGTTTTGTCAAGATTTGCATGGGGCAAAAGACATGACCGGATGCAATAGTTTACTTGCTGCTTGGGTGAAAGCTTTTGCACCACTGTTGTATACGCAGGGAGGTACTAGCCACAAAAGCGACAGCTGCAGTCAAGGCAGTGAACCACATAAAAGCTCAACCACTGAACTTACACCTCTTCTCAGTGCTATGTGGAGAGATGGGATCATTGCACCTGCAACTTCTGCTTTGTATGGAAGTTCGATTGCTGTCGTATGGTTTTGGCAAGAATCTGCAAACTCAGGGAGGAGTGACTATGTTTTTAAATTGAATCTGAATCATTAGTTCATGATTTTCTCGATCACAGCTTCCAGGTTTTACTGGGCTATTTGACTGACATGTTTGACAAGCTCAATGAACCTTTCTTTGCAAAGTAAGAACTGTAACATTTATGCATGAAAAAGTATAAAGCACTGTCAAAAAACCTTTGCTATGCAGTAGCTATATGCTGCAAGACAATGTAACTATGTTCCCGACATTGTCTTCTGTCATTATGGACTGTGAAATATCTAGTCTAGAAATTAAAGATGTAATTCTGGAGCATTTGTCTCAGCTTTGCACAAAATTCAAAGAATATCTTCCTGAAGGGGAGGCAAATGAATGGCAGGATTTCAGAGGACTTTGTAGCAAAGGCCAAGATTGATGTGAATCTAAGACAATTTGATCGATGTTGCTGGTGACTTTAAGTTTTGAGAGATAATTTTAAAGCCATACCTCTTGATCAGTTCTGGCTCTCAATTCAAAAAAAGTTCAGAGTTGTCCCAAAGAGCTGTTGAATTACTTGTTCGCTTTGCCTCAACATATGTGTGATGTGGAATTTTTTTCACTTACATTAAAAGCAAGTACAGAAGCCCCTTGAACGTAGACTGATTTGCAGTTTGAAACTCTCCAAGATTCCACAAATTGTGCACTACAAACAGGCTCATCCTGCTCATTGAGATAAGAGTGAGTCATCGAGTGCTCTTTTATGGTCACGTTTATTTAGTAGGCTACTGTGCTATTAACGTTGTTTTCTATCTTAAGCAATGTTATGTTAGTCGAGAAAATAAAATCCTCTTGTTCCATGTAAAAATACTGTTTCTTAGAAAGGGGCATGAATCTCTGAAGGGGGCTCAGCAAATAAAGTTTGGGAGCCTCTACAATAAACTGGAATCATACAGATTGTAAGATCATTATTAAAATGATCTTGATAGAGTCTGTTTAATATTAATTTCCACCAAACAAGCTACATGTATTTATTAATACAATTTCCCATATGCTACAATCCCTTCTTTTTTAAAAAAATAATAAACTTTTTGGAGTTGATCCATCATGTTCTTTCGAAATATATACATACTACGTCTTGCATCTAGAAGGGGCGGTTATATTTAGTGATTTGACCCCAATGCTTCATGTACTTCCTGCCGCGCTCTCTTCAGTTTCCCTTCCAGACTCGCTGACACGCACAGAGTGAGAGAGAGAAGCAAAGGCGGCTCACCTCGTCCACTGTCCGCTTGGGAAGGTGCAGGATCCCCAACAGCAGTTTGAGCTTCACCGCCGACGAGAGGCCGTGAAAACACACTCGGATGTTGTCCACGACGTCCTTAGTGAGCAGCGAGGCGATGCTGGGAGGCGCCCAGAGCTCGTCCGCCGCCCCGAGTTTATTGTGAAGCCACAAGCCTGTGTCGCTCTCCCTCATGGACGCCATCTTGAAGAAGGAGATTTGAATGGACGGGCATTAAACGGGACGACTAAACCCTTTGCTCTACGCCCCGCCCCCTCACACTCAAGCCCCTCCTACCGCCCCGCCCCGTCGGAAGCCCACAACCAAACTCGCTAACCGCTGCGAAGCCGCGCCTTCCGCTGTCAGTTGGTTTGACTGACGTGGCCGTGTCCCCGCCTCTTCGGCCAGCCCGCCTAGCCAATTGGTGCAATTCACACGTCAATCATATCAATGATCCATTCCCTGCCCCCCCCCCCCCCACCCTGTACACGCGCGCGCACGCACCGCTAATCAAGTTGAGTTGAGAGGAAGGAAGCTCGAGTGGTTTTAAATTTAAATTTTTCGGTCGGTTCGAGTCAGATTATTTTAAGGAGAAATTTTTTCCTTTAAACCGGCTGGTTTTTTTTTAAAAGAGTAGTTAAATGTTTAGTCGTCAGGTTTACGATTGATAATAAAATAACGGCACGCTTGCTTTTATTTTCTTCCTTTCTCTTCCCCCCCCCCCCCCCCCCCAACATTATCCCCCATTATTAACAGGTCGGTGGTGCGGAGGGTCTGACGCCGCTGCTCAGTGCGATGATGGCCGTTCCCCTGCCCTGTGTCATCGTCTTGCTCGCTGCCGGGTTGTTAGCTGAAGCCAACAGCGAATCGGGGACCGTGATCCCGGCTGAAAGTAAGTCCCGGTCCACCCCCTGCAGTTAAAGGTGTCATTCGGTGTTGGGACACCGCACTATAATTCTCGCCGACTAGTAACCTAGAGAACTTGTGTTCAGATCCCACCATGACAGTTTGAGAATTTTTGAATTCAAAAAAAATCTGGGGGGGAGGGGAAAGCTGATTTATCAGTAGAAGTGAGCAAGGAAACTGTCGGATTGTGGTTTAAAAACCCCAACTGGTTCCCTGATGTCCTTCGAGGAAGGAAACCTGCCGTCCTTACCAGGTCTGGCCGCCTCTAACAAGCCACTCAGTTGTATGGAATGGATGGACCTTGCCAGCGATGCCCACATGCCGCGAATTAATTTTTAAAAAATGTTCTCTGAAAAGCCTCGACCGTTACCCTCACTGGGCACCTGGTTTGCCCAAATGGAGCTTGCGACCTGAATGAATCCCCCCGCGATTGATGCGCTCTCCCCCGTAAATCCTGCTCTCTTTCCCCCCCCCCCACCACTTAAATGATAATCTTTCTCTGTGTTCGTCCCCGTACCTTTTTAAGGTCTTCTTTCAAGTATTTTATAGCCACTTGTGGTGAAGCCTTCCACATCCTAATCTCATTTTGCATGCCGAATAATTCCTTCTATCCTCTATCAGTGTATTTCTGGCAATGGCCTAACCTGGGTAATTGTTACTAAGTCACAGTTTTGTTTCTTAGTGGAGATACATACTGCCCTATTACCTGCAAGTTTAGTTATGTTTGACTCGACTTTTGCGTGTATAGTTCTCAGCGTCACGTTGGATTTAATGTACCTTGTGCATCGATGTAACTGGCCTTTGTTACACGACATTTTTCCTGCTGAGTTTATGCTGGTACCGTATAGGTCACTCGTTACAGAGATCTGATTCATTGACACAGGCATATACATATGTGTATTGTGCTTCATGTGTGCAGTGTTGTTCTTGGTGTTAATCTGTTTTCCTCCAATTCTAAGTGTAACCCGGCTGGTATGAATGAGGCAGTGTTCAATGCAGCTACCCACTACCTTAACCATCAGCCATCCAGGAAGCCTCATTTAATTTTTTTTAAGTAGTTGAAATCAGATCAATGAAAAATCTTGAAATAAGCCAATTTATTTGATAGTTTTAGATGTTTTTTACATCATCATGACCTGTCAACTCTGGAAATAATTTTATTTTTATTTACAAGAATTATTGAATCATAGAATGGTTACAGCACAGAAGGAGACCATTCAGCCTATTGAGCCTGTGCTGGATCACTGCAAGAGCAATCCAGCTAGTCCCACTCCTGCTCTTTCCCTGTACCCCGCAATTTTTTCCCTTTAAGTACTTATCCAATTCCCTTTTGAAAGCCATTGAATCTGCCTCCGGCACCCTTTCAGACATTGCATTCCAGATCATAACCATTTGCTGCGTAAAAAGGTTTTTCCACATGTTGCCTTTGGTTCTTTCACCTTAAATCTGTGTCCTCTGGTTCTCAACCCTTCTGCCAATGGGAACGGTTTCTTTCTATGTACTCTGTCTGACCCCTCATGATTTTGAACACCTCTGACAAATCTCCTTTCGACGTTATCTGCTCTAAGGAGAACCACCCCAGCTTCTTTAGCCTATCCCGTAACTGAAGTCCTTCATCCCTGGAACCATTCTAGTAAATTTTTTCTGCACCCTGTCTAAGGCCATCACATCCTTCCTAAAGTGCAGTGCCCAGAATTGGACACAATACTCCAGTTGTGGCCGAACCAGGATTTTATAAAGCTTCATCATAACCTCCTCGCTTTTGTACTCTATGCCTCTATTTATAGAGCCCAGGATCCCATATACTTTTATAAATTGCTTTCTCAACTTGCCCTGTCACCTTCAACAACCTGTGCACATATGTCCCCAGGTCTCTCTGTTCCTGCATCCCCTTTAGAATTGTACCCCTTAGTTTATATTGCCTCTTGTTCTTCCTACCAAAATGTATCACGTCGCACTTCTCTGCGTTAAATTTCATCTGCCACATGTCCGCTCATTCCACCACCCTGTCTATGTCCTCTTGAAGTCTATCGCTATCTTCCTCACTGTTTACTACACTTTCAAGTTTTGTGTCATCTGCAAATTTTGAAATTGTGCTCTGTACACCCAAGTTCAAGTCATTAATCTATATCAAGAAAAGCAGTGGTCCTAGTGCCGACCCCTGGGGGACACCACTATATACCATCCTCCAGTCTGAAAAACAACCATTCACCTGTTCACTACTCTCTGTTTCCTGTCACTTAGCCAATTTCATGTCCATGCAGTCATTGTCCCTTTTATTCTATGGGTTTCAACTTTTCTGACAAATTATAGTCCCAGATTGGAGGTGGGGATAGGAAAAATAAAGATTGAACCCTGTCTATTTTGAATGTGAGCTATTCTAGTTGAGTTGAATTTTGCAGTATGATTATGTAGTTATTTTAAAATATGATGCAATAAGTGCACAATAGCATTGTCTAGGGTGAGGCACTGCAATCTGTAAGACACTGATCAGGGCGTAATATTTGTTTTCTAATTTGAAAAACTTGTAATCACTTAGATATTCCACTGTAAATATCCAATGACAAAGCATTTGTGATCTTATTTGTTAGCTTGTTTTGATTGCTAAACCAGTCATGAGTTTTTATTCGTACTGTTTATGGTAAACTAGAGCCAGCTCATTTTTGCTGTTTTAATGTTTCTTCCACAGGTCGCCCCTGTGTTGACTGTCATGCTTTTGAATTCATGCAGAGAGCACTACAGGACTTGAAAAGGACTGCAAATAACCTAAACACTAGGGTAAGTATGCATTGCTCACTATAACAAATTGATAAAATAAATCAAAATAGTACAAATTTGAAAAGCTGTTGCTTGGAGCCATACAAGAAGTATTCTGTATGGCTTTTCTTTTATTGAAGAGTATAAAAGCAGTGCAGATGCTGGAGGTTATTATAAATGAGGTGCTGCTGTAAAGCTGACGAGGAGAGCAACTTTGAGAATACATGGTGTTCACTTTCAGAAGTATTGAAAAATGTAAGATGCATTCCAATTTTGTATTAGCACATCAGGCACATTGGTGGATAATTTTATTGCATAGCACAACTCAGTTAAGATCATAGAATGTACAGTACAGAAAAAGGCCATTCGGTCCAGCAGTCCATGCCGGTGTTTATGCTCCACACGAGCCTTCTCCCACCCTAGTTCATCTAACCCTATCAGCATTTCCTTCGTCTGAACTGCGTATATGGTGTAATTAGAATAAGTTCAACAAAATTTGGACAAGGGATGAGGAGAGCATCCCTTTGATAATGTAGAAGAGCATTTGGCTCATAGTTATGGACATAGTGACAGACAATCATAGGATCAAGCCCCTAGCACAAGCATCTTAGCTATTGTGTTTGCAATCAAGTAGAGAGCAGTCTAGTGTCCTCATCTTCCTCACCAGTATTCATAGCTAGTGTAAAGAATCCACTTTAGAATGGGTATTTACATTTTTGTTTGGAGAATGAGTCACCTTTTGATTTGGAATTTATTAATGACTACGGTCAAAGTTTACATTATGTTTTCTACTGATTCAATGCTGTAATATGAATTGCTTTCAAATATTCATCTGTATTTGCTTGGATGTTTCTTGGATTTTTTAAGTCGACAAATTAACTTTTTATGTTCAGTACAAAAAATTGCAACAGCTACATAGGACATAATCCAAGATGTGACTGTGCTTGAACTACAGTAAATTGTAACAAATAAATAAAAATAGATTTGTTTGAACAGGAAAGAATGTTTGCACATTGCATATATTGCATATAACATTGGTGTTTGTGTAACTGTGTGTATTTTGAAATTTTGGTTAACGTGTACCATTGATATTTGTATATTTACAGACTGATGATCTGCTGCTGAGAGTAGAAAAGCGCGCTTTGTGTGACTGCCTGTCTTCAAACCTGTTAGACTGATGAATCCGAGAAGGGCAGTAATACTTTGCTCATTCCAATGAATCATGTGACACACATACAAGTGAAATGTGTCTCAAAAGTTTGAGATGATGATGTGTTTTAAATCCAGTTTAGCTGGTGATGTGCGAAGCGAAATATTCAGTAAAATGTCAAATATATTTCAGAGGACTATTAAAAAAACACTAGATGGTAAATTATTTGATTTGTGAAGCCACTGCTCTTTGGAATTCTCTTCCAAAACCCCTTTGTCCTGGTACCTGTGTCCATGTTTTCAAAAGTCTCCTAAAGACCTTTCTCTTTCATCATTCCTTCAATGTCTTCCTTTCCCCCTGCCCTCCCCCAATCATTTCTTTCAGATCTACTCTGCCCACCTCTCCCTCTTGTCAAGTAGTCTGAGATGTTTTTAGGTAAGGAGCCCTATATAAATGTGAGCTTTATTTTGCAGGTCAGCATAATTTTTTTGCACGTTTATTTATCCTGCACTTAACTAGAAAGCATGAAATGTGATGTAATAAGATGGTTTACTATTGTACAACACTCCATTATGTTAAATTAGTGGTGAGTAGAATGTACTTTATTGTGTCTTGTACTAAGATTTAAATATTTAGCTCTGGAAAATGTGGTATTGTGCAAGATTGACAATTAGTTTTATTAATGTGTTGATATATACAGTATATGTGTTGATCCTAAAAATGTCTTATTTAACAATTTGAATATGCATGGTACTGTTACTATTGTTTTAACTCACTACATCTACCTAAAATTCTGTTCAACAAGAAACTATCTCAATTTATTTATCTTGTTGCAATTATACAGTGCAAAGTAAATTTGTGCCTGGCATCTGGTTTGTTCAATACTTTCATCCCATGTTTAGTGTCATTCTGAGCATTGTGCAGGAGTTGCGATTCAAACTGCCTTCCTTTTCACCCCCCTCACTTCTTGAATTTTGTTCAATTCCATTTTTTTTAAAAATTGCTTTGTTTCCCTCTCACATGTCATCTGCTGCATGCTGACCATAAGGCAGACTGGCATCATGTTCCCAGACAGATGGTTACTGCCCATGAAATTACTGAGCTGGATGCTTGGTGGTTTGAGAACAGTTTGAGCTGAGCCTCTGATTGTCACCCCATCTCTCTCAGAAATTGCCTTGTGCTCTATTCAGCGCCTTGTGGAGTGGAATATTAGTGTAAATCAGAGGCGCAGTGCACTTGTTTAAAATTTGTCCGTTCACATGCACCCTTTTGTTTTTGCATTGATAATTTAGATTAGGGTTTTCAAGCAGTGCTCATTTGTTTTCAGAATTAGAACACACACAGATAATGAGCGTGGAAACTCCATCTAATTTTCTAGCTCCTTTTAGTTTTAAAAAAAAATTATGAGGAGGGAAATCCAAATTAATCGTAGGAAAGATAATAGAGGCTTGCACTAGGGAAAGTGCACTTGTACAGCATTTGTTCTCAGGCTGACTAAATTTAAAATGATGCTATATTATATAGGTAGTCCTTCACTCATCCTTCGCCTCCAGTGTCTCTGTATGTCGCCCATTCTAATTTCTCTATTTTATAATAGGACTGTGGTCAAATGTTTTTTAGAATCCAAGTTTGGGATGATCCAACTACTTCCTGGCTAACCTCATTTTCCATTCTCTTTTACTGTCGAATTGAAGAGTTCGGGATGAGAAAAGGCCATTGGTTTATCAGAGCTCATTATTCTCGTCTAGGGTTGTCCAGCCCTTTCCAAACCTTCAGGTTGTCAAGACTCAAAGAACGGCATTGACTAGCCTTTGAGTGTTGCATGTGGTCTATGGGCTGCAGCTTGAATAGCCCTGCTCTAGTACATTAACTCTCTAATAAAGTTTGATAACCCAAATGATTTTTCCTCCATTACCTTGCTTGTTAGGTTATGCCAAACATTTATTATTTGAATGACTTAAGCTAGGGTATGGTTGCATAGTTGACAAGAACACTCTAGTACCTTGTTATGACCTCTTCCCCACCCCATCTTTACTGAAGGCATTGACTGTCTTACTGAGGTACAGTTCCAAGGATGGTGACTAGCTCCAGGAACTTTGCCTAAGTGTTCATTGGCTAGCGGTTAGAAAGAACACAGGGAAATTGCTGGCATACATCTTTTTATATGCAGTCCATGGGCTCCATGACACGCAACTGGTTCACTAAGAGGGTAAAAGCCTGGATTTTAACTGCCGGCTGGATTTCCCCACATGGGCAAGTTAATTTCCTGCCTGTGGCAGAATGAGGCCCGGTTGATTTTAACTGCTGAGCCTCATTTAAATCCCGCTGGTCGACTTCCTGCGCATGACAAATAGGAAGTTTTGGAAAATTGCCACCTGATGCCTGGTGGGGTTAGTGGGGGGTTCTCAAGTTGGGGTAGGGAAGGCCTAAGCTTTCCATATGGGACCGGAGGAGCAGTCCTGCTCCTCCTGGCCACACAAAGGAAAGAAAAACATTTACCTTTTTCAGCCTGTTCTGGAGCTGATTCTTTTTTGGCCTGGCAGGAAAGCCCCAGTGGCCTCCCTGCTCAGTCATGAGTTACAATTATTAAAATTATTATTTTAAACTTTTCCTGAAAATAACCAACAATGTATATGCCTTTCTCCCGGACTGTCTGTGGCCAGGGTCCGTGCTGCCCCTCGTGCACATTTCTGGCTATCACCCCATGATCCTTTTTTTTTATACCAGCACCCTAGAAATGAATATTTGTGTTATTAACATACAAATGTTTCATACATTCATATGACATTCCACTGTCCAGGAATTTAATGGAAACATTAACCATTCAAAATAAATGGATTTATGCCTTTATTAAAATAGCGTAACAAACGAATGTTGCTTATGTGCTTGTGTACTGATTTTGCAAAACAGTCATTTCTAGGCTATAGATCTCAGTATTTGGACATTTTCAATGTTGGCATCTCTACATAATACAAATTGATTTAATATTACTTTTATGGCTTCTTGATGTTATTGTCCTTTTAGAATTCCTAATAATCCAGCATCAAACAATCAAGGGAAGCAGCAGCTTTATTGTACATTGCTTAAACCAACTTTGCATACATCAGCATTCTAGCTCACTGTTAGATTACAACCTCCAGATGGTGGACTGTCTGACTTCAATTTGGATTTAACCAGGTGCCTAATTACAACATAGGGGAATATCTAAATACTCAAATAGAGACATTGTTACAACTATTATTCCGTAGATAACTCTACAAGTGGTGTTACAACACACAATTTTGAGCCAACACTATTCAGTAGCCTCGTATTCCTCTTAAATGATTTATACTGCCATTCACCAAAACTGGATTTTAATTTTAGTATTGCCTGTCTTAACCACAACCAGTCTATACAGTATTTTTATTTCCATTTGTTTTAACTGACCCAGATGATGAATTGGAAGTCAGCTACACAAATGATTTCTTCTAACATCTGCCTAGTGTTACCTTGTTTTAAACGAGAACCTTGGTGAAGGTCCAAAGTCCACAATGCAGGACACCACCAAGGTTGAAAGATGAGGTAAATCAGTAAGTCATAATTAAGTGACATGAGATTGAGTTTAAAACCCTGTAGACTGAGAGAAAAGAACAACTGAGGGAACGGTAAATAACCAAAAGTTCCAGTTTTGAGGTTTGGGGAAAGATAACATGCAGGGAGATTTTATGGTAAGCCTGTCTCCTTGTAAGAGGTATGGTAGCATAGTGGTTATGTAACTGGACTAGTAATCTAGAGGCTGGACTAATAATCCATTAAAAAATGTTAGGCATACCTATTGGGGGAGGGAGGCTAAGGAAAAGAGCTGTATATCATTTTCACTGTGGTCACATCACATGCAAGTGCCAAGCTACTTCAACACAAAGATGTGAGAACATTAAAGGTGCAAATGGACTTGAAACTAAGGATGAGCATAAGACAGTTTTGGGTAACAAATCACTGGAAATCTGGAACTTGCTCCCCAAAATGGCTGTGGATGCTGTGTCTATGAAATTTAAGACTGAGATCAATAGATTTTTGTTAGGTAAAGGATGTAGAACAAAGGTGGGTAAATGGAGCTGAGATACAGATCAGCCATCTGATTAAATTGCAGAACAGGCTCAAGCTGAAAGGCCTATTCCTATATTGTCAGTCTTGAAAGGAGACACCTAATTTTATGGTGGTGTGCAAGATAAGAAATGGTGTGGAAAAAGTTATTCTGGAATATGGTAGCCTAGTGCTTATGGTACTAGTTGTAAAACAGTTCAATAAAGGTAGTAAATTGTGGGCTGGCATCATAAAATGGCTATGAAAGCAGCTGGATTGTTGTTTAAAAACCCAACTGGTTCACATGCCCTTTAGCAAAGGGAACCTGCCACCTGTACCTGGTCTGGTCTACACGTGACTCCAGTCCCACATTATATGGTTGACTCTTAATGCTGTCAGGGCCTAGAGCTGGGTAATAAATGTTACCTTGCCAGTGTTAACCACATCCTTAGACCAAATAAAAAAAATACTATGAATTAAGCTATGTGAGTAGGACAAGTGGATGCAGGTTTAAACTACTGAACACCGACTTTAGGAGGTTCTTCACGCAGAGAATGATCAACACTTGGAATGGACTTTCAGGCAAAATGGTGAAGGCTATAACTCTGGAATCATTTTAAAAGACAATGTAGCAATGGGAAGAGCAAAGGGCTGTTCGAGATGGATGGTTCGCTGTGATGTGTGTACACTTTTTAATTTTTCAAACCTTTTTCATGGAGGTGGTATCTAAGAGCACTGGAAATCCCATTGTTTAAAGGATAAATCTTGACTTTGTGCGATTGTGTAAAATGGGTTATAGCACATCGGCAGCTCGTTTATATCTCACGGATTTTATTTGCAAGTCAATTTTACACGATTGCATAAAGTCAAGGTCTACCCCCAAGAATCCATCAGTAAAGCACATGCAATTTTTTTCTCTCGAAATGTTAACACAAAATCTAAATTAAATACAGTTACAAGCAGTTAATTATTTTAGTTGCACAGTACAGCATTATCTAGCAGCCAAGTCTCGGGCACAAAAACCATTTGGTACGTAGTAAAAATTACAACTGATTTTCCACCGAAAACATCCCATTCCTTTACCTTGTATAAGGCTCACAAACATCAAAATAAATAAGATATGTTTAGCCATCAAGTTAATTAACACAACTTTACCAAAAAAATAATGAATGAACATTCATCTATTCATAAGTTAATTATAGTTTGAGTTATTAGTATTTAACTGTGCCCATGGTACTTTTTCTTGTGAGCATTAATCTTCTATTTTGTCCCTTGGTAACAAAACTCCTGCATCTGAGATAGTAGCTATCTGCTCTGAGGCCTTTTTTTTTTACTTCCCCCTCCTACTGTATCAATTTTCTCCCCAACCCTCCTAAAAGTGTTCATTCCTTGCTGGGGTGTGGTTCCACAGGCACCAGTCACTGTAGTGGCTGATATTCATGTGCAAGTTGTGACTGTATTTGTGGCAACCATGGACAGGATCACAACTTGAGCCTGGATCCTGAGCTCACCAGTCAGATGCATGCACTTCTGGCAAGAGTATGAGCAAGATAGTGAGGAATCCTGGCTGAGTCCAATGGTGCTGAGGCCAATTGGTGCCCAGACCAGAGATTGAACCTAGGACTTTGCTTGTCTGCATCATTCAGCTACTCACTGGATAAGCGAACTATCAGGGGAACTCCCCAAGTGCTCTTTACACACTGCTCTAAGGAGGAGGCTGAAAACAGCCCAGAGACAACACCATTTCTCCACCCCATCCGTTCTGAGATTTGTGGTGGACTAGTAGTTATGGTTCTGGACTAGCAATCCAGAGGTCATGAGTTCAAATCCAAGTTGTGAAAGTGAATTCAATAAATCTCGTAATTTGTGGTTAAGTATCAGAAAATAACCTTGAAAGCCGCCGGATTATCATAAAAGCCCAATTCGTTCACTAATGTCCTTCAGGGAAGGGAACCTGCTGCCCCTACCTGATCTGACCTGACTTTAGTCTCACAATATGTGGTTGACTCTTAATGACCTAGCAAGCCAAATCTAACAAAGTCAGAACAATGAGAAATATTGACACCACCATAAGGATGGCAGCAGTTCAAGAAGGCCCACCACAATCTTCTCAGAGTAACTAAGGATGGGCAATGAATGCAACCTTGCCATTGTTGCCCAGATCCCGAGAACAAATTTTTAAAAATCTGAGCACTGCTCTGCACTTCCTTACAGCATAACAGCTGAAATCAGCAGTATGGAAGAATCTGAGCCACTTATTATGCTAGTATTCTATCATTACTAAAATTAAAAGTGGTGTCCAATTCTGGACAACTTATCTAAATATTGAACCAAACAATTTGGTTTGAAAGGTGCCAGATCCTTCACTCTTAGATCTACTCAAGAACTGCCCTTACTTAAGAATGGCTGGGATTGATTGAAGCAGAAAAATAGACAGGAATGATAGATTAGGTCCATTTTCACTGGTGCGCCACACAGAATGGTGGGAGCAGGTGCAACTACTCCTGCAGTTCCCAACCTATCATGGCCATAGTCTCAAGAAGAGGTGCCAAATAGATACCACAGGGACAATAAGTGAGAAAATACACAGGAAGGGAGCTGGAAACCTCACAAAAGAAAACATATAATGTAACCAGTCAGTGACAAGCTAATCAAGAAATGGATCTAACAGTAACTTGGTTATTGGACTAATAATTAGCTGTTACACAAGTAAACCCATACAGTATTTACAACAATCTCAGAGTTCTGTGTATATTTCTTATACCATTTAGTAAGACCTTACGCAATGCCTAAAAGAAGAAATCTTGCAGTTTTCAAAAGTCCGCTTCTATACAATTTACAGTAGGCCCCATATGTCTGCGTCTGAAATGGGGCCGAGAATATAATGGTTCCCAATCCAGTCTGCAGTACCACCAAATGCCCAGTGTTGCTACTGCTGAGCTCAGAACAGAACTAAGTTTTATTTTAAACTAGCTCATCAGCACCAACTCCAGGAAGAAATGGAGAAGTTTTCATGCACTGCAATGGATACAGTGTCTGATACAGCACAAATTTACACAGGCAGCCAATGACAGATTTTCAACAATGTTGCTGAAATTGGTTATTTTACTGCAAAAAAAGTAGGAATTGTTCCAGGGACTTCGCTGGCACCAAAAATAAATCCCATGGCCTCTGAAAACACTGGTTCTGGAGGCAATGCACTGGCACATCACATTTTTGCTCTGTCATGGAGCAGTAGACGAGGGATCGCATCTGTGATTCCCCATCGGCCCATTACCAATACAGCTGTCCTGTCAGCAGTCAGGCATCTCCTCAGAGAAAGGGTCAACCTGTGATCGCCCTCATGTGCCTCATAGCACACAGCTGCAATGTGACATGGGCAAAGAGGTGTGCGTAGATCTCCTGTCCACGCTGTCATTTGGGGATAGTGAGCGTAACAGGGAATTAAAAAAAGTCATCCATTCCCAACCCTCCCAAAAAAATTCCACTGACACCAGTGTTATTGAGTATACACAGTGCAAGCAGAACCCTCAGTCTAAGTCACTCCATTGCCAATGTTGCACTGATTGCTGAAGGTGATGGTCACACTGCGTTCCACTGAGAAACCTCTGCAGTATGAATATTTTTTAATGTTTTTTTAAAACTGGTAGATGTGTCTAATTGAGAATACCTATTGACATGTTTCACATGGACAAAGGTAGATTGCTAGTTTGTGTAACATTTCTTCATTATGAGAAGGATGGAGGAATATGGCAGCACTCAGTTCATGATGTCACCACAGAGGGGACTATTTTATTTTTAATTTATTTTTATTCCTCTTTGAAGCTTTTGTTTTGACAATTTTTTTCCTCAACAGCTTGGTTCCATGGGTACTAGGTGGCATTCTGTATCAACAAGCCTAGGCAGCAAGCGTTGGCAAGACTATTCAATCAGGGAGCAGGAACCTTGGCTGATTTTTCTTTTCTTAATCCAGGGGCACTGAGGCTAATTTTAACTCCCTGAGATCAGCTAACATCACAGATTGGAGATTTAGTTGGCCCCTCCTGGTTTGCATGCCTCAGTCACTCACTGACAACCAGCTGAGTCTTTGTAGAGTTAGCCTGATGGTTTAACATGGCTGGGGTGGGGGGGAGGAAATAGAGGAAGAAACTAAAATTCAATCACAATTCCATCCTAGTACTGATAGTGATCTCATCAGGCTTTGGCATTATTGGTGTGTCAATGTGATAAAGCAGTATATAAGTGCAAATACATTATTTCTGGCAGCAACAGCTACATTCTGTGAGAGCGACACATAAGCCACAGTCATCCAATAATTTTCCATCCCTCAGTGAGTACAATGTCCGCTGCCCCAACATCGAAGACGATCCGATGGTGTTTGTGCTGTCGAGATCTGAGATGTAATCTGTGGATACAAGTGGTCAGGGTTGAATAAATTGAAATGTTACACCAGTAGTTGGAAATGTTAGACTGGAATTTTGGAATTTTGCTTGCGTCTAAGAGGGATCAGCTAGAAATTTCAGAGTTTGATCTTATTGAAACATTTGCCTGTGGCTATTCAGGAGATTAAAAAAAGTTGGCTGGACTCTACGGTAGTGCACACTGTACATGGTCTGATGAAAGAAGCAGGTGGAGAAGGAGCTATCCATCTCCTTCTCATTCCATGTTCTTGCCGGGGGAACTGGATTCATCCAGCACATAAGATGATGCATCTGAAATTGAGCAGGTTTGATGAGAGGAGTAGCATTACCATTTGTGACCTTCTTCCATTGGCAAGTCAGTTAAGGAGACTCATACAGTCCTGGCTAGGCCGCAGCAGCACTGTAGCACCCATGGCAGACACAATGGCTAAAATGGTAGTCCTGAAGTGCAGTCACTGAGTAGTGCCAGCAACGCAGTGCACTGCACTGGTATCATTCCACAATAAACCAAACAAGAGGTGAGCTCTTAAGCTCTTACCCACCTCAACTAGCAACAGCCTGAGATTATCAAGCCCCCTCCCAGGGACCACGAACAGAAACACTTCCAATAAAATATGGTGTCTGGAAGGGTGGACTGAAATGACCTATTTGTAAAGGAATTTTCCTAACAAAAATGCCAGCAATAACACGGCTTTGGAGAGAGACACATCATCACCATTCACAGGGAAGTTAGAAAGAAAATGATGTATTCATTCAATTAAATTGGAACCCCTGTGACAGCCTCAAAACCTTTTTTATACAAGGTGAGGGAAATGAGAAACACGTCCCCTTATTATGTGTGGCAATTCCTGCTACATTTGGAAAGAAACACACTGGTATGCCAGCATGGCAAAATTCAGCGACCCATGTCAGTACAGAAAACTATTTTTTAAGAAAATGTTAAATGTAGCCCCCATGAGCCACTTGGATAAATTGTTGTCTCAGCCTCCAAAAGCCAGGTAGGTATCATTTGTGTAATGTTCATTTGAGGCTCCACAACAGTAGAACTCCAGGGAAGTTCATCAAAATTTGAGTTATTACTGTTGCGATTTTGATCACACCTAAATCAAACAATTTTTAAAAATTCTCAGCAGGTCAGTGTTATAAACATTTGTTGCCACAGGGAACAGGAGGGTAAAATCTCCTGTTTGCCCCTGTTCAGAGGCACTGCCTTAACAGCAGTTCTTCAATCTTTCTGTGTGGGAGATCCCCAGAAAATATTGATACATTCCCTGGGATCCCCTGCAAAAATTGATGATAATCCCAGGGATTCCCTCCAATATTAATGCTGCCAGGGACCTTCCGCAAATATTAATAGATGTCCATGGATTCCCTATGTTTGCTGACACACTCACGGACTGTCCGCAAGTGGTCCTAGGTGCTCACTACAAACATTAATGCACCTTCTGGGGACCCCCTGTGAATATTAATACCCTCTTTGTGAACCCTCTGGAAGTATTGGTACACACCTCCCCAGAAATATTGATACAAGCCCAGGAACTTCCTAGAAATATTGATACAGGCCCAAGGACCCCTGTCCTGTCCAGTCAGTTACTCAACAGAAAACAGGAAAACTGCTGAACAAAACATTTTTTCTGAGTACACAGCAGCAGAAATAACGTGCTAGCAAGTCGAAAAACATAGAAATCTGATGAGAGGCAGTCAGTATTCTGAAAACTTTGGGAACATCCTGTGACCCCTTGCAGACCCCAGTTTGAAAGCACATGTATTACAGGGAGAGTGAAGAGTCACAACTGATGAACTCACATGACGTGAAAGCTTTTACAGCGTAAAGATACTTTTCAATGTCAGTGGTACCAAGGTCTCAAACGATCAGCAAAAATATTTTTTTTAAGAAGAGGAAAATTAAACTTAGAAAGGATAAAGGCTGATGAGGGGAAAGGATAAAGGCTGATAAGTTAACAAAGAAGTAGGGGTTGAACTAGTGATGGGCCGATGAAAAAAAGGGGACGAATTAGGCAAATCTCAGAGTTTGTTTCAAATGCGCACAGTTGGATGAGCTTAAGATGATTATAATTGAATTACAAAGTGAAGCAAAATGCGTGAACAATTTGCAGCAGAAAAGAGAGCTGCTCAAGGCCCAAACAAGCATATCTGTAAAGAGCTACAAAGCACAGGTCTATACCAAATACATAGTATTGGATTCCATGGTATCTGGCAAGGTTATGAAATAGCAATTGTAAACAATTTTACAACACCAAGTTATAGTCCAGCAATTTTATTTTAAATTCACAAGCTTTCGGAGGCTTCCTCCTTCCTCAGGTAAATGTTCAGGAGCTCCTCGAAGCCTACGCATTTATACATATAGAACAATACATGGTGTTTACAGAATGCCCCTGCAACTGCCCGTTGCCAAGGCAATCACCGTGTTCAGACAGAGAGGTGTCACCTGCAGAACCCCCGAATACACATTCAACAAAAAAACAGGAAAAAAAACAGAGAGAGGCATGTTTCCGGATGTTTCTGCCTCTCTCTGTTTTTTTTCCTGTTTGTTTTTTTGTTGAATGTGTATTCGGGGGTTCTGCAGGTGCCACCTCTCTGTCTGAACACGGTGATTGCCTTGGCAACGGGCAGTTGCAGGGGCATTCTGTAAACACCATGTATTGTTCTATATGTATAAATGCGTAGGCTTCGAGGAGCTCCTGAACATTTACCTGAGGAAGGAGGAAGCCTCTGAAAGCTTGTGAATTTAAAATAAAATTGCTGGACTATAACTTGGTGTTGTAAAATTGTTTACAATTGTCAACCCCAGTCCATCACCGGCATCTCCACATCATGAAATAGCAAGGTTATGAAGATATCCAAAGTATGGAGGAGAAAGTAAATGAAGCAAAAGAAGAGATGACATCTGGGCTTGAAATGATACAAGTGATGGGAGCACAGGATGCAACTACAACAAGCCAGTTTCAATGACACCAAGAAAGAAAGAGCTACAAAGCACAGGTCTATACCAAATACATAATTTACCTGAGGAAGGAGGAAGCCTCCGAAAGCTTGTGAATTTAAAATAAAATTGCTGGACTATAACTTGGTGTTGTAAAATTGTTTACAACCAAGAAAGAAAGACATGCATGTATACAGCGCCTTTTATGGCCTCAGGACGTCCCAAAGCGTTTTACAACCAATGAAGTACTTTTGAAGTGTAGTCACTGTTGTAGGAAATGCTGTAGCCAATTTACGCACAGCAAGGTCCCACAAACAGCACAGGAACATAGGAACAAGATTAGGCCATTTACCTCCTCGAGCCCGTTCCACCATTCAATTAGATCATGGCTGATCTGTATAAACAATCAATGTGATAATGACCAGATAATCTGTTTTTAGGTGTTGATGGCGGTGTTCACTAAATTCAGTGACATTTGAGGATCTGAGCCATTGACAAATAGCCTATAGATTTGACGAATAAGGTTTGGATAAACAGTGGTGCTATTTGGGTGGCTTTCGGTGCCTTCAGCAGAGGCGGAAACATAAATTGAAAAGAAAAAGTAATTAGCTTAGAAGCATTAGACCATGGTTCACGCAACCAATTTGAATTCTTTAAAGTGGCTATCCAGTAAATATAATTTACTTGCATTTTCAAAAGGCACTTAATAAAGTTCTTTGTGAGGCTTTTAAATGAGATTAGGGCTCATCAAATTAATATTTAATGAACTAGCTGAATGGAAAATGCCTTGATATTAGAAAACGAGAAGTAAAAAAGGAAAAGCTCTGTTTAAGGGCAGTGACTAGTGCAGTGTTGTCCAATAATAATTTTAAAAAATCGCTTACTAGCCACAGTTGTGGTTGCGGCAACACCATTATAACCACAAGCACTAATTTTAGTAGAAAACATTTTATATACATTACAGGTAAATGTACTTCACGTGTACACTTACTTAACAAACATTTACAACCATTCAGTAAAGAACTTTGCAGTCTTTCTCTTTTACCAGTTCTGGCATGAATTTATCAGAATGTTGACTCACACAATGAGACACACCATCGCAGTTGGATGCTGTTTGTGCTTTGCCATGACATGTCCTGTTGGAGCGGATAGTTATTGGTTGGGATTGCTTTCTTCTGCTGGCCTGCAGCGGTTATTCCGATTGGCCGAACTGAGCACAATGACAGCTCCTCCCTCCATACAGTGTTGCAGGTGTTTCCATGATGTTCCATGTTACGCACCATTTTAGCAAATAACCAATAAGCAGTAACCAAGGAAGTAAAGCACACATAACAATCAAAAAACACTAATTCTCTCTCTGCTTTCCATCGTATCATTTTACCAACAATGCACAAAAAGGTTAACGTAAACATGTATACATCATGCAATAGGAGTACTGAGATCACATGCTCAATGACAGTGCCTCTAACTCATTTTTTATTTTCTAATCAAAAATGCAATTAGCTACATCCGGGTTCCCAATTAGCCACACGTGGCTAGCAGCTAATGTATTGGACAACACTGGGCTAGTGAAGTTCCACAGATTCTGTTCTAGGCCCACGCTCGATCCCTATCCAGTGACTCCTGCAGGTAAGAATGAGTGAGATAGACACTGACCTCAGCTGATGCCCTCATCATTTAACAGGCTGTTGACACTCATTATTTAGACTGACACATTAAGAATAACCATTTGAGAAAGGTACCAGAGACCAGGAACAATGGTTACTACCATAAGAAAGAGAGAAGAAAAAAGGGGAAAACTGGAAAGCGTGAAGTACTTACACTGCTAATGGTGCCGAATGAAACTGTAATCACTGTCTCCACATGTGGCGTATTGTGGCTCATCTGTAATAAGCGAATAAACAAAGAGAGTGAGGACATTGAAAAGCCTCCAGTCTGAGAAGATCTACAAAGCATCAACTAAAGCCAAAATCTGTAGTCTCTTAATTCATTACATGGATTCACTTTTCTCACCAATCCTATAAGTACCACCAAAAAGACACAAGGCTATGCTTCCATGTGATGGGAAGGACACAGCTGGGAACAGTGAAATCAAAACTAGAATCATAAAGAATTATTTTGAAAAATTGTTAACATAATAGAGAACTGACAGCAAGTGAGATAGCATGAGACCCACAGAGACAAGTCTTGCTATGGACACGTATGGGGTCACAAATCGTTCTACCAGATTTTCTCAGTTTCTAATCCCTGTGGATGGAATGCTCTTGGGTTCTGGCTGCATGTTTTTTCCTGCTCAAATCTACAGCTGAACTGACAACAGACACTTCATGTGACATAAGACATTGAATCAGTTCCTTATAAGCCATGATGTGGAGATGCCGGTGATGGACTGGGGTGGACTTCCTTATAAGCTACAAGGTTTTTTTTAGGTCTTATGTTTGTATCTTATAATTTGGGCAATGGGTTGATGCTGGAGGGGTGGGCAGGGTAGGGCAGTGTAGCATCAACCCATTGCCCAAATTATAAGATACAAACATAAGACCTAAAAAAACCTTGTAGCTTATAAGGAACTGATTGAATGTCTTAATGAACTTAATTGCTTTGACTTTAATGTAATTCATTAACAATGTGTAAGGGTAGCTACTTACACGCTGAATTCTGAGGGTTTGGCACAGCCATACGTCTGAAGAAAAGAAGGAAAGATTATGAGTTATTTCTATTCCACAAGCCCAAAATATCATGACCAAAATAAGTTTAGAATATGCAGGCAATAACATCCATCCATTGTTACATTATTAATTAGTTAAATCTCACCATGGTCTGAATTAGGAAATGAAGACTACACCTTTATGTATGTCACCCTCAGTTGTTCTTTTACTCAAACTTCTGGGAAAGCTTTTATTTTTTCCCCCTCTTCTCTTGAAGTAACCAATTCATGCTGGGGTACAGTTCCACATGCACAAGCAAACCTCCAGTAACTCACCGAATATGAGCAGGACAGTAATTATTGGCTGGTTGTTGATCAAGGGGAGACACCTGTCAAGCTATGTTGTCCACACCCAAAATCCACAGACACTTTCCATTAGAGATCACTGCCTGACAACTAGGAACAGGAATCCTGGCTGGTACTTTTTTCCATCCCTAGCCCAGAGACACAGAGGCCATCATCGCCACCACAGCTGAAATCAGCTCACTCTACAAACCAATTTTCTGGTCTATGAGGCTCATTACTATATATCAGAGGAGCCATGCATTTATTTACTGTATGTTTCTTATTGCCCTCTGCTTACAATGCCCAACAATCGACAAGAAGGTATGACTGACATCTACTCACCATCACCCACCCTGGACCAACTTCTCACCATTACCCACCCTGGACCAACTTCTCACCATCACCCACCCTGGACCAACTTCTCACCATTACCCATCCTGGACCAACTTCTCACCATTATCCATCCTGCACCAACTTCTCACCATTACCCATCCTGCACCATCTTCTCACTATTAGCCATCCTGGACCAACTTCTCACCATTACCCATCCTGCACCAACTTCTCACCATTACCCATCCCGGACCATTTTCTCACCATTACCCATCCTGCACCATCTTCTCACTATTAGCCATCCTGGACCAACTTCTCACCATTACCCATCCCGGACCAACTTCTCACTATTACCCACCCCAGACCAACTTCTCACCATTATCCATCCCGGACCAACTTCTCACTATTACCCATCCTGCACCATCTTCTCACCATTACCCATCTTGGACCAACTTCTCACCATTACCCATCCTGGACCAACTTCTCACCATTACCCATCCTGGACCAACTTCTCACTATTACCCATCCTGGACCAACTTCTCACTATTACCCATCCTGGACCAACTTCTCACTATTACCCATCCTGGACCAACTTCTCACTATTACCCATCCTGGACCAACTTCTCACTATTACCCATCTTGTACCACTAAATTAAAAATTATTTTCCCAACTTTTGATCAGTTTCCAATTTGAAAATTGAGGGCCCACCCCAGGAGATGGGATGAGATACATACTCAATTCATGGGAGACCATATACTGTACTCAGTACACATAAAGTTGTCAGATTTGAGACTGGACTCATTTGTGGTACGAAAGTGTCTGATTTTACAGGGTTTCCTTCCCCCCACCATGGGAAATAGACACTGGAACAAATTGAAGGAACTTGATCAGAGTGAATAAACAATCGTGATCTGTGAAACCCCTTTCCTTTACTTGCTGTTTTACAACTCTCACCTCGGGGTCACAGGAACTCGGCTCTGAGGCAGCCCTCTCTGCCCGCTGTAATAATTCTCATATGGGATGGAGGCTGAATAAAAGGAATGGAATAAAACACAGCTTGTTATTATAAACCAATAAAATAACATTTTCTTTCCCGTCTTGCAGTGTCGAGTTGCTGTTCCGCAAACCTTATCTCGCGGATGATCTACTCCCAAGCCTCTGTCAATTTACACCTGCTGACCAAGACCGGATGTCGGGGTGAATCTCTACTTTTCTCTCCCTCTCTGTGGGGGACGTGCCGGCCCTTTACTTAAGAGCAGAGAAACTGAGCCAGCATCTAATCGCCATCATGATATACATATAGGTCCAACTGCTGTATGTCCGCCACACATCATGACGGTTGGAAGCTAATACAACACAAACACACAAGCGCCTGCTTCCCCCAACCACCCAATTTTCTACCCTTCTTCCAGAAGGTGCTTACTCTTGCGACACAGTGGTTTCACGGGCACCTGCAGCGTACCTGATACCTGATCCAAGTGGCTGTTATTCCTTTGATGAGTCCAATGAACATAAGCAGGTTATTTGTGCATTGCAGGCATCACATCAAGCCTAATCCTGTCCTTGTGTAACATACACACGTGCAATTACAGCAGCGGTCACTGGATAGGGATCAGTAGCGGGAACAGTGGCTCATTTTCCCCCTCCCTCACCCAGGAACACCGAGGCTAATTGCAGCAATCCCCCTAATGCTCTGGCTGAGATCAGCTGATTCACTACAAATCCAGGAAACGGCAGCTAATTCAGCACAGCCCAGGCAACAAGTTACTCATTTACCTTTGACATTCACATCCATAGTCAAAGTGACTGGTCACATTCAGATATTTATGAATGAACACAAAACAATCCAACAGGATCTGGGATTCACCTGGGCCCAACTGGATTGGGGGTTCAGCATTCTACCTCATTACGCAAGCTAAACCTTAAGTGTGCTTGATAGTGTTTCACAAACTCTACAGGAGTGCACAGTATCTATAATGGGTTCTACCACTGCCCTCCCCCCCCGCTACCTGGTGGGTTGTTACCGGTCCTTTTCAAGTCTATGAAGAATTCAAGATCTTTCTGTATGTTGCACTGTTCCAGCACCTTCCGTATTTCTTCATACATCTAAGAATGAAGCAGAAAGAAAGATGAAGGAGGCATCAAAAGAAAAGTAATAAATTGGTCTGAACTCCCGGCTAAAAACCCACCAACTGAACCCACTAACGTGATGCGGCCCATCTTCTTGGCCCGTCATTTATCACCACGTATAGGATTCATTCTGACCTGCCTTGCAACCAAAGATCTAAGAGCAGCTTGAATACAAGTCCACTGTAAAGTTTATAACACTGCTTTTGAAGGAGTAGGCCAGCTGTCTGCCTTTTCATTACGGTAGGTAAGAAATGATGCATCACATGTCGGGGTGGGGCAGCAATTTTTTTTAAAATGGAAGAGAGAAGCATGAATCTGACATGGGTGAGTGAGAAAATAATAACCCCTTACCTCGTCACTGCTCACACACTCCTGGGAGAGCTGATTGGCATGCACCCACATGGTGTTTCGGATGCTCTGTATTCTCTCGCAGTCCTGCTTCTCAAGGAACTGAAATCAGAATAAATTGTATTTAAAAAAAAAACAGTTGTAGGTCTCCATCCTTTTCCCCCAGAGACCGTCCTCGTGGTTTCTTGGAGTCAGATTGCCAAACAGATGTAATCTCACCACCACGGGTTTCATATGCGTCAAGTAATAGGTAGCCCCAGCACTCAGACTCCATCTTAAAGTTCCAGGTTTCATGTTTCATCCATAAGCTTAGCAGGTTGGCTAGAAATTCAAGAGTTTAACAGCTGACGGATAAGAGATCTGTCATATCTCAAGTTGTCACATTTTTAGGTTTGTGCACTAGATATGTTCTTGGTTTCAGCATCAGCAGTCACTCTGGTAAGTGCACCTCGCGCCCTCACAATCCAGAGTGCACTCTTTTCTCCACAATTTTTAGGTAAATATGGTGAGATCCAGGAATCATGAGAGAGAGCCCCTTACTGAGTATACCGAATACTGGACTGCATCACCTGCCGGCAGGTGATTCTCAACTCTTCAAAAGCTGCACTGGATATACACGCTTACTAAGGTGAGACACAGACTTTAGACAACAATAGCAATTTGTATTTATATAGCGCCTTTAACATAGTAATACATCCCAAAGTGCTTCACAGAAGCGTAATCAGACAAAAATGGATACCGAGCCAAAGAAGGGGCTACTAGGAAGGGTGACCAAAGGCTTGGTCAAAGAGGTAGATTTTAAGAAGTGTCTTAAAGGAGGAGAGAGGTGGAGAGGCAGAGGTTTAGGGAGGGAGTTCCTAGATGGTCGAAGCCATGGCTATCAGTGGAAGGGAGAGGGGAGGGGAGCGGGGGATGGGTGCATAAGAGGCCGGAGTCAGAAGAATGGAGAGGTCTTGGATAGTTGTAGGGCTGGAGGAAGTTACAGAGATAGGGAGGGGCAAGGCCACGAAGGGATTAAAACATTAGATGGCAGGACCACCAATGGATCCTGGCCTCCAGTGTTCAAATTTCAGTGGAAATTTCAGTTTTCCTCAGAGAGGGGATTGTGCAATTGCTCTTGGAACATGTCCATACACAAGGGAAGGAGGCAAATTCTTTTTTTTAGAAAAAAAAAGAAGAATTTTGTACATTTTTCAGGTTGCTCAGAGGCTGCCTCCGAGATCTGCTTACAGCAAGAGTCTGACCCCAGTTCGGCAAAACTTCCCTGCGTATAAATGACCCAGAGGTTGGGAAAGTCAGCTTTGGGTGGGTGGGGGGGCATCTTCAAGGCTGGCAGAAGTCCCGTCCTGCCAGACGATACCCCCCCGAGCCAGAAAAACCTCGGCCAATACTTTTGACGTTTATGTGAATGGGACTTTTGTCCTAACGTTACTTTTGCTCACTGCAGGCTTAGCTTATCTGATTGGAAGAGAATCCACATTCCCCGTGCCTGGCTGAAATGCCACAGTGGATCAGTCAACCTTTTCTTAGGGCAACTGACTATAAGCAATCACTTCAACTGTTCCGTTTGTTTATTCAATCACTTCAGGCCTGTGGCAGGAGGCCGCAGGTCTTAAAGCTTGAAACACATGTCGTCATTGCCAAAGGTCAGGCTAGCAGAAGGCTAGCCAGGTGCCATTTTATCTGATGATTGCCATTCCCCAGAACTCAGTCTTGCCGACGGGGGAGATCCCTAAGGATTTCTATTGGGGAGGTCGGAGTTGATTACAGATCCTTGTCAAAGAGAGATGTGTTTGGCTGCCTTCTGCCAGGTCGTCTTATACCATTGCGCTGCACCTTGTGTGGGGCAGACAAAAAACTTTACCGGTACTTTGTATCCCAGATGCTGATCTAGGTTTGGTATCAGTAAGAAACTTAGAATGTTTTGAGTCTTTTGTCACTTTTGTATCTAAAGATGTACACACCTCAGGTGCAAGTTATATAATTAAGTAAAGTCAGCTATAATGATTCTCTTCTATTGTCTACAGTTTACTTTTACTAAACCTACCACAAGGTATGGTAGCATAGTGGTTATATTACTGGACTAGTAATCCAGAGTCATTAGTTCAAATCCTGCCACGGCAGCTGGGGAATTTAAATTCAATTAATTAAATAAAAATCTGGAATTAAAATATTAGTATCAGTAATGGTAGCCATAAAACAACCGGATTGTTGTAAAAACCCATCTGGTTCACTAATGTGCTTTAGGGAAAGAAACCTACCGTCCTTACCTGGTCTGGCCTATATGTGACTCCAGACCCACAGCAATGTTATTGATTCTTAATTACCCTCTGAAATGGCCTAGCAAGCCACTCAATTGTAAAATCTCGCTTAAAAAAAGTCATAATAAGAATAAAACCGGACGGACCACTGGACACAACAAAGGCAAACCAAGCCCAGTCGACCCTGCAAAGTCCTCCTCACTAACATCTGGGGACTTGTGCTAAAATTGGGAGAGCTGTCCCACAGACTAGTCAAGCAACAGCCTGACATAGCCATACTCACAGAATCATACCTTTCAGCCAACGTCCCAGACTCTTGCATCACCATCCCTGGGTATGTCTTGTCCCACTGGCAGGACAGACCCACCAGAGGTGGCGGTACAGTGATATAGGGCTCGAATTTAGCAGGCCTGCGGGTTCCCAGCGGGTGGTCCTCCGGGAGCGTGGAAAACGCGGACGGGTAATTGTGTGCGTCCCCCACGCGATCGCGGGATAATTGGACCCATTAAGCCCTGCTTCCGGGTTCTGCGCTCCCCAGCTGCGTGCCGGCCGGCTGCGCATGCGCAGTACCGTCGACGCGATGTAGGAGCTCCAGTTAAAGGGGCAGTCTCCCAAAGCCCCTCCTGCTGCAAGCAAGAGGTCTGGGAGAATGGCTCAACAAAGGGGAAAGGCTGCGCCCCGTTTTTCAGATCTGGCACTGCAGCTGATGCTGGAGGGCGTGAGGAGGAGGAGGGAAACACTCTTCCCTGAGGATGGGCGCAAGTTCCCTGCCGCCGCAACCAGGAAGG
This sequence comes from Heptranchias perlo, assembly GCF_035084215.1. NCBI lineage: Eukaryota > Metazoa > Chordata > Chondrichthyes > Hexanchiformes > Hexanchidae > Heptranchias > Heptranchias perlo. The sequence continues at coordinate 28,842,750 of NC_090325.1, forward strand.
CATGGGCAGAGGTGGCGGCGGAGGTGAGCAGCAGGGGCAACACCCCAAGGACTTGGGAGCAGTGCCGCAAGCGCTTCAATGACCTGACTAGGTCTGGCAAGGTGAGTACACCAACGCACCCTCCCACATCCCGTCCCCACCATCACGCCAAGCAGATCACAACCCCCTCCTGCACAGCCACCACTGCGCTCCATCAGCAATCCTCACAGCCACTCATTCACCATCCTCGCCGTGCACGCAAGTACCCACCGTCCCTGACCCCACCCGAACACTACCACACACCCCAATCCCCATGCAATGGGATGGGCACGTGGCCCACACTTCCTCCCATCCGTTCCGCGCCACGCTCAACCCAACCACACCGATGCTCAATGCGTCTCACGATGCAAGACGCACCCACTCACACATCTGTGTTTTGCCTTCACAGGAGAAGAGGAGCAAGAACAACCGCGAAAGGGCACGCACCGGAGGTGGGCCGCCGCAAGTGGTGGAGCTCACCGACGCAGAGGTGGAGGCGCTCGACCTCGCCCGCACGCGACATTGCCTGTCGGTGGCCGATGGCGAGTGTGTCGCTGCCGAAACGGCCGGTAAGGGAAAGCTGACACTCAACACCCATGATCGCGAGTGACCGTATCATCACCTGCCATCAGGCGCACTGTCAAGTTGGTCCACATGCCTCAAAGTGCCCTCTGTTCTCTTGCAGGTCCGTCTTTGGGTCAAGCGAGCGTGGAGGGCGATTCCTCAGAGGACATGGCGGTCTCTGAGGGTGCATCGTCACATCAGAGCCAACCATCCACCAGCGCAGAGACATGCACCTCGGTGGGTCCCCCTCGCCAACTAGTTGGGGTAGCACTTGGTGAGTCACTGCGCACGAGTGAGCATGAGCAGACCCTGGTGGCAGGGGCAGCCGCGGAGGGTCCGCGACGGAGGGAGCACTCATCTCCAGGCTCTGCTCAGCCGGACCCAGATGCTGAACCCAGGGGGCCACCAGAGAAAAGGAGAGTCGTCGAGGGCCACCAGCTAATTGCTGAGGTGCTGGCAGAGGTGCCGCGCGCATTGTCCACAATAGCGCAGGCGATGGAGGAGTCCACCTCCTGCATGTGGGCATTGGTGGCGCAGGCACAGGAGGGTACCGGCGACACAGTGTCGCGGGTAGGTGCGGGACTGTCTGCGGTGGAGGACAGGCTGGCCTCCCTCGAGCGTCACGCACAGCTCCACTTCGAGTCCTTGCAGGCCCTCACAACGTCTGTACGGATTCAGGGTGAGCAACATTCCGACGCCACCAACAGGCTGAGGGATACACTAGGGGTGGCCTTGCAAGGCCTCACACATGCCATCCAAACTGCCGTCCAGCAGGGTGGAAGGGGTGATGTGGGCCGAGGCCAAGAGAGGGATGATGGTGACCGGGGACATGGAAGCGGGGACGCCTCTCAAGGCGTCCCCACGTCCCACCCGTCGCCCACCTCTCAACCAGCACCCGCAATGGTGCCTCCTCTCCAGGTGGCTGAGTCTGCCCCTGCCCCGGTGCAGGAGGAGCAGTCTGTGGAGGTGCCCTCATGGGCACCGAAACCCAGGGGCCGTCCGCCAAAAGCATCTACCCGGTCAAGGCAAGAAGACGAGCAACCTGCCACTACCTCTGCTGGAGCCACAGGGGTAGCACCACGTAGGGGTTCCCGGAGAAGAATTCCAAAGGCCTTATAATCACAAAGGAAATACACCAGGGTGTTTATTATTTTGTACTTTGTTTCTTAAATGATGTCACATTCCAGATATTAAATAGTCTATTCTCACCACTCCTGCCACCTCTCGTCCATTCTTCCGCAGCTTGTGCAATAGTTGCATTCCGTGGAGGCCATCATGACGGCGAACACCTCCTGCCACCCATTGGGCACACTGCTGTGGGTGCAGGATTACTGGCAGCACTCTTCAGTGGAGGGGGCTGGTATGGCCGCTCGCATGTGCAGGTGAGGAGATGCGAGCGCATCGCAGTGTCTGACTCTAGGAGAACCGTTGACGTATGAGTGCCTCCCTGGCCCGGCGACCATCCCGGTGAGTCGCGGCTCGGCGCATGGGTCGTCCAACATCCTCGGGCGCGTCCTCCTCCTCCTCCTCGCCCTCGCCTTCCTCAATGTGGGTGGCGGGTGTGGATGGGGCCTCCTCCAGCGGCACCCCTCTCTGTTGGGCCATGTTGTGCAGGGCACAGCAGACAACTATGATTCGTCCCACTCTGAATGGTGTGTATTGGAGCGCTCCCCCAGAACGATCAAGGCACCTGAAGCGCATCTTGAGAAGCCCTATGGTCTGCTCAATTGTAGACCTGGTAGCAGTGTGGCTGTCATTGTACCGACGCTCCGGCTCGGTGATGGGGTTCCTCAGAGGTGTCATGAGCCACGTGTGGAGGGGATACCCCTTGTCGCCGAGGAGCCAGCCGTTGCCGGCGTTGGGTGCCTGCAGGATGGGCGGGACGGCGGACTCCCTGAGGACGAAGGCATCGTGGCAGCTGCCGGGGTATCTGGCGCACACGTGTAGGAATCTCTGGCGGTGGTCACAGATGAGCTGGGCGTTCATGGAGTGATACCCCTTCCTGTTGATGAACAGCCCTGGCTCATGCGGAGGTGCCCGTATTGCGATGTGGGTGCAGTCGATTACACCCTGCACCCGTGGGAAGCCGGCCATGGCATGGAATCCAACCGCCCTCTCCATCTGGCTGCGCTCGTCCATGGCGAAGTTGATGTAGTGGGAGGCCCTGCGGAACAACCCATCGGTGACCTGCCTTATGCACTTGTGTGCAGAGGACTGACAGACCCCGGTGATGTCCCCGGTGGCACCCTGGAAGGAACCGGATGCGAAGAAGTTGAGGGCATTGGTGACTTTGACGGCGACAGGTAAGAAGATGCTGCTTGGTCCATCAGGGAGCAGCTCGTCGTTAAGGAGGCTGCAGATGTCGGCGACTACCTGGCGATTGACTCTGAGCCTCCGTATGCACTGCTCCTCGGAGAGGTCCATGAAGCTGAGCCTCGCTCTGTACACCCTGTGCGGAGGGTAGTGCCTCCTGCGACGCATCTCTCTCTGCGGTTGCCCTCCCTCCTGCTGTGCAGGTGGGTGTGCCGCAGCACCGTGTTGGGGGGCCCCACCTCTCCAAGGCGGACGGCGTGGACTGCGAGGCTGCTGGGGCTGGTCATCCTGTTCGTCCTCCGACGATGTCAACGCACCACCCATCTGGCAGGTGTTGGTGTGAGGGGTTGTGCAGGGTGGGTGGGTGGGTGGGTCCTCGGACTGGGGCTGCGGTTTCGTGTCGGTCTGTCCTCTGGCTTGGCGGGGGTTGGTGGAGGGCAGGGGTTGCCCTATGTGACGCGGTGGCCTCCTGCGTGGGTGAGGGCTCTCCCCCGTGGAGCGCACCTTGGCACCTGCCACAGGCTGCTGGCTGCAACACGCCTGGTTTGAAGGGTCCTGTTTCCCCCAGTGTGGGAAACTGACTGCTTTGAACGTAAAATCCCACACTTCCTCTTTTGACAGCTGCTTCAGCTCATTAACTGACCACAACGAGCAAGTTAAGTGCTCTCAAGTGGAACCCCGCTGGCTTTAATTGCCTGCGGGATTCCCACCAGCGGGGCTTGCGCGCGCAGCCCCGCACGTCAGCGAGGTATCCGGAAGTGGCCGGGATTTCGTCCGAATCCGGTCACGTGATCGGAGATCGGGATTTTCGGGGCCCCCCCGCTGGAAACCCGCCGGAAACCCGCCCCTAAAATCGAGCCCATACAGTCAGGAGAGAGTGGCCCTGGGAGTCCTCAACATTGACTCTGGACCCCATGAAATCTCATGGCATCAGGTCAAACATGGGCAAGGAAACCTCCTGCTGATTACCACCTACTGCCCTCCCTCAGCTGATGAATCAGTCCTCCTCCATGTTGAACACCACTTGGAGGAAGCACTGAGGGTAGCAAGGGCACAGAACGTACTCTGGGTGGGGGACTTCAATGTCCATCACCAAGAGTGGCTCGGTAGCACCACTACTGGCCGAGTCCTGAAGGACATAGCTGCCAGACTGGGCCTGCGGCAGGTGGTGAGGGAAAAACTTACTTGACCTTGTCCTCACCAATCTACCTGTCGTAAATGCATCTGTCCATGACAGTATTGGTAGGAGTGACCACTGCACAGTCCTCGTGGAGACGAAGTCCCATCTTTGCACTGAGGACACCGTCCAACGTGTTGTGTGGCACTATCACCGTGCTAAAAGGGATAGATTCAGAACGGATCTAGCAGCTCAAAACTGGTATCCATGAGGCGCTGTGGGCCATCAGCAGCAGAATTGTATTCCAGCACAATCTGTAACCTCATGGCCCGGCATATTCCTCTGTTGGCCAGAGGCTGCAGAAACCTATTGAGGTTAATTCGAAGTGCTAACAAAGACACTGACCTTTTGAACTGAGGTGACCTGGAGTTCAGTCACTGGTCTGAACTGGCCAGAACCGGTTTGAATTCGTTCCGCTTCTTACAGGGACAAAGGAACAGGCTTGGGAATAAAACTGAAGCATTGCAGGCTTGGTGCCAGAGTGAGGTGTGTTTTTGAGGGAGACTCCGGAGACTAACCCTCGTGGAAGTGGGAACCCTATGTCAGGGACGTAGAGACGACGTCGGGAGTGAGAGAGAGAATTGCCTGGCCAGCAGTATCTCTCCTTTCCGGGTAATATAATATCCTTTCTATTCTGTGACCACTCGGGGGGTGGGGGGGGGGGTGTTCGTCAGAAAAACCTAGTGGGTGTGCGTTTAAATCCTAATACTCAGGGAGTGTTAGTCAGCTAGTGGGTGTGCGTTTAAATCCTAATTTGAGTATAAAACTGTATAACCTGCTGTAAACTGCATGCCTATATCTAACTAGACGTATAAGCGGTATGTACATGATCTAATAACGTTAATAAAGCGAATTGAGAATTAAGAGAGAATTGACTCTTCCTCTGTGTACTAAGCCAAAACCGTTAACCGGTGACTTCCAGTCAACACCTCACTCTACCATCACCAACAAGCCAGGGGATCAACCCTGGTTCAACGAGGAGTGTAGAAGAGCATGCCAGGAGCAGCACCAGGCGTATACCGAAAAATGAGGTGGCAACCTGGTGAAGCTACAACTCAGGACTACATGCATGCTAAACAGCGGAAGTAACATGCTATAATCAGAGCTAAGCGATTCCACAACTAACGGATCAGATCAAAGCTCTACAGTCCTGCCACATCCAGTCGTGAATGGTGGTGGACAATTAAACAACTAACGGGAGGAGAAGGCCCTGCAAACATCCCCATCCTCAATGATGGCAGAGTCCAGCACGTGAGTGCAAAAGATAAGGCTGAAGCGTTTGCAACCATCTTCAGCCAGAAATGCCGAGTGCATGATCCATCTCGGCCTCCTCCTGATATCCCCACCATCACAGAAGCCAGTCTTCAGCCAATTCGATTCACTCCACGTAACATCAAGAAACGGCTGAGTGCACTGGATATAGCAAAGGCTATGGGCCCCGACAACATCCCGGCTATAGTGCTGAAGACTTCTGCTCCAGAACTAGCTGCGCCTCTAGCCAAACTGTTCCGGTACAGCTACAACACTGGCATCTACCCGACAATGTGGAAAATTGTTCAGGTATGTCCTGTCCTCAAAAGGCAGGACAAATCCAATCCGGCCAATTACCGCCCCATCAGTCTACTCTCAATCATCAGCAAAGTGATGGAATCGTGTAGTCGACAGTGCTATCAAGCGGCACTTATTCACCAATAACCTGCTCACCGATGCTCAGTTTGGGTTCTGCCAGGACCACTCAGCTCCAGACCTCATTACAGCCTTGGTCCAAACATGGACAAAAGAGCTGAATTTCAGAGGTGAGGTGAGAGTCACTGCCCTTGACATCAAGGCAGCATTTGACCGAGTGTGGCACCAAGGAGCCCTAGTAAAAGTGAAGTCAATGGGAATCAGGGGGAAAACTCTCCAGTGGCTGGAGTCATACCTAGCACAAAGGAAGATGGTAGTGGTTGTTGGAGGTCAATCATCTCAGCCCCAGGGCATTGCTGCAGGAGCTCCTCAGGGCAGTGTCCTAGGCCCAACCATCTTCAGCTGCTTCATCAATGACCTTCCCTCCATCATAAGGTCAGAAATGGGGATGTTCGCTGATGATTGCACAGTGTTCAGTTCCATTCGCAAACCTCAAATAAAGAAGTAGTCCGAGCCAGCATGCAGCAAGACCTGGACAACATCCAGGCTTGGGCTCATGAGTGGCAAGTAACATTCGCGCCAGACAATGACCATCTCCAACAAGAGAGAGTCTAACCACCTCCCCATGACATTCAATGGCATTACCATCGCTGAATCCCCCACCATCAACATCCTGGAGTCACCACTGACCAGAAACTTAACTGGACCAGCCATATAAATATCGTGGCTACAAGAGCAAGTCAGAGGCTGGGTATTCTGTGGCAAGTGACTCACCTCCTGACTCCCCAAAGCCTTTCCACCATCTACAAGGCACAAGTCAGGAATGTGATGGAATACTCTCCACTTGCCTGGATGAGTGCAGCTCTAACAACACTCAAGAAGCTCAACACCATCCAGGACAAAGCAGCCCGCTTGATTGGCACCCCATCCATCATCCTAAACATTCACTCCCTTCACCACCGGCGCACTGTGCTGCAGTGTGGACCATCCACAGGATGCACTGCAGCAACTCACCAAGACTTCTTCGACAGCACCTCCCAAACCCACGACCTCTACCACCTAGAAGGACAAGAGCAGCAGATACATGGGAACACCACCACCTGCACGTTCCCCTCCAAGTCACACACCATCCCGACTTGGAAATATATCGCCGTTCCTTTATCGTCACTGGGTCAAAATCCTGGAACTCCCTTCCTAACAGCACTGTGGGAGAACCTTCACCACACGCACTGCAGCAGTTCAAGAAGGCGGCTCACCACCACCTTCTCAAGGGCAATTAGGGATGGGCAATAAATGCCGGCCTCGCCAGCGACGCCCACATCCCATTAACGAATTAAGAAAAATTTGCAGTTTTTTGCCTAAGTGAAATGGTGTGATATGAGTATTTATTTATTTATTTATCTATCTGAGAGTTCATTCATCTGCATCAAGCACTCCCAACTGCAGCATGGCTCGATGCAGAGTAAGTCTCCAACAGCTCTGCCCATTATGCTTCAGCCCTACCTTTAGTGCAGGATCCCCTAATATACCAGTGTCCATACGCACCATCCTGTTGTCCTCTCTGGTTGAGACTGCCAAATTAGATGCAGTTTTGTCCTGTGGGCCCACACAAACCAGGCTGGATCAAGAGTGTTCAAATTTGATTCACCTACAACCCATACAGGCAGTAAAGATTTTCATCTCATTAATCTAGAATCATAGAAAGGTTACAGCATGGAAGGAGGCTATTCAGCCCATTGAGTCCGTGCCGGCTCTATGCAAGAGCACTCCAGCTAGTCCCACTCCCCCGCCCTATCCCTGTAGCACTGCAATTTTATTTCCTTATCAGGTCCCTTTTGAAGGTCATGATTGAATTTGCCTCCACCACCCCCTCTGGCAGTGCATTCCAGATCCTAACCACTCGCTGCGTAAAAAAGTTTTTCCTGTAGACTGATTTAAACCCAGATTCAAGAGATGATAGGCCAATATCTAACCAACTGCATCATCCAGTCCTCCTGCAAGCTATTATTTCTTATACACAGTCTCACCTTTATGAGAGGATTTTATCCTGGTTTCATTTAGTTCTTTGCAGCATTGATTGGTGTAAGTGCAGGCTACCGATGCCCGTGTGCTCCAGATTTCAGGAGCTGAGCCAACCTGCCTCTAAAACCTCTCCAAAACAATGATTGATAAAATAATCATGAGAGGACAACACACACATGGCGTGTTACAAATAGGATAATTTACAAAATGTAGTGCGTTACACACAAGGGAACCCGCAAGCTGCAATGGATCACATCCAGATAACCCACAGGCTGCAGCGCATCACATCCAAATAACCCACAGGCTGCAGTACATCACATGCAGGATAACACACAGGCTGCAGTACATCACATCCAGATAACCCACAGGCTGCAGTACATCACATCCAGATAACCCACAGACTGCAGTGCATCACATCCAGATAACCCACAGGCTGCAGTACATCACATCCAGATAACCCACAGGCTGCAGTACATCACATGCAGGATAACACACAGGCTGCAGTACATCACATCCAGATAACCCACAGGCTGCAGTACATCACATCCAGATAACCCACAGGCTGCAGTGCATCACATCCAGATAACCCACAGGCTGCAGTGCATCACATCCAGATAACCCACAGGCTGCTGTACATCACATGCAGGATAACCCACAGGCTGCAGTGCATCACATCCAGATAACCCACAGGCTGCAGTACATCACATGCAGGATAACCCACAGGCTGCAGTACATCACATGCAGGATAACACACAGGTTGCAGTACATCACATGCAGGATAACCCACAGGCTGCAGTACATCACATGCAGGATAACCCACAGGCTGCAGTACATCACATGCAGGATAACCCACAGGCTGCAGTACATCACATGCAGGATAACACACAGGTTGCAGTACATCACATATGTGATACTTCACAGGCTGCAGTGCGTCACATACAGAATAACACACAGGATGAAGTTCACTTGAAGGACAGCAACCCATTGAGAAATTCAAAAGATAGTGAAAACCATAAAAACAACATTTTCTCAACACAATTAAATCTGGAGATTCAAATACAAGAGGCCTTGATATTCTATAAAGTTATACCAGAAGGGTTTATGTGGCATTTTCTTCGCCAGTGCGGAGTGTCATGGTGGACAGATGAGAGTCCTGGGTACCTGTGACTGAATTATGTGTGAAGTATAGCAACATATGCCTTTAGTTCAGTCCACTTTACGACAAAAATACAAGAGCTCCCCAAAAGAGATCTTTTCATTCCATTGTGGCTTTGCCCCTCCCTCTCTCTGTAACCCCCTCCAGCCCTACAACCCTCCGAGATCTCTGCACTCCTCTAATTCTGGCCTCTTGCACATCCCCGATTTCCTTCGCTCCACCATTGGTGGCTGTGCCTTCAGCTGCCTAGGCTCTAAGCTCTGGAATTCCCCCTCTAAACCTCTCCGCTTCTCTACCTCTCCTCCTTTAAGACACTCCTGAAAACCTACCTCTTTGACCAAGCTTTTGGTCATCTGTCCTAGTATCTGCTTATGTGGCTCGGTGTCAAATTTTGTTTGATAATGCTCCTGAGAAGCGCCTTGGGACGTTTTGCTACATTAAAGGCGCTATGTAAATGCAAGTTGTTGTTATTGGTAAAAGCAATACGTAGCTGGGCCATGTGAACCAGGAGGTCCCAAATGACAGTTGGGGGGTTAGTTAATCTCAAGGGAAAGTCGGTCCTGCTCCTGATTGGCATCAAGTGACCCTCAACTGGCAGTGTGCGTGTGTGCGTGCGTGCGTGCGTGCGTGCGCGCGGACACTGGATGAAGAATGGACTGGGCACAGCTGTGATGCCTCTGCAGTCAAATATCTAACTGACACTTGTAAAGGCTGAATAATAAAGTTTCAGGTGTGGATATCCATGGAACCATATCAAAGCAAGGAGCGGAAAGAAAGAAAACAAAACAAATTGACTTTAAGTTTGTATAAATTAAACGGAACTTCTATTATAAATATTGATAATTATAGCCAGGTAAACTCACTGCGATTTCACAGCACCTTTTAATGATTTCCCCCCTGCCCCCAGATTTTTTTTCCTTCTTTCCTGAAGGTAATGACTCATATTGGGATATGGCTCCACAAGTGCTGGGATATGGCTCCACAAGTGCTGGGATATGGTTCCACAAGTGCTGGGATATGGTTCCACAAGTGCTGGGATATGGTTCCACAAGTACTGGGATATGGTTCCACAAGTACTGGGAGCCATCAGGTGCCTCATTTAAGTGCTGGATCTTCTCTGGGTTAGTCTTTTAAAAAAATATATATATTCCCCTCCCCTTTATCTGATTATATTAATATACTAGTCCGTCTTTTATTTTTCAGTTTTTAAGAAGGGTCTGCACCTGAAACATTAACTTTTCTGTTCTCTTCACAGATGCTGACTGACCTGCTGTGTATTTCCAGCATTTGCAGTTTTTCCTTTCTCTTTCCTGGTACTTTACAAATAGCCGCAGTTCCACCGAGAACCTCCTGGTGTCACTGCTGAGCTATTAACATGATGTGGAGATGCCGGTGATGGACTGGGGTGGACAAATGTAAGGAATCTTACAACACCAGGTTCTAGTCCAACTGTTTTATTTGAAAATCACAAGCTTTCGGAGGCTTTTTCCTTCGTCAGGTGAGTGTGGGATTCCATGGAAGGTACCGCATATATAGTCAGATATATGTATACCGCATATATAGTCAGATATATGTATACCGCATATATAGTCAGATATATATATGCAGTACCTTCCATGGAATCCCACACTCACCTGACGAAGGAGAAAGCCTCCGAAAGCTTGTGATTTTCAAATAAAACTGTTGGAGCTATTAACAGCCAGCTATCCTCAGCAGCACCACTACAGGTGGGTACTGGTGTTGCTACAGCTCTGATCTTCAACCACTATTGTGTTCGTAATCAAGAACAAGAACTTACATTTGTATAGTTTCTTTAACATAGAACACTCCAAAGTGTATAAGATCTTGGTGAGACCACAGTTGGAGTACTGTGTGCAGTTGTGGGCTCTACACTATAGGAAGGATGTTGAGGCAATAAAGAAGGTACAGCGCAGATTCACCAGGATGCTGCCTGGCATGAGGAACGACAAATACAAAGATAGATTTGAAAAGTCGGGGCTTTTCTTCATTAGAATGCAGATTACAGGGCAATATGATAGGAGTGCTGCAATGTCGGAGGTGCCGTCTTTTGGATGAATCGTTAAACCCCCGTCTGCCCTCTCAGGTGGAGGTAAAAGATCCCATGGCACTATTTCGCAGCAAGTAATTATGATCTGGAATGGGCTACCTGAAAGAGTGGTGGAAACAGATTCAATCGTGGCTTTCGAAAAGGAATTTCGAAATTCCTCACAGACTGATCCCTGGGATGGCAGGACTGTCGTACGAGGAGAGATTGGGTCGACTCGGCCTGTATTCACTCGAGTTTAGAAGAATGAGAGGGGATCTCATTGAAACATATAAAATTCTGACAGGGCTAGACAGACTGGATGCAGGGAGGATGTTTCCCCTGGCTGGGGGGCATCCAGAACGAGGGGTCACAGTCTCAGGATACGGGATAGGACATTTAGGACTGAGATGAGGAGAAATTTCTTCACCTGTGGAATTCTCTACCACAGAAGGCTGTGGAGGCCAAGTCACTGAATATATTTAAGAAGGAGCCAGATAGATTTCTAGACACAAAAGGCATCAAGGGGTATGGGGAGAGAGTGGGAATATGGTATTGAGATAGAGGATCAGCCATGATCATATTGAATGGTGGAGCAGGTTGGAAGGGCCGAATGGCCTACTCCTGCTCCTATTTTCTATGTTTCTATGAATTGGATAAATACTTGAAGGGAAAAAATTTGCAGGGCTGTGAGGAAAGAGCAGGGGAGTGGGAACTGGATTGCTCTTACAAAGAGCTGGCACGAGCCCGAAGGGCCGAATGGCCTCCTTCTGTGCTGTAACCATTCTATGTTTCTATGATTTCGAAGAAGAGTAGGGGAGTTCTCCCCAATGTCTTGGCCAATATTTATCCCTCAACTAACATCACAAAAACAAAATCTCTCATTTGCGGGACCTTGCTGTGCGCAAATTGGTTGCCGCGTTTCTTACGTTACAACATGACAACAATGACTACACTTCAAAAATACTTCATTGGCTGTAAAGTGCTTTGGGATGCCCAGATTGTGAAAGGCGCTGTATAAAATGCAAGTTCTTTGGGTTTTTTTTTAAGTGTTTAAAATTACTCTACATGTGACCAGTTCCACTTTCTAGGAACATTTAAGAATAGGTTAGATAGGTAAAGGTAATGAAGGGACATGGCAGCAGGGTGAGTACATGGGATTAGGACTACCACCTCTGTGGAGAAACAATGACACGCACTAGATGGGCCGGATGGCCTGTTTAGATGTTATAACTTCAATGCCGCTCTATGTTTTACTTATGAAAGGAGAGTGATGGCAGAATTAGTAGAGTTGACCAAAAGCACGGTCAAAACCTTCTGATGGAGTCTACACCTGAAGCGTTAACTCATCTGTTCTCTCCACAGATGCTGACGGGCCTGCTGAGTGTTTCCAGAACTTTCTGGTTTTGTTTTAGGTTTTCAAAGGAGGGGGAGGAGATGGGTTTTGTAGAGGAGGTGAGCCTAGTGAGGGTGGGAGGAGGAGCTGTATTAAGGCAAGTTACTTATCTTAATTGGGGTCAGCAGTCACAGCACAAAGTGCAAAAGACACTGTCCAACACAACAGGGAGTCACTGCAAGTCTTGGCTGTGATTCCAGCATGAACTGTACTTCATATGACATTATCGGAAACTAGAGATTTCTGGAGTCACTTGCCACTGTCACTCACCTGACAAAGGAGAAAGCCTCCGAAAGCTTGTGATTTTCAAATAAAACTGTTGGACTATAACCTGGTGTTGTAAGATTCCTTACAGACACAAAGAGAGAGGAAAAGAGAGAGGGGAGAGATAGAGGGGGAGGGAGAGAGGGAGGGATAGAGTGGGGGAGAGAGAGGGGGAGAAGTGAGGGGGGGAGGGAGAGGAGCAAGTGGGGGAGAGAGGGGAGAGGAGTGAGAGGGGGAGAGAGAGGAGGGAGAGGGAGGGGGAGGGGGAAAGCGAGACAACTAATTGTCTGCCTCGAGCTACAGAATCAAACACTTCCTCATTGCTGGCTGCTTCCCCACGCGACTGTTCTATTTTCAAGTACAATGCATGTAGAAGAGGTCTTCCCGTAATTCAATGTTTTAAAAATAAAATAGAACATCAGGTCCTTTACCACACACTCAGTATACCTTCAAAAGGGGTGGCACACACCTTTAAAAAGCAACAGAAATTCAGCTTCATGAGTGAAATATAAAATAAACTTTTCATCTTGTTATACATTATAAACAACAAGAGCACTCGGTGAAGTTTGACAGCGATCCAAACTTGCAGTTCAGATTAACATGAACCTACTTCATAAAGGGTTGGCAGATCGGTTGAATCCCTCAAGTGGATCCACACGTCACTGAGAGCTATCCAATATTAACTTGTTGTGTGCATCCAACCCACCTCACAGGTCTTGATGTGCTCCATTTGCCACTCTTCCCGAATATTCTCTAGAGTGGAAACACTCTGCTGGTACAATCGATCTGTGGGGTGGAAAATTTGATTCAAAATCTCAGTCAGGGTGAAGCATAAAGGAGATTAAAATTTCTAATCCAGGCCATCAGAGGAGGAAGGAGAGAGTCTGGGTGTCTGGGTTAGACACTGGCTTTTTATGTCTGGGAAATGGATTAAATTCCATGTCTACTGTATGAAGCAGTGTTATGTGAAATCAATGAGATAGAGTGTCCTTGAAGAGATGGAGTCTAATGAAGAACTGACTGCATCCCAGCATGTAAAAAATACCTCTCTTAGATTCAGTGCACCTACTGAAAGATGCATGGGACTCTGTCAGTCAACAAACAACCCAGAGCAGCTTCAAGAAAGCTGTTTTTTTTTTAATATCGGGGAGAAAAACGCTGATGAAATTGTGCCAAAAATTGAGACTCTTAACAGCACCAGACGGAATGTCGGAGAAAGAATTCTCTCAGCTGTGTCACCTTGGTGATCACGGTGCTCCGCATGAAAGTGATGACATAGGGGAGATGGTCGGTGCAATGCGAGCCCAAAATGACGGGGAGGGAGAACAGGACCTGGGTGACAACAGTGAAGAGATTATGATAAGGCCAACCGATGCTCACTCTGCGGTTTTGACATCGCGAGAAGTTATGGAGCAGCATCCCGATATAAAACCAGGCGGGGACGCACTAACATCGGTGGACACAGTTTGCCATCCATTCTGCCAGGGAAAGAGAAACCTATTGGTGTTTCACAGATCAGTAATGTCTGATCTGTTTATGACCAATGAATAAAGCTTGCACAGAGACTTTTGGTGGTGGAATGTCACATTGTAGAATCAGGAGCCTAAATTACAGGTTAAACTTTAAAATGGGTCCTAATCCTCAAATTCAAATAGTCCTTATGGGAACATAAGAGCAATCAAAGATGAGCAAGGGCTCACTGAACCTTCAGTACCCTAACTCTAGCCGGCCCAGCATTCAACTATAATTAGAACACCCCTAAAGTTGGTCTCTCTGCCATTCAGATTATTCCAAGTATTTATCAGCCTTTGCTGAAGTTTTTCCTGACATCTAATTTAAATTTACTTTTCACTAATTTATACTTATGGCATTATATTTTTCAGTTAAGTTATGCCAGCTCCCAGGTGTAACACATGCAGGACGGTCTTAAGGGAACTGCTCTACAACTCGCCACTCTCCCCCGCTAAAACTGGGGATTTCCCTCTGGAGGTGATGGTGGACCGATACATGGGCAGGGGGAATGTTATAATGACATGCAAATTACAGAAATACATCATCCAGAGTATTTTTTGTCATTTCCACCACAGCATCACTGGGGGCGAGGGACTCCTATTCTCACTGGCATCCAGTGTTGCTAAGTACAGCAGACAAAGGATTTGAAAGTTAAAGGGCTAAAAAGCCTTTGGTATTGTTTCCAGGGTGATCCACTGCATACATTTGGGCCCCGTTTTGTAAAGTTTCACTTATTAGCCCCAAAATTAACAGGTAGCAGATAAGCAGCCAATCTTGATGCCCCCTCCAGGAAGGCACTCAGGCACTGGCTGGAAAGCTCACTTAATAAATGAAAGTTACCCTGACCCTGAAAAAACTGTCCGGGGCCAAGGCTGCATCCTTGAGATGGGCAGAAGTCCCAGCCCAGCAAATAGGTGCCAGGATTATGCAAATCCAGGCTATGATTTCTTGGCCTCTTAACCTGCTTTATTTAAAGTAATATTCTGGATTTATCTCATCTAATATCTTATATACTGCAACAAAGTCCACCCCTTTAATTGCCTACTCTCCAGGCTAAAGAGATTGTGTTTGTTTTTTTAACTGTTGCTCATAGCTTGTCTCCAGAACAGCAAGAATTATACCTTTTCAGCACGGCGACCAGAACAGAAAAGGATAGCAAACTTTCCATACAAAAAATGTACAAGGATGCAACATTTAATCTGGGCAGATGGATGTTGGGACACTTGCAAAATAATTTTGCTGCAGGTAATGCCAACAAACAAGCCATGCTGACTCATTCGGCAGATACGAAAACTTCACTTCGACGTGCTAACATGTCCTCTTGAGCCCAAATGCATAACAAATCAAATGCAAATTATTACTCAAAGGGAAAGCCCAGCCCTCAGGGCTTAGCTGAGCCATGTAGACCAGGAAGATCAGAGGGTCAATCCCCAGTCTGGAATGAGTTAGCTGATCACACCCACCTGACGAAGGAGAAAGCCTCCGAAAGCTTGTGATTTTCAAATAAAACTGTTGGACTACAACCTGGTGTTGTAAGATTCCTTACATTTGATCTTAGCAGGGACATTGGTAGGTGAATTACAATTGACCTCAGAACCCCTGGGTAAAGCAGGGAGAAAGAAATGACTAACTTTCCACTCCTGATCGCTATCAGGCCATCTCTGGGGAAAGTGCACCTGTGAGAGTGTCGGTGAGTATAGGATCGAAGTTCAGCCGCGATACCCCCATAGTGACCTGCTGACATTTATTGTCCAGGCTAACACATATAACAATGGTCACTTGAACAGACAGCAGCCATGGAACTGTACCCCAAGAAAATGAGATTAGCAGAAAAAGGAAGAATTCAAAAAGAAAAGTCCAGAGAATCTACCCGAAACCTCACTAATAATTCTCTGTCAGACAGAGTAAAATAAGAATTCCACCAATATTTTAAATGGAAAGCAAAAGCAAAATACTGCGGATGCTGGAATTCTGAAATAAAAACAGAAAATGCTGGAGAAGCTCAGCAAGTGAGGCAGCATCTGTGGAGAAAGAAACACAGTTAACGTTTCAGGTCGAAGACCGTTCATCAGAAATGGAAGATGTTAAAGAGTTAAAGTTTTTAAGCAAGTACAGGGTCAGGGAAAGGGGGGGGAGGGAGGTAGGGGGGGAAAGAGCAAAAGGGACGGTCTGTGATAGGGTGGAGGGCATGAGTGATTAAATGACAAAAGGGATGATGGTTCAAGGCAACAGCAGAACCAAAACCAGCAGCTGCAGTCCAATAAAAAAAAAGGATAAAAAATTTTTAAAATGGGAGCAGTGGTTATGATCTGAAATTATTGAAATCAGTGTTGAGTCCGGAAGGTTGTAAAATTCCTAAAGGAAAGGTGACCTGCTGTTTCTTGAGCTTCCGTTGAGCTTCATTGGAACAGTGTAGGAGGCCGAGGTCAGAGTGGGAATGGGATGGAGAATTAAAATGGTAAGTGACCGGCAGGCCAGGGTCACGTTTGCGGACCGAGTGGAGGTGTTCAGCAAAGCGATCACCCAACCTGCGTTTGGTCTCCCCAATGTAGAGGAGTCCACATTGTGAGCAGCGGATACAGTATAGTAAATTGAAATAAGTACAAGTAAATCGCTGTTCCACTTGGAAGGAGTGTTTGGGGCCCTGGATGGTGGGAAGGGAGGAGGTGAAGGGGCAGGTGTTGCATCTCCTGCGCTCGCACGGGAAGGTGCCGTGGGGAGGAGAGCGGGTGTTGGAAGAGTGGGCCAGGGTGTTGTGGAGAGTGCGGTCCCTTCGGAATGCTAAAGAGGGAGGCGAGGGGAAGGTGTGTTTGGTGGTGGAATCATGCTGGAGGTGGCGGAAATGGCGGAGGATGATGCATTGAATGTGGAGGCTGGTGGGGTGGAAGGTGAGTACAAGGGGGCACTTTCGTGGTTCTGGGAGGGAGGGGAAGGGCTGAGGACACAAATGATGCGAGACACGGTCGAGAGCCCTGTCAACTACAGTGGAGGGGAATCCTCGGTTGAGGAAAAATGAAGACATGTTGGAAGCACTGGTGCGGAAGGTGGCATCATCAGAACAGATGCGACGGAGACGGAGAAACTGGGAGAGGGGAATAGAGTCCTTACAGGAAGCGGGGTGGGAGGAAGTGTAATCAAGGCAGCTGTGGGAGTCGGTGGGCTTATAATAGATATTGGTTGGCAGCCTATCCCCAAAAATGGAGATAGAGAAGTCGAGGAAGGGAAGGGAAGAGTCGGAGATGGACCATGTGAAAGCGAGGGAAGGGTGGAAATTAGAAGCAAAATTGATGAAGTTTTCCAGTTCGGGATGAGAGCAGGAAGTGGCACCAATACAGCCATCAATGTACCGGAAAAAGGAGAGGGAGGAGACCTGAGTAGGACTGGAACAAGGAATGTTCCACGTATCCCACAGAAAGGGAGGCATAGATGGGATCCATACAGGTTCCCATAGCGACACTTTTTACTTGGAGAAAGTGAGTGGAGTCGAAGGAGAAGTTGATCAATGTGAGAACAAGTTCAGCCGGGCGGAGGAGGGTGGTGGCGAATGGGGACTGGTTGGGTCGCCATTCGAAGAATAAGCGGAGGGTCCACAGGCCGTCCTGATGAGGGATGGAGGTGTAGAGGGACTGGACATCCATGGTGAAAAGGAGACGGTTGAGGCTGGGGAACTGGAAACTGTTAAATTGGCGAAGGGCATCAGAAGAGTCGCGGATGTAGGTCGGAAGAAACTGGACAAGAGGGGAAAAACAGGGAGATAGGAGGAAATAAGTTCCGTGGGGCAAGAAAAGGCTAAAACGATGGGTCTCCCAGGACAGTCCTATTTGTGGATCTTGGGAAGGAGGTAGAAGCGGGCTGTGCGGGGTTGGGGGACTATGAGGTTGGAGGTCGGGGGCGAAGATCTCCAGAGGAGATGAGGTCAGTGAAGGCGGGAAACAATGAGAGCAGAACGGGGATTAAAAACAGCGCAGAGCGAGAGTGAGAGTTCACCAGAGTGGTGGGAAACAGTGAGAGCGGAGCGGGGATAAAAACAGTGCAGAGCGAGAGTGAGAGTTCACCAGAGCGGTGGGAAACAGTGAGAGCGGAGCGGGGATAAAAACAGCGCAGAGCGAGAGTGAGAGTTCACCAGAGCGGTGGGAAACAGTGAGAGCGGAGCGGGGATAAAAACAGTGCAGAGCGAGAGTGAGAGTTCATCAGAGCGGCGAGAAACAGAGAGAGCGGAGCGGGGATAAAAACAGCGCAGTGTGAGAGTTCACCAGAGTGGTGGGAAACAGTGAGAGCGGAGCGAGAATAAAAACAGTGCAGAGCGAGAGTGAGAGTTCATCAGAGCGGCGAGAAACAGAGAGAGCGGAGCGGGGATAAAAACAGCGCAGTGTGAGAGTTCACCAGAGTGGTGGGAAACAGTGAGAGCGGAGCGGGGATAAAAACAGTGCAGAGCGAGAGTGAGAGTTCATCAGAACGGTGGGAAACAGTGAGAGCGGAGCGGGGATAAAAACAGCGCAGAGCGAGAGTGAGAGTTCATCAGAGTGGTGGGAAACAGTGAGAGCGGAGCGGGGATAAAAACAGTGCAGAGCGAGAGTGAGAGTTCATCAGAACGGTGGGAAACAGTGAGAGCGGAGCGGGGATAAAAACAGCGCAGAGCGAGAGTGAGAGTTCATCAGAGTGGTGGGAAACAGTGAGAGCGGAGCGGGGATAAAAACAGTGCAGAGCGAGAGTGAGAGTTCATCAGAGCGGTGGGAAACAGTGAGAGCGGAGCGGGGATAAAAACAGTGCAGAGCGAGAGTGAGAGTTCATCAGAGCGGTGGGAAACAGTGAGTGCGGAGTGGGGATAAAAACAGTGCAGAGCGAGAGTGAGAGTTCACCTGAGCGGTGGGAAACAGTGAGAGCAGAGTGGGGATAAAAACAGCGCAGTGTGAGAGAGGACCGACCGTGTTCTGATAAAAATCAAAGAGCGATGTCTCAGGTAAAGCAGGTGGGTGATTATTTTCTTAGGACTGTGGGCTAAATTACAGTAAAACCGTATAGCATATAACTAAATTTATAATTAACCAAACTTAATTAAATAAATTAAACAAGGTTATACTTAGATCAAAATTATAAATAATTTGATTGACAGTGATGTAATTAATTAAACAAATACTGTAGATATGACAGGGCAGGAGATGTGTTGCAGCTGCAACATGTGGGAGCTACTGGACAGTCTTGTCTAGGGCGACCACATCTGCAGTAAGCGGCTGCAGCTTAAGGAACTTCAACTCCGAGTTGAGGAGCTGGAGTCCGAGCTGCAGACTTTGTGATACATCAGGGAGGGAGAAAGTTACCTGGACACTTTGTTCCAGGAGGCATTCACACTCCTTAGTCTTGCGAATAAGGTGGATGAACTGAAGGTGTTGATAAACACATGGGAGTATGATATTGTTGCTGTCACAGAGACATGGTTGAGGGAGGGGCAAGACTGGCAGCTCAATATTCCGGGGTACAGAATCTTCAGGCGCGACAGAGGGGGAGGTATAAGAGGAGGGGGGGTCACAATATTAATTAAAGAATCAATTACTGCCATAAGGAGGGATGATATATTAGCAGGTTCCTCTAATGAGGCCATATGGGTGGAGCTTAAAAACAAAAAGGGGGCAAGCACTTTGATGGGAGTGTACTATAGGCCCCCAAACAGTCAGGGGGAGATCGAGGAACAGATATGTAGGCAAATCTCAGAAAATTGTGCAAATAATAGGGTAATAATCGTTGGGGATTTAAACTTCCCCAATATTAACTGGGATACTCAGAGTGTAAAAGGCTTAGAGGGTACAAAATTCTTAACGTGCATCCAGGAGAGCTTTTTGAGCCAGCATGTAGAAAGTCCTACAAGAGAGGGGGCGGTACTGGACCTAATTCTAGGGAATGTGGCCGGCCAAGTGGAAGAAGTGCTAGTAGGTGAGCACTTTGGTGACAGTGACCATAATTCGGTGAGATTTAAGGTGGTCATGGAAAAGGACAGGGAGGGGCCGGAAATAAAGGTTCTAAATTGGGGGAAGGCCGATTTTAATAGGATAAGGCAGGATCTGGCCAAAATGGACTGGGATCAGCTGCTTGTAGGAAAATCCGCATCGGAGCAATGGGAGTCTTTCAGAAGGGAGATTGAGACCATACAATGGCAACATGTTCCCGTAAAGATCAAGGGTGGTTCCAAAAACTCCAGGGAACCTTGGATGTCAGGGGATATACGAGAATGGATTAGGAAAAAAAGGAGGGCTTTTGGCAGATACAAAAGGCTAAAGACGGAGGAAGCCCTAGAGGAGTTCAAAAAGTGCAGGGGGATACTTAAAAAAGAAATTAGGAGATCAAGGAGGGGCCATGAAATAACACTGGCGAGCAAAATAAAGGAAAATCCTAAGATGTTTTATAAGTATATTAAGGGTAAGAGGATGACTAGGGAAAAAATAGGGCCCATTAGGGACAAAAATGGCAATCTGTGTGTGGAGCCGGCAGATGTAGGAGGGGTTCTAAATGAATTTTTTGCATCTGTTTTCACTATGGAGAAGGACGATGTAGACATAGAAATACGGCAGGGGGACTGTGATATACTCGAACATATTAACATCGAGCGGGAGGAGGTATTGGCGGTTTTAGCAGGCCTAAAAATGGATAAATCCCCAGGCCCGGACGAAATGTATCCCAGGCTACTGTGTGAGGCAAAGGAGGAGATTGCGGGGGCTCTGACACATATATTCAGAACCTCTCTGGCCACAGGGGATGTGCCAGAGGACTGGAGAACCGCTAATGTAATACCATTATTCAAGAAGGGGAGTAGGGAAAAACCGGGGAACTACAGGCCAGTGAGCCTAACATCAGTGGTAGGAAAATTATTGGAAAAAATTCTGAAGGACAAAATTAGTCTCCACTTGGAGAAGCAAGGATTAATCAGGGATAGTCAACATGGCTTTGTCAAGGGAAGATCATGTCTGACTAATTTGATTGAATTTTTTGAGGGGGTGACTAGGCGTGTGGATGAGGGTAACGCAGTGGATGTGGTATACATGGATTTCAGTAAGGCCTTCGATAAAGTCCCCCACAGGAGACTGGTCAAGAAGGTACGAGCCCATGGAATCCAGGGTGCCTTGGCACTTTGGATACAAAACTGGCTTAGTGGCAGAAGGCTGTTTGTGGTCTACATTAACGACTTGGATATGGATGTAAAAGGTATGATCAGTAAGTTCGCTGATGATACAAAGATTGGTAGGGTGGTAAATAGCGAGGAGGATAGCCTCAGTCTGCAGGACGATATAGATGGGTTGGTCAGATGGGCGGAACAGTGGCAAATGGAATTTAACCCGGAAAAGTGCGAGGTGATGCACTTTGGAGGGACTAACAAGGCAAGGGAATACACAATGAATGGGAGGAGCCTAGGCAAGACAGAGGGTCAGAGGGATCTTGGTGTGCAAGTTCACAGATCCCTGAAGGCGGCGGAACAGGTAGATAAGGTGGTAAAGAAGGCATATGGGATACTTGCCTTTATTAGCCGAGGCATAGAATATAAGAGCAAGGAGGTTATGATGGAGCTGTATAAAACACTGGTTAGGCCACAGCTGGAGTACTGTGTGCAGTTCTGGTCGCCACACTACAGGAAGGATGTGGTCGCTTTGGAGAGGGTGCAGAGGAGATTCACCAGGATGTTACCAGGGCTGGAGCGCTTCAGCTATGAAGAGAGACTGGGAAGATTGGGTTTGTTTTCCTTGGAGCAGAGGAGGCTGAGGGGGGACATGATTGAGGTGTACAAAATTATGAGGGGCACAGATAGGATGGATACTAAGGAGCTTTTTCCCTTCGTTGAGGGTTCTATAACAAGGGGACATAGAT
Organism: Heptranchias perlo; assembly: GCF_035084215.1. Lineage (NCBI taxonomy): Eukaryota > Metazoa > Chordata > Chondrichthyes > Hexanchiformes > Hexanchidae > Heptranchias > Heptranchias perlo. Next base: position 28,864,693 of record NC_090325.1, read on the forward strand.
TCAAGGTAAAAGGCGGGAGGTTTAGAGGGGATTTGAGAAAGAACTTTTTCACCCAGAGGGTGGTTGGAGTCTGGAACTCACTGCCTGAAAGGGTTGTGGAGGCAGGAACCCTCACAACATTCAAGAAGCATTTGGATGAGCACTTGAAATGCCATAGCATACAAGGCTACGGACCAAATGCTGGAATATGGGATTAGAGTAGACAGGGCTGATGGCCGGCGTGGACACGATGGGCCGAAAGGCCTCTATCCGTGCTGTATGACTCTATGACTCTATGACTCCTTAGTCTAAATACTTTAGAATTGGCTCGTGGTCAGGGACAGGAGAGTGTGACTGTGCGTGAGGCAGGTACGGGGATCCAGGAGGTAGCATTGCAGGAGCCTCAGCCCTTGCATTTGGAAGGGCTGAGAGGAAGAAAGGAAAAGTTGGTGCGGTTGCTCTGTTAATAAAGGATGAAATTAGTACAGAAGTGAGAAATGATCTTTGCTCAGAAGATCAAGTTGTAGAAATAGCAAGGGATGAAGTCACTGGTGGGAGTAGTCTATAGGCCCCTTAACAGTAGCTACATTGTAAGACAAAATATAAATCAAGAAATATTGGGGGCTTGTAAAAAAGGCAATGCAATAATCATGGGCGATTTATGAAAGAGAAATTGTTTTTTGAAAGAGAAATCGTGTCTGACAAATTTATTAGAGTTCTTTGAGGAAGTAATGAGCAGGAAGTAAAGGCGCCACATAAAAGGTTACTGCACCAGATAAGAGCTCATGGTGTCGGGGGTAATATATTAGCATGGATAGAGAATTAGTTAACTAACAGAAAACAGAGTCGGGGTAAAGGGGTCATTTTCAGGATGACGATCTATAACTAGTGGGGTGCCGCAGGGATCAGTGCTGGGGCCTCAACTATTTTCAATCTATATCAATGACTTGGATGAAGGAAGAGAGTGGCCAAATTTGCTGATGATACAAAGATAGTGGAAAAGTAAGTTGTGAGGAGGACACAAAGTGTCTGCAAAGGGATATAGATGAGTTAAGCGAGTGGGCAAAAAATTGGCAGATGGAGTATAATGTGGGAAAATGTGAAGTCATCCACTTTGGTAGGAAGAATAACAAAACAAAATATTATATAAATGGAGCAAGACTGCAGAATGCTGCGGTACAGAGGGATTTGGGTGTCTTCGTACATGAAACACAAAAAGTCAACATACCGGTGCAGCAGGTAATTGGGAAAGCAAATGGAATATTGGCCTTTATTTCAAGGGGGATGGAGTATAAAAGCAGGGAAGTCTTGTTACAACTGTACAGGGTGCTGGTGAGACCACACCTGGAGTACTGTGTACAGTTCTGGTCCCCTTATTTAGGGAAGAATAAACTTGCATTGGAGGCGGTTCAGAGAAGGTTCACTAGGTTGATTCCGGGTATGGAAGGGTTTTCTTATGAGGAAAGATTGAGCAGGTTGGGCCTATACTCACTGGAGTTTAGAAGAATGAGAGGAGATCTTATTGAAACATAAGATTCCAAGGGGGCTTGACAGGGTAAATGCTGAGAGGGTGTTTGCCCTCACAGGGGAATCTAGAACTAGGGGGCATAGTCTCAGAATAAGGGGTCGCCCATTTAAGACTGAGATGAAGAGAAGTTTCTTCTCTCAGAGGGTTGTGAATCTTTGGAATTCTTTACCCCAAAAAGCTGTGGAGGCTGAGTCATTGAATACATTCAAGGCTGAGTTAGACAAATTTTTAATCAGCAAGGAAGTCAAAGGATATGGGGAACTGGAGGGAAATTGGAGTTGAGGCTAGAATCAGATCAGCCATGATCTTATTGAATGGCGGAGCAGGCTCGAAGGGCCAAATGGCCTACTCCTGCTCCTATCTCTTATGTTCTTATGTGACAGTCTGGGAAACTGTGGCTTGATGTTTGGTGGTGGGGTCATGGTCCAGGGGGAGGTAGGAGGAGGTGTCGGAGAGTTGGCGTTCAGCCTCCGCAAGGTTACAGATCTGTTTGCCACACAACAACAGCGCTGCCCTTGTCAGTAGGTTTAATGACAATGTTAGGGTTGGACCTGAGAGAACAGAGTGCTGCAAGTTCAGAGGGAGGTAGATTAGAGTGGGTGAGGGGAGTAGAGAAATTGAGAGGGCCGATGTCACACCGGCAGTTCGCAATGAAAAGATCAAGACAGGGTAAGGGGCCAGAGGGAGGGGTCCAGGTGGATCAAGAATTCTGAAGTGCGGGGGGGAAGACTCCTGGCCAAAGAAGTGGAAGCGAAGGCAATGGAAGAAGAGCTCAGCATCGTGTCGAGCTCGAAATTCATTGGGGGTGTAAGGGAATGAAGCTAAGGCCTTTCCTGAGGACTGATTGTTTGGGGTCAGAGAGTGGAAAGTCAGAGGGAATAGTGAAAACACAAAAAATGGTGAGATTGGAGGGAGGGATGGGGGCAGAGGAAAGTGAAGGGGAAGAAGGATCAGGAGGAGCGTTGGTATCTAGGAGTTGTTAAAGCTTGCAGTCCTTGACACTTGAAAAGAAGAAAAGTTTTTTGTTAAAGCGCCAGATGAGGTGAAGGATGAAATGGAACTGCGGAACAGGAGAACTCTGAAATAGAGTGAGTTGGTCAAGTGAGTCAAGACATTTTTGTTTCCTCTTTAGTGATTCATTGCTCCATTCTGGTGCCATTCAGCAAATGATTAGCCTGTGATTTAAATTTGTGAGATAGCACCTAAAAGATCAAAGAAAAATTTACCTCCCACGCATGTAGACATAGACAGTGTAGACATAACAACGTAAGAAATAGGAGCAGGAATAGACCATACGGCCCCTCGAGCCTGCTCCGCCATTCAATCAGATCATGGCTGATCTTCAACCGCAACTCCACTTTCCCGCCTGATCCCTATATCCCTTGATTCCCTTAGATTCCAAAAATCTATCCATCTCAGCCTTGAATATACTCAACGACTCAGCATCCACAGCCCTCTGCGGTAGAGAATTCCAGAGATTCACAACTCTCTGAATGAAGAAATTTCTCCTCATCTCAGTCTTAAATGGCCGACCGCTTATCCTGAGACTGTGCCCCCTAGTTCTAGACTCTCCAGCCATGGGAAACATCCTCTCAGCATCTACTCTGTCAAGCCCCCTCAGAATCTTATATGTTTCAATGAGATCACCTCGCATTCTTCTGAACTCCAGTCTGAGTCATATCAACCTGCAGGAAGGGTCCCAGGTTGAAAAGATACAAGCAAACATCCCTGAGGTGCGCTACTCAATACATAACCCTCATTTTGACCTAGCTCCCCTTACCCTGCTCTTTTTTTCTCCCATTCACATTTTACCCGTGATTTCCAATTAGCTCTGTGGCTAAATGGCTTCACCTATAAAAGAGTATTTTGTGGTATTTCATCAAAAGCCTTTTGGAAGTCTGGATATCCCATCTCATTTGCCTTCTACCTTGTCAAGTTGTTTGAGGTTGGCCAGCTGTCTTATCACCACTCCCGTACTGTGGCTGAAGAATCTACTATCTACAGGATGCACTGCAGCAACTCACCAAGCTAACTCTGATAGAACATCCCAGCCCCGAAACTTCTGCCACCGAGAATACCAAGAGCAGCAAGATCATAGGAACACCATCACTCCCAAGTTCCTATCCAAGTCAGACACCATCCTGACTTGGACATATTTCAGCATTCCTTCAGCATCACTGGGTCTGAATCCTGGAATTCCCCATCTAACATCATCATGGGAGCATCATCACCACAGGGACCACAGCAGTTCAAAGAGAAAATCCACAATTATCATCATCTCAGGCCAAGTAGCAATGGGCAATAAATGTGGCCTTGGCAGTGTCACACACATCCCAGCAACAAAGAAAAAGAAATATAGCTATGACTCCAAATACCACTGACACACCTGTGAACCCAGGAAATTAGCTCGGCAGCTAATGTCCTACCATTTGTATGCTCTTCCTCACTCTTTATTCTCCAAACACAGGGCATCATTCAAATAGTGGCAAGACCACTGTACCCGTAACAGTTTGGCCACACAGGAGACGTGCAGTTGTTGAGGCTAGGATCAGGCTCAGACATGGTACTCCACATCCAGTCAGTGGCTTGCTCATACTCACCGGCCTAAATTTTAACCCCACGAGCGGGTGGGTTGTGGGCGGGTGGGAAGGTAAAAATTGTAAAAAACTAAAACCTGATCCAAACTTGCCTCCAACCCGCCCACTTCCGGTTTTAATGGAGGTGGGTCGTGGGGGGGGGGGGGGGGGGGGGTGACCAACCCTCTCTCAGGAGGCGGGACAGTCATTGAAAGCTTTTAAGGCGGCTGCAGGCCACCATTTTTACAGCTTTTTTATTTTTAATTCCCGGCAGCCGGGAATCCCGGATCTTCTGCTTCACGCCACGTGAGAGGAGGCACGGATCGTCAGATAAGTGCCTTTATTGCACTGCTTGCGGGCCAGGAGGCACAGGAGTGTTTCCTTCAGGCCCAACAAGCCTTCCTGCCGCAATCCCACACATGCCATCGACTGACCCCCATCCCATCCCTCCACACATCTGACCTTCCCCCACAATCTCCAAACCCCCGATGACCCCTGCCCCCACACCCCCGATGACACCCCCCATGATCTCCGAACCCCCCGATGACCAACCCCCCCGTGACTCCTCCTGATGACTGACCCCCATGACCCCTAACCCTGAATTCCCCTTGATGACCCCCAGCCCACCCAATGACCGACCCTCCGATGATCCCCAATGCCGACATAACCGACCCCCCAATGAACCCCAACCCCTCCCCAATGACCGACCCCCCAATGACCCTCGACCCCTCCCTGATGACTGACCTTCCCGATGACCCCCGAATGACTGACCCCCTGATGACCTCCGCCCCCCCCCCCAATGACCGAACTCCCCATGATCCCTGACCCTCCCGATCACCGACCAACCCCCCAATCTAAGCCTTAACTGCTGACATCCACTCCCTGGTTCTTCTCCCGTCCGAATGACAGCCAGCCTGTCAATCTGGCTGTCCTGTTGGGCGGGAAATCTACAAAAAAAATTAAAAGACGTCCTTACATCAAAATTGTAAGGACGTCCCGGAAAGTAGGTAGCAGAAGGCAGCAGGGCCCCTGTGGAATGATATCGTGGCGTGAAAATGGTCTTCTCCCAACTTTTGCTGTACACAAGGACTTGTTTTGGTATTTTGCCTCACATATTTTGAAAGGGAGGGGGCAGTACAGAGAATAAGTTGGTGCAATTAGACAAGAAACACACACAGAAATAGGAAGCTCCAAATGCTCCAGGACAAAGAGAGAACAATGAGACAGGCAGCAAGTAATTATGTGTATATGTTCAGGTTGAACCAGCTTTACTGAAGAACCTTTCACGCATTCACCTGACGAAGGAGGTAAGCTCCGAAAGCTTGTGATTTTCAAATAAAACTGTTGGACTATAACCTGGTGTTGTAAGATTCCTTACATTCAGCTTTACTGAAGGTGGAAGACTACAGTGACAATAGACACTCTAACACTCTTCTTCATTCCTGCATGTTAATGAATTACCGTAAATGAGTACAGAGAACTTAAAAGGGGAAAAAAAGTTTAGACGGGTGGGGAAACCTTTGATCAAAGTGCTCCCTGCCCCCTTCACTTTTTGATTTTGATTGATGACTTTTAAAGGTGTTAATTTTATTTTACTAGCATGAAGACACTCGAGGTGGGTATTCCACCTTGCTAGGCTGTTGCAGTAACACCACCAGTGGTGTCGCAGAGTGTGACTCCACAATAAACAGCTGAGTGAGAGGGGAGTGGAAGGCTGTGACTTTTCAATAAGTCCTTTTGGAGCCGCTCAACCCTGGGAATCTACTCTATGGCCTATGAGATCTGTATCCCCAGCCTGCAGCGAGGTATCATGTGGTCAAATAGCTCTGCAGTGGCTTTCTGAAGTGTAAAGTTCAAAATGGAGTGGCCTAGAAGGGAGACTTGACTTGAGGGACTCTATGCTGGGAAGAAAATTGAGGCTTACATTGTGCTCTATAAAATGGGCGAGTTCAAAATTGAGTTTTGAAAGTACACACCCTAGTTTTTCAATCCCCTTTAATTGTTACTTCTCAGTTTTGAACTGGACAGTCCAGCTTCAGGGCTGGTTGCCCACCAGGTTTTCAAATCCTGAGTTTTAAAAAAGAGAGGATGTGCATATGAACAAAACAAGGACTTGACTACTCACGTACAAAATGATCCATTCAAGTATACGCAAAAATGGGCCCGTTTTGCACTTGCGTGTTTGCAATCAGACCATTTTGCACACATGTGCATCCTCTTTTTAAATGCCTAGTCCAATTTTAAACTGGGCTCCGGTGGTCACCCTACATGAAGCAAGTGCAGACAGTCTCTCTGTGGCTCTTGGACAAAGTTGCTGTGTTTCGATGAATCAGTCTGGATGAGGACATGCTGACTTTCAATCTATTCCCTTCATTTCCTGGTGTGTTGATAGAGGGTGGCTTCATTGTTAAACTGCTTGGTAAACAGTGTGTGGGCTGCAGTGGCAGCACTGACACTCAGTGTCAGCGAGTGCAACATACTCAGGTTCGAGAGCCCCTCCACTCAATCCCTGATCTGAGCCGTATCGACTCCGAAGGGACCAAGCACAGGTTGAATCAGCTCCCTGCAGAGGGAAGAAAATGTCGAGAGGGTATCCCCTGGGCACTGTCCTTTACCACCTCATGGCCAGCTACAAGGGGGCTGGCAGGGGCAGAGAAGCAGACAATGTACCCACCATCTCTGCTACAGTGGATTCGGCAGAACAGCAAATAGGGGATAAAAATATATATTTTTAAATATAGAATTACCTGAAAACTGCAATAAAAATGAAAGAGATAAAATAATATTGTGCCACCAGCCCTCCCCAGTCCAGCCAAAGTAGCTGAGCCATTCAGAAGCAGGGAAGGAGGAGGCTCGCGTGGAGCATAAACACCAGCATGGACCAGTTGGGCCGAATGGCCTGTTTCTGTGCTGTAGACTCAATATAACAAGATAGGACTGTTACAACTAGGCCAATCTAGCTGATCACAACTAAGGCTGCGGTAGAAATGCTACAGTTGGCATCAGTGTCCTAGGAGAGGAAGGTCAGGATTGACCAGGGTTGCTGTTCTTGATCGCTATCCAGTGACCCTAACTGTAGGTGCCTTTTGATGAACGTTGGGTAAGAATGTAATGGGGCTGTGATGTTCCCAAGGCAAAATAGACTGATGACACTCACTGTTTAGGATTACACATGAGGAATCAACGCCTTCAGGAGAGGAGAAAGAAATTTGGGCAGAAATGACAAAACATTATTAAGCTTCAATAAAACCAGTCAAAGAAACGGGTCCTTTTAGACACTCGGTTTGCTTAGCAGACCTCACCAATACATAATTACCAGCCCCTCCACTGTAATCACTTGACCGATGTTGTAATTACATAAAATTTACAGCACAGAAATAGGCCATTAGGCCCAACTGGTCTATGCCAGTGGTAATGCTCCACACGAGCCTCCTCCCATCCTACTTCATCTAACCCTATCTGCATATCCTGCTATTCCTCATCATTGAAACACCAGGAGGGGGATTTACGATAAGCACGGGTAGCACTGAATGTAAATCATTTAATTGTAAGGAGCTGTATTCATTTTGTTTTAGAAGTGACAAAGAGAAAAACAGGTACACATTTAATCCAGAGAACATCATTCATAATGAATGATACTTTGGTAATTCTGGCTTTATTGTTGAGTCACACTCAGAATGTAATTGCCAACACCCTCCCTGCCACTGTACTCACTTTACTGTCGATTCACACTCACCGGCATCTTCCGCGATTTGTTTACTCTGGTTTGCTTTTGCCTGCAACTGGAACACAAAATATTGCCAGATTAAGTTATTAAAAGCAACAAAACACTTTCACAGGCACACACCTAGGTTCAGCGCTGATCAAACCATTCTCCTGACAAGCCTCTCGTGGGACTCTCAGATAGGGGAATGGTGTAGGTCACTGGTGGCCCCTAAACAACAAGGAGGATTTATTTTATCCAGCAATTTTTTCCCTCCCTTCTTCTCCACTCATTGGCTCCTGGCTGGGTTATAGTTTCACTGGAGGCACTTCAATGGCCGTTGTTCATGTACGAGGCTAATCAGTGAGTGTCACCAGGTGACTGGAGCACAGGGGTGTAGAAAGAAAAATGAAATAAAGGAGAAGCAACTTTATTATTGAAAGAGTAAAAGATAGTAAAATGTTCAAAATCATTAAGGGTTTTGCTAGAGTAAAGAAGGAGAAACTGTTTCCAGTGGCAGAAGTTTCAGTAACCAGAGGACACAGATTTAAGGTGATCGGCAAAAAAGCCAGAGCTGACATGAGGAAACATTTTTTTACACAGCGAGTTGTAATGGTCTGGAGTGCGCTGCCTGAAAGGGTGGTGGAAGCAGATTCAATAATAACTTTCAAAGGAGAATTGGATAAATACTTGAAGGGATAAAAAATTACAGGGCTATGGGGAAAGAGCAGGGGAATGGACTAATTGGATAGCTCTTTCAAAGAGCTGGCACAGGCATGATGGGCCGAATGGCCTCCTCCTGTGCTGTATCTACTATGATAGTTGTCCTGAATTTGAGGAAGAGAATGTCCCTCAGTGATCAAAGGTGTAAAGATAGAATAGAGAGGATACAAAGTCAGTGTAATATCTGTCCCGATTACTATTCAAAATTGAATCTTTAAACTTCCTGTGAAGCTCCAAGGCCAACATCCAGGATTGGGAAGGGGACTGATCCTCATTTTTGTTAGGAAAATTCCAGTCCGCCCACTAATCACTGCGATCTAAACTGGCAAGAGACACATATTATAGGCATGAAGACAAAAACACACCGGCCTGGATTTTAACGGCCAGCAGATTTCCAACACGAATGAGGCCTGGCTGTTTTTAACAGCCAGGCCTCATTTAAATTCTGCTGGCCGACTTCCCACCGGTTCTGAGCAGGGGAGGCCTAAGTTTTCTTTGTGAGGCCCAGGCGGGCATTACTGCTCCTCCTGGCCCCATAAGGAAAGTAAAATGAAAATTTTTTTAGGCCTTTTCTGGCCCTGATCCTCTTTGCCGTTGGGTTGGTCTGGCTGGAAGCTCACAGCGGCCCGAGTGGGAAGGAGCAGTGTTAAAATTTCAGTTGGGCCCTGAAGACATCATCAGGACCCAACACGCATATGATAAAACGGACCCCGCTGGCTTTGGTCAGATGTCCTTTCCACCTTCTCAGGACAGCAGGTGAAAATTGGAAACTGTTAGCTCCCCGTGGCTACAGGGCGGGTAAGTAACTTGGACGATTGTAGCAGCTCACCTGCCCGGCATGTTTAAAATTGGCATCTGTGTCAGAGCTGTACACTCGGATTACAACAGCACTCACAGCCCAGAGTACAGCTCTGATACATCAATCACAGCCCAGAGCACAGCTCTGATACAGCAATCACAGCCCAGAGTACAGCTCTGTTACAACACTCACAGCCCAGGGTACAGCTCTGATTAAGCACTCACAGCCCAGGGTTACAGCTCTGTTACAACACTCACAGCCCAGGGTACAGCTCTGTTACAACACTCACAGCCCAGGGTACAGCTCTGATACAGCACTCACAGCCCAGAGTACAGCTCTGATACAATACTCACAACCCAGGGTACAGCTCTGATTAAGCACTCACAGCCCAGAGTACAGCTCTGATAAAACACTCACAGCCCAGGGTACAGCTCTGTTACAACACTCACAGCCCAGGGTACAGCTCTGATACAACACTCACAGCCCAGGGTACAGCTCTGATACAACACTCACAGCCCAGTGTACAGCTCTGATACAACACTCACAGCCCAGAGTACAGCTCTGATTCAGCACTCACAGCCCAGAGTACAGCTCTGATACAACACTCACAGCCCAGGGTACAGCTCTGATACAACACTCACAGCCCAGGGTACAGCTCTGATACAACACTCACAGCCCAGTGTACAGCTCTGATACAACACTCACAGCCCAGGGTACAGCTCTGATGCAACACTCACAGCCCAGAGTACAGCTCTGATACAACACTCACAGCCCAGGGTACAGCTCTGATACAACACTCACAGCCCAGGGTACAGCTCTGATACAACACTCACAGCCCAGTGTACAGCTCTGATACAACACTCACAGCCCAGTGTACAGCTCTGATACAACACTCACAGCCCAGGGTACAGCTCTGATACAACAATCACAGCCCAGGGTACAGCTCTGATACAACACTCACAACCCAGTGTACAGCTCTGATACAACACTCACAGCCCAGGGTACAGCTCTGATGCAACACTCACAGCCCAGAGAACTTTCTCACATTACGAACTTGCTGAAAAGGCAGTTTCTGAACCAATTTATTAGTACTAACGAAGTGCATGAGTGTGTGGGCTTCTAGGAGAAGGTGAAAGCGACTGATCCATGTCGGGGTTTCAGTGTCTCTTTATCACCAGAACTTCTCTTCCTTTGGTTTTGTGGCCTGCTCTTTAGCTGAACACTATGGTGGTCAGACAGGGTCTGAGTGAAGCATGAAAGTCCACAGTGTATCTTAAGGAACGTAAAATAAATTGGGGGAAAAAAAGCAACAACTGAACCACAATAATATCAGAACTTTTAGCAGATAAGTAACAGAGCAGAACATTTAAAGAGTTGTTGTGAGGGATTCTTACTTTCTCCTGCTGTTTGGAATTGCTGATCCCAGCACTTCGATTTAGCATCTGTTCAGCCTCATCCTTATCTTTACATTTTTGCTCATAAGTCTTCTTGGACTACAGTAAATGAAAAATAATGAAAAGATAAGCAACAAAACAGAGATTCCAAAAGAACAGACTAACTCCTGTCCATTTACCTCATTATGTTTCAGTGACCAACTGCTCTTTTCTCCTACCAATATGGATGATGTAATATCAGGCAGCGAAGGACAATTCCTCTATAACGGGGTATAATTTCATGAGTGAGGTGCAATCACACTATAATGGGGTTTAATGTTGGGCAGTGAGTGACAATCCCATTATAATGGGGGTTTCATTTTGTCAGTGAGAGTATTCCAACTATAATGAGTGTAATGTTAGTCAGTGAGGGACAATCCCTCTACATTGGGACGTAATGTCAGTGAGTGAGTGACAATCCCACTATAATGGGTGTATGTTGGTCATTGAGGGACAACAGCTCTACAATGGGACATAATGTCAGTCAGGGAAGGGTAGTTCCTCTATAACAGTATTCAAGTGTTGGTCAGAAGATACTTGATGAAATTAATGAGAACTGAAAAAGTGCCCCTTAATTTTATCTCCTGTTCTTACTACAGTTTCACAGCTGTTTTGAAATCCAGCTGATGATGCTACAATTTTTCACCACAAAGTTCTGATATAATGCATGTCATATTGACCACTTATACAATAACAGACTTTTAAATTACTATGCTCAATGTGACAGAAATAGAACTTTTTTTTTTAAACAGAGCCACGATAAACCCAATGGAGGATCAGACATGACTCATTAATATAATACAGAATGCTAGAAGTACACAGCATGTCAGTCAGCATCTGTTGACAGAACAGACATTTCAATATTTTGGGCTGAAGTTTTCTTTAAGCCTTTCTTTGAGCGAGGCTTGATTAGAGATGTTGCACTTAAAAAGAAGATTGTACAGTGTCAGCACATGAGCAAACACTCTGATAATTCTGCTATAAATTATACCTCATTACTGTACAGCAAGTTATTAGAACAATCGTATTTACAAAAGGTTCATTTCAGTTGTCTACAGCATTAGGCTGTATTTTAATTTGGAGAAATACACCTCATCTCAGTTGGCTCACTCCTCACCTTTCTAAAATCTGTCCTAATTCAGTCTGGTGTTCTAGTTTTTATACTGACTTTTTCCCTTTCTAATTGGGTCTTAAATCTTTTCATATTGTAGTTACTGCTCCCAAGGTGCTCACCCACGTTTAGGTCATCGACCTAATCTATTCCATTACTCATAACCAAATCTAGCAACGCCTCCGCCCTTGCTGGGATCTGAACATACTGCTTAAGGAAGGAGTCCTGTACATATTTTAGGAATTCCATTCCCTTTTCTCTATTTACTCCATCTCTGTCCCAATCGATAAGTGGATAATTAAAATCTCTCAGTACAATAATTTTGTCATTCCTACTTATCTCTTTATTCTGATTGCAGATTTTCTCTCCAATTTCCTTTCTACAATTGGGAGATCTGTAACACACCGCTATTAATGTACCAAGCCTTTTTTATCTTTGAGCTCCAACGATATTGATGCTGTCTGTATCCCTCCCTTATCTACATCAACCCTCTCTACAGCGTGTATTCCCACTTTAGCCAATATTGCCACTCCGCCTCCTTTCTCATCTTTTCTATCCCTCCTAAATGTTATATCCCGATATCTTTATTTTCCATTCTTGTCTAGTTTGCAGTCAGGTTTCTGTTAATGCTATTAAATCTAGATCTTCCTGTAAAATAATTGCTTCTAGTACCCCCAGTTTATTTCTCACACTGTGCATTGCAATATATGCATTTTATCTTTTTTTCCTTTTTTTAAACACTTCTCATTTTCCCATGACTTTTTTTGTCTTAAGTTAACTCTATCTTTACTTCAGTCTTTTCCCCATTTATAGCTAGTCCACTTGCTTTTAATCTCTACTCTATATCTGTCTTGCTAAATTATTTTCTCCCTTCTGTATTAGCTGATCCTGGTTGGTTTTATTTTTCCATGTTCCCTTCCTGGTTTAAATACCTCATCACTTCTATATTTAACCATTTTGCCAGCACATTAGCACCTTTCCTTGTTCAGAAGTAGCCTATGCTTGCGGAATAGCTTCCAACTGTCCCAGAACTGGTACCAATGCCCAGCAAAATGTAATTCCACTACCCTACGCCGTATCTTTAGGCATGCATTGATTTTCCTAATCTACCCGTCCTTCCCTATTCTAGTGCATGGCTGGGCAAGTTATCCTGAGATTACCACCCGTGCCATTCTGCTCCTAAACCTGTTATTTAATCTCCTAGATTCATCTTGCAGGACTTCGGGCCTTTCTTTACCATCATCATTGGCTCCCACATAGACCACGAAGATTGGTTGCTCTCCCGTCCCTTGCAAATCTTTTCCGGTCTATTTGCTATGTCCTTTACCCTAGCACCCGGGAGGCAAAAAAGCTTCTGGTACTGTTGGTCTGGACAGTAAAAGATCCTGTAAGCCCCCTATCATCACTGCATTTCCAGCCGTGTTGCTAATTTCCTCCCAAGCCACCTTCCATTAGTTGGTGCCATTGATATTTATTTAATGGCCCCACAGGAAGGTAGTGCTTGAAATATTTTTGAGAGCATAAGTTGCTCTGGGTGCTGCTGTTCTAATCTGTCCGTCCCACCTTTCCTCGCCCATCGGATAATCACCCATCTTTCCTTCCCCACTGCCTGCTCCCTATCTCCCATCGGTGTGTTTATCCTCTCAAACCGTCGCTCCAAAATCTTCTCTCCCTCCCTCATGTGTTGGAGTGTCTCCATCTCTTCTTCAAGTTCTAAGATCCTGAGATCAAACAATACGAGTTGGTGCCAATTCTCACAGATGTGTTTGCCCAAGTCAACGCCTGGTGTTCGAAACTCCCACTTCTTGAATGACACATCATTTTCTCTTCCTGTACTGCTACTTTTAGTTTTAGTTAGATTCTTCTACTTTAAAGTTTATATTACTTCTGTATAATTACGTATATTTATATTGTGAGGGATTGAATATAAAAGAGGTCAAAATGATAGTTAGGCCACATCTGAAACACTGGGTGAAGTTTTGCGTTCCTCACTATTGGATGGATGTAATAGTCCTGGAGAAAGTGCAATGCAAATTTACCAATATGAAACCAACAATGAGGGATCTGAATTATAAAGAAAGGTCACAGCAACTAGGCTGTAATCCCTCAAACTGAGAAAATTGATTGGGGATTTGATAGATGTGTTCAAAAAGATGAAAGGAACAGACAAGGTAAACATAGATAGATTATTTCTCTTGGTAGATAAATCAAAGGCAAGAGGACATGATCGCAAGACAAGGAAAAGATACATAAAAGGAGAAAGAGACTTTTTCCATACACAGAGTTATCGCAATGTAGAATGCTTTGCTCCAAGCAATGCTAATTTGATTACAGCATTCAAAAAGGTACTGGATAACTATTTAACATAAAAGGTTATGGGGAGAAACCAGGAAATTTAAATTAATTTGGGGACAGTGTAAAATCATCCCCTAAGAAAAAGGGTGGGACTGCCAAATCTAGAGCCCCCTGGGTGCCAAGGAGCATACAGGGTAGGATAAGGCAAAAAGTGGATGCTTATGTCAGATACCAAGAGCTCAATACTGCAGAAAGCCAACAGGAGTATAGAAAGTGGAGGGGTAAAATTAAAAAGGAAATTAGGAAAGCAAAGAGAGGGCATGAAAAAATATTGGCAAGTAAAATCAAGGTAAACCCAAAGATGTTTTATAAATACATTAAGTGCATGAGGATAACTAAGGAAAGAGTAGGGCATATTAGAGACCTGTGTGTGGAGGCGGAAGACGTGGGTGTCGTTCTTAATGAATACTTTGCGTCTGTCTTCACAAAAGAGGGTGACGAAGCAGACATTGTAGTTAAGGAGAAGGAGTGTGAAATATTAGATGGGATAAACATAGTGAGAGAGGAAATATTAAGGGATTTAGCATTTTTGAAAGTAGATAAATCGCCAGGCCCGGATAAAATGTATCCCAGACTTTTAAGAGAAGCAAAGGAGGAAACAGCGGAGGTTCTGACCATCATTTTCCAATCCTCCCTGGATACAGGTGTGGTGCTGGAGGACCTCTAACATTGTACCGTTGTATAAAAGGGATAAAGGGATAGACCAAATAATTACAGGCCAGTCAGCCTAACCTCGGTGGCGAGCAAATTATTGGTAAAAATTCTGAGGGACAGTATTAATCGTCACTCAGAAAGGCACGGAATAATCAAGGACAGTCAGCATGGATTTGTTAAGGGAAGGTCATGTCTGACTAACTTGACTGAATTTTTTGAGGAGATAACAAGGAGGGTCGATGAGGGTAGCGCGTTTGATATAGTCTACATGGATTTTAACAAGGTCCCACATGGCAGACTGGTCAGAAAAGTACAAGCCCATGGGATTCAAGGGAAAGTGGCAAGTTGGATCCAGAATTAGCTCAGTGGCAGGAAGCAAAGGGTAATGGTCCACGGGTGTTTTTGTGACTGGAAGGCTGTTTCCAGTGGGGTTCCGCAGGGCTCAGTACTACGTCCATTGCTTTTTGTGGTATATATCAATGATTTAAAACTTACATGTAGGGGGCATGATTAAGAAATTTGCAGATGATACAAAAGTTGGCCGTGTGGTTGATAATGAGGAAGAAAGCTGTAGACTGCAGGAAGATATCAATGGACTGGTCAGGTGGGCAGAAAAGTGGCAAATGGAATTCAATCCGGACAAGTATGAGGTAATGCTTTTGGAGAGGACAATTCAGGCAAGGGAATACACAATAAATGGGAGGATACTGAGAGGTGTAGAGGAACAGAGGGACCTTGGAGTGCATGTCCACAGATCCCTGAAGGTAGCAGGGCAAGTAGATAAGGTGGTTAAGACGGCATACGGGATACTTTCCTTTATTGGCCGAGGCATAGAATATAAGAGCAGGGTGGTTATGCTAGAACTGTATAAAACACTAGTTAGACCACAGCTTGAGTACTGCATACAGCTCTGGTCACCACATTACAGGAAAGATGTGATTGGACTAGAGAGGGTACAAAAGAGATTTATGAGGATGTTGCCAGGACTGGAGAATTTTAGCTATGAGGAAAGATTGGATAGACTGTGGTTGTTTTCTTTGGAACAGAGGAGGCTGAAGGGAGATTTAATTGATGTATATAAAATTATGAGGGGCCTAGATAGAGTGGATATGAAGGACCCATTTCCCTTAGCAGAGAGGTCAAAAACCAGGGGGCATAGATTTAAAGTAATTGGTAGAAGGATTAGAGGGGAGTTGAGGAGAAAATTTTTCACCCAGAGGGTGGTAGGGTCTGGAACTCACTGCCTGGAAAGGTGGTAAAGGCAAAACCCTCAACTCATTTAAAAGGTGCTTGGATGTGCACTTGAAGTGAAGCGACCTACAAGGCTACGGACCAAGAGCTGGAAAGTGGGATTAGACTGAATGGCTCTTTTTCAGCCGGCACAGACACGATGGGCAGAACGACCTCCTTCTGTGCCCTAAATTTCTATGATTCTAAGAGGGGCCTAACTTCAATGCAGACAAGAACAGCTATATGGCTTCCTCCTGTGCTAAACGTTATATGTTTCTACCACTTTGTGAAAGAAAAATATTGCTTGATAATTGAATATTTCTGACTAAATTACGAGTGTTGATGGTATCAGAAGGAATTTTTTATTCTTTTTTTTAAAAACATCTTCCAGTTCTGATGAAAGGTCTCTGACCTGAAACATTAACTCTGTTTCTTTCTCCACAGATGCTGCCTGACTTGCTGAGCTTTTCCAGTATTTTCTGTTTTTATTTCAGAAGTGGGGCTTGACAGGGTAGATGCTGAGAGGTTGTTCCCCCTGGCTGGAGAGTCTAGAACTAGAGGGCATAGTCGCAGGATAAGGGGTCGGCCATTTAAGACTGAGATGAGGAGGAATTTCTTCACTCAGAGGGTTGTGAATCTTTGGAATTCTCTGCCCCAGAGGGCTGTGGATGCTCAGTCGTTGAGTATATTCAATGCTGAGATAGATAGATTTTTGGACTCTAAGGGAATGAAGGGATATGGGGATCGGGCAGAAAAGTGGAGTTGAGGTTGAAGATCAGCCATGATCTGATTGAATGGCGGAGCTGGCTCAAGAGGCTGTACGGCCTACTCCTGCTCCTATTTTTTATGTTCTTAAGGAACTGGCTGTGTGGACCTAGTGGACCCAGCATTGTGGAAGGAGCTTGCTATACGCACTTGTCTCTGAAACGAGACAAGTTCATTTGGCCTTATATTGAAGCCAACCTTTCCAACAGACCACGTATGAAGTGGACTCTCCCTAATTTATTTAAGGAGATGAAAAACCATGGGTAAAACTTCCAAAAAAAATGAAAGCAGTAAACCATAGGTTAGCATGAGTTCTTCAAGGGAAGACAAGAGGGAAATTAAAACAAAGCACTTACATCCATAGTTTTCTTGTAGAACACCGTCTTCTGCTTATGCAAATTTTCCATGAAATGTTCAATCTGAAAAGAGGAAAGAAACAGAATAACTGGAAGAAAATGGAGGACTTCACATCTCATTATTTTTTATTGTACATTTAGGCCCTGAAGATCAAGCGGTGCTCTCCAGCATTGATCTTGCTGGGCACCTAATTAGCAAGTGGCCAGTGGTCATCAGTTCCATGGGCATCTCCAGTGCATATCATAGAATGGTTACAGCACAGGAGGTCATTCAACTCATTGAGCCTGTGCCGGCTCTCTATAAGAGCAATCCAGTTAGTCCCATTCCCCCGCTCTTTCTCCGTAGCCCTTTTTCCCTTCAAGTATTTATCCAATTCCTTTTTGAAAGCCACGATTGAATCTGCATCCACCACCCTTTCAGGCAGTGCATTCCAGATCATAACTACTCGCTGCGTAAAAAAGTTTTTCCTCACATCGCCTTTGGTTCTTTTGCCAATCATCTTAAATCTATGTCCTCTGGTTCTCTTTATTTCCTTTATCTAAACCCCTCAGGATTTTGAATACTTCTATCAAATCTCCTCTTAACTTTCTCTGCTCTAAGGAGAACTGCCCCAGCTTCTCCAGTCTGTCCACGTAACTGAAGTCCCTCATCCCTGGAACCATTCTAGTAAATCTTTTCTGCACCCTCTCTAAGGCCTTCATATTCTTCCTAAAGTGCAGTGCCCAGAATTGGACACAATACTCCACTTGTGGCTGAACCAGTGTTTTATGAAGGTTCAACATAACTTCCTTGCTTTTGTACTCTATGCCTCTATTTATAAAGCGCTGGATCCCATATGCTTTTTTAACCACTTTCTCAATCTGTCCTGCCACTTACAAGGATTTGAGCACATATACCCACAGATGTCTCTGTTCCTGCACCCTCTTTAAGATTGTACCATTTAGTTTATATTGCCTATCCCCAGTCTTCCTGCCAAAATGTATCACTTCGCACTTCTCGGCATTAAATTTCATCTGTCATGTGTCCGCCCATTCCACTGGCCTGTCTATGTCCTCTTGAAGTCTATCACTATCCTCCACACTGTTTAATACACTTCCAAGTTTTGTGTCATCTGCAAATTTTGAAATTGTGCCCTGTACACCCAAGTCCAAGTCATTAATACATATCAAAAAAAGCAGTGGTACTAGTACCGACCCCTGGGGAACACCACTGTACACCTTCCACCAGTCCAAAAACCAACCGTTCACCGCTATTTTGTTTCCTGTCACTTAGCCGATTTTGTATCCATGCTGCCACTGCCCCTTTTATTCCGTGGACTTCAATTTTACTAACAAGCCTATTATGTGACACTTTAGGTTTGTCAGCAAGCCCACATCGGCCCCATTCTACTGGGAAATCGGTCACCAAGTTGTCGAATGGTTGGGTGGGGGGATTGAGGGAAGAGGGTGTCCATGCCTTTGTCTTCCTGAAATCTTTTACGGTCTTCATTAGTAATCAAACTTCCTACTTCATCAGCATATCATCTATACATTCCGAAAACATAAGTAGACTCAGGTTAACATACACATTTACCCATACGCTTTGTTTCTTGCCCGTCATTCAGCTTTTTATCCATACAGTTACAGGTCCTTTTACGCCAGATTACGTGAGCTTGTGTAACCTTTGTAAGTTCTCCTCTA
This sequence comes from Heptranchias perlo, assembly GCF_035084215.1. Taxonomy (NCBI): domain Eukaryota; kingdom Metazoa; phylum Chordata; class Chondrichthyes; order Hexanchiformes; family Hexanchidae; genus Heptranchias; species Heptranchias perlo. The sequence goes on from NC_090325.1 coordinate 28,883,585, forward strand.
ATTTGCCGGCTTTGAAACCTGAAGCGTGCAAAGTTTTCTAATCCTTCCTCAAAACTCAATTCTCTGACACTACATACATCCTTGTGGCCCTTCTCTGCTCTGCTCCCAAGGGCTTGGATTTTTCGCGAGTGATAGTCAGCGAGAATGAGCTTGTGTACGCAGTCTCCATGTTCCCATCCCATTCTAATGTCATGCCCCATCTAGCACCCTGTTGCTGTGTGTGTGGCATGTGACATATGACAACCAGAGAAATAGTCTCATGTACAATACAAAAGAAGAGAAACATTGCTGCCCAACCCCTTCCTCCCCTATCTGCTACATGGATGAGATCACCAACAGTCCAGGGCCTTCTCTCTCACCTTTCAAACTGTTCAAAAGAGTGGGGGTGGGGGTGGGGGGAAAGAGAGGGAAAAGAGAACTGGCTCTTTAAATTCTTGGCACCATAATTGGTGGCAGTACACCTTGGTTGCAAAAATTATCCACAGAGCACAAACAAGTCACAGGTTTGAGTCCCAATCCACTAAATTCCCAATCGAGAAGGGCTGAGAACAGGCTACCTCATCTTCCAGAAGGCAGTATGGAAAAGTTGAGAAGGAAAACCAAGCCTGGGTGGTGTTCGGCAGCAGCTTGAGAATCAGGCTCTGTGCCCACCTTATAAAAGGTTCAGATATAGAAGGCATTAAAATTACAAAAGGAAAATAGGGGAAACTGGATTTAAAAAAAATATATATTTTGAATGCAATATCACATTTTACCCACAGTTAACACCAACGCAAAACAGCCCGATAAAAAATTAACTTTAACATGAGAAAAGAGAAAGATGCAAAAAGTGCAACTTCCTGCACTTTTATAAACAGATTGTAATTTGTTGTCAATACATTATCCGTCATATTATAGCATCACTGCACTATCAAAAGTGTCTCCGGGTGCAATGACTTTGTAAAGTGTTAAGTGCAGAAGTATAAAGTTTATAAATGCTCAGCCTTCTAGAACCTTAATTCACCCATTACAGCATTGAACATCACTCATTTGACACGTTAACATCTTATAAGAGGGAAATAGAAGAATATATTGAGTGCACTTTATATAATTTAACGTTGAACAAAACAATATTGCATAGTTGAAATAAAGAAGTGTAATGGATTGAACTTCATTGATGGCCCACAGCTACAAACAGACATGGAACGAAGGAGGAAACTAATTGATTAATCATGCCACACACTTTATTTCAGGGGAGATGTGCTTCCTCTTTGCTTTCATAAGCGCACAACTATCTCCAACTTCCTTGTTTGACACGTAGTCAGAATCATTCATTTTATCTACAAACCATTCTGTTTCTTTTTTATTTTCAGTGATATTTTGAGCTCATCAAGGGGTCCATGCTCCAACTAAACATTTTGACACGTTGCTGTCACCCAGAGTCAGCATCTAGCACTCCCAAGTCAGCTGCAAGGGAAAGATCGCTGTGGCATTGGCAATAGCAGTGGAATGAAGGCAGTAACTAATTGTTTAATCATACGAACAGGAGGAGGCCATTTGGTCCCTCGAGCCTGTTCCGGCATTCAATCAGATCGTGACTGATCTGTATCTCAACTCCATTTACTCGCTTTTGACCTCTGCAGTGGATGTAGTGAACACGGACTTCAGGAAAATCTTAAGATTAAGGGGTGTGGAATAACAAACTGGATTAAAATTGGTTGGAAAGGACAAAAGAGAGAGCAGGGGTTCAAGGCAGATTATCAGAGTGGTTGGAAGTGCGAAGTGGTGTCAAACAAGGTTCAGTTCTGAGGCCATTTCTGTTCACTGTGTCTATGAATGATTTGGATATAGGCCTAGAGTAGCGGTGTTGAAATTCGCAGATGTTACCAAAATAGGAAGTATAGTTAATTCTTTAGATGACCAAGGGAAGCTGCACAGGGATATTGATAAGATGGAGGAATAAGCTGAAAAGTGGCAGATGGAATTCAATGTCTGCAAGTATAGGTGATACAATTTGGTAACAAACATAATAGCAGTAATTATACTCGAAATGGAAGGAGGCTTGGTACTGTGAGAGAGCAGTGGGATTTGGGGGTAGAGATTCAGAGGGTAATAAAAGCAGCACGTCAGGTTGATAAAGATGTTGATTAAAAAGCTAATAGAATTCTAGGTTTTATCACGAGGTGTAGAATATAAAAGCCTAGATGTAATGATGAGCCTATATAAAAGCTTAATAAGACTTCAGTTGGAATACAATGTGCAGTATTGGGCTCCACACTATAGGAAGGATATTGAGGCTTTAGAGAGGGTACAAAACAGATTCACTAGGATGCTGCCTGGTATGAAGAAATAAAAGTACAAATGAAGATGTGAAAAATTGAGGTTTTTTTCATTAGAACAATGCAAATTATGGGACAATATGATAGAAGTGTTTAAAATTATGAAAGGATTGGACAGGGTAGATAGAATCAGACTATTTCCAGTAGTTGAAAGATCAAGAACGAGGGGCCATGGATACAAGATTAAATACAGGAGATTGAGAAAAGAGAGCTGGAGAAACTTCTTTATAAAGAGAGTAGTGAGGCTGTGGAATTCACTTCTAGGGTTAGTGGTTAAGTCAGAAACTATGTCAACATTCAAGATTAAATTGGGTAGGTAGATGAAGGAAAACAAGTTGAAGGGATATGGATACAGGGTGAGTAAATGTGATTTATTAGCTTGCCTGGCCGGGTAAATGGCGACATGGACTAATTAGGTCAAATGGCCTGCTTCTGCGTTGTGACGTATTTCTGTGGTTGACCTGAACAGCTCTTGCTGCAATGTCCTGAGGCTGTAATAATTGGTCTCCAACAACCACAACCATCTTCCTGTGTGTCAGGTATGGCTCCAGTCACTGGAGGCTATTCACCTTCGCCTCCATTGACCTCAGTTTTGCTAGCACTCCTTGGAACAGTAATTGGTCAAATCACGCCTTGATATCGTGTCTATGCCTGGATGAAAACTGTAACAAGGTCTGACGCCAAGTAGTTCTGGCAGAACCAAACTGAGCATCGGCAAGCGGGATGTTGGTGAGTACATGTCATCTGGGGGGTCCAGAACGAGGGGTCACAGTCTCAGGACATAGGGTAGGATATTTAGGACTGAGATGAGGAAAAATCTCCTCACTCAGAGGGTGGTGAACCTGTGGAATTCTTTACTACAGAAGGCTGTGGAGGCCAAGTCACTGGATATATTTAAGAAGGAGCTAGAAAGATTTCTAGACACAAAAGGCATCAAGGGGTATGGGGAGAGAGCAGGAATATGGTATTGAGATAGAGGATCAGCCATGATCATATTGAATAGCGGAGCAGGCTCGAAGGGCCTACTCCTGCTCCTATTTTCTATGTTTCTATGGCACTATTGATGACTCGGGCAAGACTTTGATGATAACCTGGAGGAGGCTGATAGGATGGTAGCTGGCTGGGTTAGATTTGTCCTGCTCTTTGCAGTAATTTCCCACATTGTCAGGTAGATGTCAGTGTCATAACTGCAGTGGAATAACTTAGCTAGGATTGCAACCAGTTCTGGTGCAGAGATCTTTAGCACTACAGCTGAGATGTTGCCAAGGCCCGTAGCCTTCTCTGTGTCCAGTATGCTCAGCCACTTCTTAATATCACCGTCTTTCTCACCACCCCACTGTTCTGATGAGTTTGAACAGATTTTTCTGCTTTTGAAAACAAAATGTTAACAAAAAATCTTATTTTCTAAACACCAAGGTGACACAATGCATTAGAGGTCTGTGCCAGGTCACAGAGTAGTTGGATGTGGACCTGCATGCAAAACCCCTCACACATAAATTACCAATCTCAGTCGTGGCAGTGAGTGTAGGCCAGACAATATCTCACAGGGTGGAAAAAACAGAGGGAGACTGGAGCCAGAATATTTTTGCACACCTGGTAACGTTCAGCTTCAGAAATGTATTGAGTTAAACCTTGGTGTCGATTGGCTGTCCACCCACTTTGGCTGGGAATGAAATGTGACCGAAAAAGACCAACAAATAGGAGGAGAGGCAGATAATGGGTTGGATTCCCCTATTTTTGGCAGGGTAGCAATGGGGCAGGACTTCCACCCCACTATCAAACCCTGATGTGACATTAATCCATTTTCCTGGGTCAGAGCCCAGTTAGTATGCAAGACGGGCTCCTGGCAGGGTTTCCCGCAACTTAGAGCTCGCTGCTGTCAAAGAGGAAAATCCTGGCGGTGCTGCAGTAGGACGGGCACTGCAGGGCCGGGGGGGTGGGTGGGTAGTGCAGAAGAACACTGAGGAAGAATTCAGCTGAAGTTTTTGTAGGTGACTACTAGACTCTGTCCGTCCATCCTGAAATGTCAGTGACTTTCCTCCACAACCTCAGAGACTATCATCAGGTTTCTCCTCGTGTTCTCAGAGGAGCAGCAGTAACAGGGCATCAGGAACCCAGGCCCCTGCCAGCATTTACATGCAGCAGGTGGGGAAGGGGCGGTCAGCACCAGTCCCAGTGAGGGAGGGTAATTAAGGTCATGGTGGGGAGGCGGTAGTAGGCCACTTCGCCCAATTTAGTCCTGTTTTCTGCCACAATTTTGGGCGGGATTGCTGTAGAAAATCCAGCTTAATTTTTTTTTAAATGAGAGAGTTCTGACAAAATAGAGGCATGGAGCACAAAAGTAAGGAAGTTATGTTGAACCTTTATAAAACACTGGTTCGGCCACAACTGGATTATTGTGTCCAATTCTCTAAGGATGTGAAGGCCTTAGAGAGGGTGCAGAAAAGATTTTTAGAATGGTTCTAGAGATGAGGGATTTCAGCTACATGGACAGACTGGAGAAGCTGAGGTTGTTCTCCTTAGAGCAGAGAAGGTTGAGAGGAGATTTGATAGAAGTGTTTAAAATCAGGAAGGGTCTAGATAAAGTAAATAAAGAGAAACTGTTCCCATTGGCGGAAGGGTCGAGAACCAGACGACACAGATTTAAGGTGGTTGGCAAAAGAACCAAAGGCAACTTGAGGAAAAGCGTTTTTTACGCAGCGAGTAGTTATGATCTGGAATGCGCTGCCTGAAAGGGTGGTGGAAGCAGAGTCAATGTGGCTTTCAAAAAGGAATTGCACAAATATTTGAAGGGAGAAAATTTGCAGGGCTACGGGGAAAGAGCGGAGGAATGGGACTAACTGGATTGCTCTTACAAAGAGCCAGCACAGGCTCGATGGGCTTAATGGCCCCCTTCTGTGCTGTAACCATTCTGATACTATGAGAAATGAAGCCTTTTGTCTCGTTTTAGTTAGGGTGTGGTGGCTTTAATTCAATCCCAATGTATATGGGGTTTTAAAACTAGCTGCACTTAGAATCCTGTCCCAGCTTAAATCAATACAAATGTGAGGACAATTCTATTGTCTCCTAGGCTGTTGGCTTGAGAGGAAAGGCCAAGCCATTCAGTTCAAACATAATTAAACATATCACACAGTTATTTAAGTGCAGCTCTTTTTGAATTTAGTTGACTGATATTCAAATCCAAGAAACGCCAGCTACTGTTTTCCAGATTTTTAAAATTAGCCTAGATTCTTCAAATGGGAGATGAAGAGTCGGCCTGGAACAGCAAAGAGACCAGTCAGCCAGTTAGTTCCTGTAGCTGATAAGATTACAAGAAATGTAATCACTCTACTCATAAAAGCTACATCATTAAATAAATTTAAAACAGAAATAGACAGTTTCCTAGAAGTAAAGGGAATTAGGGGTTACGGGGAGCGGGCAGGAAATTGGACATGAATTTAGATTTGAGGTTAGGATCAGATCAGCCATGATCTTATTGAATGGCGGAGCAGGCTCGAGGGGCCGATTGGCCGACTCCTGCTCCTATTTCTTATGTTAAAAAAAAATTATTATTATAATTTAGTTTAGCATAAAGATTAGTACATTCTAACATCTACTGTAAATATATTTTATTATATCACTGTTATTTCTTCATCTCTTATTCAATGAATCCATTTGTTCATTAAAGCCCTCTTGCTAGTGTTACTTTGACCATTTAAAGATGAGGAGAATCTTGTGGATGTACAGAGTGGATCTGGTAGCTAAAGCAATCTAAGGAGAAAGTTTCTGTTCATTACCCTGCATGCATGATCAAAAACTTACCTAGATATCAGAAGCAGTACAGATATTCATGAGGCCATAGTGGGCAAGAAGGTGGCAGATGGAGTATAATGAGAGGAAATGTGAGGTTATTCACTTTGGTAGGAAGAATAGAAAAACTGAATATTTTTTTAAATGGTGGGAAATTATTAACTGTTGGTTTTCAGAGAGACTTCAGTGTCCTGGTACAAGAAACACAAAAAGTTAGTGTACAGCAGGCAATTAGGAAAGCAAATGGCATGTGGCCCTTTATTGCAAGGGGGTTGGAGTACAACAGTAAGGAAGTCTTACTACAGTTGTACAGGGCTTTAGTGAGACCTCACCTGGAGTACTGCGTGCAGTTTTGGTCTCCTTATCTAAGGAAGGATATGCTTGCCTTGGAGGCGGTGCAACGAAGGTTCATTAGGTTGATTCCTGGGATGAGAGGGTTGTCCTGTGAGGAGAGGTTGAGTGGAATGGGCTTATTCTCTCTGGAGTTTAGAAGAATGAGTGGTGATCTCACTGAAACATGTAAGATTATTAGGGGGCTTGACAGGGTAGATGCTAAGAGATTGTTTCCCCTGGCTATAGAGTCTAGAACTAGGGGGTATAGTCTTAGGATAGGGGCAAGCCATTCAAGATGAGGAGGAATTTCTTCATGCAGAGGGTTGTGAACCTTTAGAATTTTCTACCCCAGAGGGTGCTGTGGATGCTGAGTCATTGACTATATTAAAGGCTGAGATCGAGATAGATTTTTGGACTCTAGCAGCATTGAGGGATACGGGGATCGGGTGGGAAAGTGGAGATGAGGTCAAAGATCATCCATGATCTTATTGAATGGTGGAGCAGGCTCGAGGGGCTGAATGGCCTACTCCTGTTCCTATTTCTTACGTTTTTATAGTGAGCCAAGACTAACCTATGAGAGTAGTCTAAAATAGGGAGGCCAGATTAACTAATTTAAAAAGGCAGAAAAAAAAATATAACAGCCTTTCCAAGAGAGGGTGAGGAAGAGGGGGAGGAAAAGAAAGGGAGTGAACGGGGACAATTATCACAATTTTAGACCAACAGTATGACCAGCTCACCTTTTTCCTTTGATCTTTTTGTTTTTCCCGGAATTCCTCCAGTTTTCTCACCTCTTCCCGTAAGTTGCTTGCCAGCTGGATGTGCAACTGTCCCACATTCTCAGCCTCTGGAAGGAAATTAAACAATAGCAAATTAATAGCTCTCAATTAGTATGTTTGCAAAAGTTTCTCTGATGAGTCTGCAGTTATTAGTCAAGGATCAGGCAGAAGTTAGAAGCTGGTGATCGACTGCAAGGTGCTGGTACATAAATCTTTTGCGACCAAACAGTAGGTGTATATTTTGAGTCTTGCTGCTGGCTGGATACAGTTGGGTAAGATGGTGTTAACAAAGCCGATACAATTTTTGACCAGAGTTTTGGTCAATGGCTATAGCATTGTTTAAATCCTAATGATTTAATTTCATCAGGTCTGTAAATAAAAATGGATGGGCAATGATACGATAGAGTGAGGTGACTGAAGGAAGTACTGTAAATATCTGGCAAAGTCTTATCAGCAAGAGTAAAGAGAAACAACAGGTTAGTGTTTTAGGTACAGACCTTTCATCAGAAATGCATCCCAAAGGTTAACAGCCAAACCATCATAATCTGTCTTTTCTCTTTATTTTAGTTAAATGCTCAACTTTTACTTCAGATTTCCAACAACTGCAGTTTTTTTTCTTTTTGTAAATTCTAGAAAATGAGTGTGCTCAAAAATTTCTCAAAACGATGACAATATTCCTTTAAAATAAAGAAACGGAGAGCACGAGAAACTGACTCTCATGCCTGACGGACAAGAGTCTTTATGTCAAGTAGATCATTAAAAACTTTTTATGTATACTACGACTGAGAAGAACAATGAATTTTGGACTTTGAATGGCATCCGTCGTTAGAGAATCTAAACAAAAGAACTCTCAACATCTCATCCAGAGCCAGTAAACAGTTCAAAAAAAATTGGGCCTTCCCAACTGCCAGCCTTCAGAATCTGGTAAGCTGATTTTGGTATTGCCATGAGCTGCATAGATTGGGACTTAGCGACACCAACGTGGCACAAAATCAATATAAAAGCAGGTAAAACAACACTGTATGTGGCTTTGACCATTAGCAGTTATTCTCTTCAGACTTCCACTCAGCTGATCATACAATCCTCCTCCACTACCTCTGTGGAAGTACAATCTCATGGTTCCACTATAACCAGTTACAATGTGGCCAACACATCTCCTGTAATGGTGTGTGCCAAAGCTCCATTCTTTGGTCCCCTCCAATACCTCATCTGCTCAGTCAACATTATCCATAAGCATCAGGTCACCTTCCACATGTATGTCAATGATACCAAGACTTACCGCTCCATTACATTCCTGGGTTCTATGACTGTCATTGCTGTCAGACTAGCTAGCCCATATCAAGTTGTCGATGAACCAGAACTTCTTGCAGCAAGACCATGTTCAGCTGCTGCCAGTAACTCCATGTCCTAGATCACAGCCCCACCAGCCTTCCCAGATGCCGACTGAAATTTAACACAATGGTACACAACTATGATGTCCTGCTTGACCTTGAGCTGAGCTTCAAACCTGACATCAAATATTTTTACTTGCACCTCAACTACCAAAAACATTCTCCTCCACGTGTGAAGGATGAACACCAACACTGACTGGTTGGGCCAAATGGCTTGTACCTGTGTTGTAATTTCAATGATGTGGAGATGCCAGTGATGGACTAGGGTTGTAAGGAATCTTACAACACCAGGTTATAGTCCAACTGTTTTATTTGAAAATCACTAGCTTTCAGAGGCTTTCTCCTTCGTCAGGTGAGCGAGTGTCATTTCAATGTAATTCTCTCTGTATCTCTGCCTCTCTCACATTAATTGCTCCCTGTCTCTTTGCTTCTCTCTCTCTTGCTCTCTCTCTTTCTCTCTCGTAAACGCAGAGAGCTACACTCCTACAATCCAAACTAAACCAGTGTTGATGTAGAAGTGCCATCCTTATTTAGCTTAGCCACCACGTAAGTTTTTGAAATGTTAATGTCTGATGCTTACTATTTACGTTACTTATACAACCGCAAGTAAACCCTGAACAGAAACATTACTTATACAACCACAAGTAAACCCTGAACAGAAATGTTACTTATACAACCACAAGTAAACCCTGAACAGAAACGTTACTTATACAACCACAAGTACATCCTGATCAGGTATAGAGAAATGAAGTCAGGAGAGGTGAACAGAAGTACAGTCAAAGAGATAGGTTTTAGGACCTTTTATATTATATGTTGGATCTAGGGAGAGCAGCTGAAGAGTTTCACTCTCCTGAATTTACTTTCAAATTGCACCCTTGGTCTCCCTCCAACAAAGGCAATGCACATATGCAAAGTGGCTGCGTCAAATTGGCCACCGCATGTGCAACATAATTAAGGCATGACATCAATGAGTGATGTCATGGCACACATTTCTGTAGCATGGGGGTATTTACATGATGAGGTAATGTCATGACATCATCAAAAAGGGGTGTGCAAAGATCGGGCAGTGCATTTACTAGGGTCAGTTAGGTCGGTGTCAGGTGCTAAGACCTAGGAAAAATTGGGTGTTCCTGCCCACCAGTGTGGTTCTGGCTACAGGGGACCCAGGTGACGAGCTGGTGAATGGTGAATGCTGAACAATGTAAAAGTGGCTCCTATGGAGGCTTTTGAAGATGTAGAAGGATGTAATTCCAGAGCGCAGGGCAAGATGGGTGAAGGCCTTACTACCAATGCTAGAGTCGGGGGGAAGGATGAATGCACAGTAAACAAGAGTTGGAAGATCGGAGGGTACAGGCAGAGACGTAGAGCTGGAGGAAGTTGCCGAAATAGGAAGGGGCCAATCCATGAAGGGATTTGAAGACCAGCACAAGGATTTTAAAAACAATGTCTGAGTTAGGGAGCCAGTGGAGGTCAGCAAGGATTGGGGTGATAGGCATAGGACATCGCGCAGGATAGAAGGCTGGTGGCAGAGTTCTCCATGCGTTTGTTTGCGTAGGGTAGAGCTTGAGAGGCCAGCAAGGAAGACATTGCAAAAGGGCTATGGGGAAAGAGCAGGGGAATGGGAGTAATTGGATAGCTATTTCAAAGAGCTGGCACAGGCACGATGGGTCAAATGACACTCGCTCACCTGACGAAGGAGAAAGCCTCCGAAAGCTTGTGATTTTCAAATAAAACAGTTGGACTATAACCTGGTGTTGTAAGATTCCTTACATTTGTCAACCCCAGTCCATCACCGGCATCTCCACTTCATTGAAATTACAACACAGGTACAAGCCATTGGGCCCAACCAGTCAGTGTTGGTATTCATCCTTCACACGTGAAGGAGAATTTTTTGAGTACCATACTATCATACTATAATAACTCTGGTAGTGCATTCCACAGCTTCACAACCCTCTGTGTAAAACAGTCTTTCCTGCTCTCTGTCTTAAATCTCTTGCATTTAATCTTATATCCAGGTCCACTTGTCATAGACTCCTCACCTCTGGAAACAGTATTTTTCTATCTACTCTTTCCCGTCCCTTCAGAATGTTAAAAACCTCCATCAAATCACCCCGTAATCTTCCGTTCTAACAAAAACAGTCCCAATTTTTTAAAAGTCTTTCTTTGTAACTGTACTTCCTCATACCAGGCAGCATCCAGGTGAATCTGCACTGTACTCTATCTACTGCCTCAACATCCTTCCTGTCGCATGGAGCCTAAAACTGTACCATGTTACTCCAACTTTGTTCTTATTATGGTTCTAAATAGATTCACCATTACATCTCAACTTGTATATTTTATGCCTCTTGCTATAAAACCCAGCATTCCACTAACTTTTTATGGCCTCGTCCACCTGAAGCGTGGCTTTTACGGTCTTGTGAATCTGAAACCCCTAAATCCGACTGCTCTTCCACATCACCCATCCTTCCGCCATCCAAAGTATAATTGTCACTTTGAGTTTTTTTAACCAAAATGTACTGACATTGAATTCCATCTACCACGTTTTTGCTTATTCCACCACCTTATCAATACTTCCTTGAGACAGAGAGTGAGAAAGAGAGAGTCACACAGAGAGTGAACGACACAGAGAAAGAACAAGGCAGAGATGGAGGGAGAAATGGAAAAGAGACAGCAAGACAGACATGCCTGTTGAAAGTTTGAAAATTCATTTGATTGTGCGTTACAAATCCACATTTAGCAGAATGTAGCTGTTTTTACATTCACGTTATTTTAGTTGGACTTGGAGAGACCAGCATCTGTGAGCCAGTCCCCTGCATTTACACTGGTAAGTCTAGTTTTCTTATCCCGGCAGCAGACTTGTAGAGCTACATTTTCAAAGAGTCAAATGTAAAAGTGCCGAGGCATACAGCAGAACAAGAGAGGAGAGTGGGGGTGGGGGGGAGCACAGAGTGAGAGAAAGGCAGAAAGAAAGAGGAGTGGGACAGAAATGTATGATGAAAGTCTGAAAATCCACTTGTGCATTAGAAGTTGGCGTGTAGCAGGATGTAGCTGCTTTTATGTTTGCTTTGTTTTAGTTTGGGGTTTGTGAGCCGGTTCCCAATCTTTACATCAAATCAATCAATTCAGCTCCCTTATCCCAGCAACAGACTCACTGACCATAGATTTTTGTTGGTGTACGATAAGGGAACCGAATTTAGCAGTGTAAACACTGGAAGCCAGCACATAAACACCAATCTCCAAACTAAAACAGCGCCCACGTGCAGTTCAAAGTAACATTAGCAGAAGACTGGGATCAGTTCACTAGCTACTCAGTCATAGCTTCGAAAAGATAAATACTTACGTTGCTTAAAGACATCGAACGCTCTCTTCAATGTACTAGAGGGGGAAGAAAAGAGAACACTGAGGTGAACAGCTTGAATTACGAGGTATGGTTAGTTCAGTTGCAGTCATCAACAGTCACTGAAAATACATCATTAAAGCCAGTGTCCTGACAAACTTCATATGTTGTTCTTCCATCTCTAGGATGTGTTCATCCAATTAATGAGTTAATTCTCTTTATAGGAGAGAGGGTTGTAACTGGATGTGGTCCACATTAGGAGTGACGTGGAAATGCTGCATGCCTTTATTTCATATACAGTGGATGGATACTTCCAGATAGTGTTTTGTTCTTAATTTATTCTCAAGATTTATGACCCATTTATAGTTGCCCTGAGAAAGTGGTTGGGGGCCACTTCAGAGGGTATTAAGAGTCAACCAAATAGTGTGGGATTGGGTCTTGTGTAGGCCAGACCACATAGGGGTGGCAAGGAAGGACTTAAGTGAACCAATTGGATTTTTATAACAATCATTGTCATTTTTAATCTACAAATTACCAGATTAGTTGAGTTCAATTTCACAACCCACCACAGTGGGATTTGAACTCATGACCTCTGGGTTGCTAGTCCAGTACCATAACCACTAAGCTAAAATACCCATAATTTGTGAGCTAGCAATAGAGAATAAAATTACGACAGAAGCCTAATCAGCGTGGCCAACACAATCCTAGATCATATGGTGTAGTTGACTCCTAATGCCCTTTGAAGAGCCTAGCAAGTTGCACAATCGCGAAGAAACCGACCCAACTACCACCTTTTCAGAGCAATCACGGATCGGCAATAAATAGGCACATGCCAGCGATGCCCACATCCCGAAAACAAAAAATGTAAGGGATGCTATGAGTGCTGCAAACACTTTAGTCCAACCTAGAAGTGCTGGAAGCCATGAATTGTGATACAATGGAGGCACACAGGTAAGGTCCTTGTCCTCACCAATCTACCTGTCGCAGATGCATCTGCCCATGACAATATTGGTAGGAGTGAACACCGCACAGTCCTTGTGGAGACAAAGTCCCGTCTTCACACTAAGGACAACATCCAGTGTGTTGTGTGGCACTACCACCGTGCTATATGGGATATATTCAGAACAGATCTAGCAGCTCAAAACTGGGCATCCATGAGGCGCTGTGGGCCATCAGCAGCAGCAGAATTGTATTCCACCACAATCTGTAACCTCATGGCCTGGCATGTTCCTCACTCTACCATTACCACCAAGCCAAGGGATCAACCCTGGTTCCACGTGGAGTGTAGGAGAGCATGCCAGGAGCAGCATCAGGTGTACCTAAAAATGAGGTGCCAACCTGGTAAAGCTACAACACAGGAATACACGCATGCTAAACAGCGGAAACAGCATGCTATAGACAGAGCTAAGCGACCCCACAACCAACAGATCAGATCAAAGCTCTACAGTCCTGCCACATCTAGTCGTGAATGGTGGTGGACAATTAAACAACTAACGGGAGGAGGAGGCTCTGCAAACATCCCCATCCTCAATGATGGCAGAGTCCAGCACGTGAGTGCAAATGCAAGACTGAAGCAATTGCAACCAGCTTCAGCCAGAAGTGTCGAGTGGATGATCCATCCCAGCCTCCTCCAAAGAACCCAACATTTAAAAAAAAATTTTTTTATTCGTTCATGGGATGTTGGCGTTACTGGCAAGGCCAGAAGCCAGTCTTCAGCCAATTCAATTCACTCCACGTGATATCAGGAAACAGCTGAGTGCACTGGATACAGCAAAGGCTATGGGCCCCGACAACATCCTGGCTATAGTGCTGAAGACTTGTGCTCCAGAACTAGCACGCCTCCAGTACAGCTACAACACTGGCACCTACCGGACAATGTGGAAAATTGCCCAGGTATGTCCTGTCCACAAAAAGCAGGACAAATCCAATCCGGCCAATTACCGCCCCATCAGTCTACTCTCAAACAACAGCAAAGTGATGGAAGGTGTCGTCGACAATGCTACCGAGTGGCACTTACTCACCAATAACCTGCTCATCGATGCTCAGTTTGGGTTCCACCAGGACCACTCGGCTCCAGACCTCATTACAGCCTTGATCCAAACATGAACAGAAGAGCTGAAATCCAGAGGTGAGGTGAGAGTGACTGCCCTTGACATTAAGGCAGCATTTGACTGAGTGTGGCACCAAGGAGCCCTCGTACAATTGAAGTCAATGGAATCAGGGGGAAAACTCTCCAGTGGCTGGAGTCATACCTAGCACAAAGGAAGATGGTAGTGGTTGTTGGAGGCCAATCATCTAAGCCCCAGGGCACTGCTGCAGGATTTCCTCAGGGCAGTGTCCTAGGGTCAACCATCTTCAGCTGCTTCATCAATGACCTTCCCTCCATCATAAGGTCAGAAATGGGGATGTTTGCTGATGATTGCACAGTGCTCAGTTCCATTCACAAACCCTCAGATAATGAAGCAGTCTGTGCCCGCATGCAGCAAGACCTAGACAACATCCAGGCTTGGGCTCATAAGTGGCAAGTTACATTCGCGCCAGACAAGTGCCAGGCAATGACCATCTCCAACAAGAGAGAGTGTAACCACCTCCCCTCGACATTCCACGGCATTACCATCACTGAATCCCCCACCATCAACATCCTGGGGGTCACCATTGACCAGAAACTTAACTGGACGAGCCTCATAAATACTGTGGCTACAAGAACAGGTCAGAGGCTGGGTATTCTGCAGCTAGTGGCTCACCTCCTGACTCCCCAAAGCCTTTCCACCATCTACAAGGCACAAGTCAGGAGTGTGATGGAATACTCTCCACTTTCCTGGATGAGTGCAGCTCCAACAACACTCAAGAAGCTGGACACCATCCAGCACAAAGCAGCCCACTTGATTGGCACCCCATCCACCACCATAAACATTCACTCCCTTCACCACCGGCACACCGTGGCTGCAGTGTGTACTATCTACAAGATGCATTGCAGCAACTTGCCAAGGCTTCTTCGACAGCACCCCCCAAACCTGCAACCTCTACCACCTAGAAGGACAAGGGCAGCAGGCACATGGGAACAACATCACCTGCACATTCCCCTCTAAGTCACACACTGTCCTGTCTTGGAAATATATCACCATTCCTTCAATTTCACTGGGTCAAAATTCTGGAATTCCCTACCTAACTGCACTGTGGGAGAACCTTCACTACATGGACTGCAGCAGTTCAAGAAATGGCTCACCACCACCTTCTCATGCGCAATTAGGGACGGGCAATAAATGTTGGCCTTGCCAGTGACACCCATGTCCCATGAATGAATAAAAAAAAAGGAAGTGGGAAGCTATTAATTGCATCTGCCACATACCATACCTGTTACTCGATCTAAAGTGGAGAGCATTCCCTTCCATTACCAATATCTCCCATCACAATGAACAAACATGTAATGTGCTACTGCCAGTCCAAGTGCTCGCCGTTGACACTGGGTTCAGACAGGCTTCTGATCCCTGTCACTGATATTCGCTAACCGTAAGCAGAAAAATTCACTTCAAAAATACACTGATAGAACTTACTTCAGTTCATTCTGTCCACACACTTTTTTTGACAATGATATCAAATCCTTCCCGTACTTCTCCTCGATGGAAGCCCTAGTTGCAAAACACAAATGTAATATCATTATTTTTCTCAGTAAAAGACACACTCTGGTTAGCTTAACACTGAGTCATAAATAACACTGGACAAGCAACTTCCTCTTTCAATTTTACACTAAACCAGGATTATTTGGAATACGTACGTCTATAAATATCACTAAAAATAAATGAAAACTCTCGGATCTATAAAACCCTTTGGTTTTTAAGGGCCATGTTTGCATGCAGGGCTCATTCCGTATTCATGGCCTGACTCAGAAAGCAAAAGACAACCTTAAAACGCTTGTTCCTGCAGCTGTTCTGTTAGAGGATGGGTATTCTCACCTATAAGTTACTCCTCAAAATAATAGGGTTCACAGCATTATAGGTAGACGTTCACAGATTTATTAAGCATATGAAAACAACAAGTATTGACAATAATGAAACATCCATTTAATAGCAGCACTTACGGCAAAATCTTGCGAGTTTGCCGGAGAATTAAAAAAAAACGTTTAAAATTTCGGCCTCAAAGTTTACCAAGTTGATCAGACCTTAAACGAGTTTTGAGGCATTTCCCCCACACCCACTCTGTAATTATTCCAAGCCTGCTATGTGACAATTTCACATGTTACAGCATTACCTAATCTTCTTTCCATGTCCCTCATCAATAAATCAAAAGCAAAATACTGTGGATGCTGGAAATCTGAAATTAAAAGCAGAAAATGAGGTCATCGGCCTGAAACGTTAACTCTGTTTCTTGCTCCACAAATACTACCCGACTTGCTGAGTAATTTCAGCATTTTCTGTTTTTATTTCAGATTTCCAGCATCTGCAGTATTTTGCTTCTTGTTAGGCTGCACCTTTGAGTGTGCCAGATGGCAACACTCGGTCGTGGACAGCTCCTTCAGCTGGAAGACCAACATGTTTCGGGCAGACGAAAGCGCCTCATTCACCAAGTTGATGGTCTTCGAGCCACAGGCGATATCCGTCTCAGTGTGCGTCCCGGGGAACAGTCTGTAGAGCCACAGCGTCCTGTGTTATCGAACTGTTTGGGATGAACCGGGACAAATAGCAATGCATCTATCTCCACACCATCTGCGCAAAGGGACAACCCATCAGGAGGTGGGAGACGGTCTCCTCCCCGCCACAGCCTCGAGGGCAGCTCACGGTGGTGCTGAGATTCTGTGCGTGTTGGAAGGACTGCACCGGGACGGTCTTTCTCACCACCATCCAGGCTACATCCTGGTGCCTGTCGGTCAGTTCCTTCGACGAGACGTTCTGCCAAATGGCATCAACCGTCTGGTCGGGGAAGAAACCGATTGAGTCTACCCTCAGTTCTTTGCAGGACTCTGAGAACGTTTCGTGTCGACCACTGTCTGACGGGCTTGTGTTCGAAGGGGTTCCTCATAGAATCATAGAAAATTTACGGCGCAGAAGGAGGCCATTCGGCCCATCGTGTCCGCGCCAGCTGAGAAACGAGCCACCCAGCCTAATCCCACTTTCCCCCAATTGGTTCGTAGCCCTGTAGGTCACGGCTCTTCAGGTGCACAGGTATTTTTTAAATGAGTTGAGAGTTTCTGCCTCCACCACTCTCTCGGGCAGTGAATTCCAGACCCCCACCGCTCTCTGGGTGAAGAAAACTTTCCTAATTTCCGCTCTAATCCTTCTACCAATCACTTTAAATCTATGCCCCCTGGTTATTGACCCCTCTGCTAAGGGAAATAGGTCCTTCCTATCCACTCTTTCTAGACCCCTCATAATTTTGTACACCTCAATCAAAATCACCCCTCAGCCTCCTCTGTTCCAAGGAAAACAACCCCAGCCTATCCAATCTGTCATCATAGCTAAAATTCTCCAGTCCTGGCAACATCCTCGTAAATCTCCTCTGCACCCTCTCTAATGCAATTACATCCTTCCTGTAATGTGGTGACCAGGACTGTGCGCAGTACTCAAGCTGTGGCCTAATTAGTGTTTTATACAGTTTCAGCATAACTTCCCTGCTCTTTATATTCCATGCCTCAGCTAATAAAGGAAAGTATTCCGTATGCCTTCTTAACCACCTTATCTACCTGTCCTACTACCTTCAGGGATCTGTGGACATGAACTCTAAGGTCCCTCACTTTCTCTACACCTCTCAGTATCCTCCCATTTATTGTGTATTCCCTTGCCTTGTTTGCTCTCCCGAAATGCATTACCTCACACTTCTCCGGATTGAACTCCATTTGCCATTTTTCTGCCCATCTGACCAGTCCACTGATATCTTCCTGCAGTCTACAGCTTTCCTCCTCACTATGAACCACACGGCCTATCTTTGTGTCATCCGCAAATTTCTTAATCATGCCGCCTACGTTTAAGTCCAAATCGTTACTGTAGACCACAAAAAGCAAAGGACCTAGTACCGAGCCCTGCGGCACCCCACTGGAAACAGCCTTCCAGTCGCAAAAACACCCTCCTCAGGAACTTCTCCACCTGGGACAGGTGGGGGGGGTGGGGTGGTGGGGGGGGAACGATCCAGCTGGACGGGAAGTCCTGCGCCTGCTCGGCCAGCATGGCCAGATCCAGCCTTCTCAGTGCGTTGGACAGGTTAAAAACCCAGCATGTAGTGACACTTGGTGTTTGCGTACTGGGGCTCTACACATATCGTGAAGCAGCCACACACAAAGATTCAGGATCAGAGCGGCGTTAGGGATGTCCTTCCCCCATTTTTCTGATGGTGTCCCTGCGGGCACGTTCTACCTTGGACCTCCAGTCAAAGTGGAATTTAGCTCGGGTGACTGTGATGATGGAGTTGTGGGGAATGGGCCAGACCCTGGCCACGTAGAGCAACACCGCTAGTACCTCACACCTTATCACCAGGTTCTTTCCGGTTATGGAGAGGGATCGCCCCACCCAAATACCAAGCTTCTGTTTGGCCTTGGCGATCTGCTCCTCCCAGTTCTTTGTGCAGGCCAGGGCCCCCCCACCGAACCAGATCCCCAGCACCTTCAGGTAGTCGGACCTGGCGGTGAAGGAGACAATGGATCGTGTCTCCCACCTGCCAAAGTACATGAGTCGTCGCAGGCAGACCCATAATCCTGATCACCCCTTGGTTGTTGGAACATTCCAGGGTGCAGCCTTCATGCAAACCATTGTTTGGTATTGCAGTCCTTTTTGCAAATTTGGTAACACTAGAATAGTTTTGCATTGGAAAATAGGCCTAACCCTGAATGCACATTAGATGCATCGTGCATTATACGTGATAACTTATTTTTTGATTTATGCAAGTGTGTTACATGTGGCAAATGTTCTATGTTAAAAATTATATAGTTAACAGGTTGCTTCAGATTTTGAGTTTGTGATTAAACTGCCAGACTAACAAGCCATTCACTGTAATTTTTCACTTTTAAATGGAAATTGTTTATAAGTTGCAGTCTATCCTGCCTGAAGACAATATTTGCATATAAACACAAATGTGGGCTTTTAATACAAAAGCCATCAGTGAATATTATATGAAAGGATTACACGGGATTGGAGATCTTGACATTAAATTACAGTAACCAGCACCAGGCAAAGAAAAAAATTCTAAGGATGCTTTCCTGATTCTGGGGCATGAGTGCAGGGGTGGATGGGATCCCACTGAATTGGTTACAACCATTCATTCAATCAAACACAACACAAAAAGTAAATCCAAAACCCATGCAAATATACCTGCAGCTTTCTAACAAAAGCGGCTGCATTCTGGAGGGGGGAGGGTGAACAGCCAGAGGTCGTGATCCATATCGTTACCAACGACATAGGTAGAAAGAGGGATGAGGTCCTGCAGGCAGATTTTAGAGAGTTAGGAAAGAGACTATGAAGCAGGACCTCAAAGGTAGTAATCTACGGATTACTCCCAGTGCCACGCGCTAGTGAGTATAGAAATAGGAGGATAGATCAGATGAATGCGTGGCTGGAGAGATGGTGCAGGAGGAAGGGCTTTAGATTCCTGGGGCATTGGGACCAGTTCTGGGGAAGGTGGGACCTGTACAGGCCGGATGGGTTGCACCTCAGCGGAGCTGGGACGAATGTCCTCACGGGGAGGTTCGCTAGTGCTGTTGGGGAGGGGGTTTAAAACTAATTTGGTAGGGGGATGGGCACCGGGATGTAGCAATGGAAAGGAGAAGCAAGGGGCGCAAAGGATCAGGGAGAAAGATAGCACTAGAGCAAGTAATAGTACAGTGTTAGGTGGGATCAGACGAAGAGAGAGTACAAGAAAGTCTAAGACTGGTTTGCAGTGCATGTGTGTAAATGCACGAAGCATGGTAAACAAGCTGCAGGCGCAAACAGCCACATGGGGTTACGATTTTGTGACGATAATGGAGACCTGACTCAAAAAAGGGCAGGATTGGGTACTAAATATTCCTGGATACAAGGCTTTTTTTATTCCTTTATGGGATGTGGGCGCCGCTGGCAAGGCCAGCATTTATTGCCCATTCCTAATTGCCTTTGAGAAGGTGGTGGTGAGCCGCCTTCTTGAACTGCTGCAGTCCGTGTGGTGAAGGTTCTTCCACAGTGCTGTTAGGTAGAGGGTTCCAGGATTTTGACCCAGCAATGAAGAAGGAACGGCGATATATTTCTAAGACAGGATGGTGTTTGACTTGGAGGGGAACGTGCAGGTGGTGTTGTTCCCATGTGCCTGCTGCCCTTGTCCTTCTAGGTGGTAGAGGTCACGGGTTTGAGAGGTGCTGTTGAAGAAGCCTTGGCGAGTTGCTGCAGTGCATCCTGTAGATGGTACACACTGCAGCCACGGTGCGCTGGTGGTGAAGGGAGTGAATGTTTAGGGTGGTGGATGGGGTGCCAATCAAGCAGGCTGCTTTGTCCTGGATGGTGTTGAGCTTCTTGAGTGTTGTTGGAGCTGCACTCATCCAGGCAAGTGGAGAATATTCCATCACACTCCTGACTTGTGCCTAGTAGATGGTGGAAAGGCTTTGGGGAGTCAGGAGGTGAGTCACTCGCCGCAGAATATCCAGCCTCCGACCTGCTCTTGTAGCCACAGTATTTATGTGGCTGGTCCAGTTAAGTTTCTGGTCAATGGTGACCCCTAGTATGTTGATGGTGGGGGATTCAGCGATGGTAATGCCGTTGAATGTCAAGGGGAGGTGGTTAGACTCCCTCTTGTTGGAGATGGTCATTGCCTGGCACTTGTCTGGTGCGAATGTTACTTGCAAGGTGTTCAGGAAAGATAGGGAAGGAAAGAAAGGGGGAGGGGGTGGCAGTATTGATTAAGTAGAATATTGCAGTACTGGAGAGAGAGGATGTCCTGGAGGGGTCAAGGACAGAATCTATTTGGTTAGAGTTACGAAATAAAAGAGGTGCCAATACACTACTGGGTGTATGCTATAGGCCACCAACTGGTGGGATGGATATAGAGGAGCAAATTTGCAGGGAAATTATAGAGAGGTACAAAAGCTATAGATGTCTCCTCATCTCCGTCTTAAATGAGAGACCCCTTATTTTTAAACTGGGTCCCCTAGTTCTAGTCTCTCCCACAAGGGGAAACATTTTCTCAGCATCTACCCCTTCAAGTCTCCTCAGGATCTTATATGTTTCAATATATAAATATATGTTTTAAAGAGAAGATGGTTCAGGTACAGTCTAGGCACATTCCCATGAGGCAGAAAGGGAGGGCAACTAAAGCCAGAGCTCCCTGGATGACAAAAGAGATAGAGGGTAAGATGAAACGGAAAAAAGGGGCATGTGACAGATGTCAGGTTGATAACACAAGTGAGAACCAGGCAGAATATGGAAAGTTCAGAGGGGAAGTGAAAAAGGAAATACGAGGGACAAAGAGAGAGTATGAGAATGGACCGGCAGCCAACATAAAAGGGAATCCAAAAGCCTTCTACAGCCATGTAAACAGTAAACGGGTAGTAAGAGGAGGGGGGTGGGGGGCGATTAGGGACCATAAAGGAGAGCTACTCATGGAGGCAGAGGGGATGGCATCTGTCTTTACCAAGAAGATGATGCTGCCAGAGTCTCAGTAAAGGAAGATATAACTGAGATACTGGATAGGCTAAAAATTGATAAAGAAGAGATACTTGAAAGGCCAGCTGTACTTAAAGTAGGTAAGTCACCCGGTCCGGATGGGATGCATCCTAGGTTGCTGAGGGAAGTAAGGGTGGAAATTGCAGAGGTACTGGCCATAATCTTCCAAACATCCGTAGATACCGGGGTGGTGCCAGAAGACTGGAGAATTGCAAATGTTACACGCTTGTTCAAAAAATGGTGCAAGGATAAACCCAGCAACTATAGGCCAGTCAGATCAGTGATGGGGAAACTTTTAGAAACGATAATCCGGGACAGAATTAACAGTCACCTGGACGAGTGTGATTGATTAGGGAAAGCCAGCACAGATTTATTAAAGGCAAATTGTGTTTAACCAACCTGATAGAGTTTTTGATGAGGTAACAGAAAGGATAGATGAGGGCAATGCAATTGATGTGGTGTATATGGACTTTCAAAAGGCGTTTGATAAAGTGCCACATGGTAGGCTTATCATCAAGATTGTGATCCATGGAATAAAGGGGGCAGTAGCAACATGGATACAAAATTGGCTACATGACAGGAAAGAGAGAGTAGTGGTGAATGGTTGTTTTTCAGACTGGAGGGAGGTGTACAGTGGTGTTCCCCAGGGGTCGGTGCTGGGACCATTGCTTTTCTTGATATAGATTAATGACTTGGACTTGGGTGTACAGAGCACAATTTCAAAATTTGCAGATGACACAAAACTTGGAAGGGTAGTAAACAGTAAGGAGGATAGTGATAGACTTCAAGAGAATATAGACAGGCTGGTGGCATGGGCGGACACGTGGCAGGTGAAATTTAACGCAGAAAAATGCAAAGTGATACATTTCGGTAGGAAGAACGAGGAGAGGCAATATAAACTACAGGGCATAACTCTAAAAGGGGACAGGAACAGAGAGATCTGAGGGTATATGTGCACAAATCATTGAAGGTGGCAGCGCAGTTTGAAAAGGCGTTTTAAAAAGCATACAGGATCCTGGGCTTTATAAATAGAGGCATAGAGTACAAAAGTATGGAAGTCATGATGAACCTTTATAAAACACTGTTCGGCCACAACTGGAGTATTGTGTCCAGTTCTGGGCACCGCACTTTAGGAAAGATGTGAAGGCCTTAGAGAGGGTGCAGAAGAGATTTACTAGAGTGATTCTAGGGATGAGGGACTATAGTTACATGGATAGACTGGAGAAACTGGGGTTTTTCTCCTTGGAACAGAGATGGTTGCGAGGAGATTTGATAGAGGCATTCAAAATCATGAAGGGTCTAGACAGAGTAGATAGAGAGAAACTGTTCCCATTGGCAGAAGGGTCAAGAACCAGAAAACATAGATGTAAGGTGATTGGCAAAAGAACCAAAGGTGACATGAGGAAAAACATTTTTACACAGTGAGTGGTTAGGATCTGGAATGCACTGCCCGAGGGGATTGTGGAGGTGGATTGAATTATGGCCTTCAAAAGGGAACTGGATAAGTACTTGAAAGGAAAAAATTTGCAGGGCTATGGGGATAAGGCGGGGGAGTGGGACTAGCTGGATTGCTGTTGCAGAGAGCCGGCGCGGACTCGATGGGCCAAATGGTCTCCTTCCGTGCTGCAACCGTTCTATGATTCTAAAAGGAGAATTATTTAATGTCAAGGCCTGCGTGACTTCCAGTTGTGTGTTCAACACATTTGGCAACTATGTGGCAAGCTGGGTTTTCATTTCAGTCATTGATCAGATTTCCCCCCACACCAGTCAGAAAGCGACTCCATGGTTCCCCCTCAAAGTGTTTCATCATCTCATTCAGCCCAGTGACCTTAGTGTAATCATGATACTGCAGCAACAGCAGAAAAATGTGACAATCGCTCCTGTGCTTATTCCTCTTCTGCATTTACTGCGGATTTGGTTTCACTCTATTTTGATTTCTAACTGCATTCCATCCAACCACCACCACCACCACCACCTCCGGTCAACCCCATTTTACTTACCAGTGACATAGACGGATAGGGATGCATAAAACCAATCTCCAGTTTTGAACTCAGGAGCAACCAGGATTCAGAAAGTCCAAAAACAAATTGTCGGGAAGTATCACAGAACTCATCAAATTCACAAGCAATTTTGTAACCTGTTCCTGGGATGCTAGCAATGTTGGGGAAGGGTGCATTTATTACCCATCCCTAGTTGCTTTGAGGTGGTGGCGGTGGGACTGCTCCTTGAACTGATGGTGCTTCCACAGTGGTGTTAGGTAGGATTCTGACCCAGCAACAATGAAGGACTGATGATATACGTTTAAGTCAGCGTGGTTGTGTGACTTAGAGGGGAACTTGGAGCTGATGATGTGCCCATAATTATTGCTGATCAATATTTGCAGACACTTTATTTTCTCCATCTGTGTATTGGGTGCAATGAAAGGGGAATTATGCTCATCAGAATGGCCCCACAGTCCCTAAAACCAGCAAGTTTACTGATGCAGCATAATGAACCCTTGCTTCTCACGTTTATGTTTCGAAACTGTTCGTTCTGGGCAACCTGTGAACAGGAACTTTGAGCAGAATTTGCCCAGCTGTCACATGATGGAACTATGTTGTAATGACATGAATACTTTGCAACTGAGCCATGCTCTGCCCAAACTGGGAACTTGATGGGCAGTTTTAGAGGGAGCTTTAATCTTCATCTGACCTGTGCTAAACCTGACAATGGGAACCCTTGAAGGGAGCTTTACTTTTGTATATAACATGTTGTGCATGACCTGAGAATACTTAATGGGATTGTGTGCAGGGTGCTTTATTCTTCATCTATACCTCACCTGGTGGCTTGATGGTAAGTCTAGGGGCAAATAGTAGAAAGACGTCAGACTACCTATCGTGGGCATATCCATTCCTTATTCTTTGAGCGTGATTTTGTCCTCATACACATTGAACAGGTGGGCAAGGACATTGGGTACTGTTTTGCAGTCTTAGTTAGCTGCTCTTTCCTACATCTAAAACACATAAAAAGATTGTTTCCTGAAACACAACTCAATACCTGATCATAGAATCCTAGGATGGTTTTAAATGGGACTGCTTCCCAATGGGGTCTGGTCTCTAGTGGAGTGCCCCAGTGTTCAGTGGTAGATCCCCTCCTGTTTATGATCAATCTAGAGCAGGGCATAGGTATTACAGGTATTAAATTTGTAGATGATATTAAATTGTGCAGTTGAGTCAAGATGTTAGAAGAAGGAAATAGATTACAACTAGATTTGATTAAATTGCAAAAGTGGGCCCAAGATTGGGAAATATCCTTCAATGTAGATAAGTAATGCACATAGATGTGCAGAATTCAAATATAGAGTATATATAGCAATGACTGGGTATAGGCAATAGATGACAATAAGGGAAAGAAATTTGGGAATGGTCATTGATCTCTTCCTAACATTCAAGCTCTGTGTCAGATGGCTGCAACCAAAGCGAGCTAGGTCCTGGGCTTAGACAGTATCTGGGGTATTGTGCATTGTTTTGGTCAAGAAAGATTTTGTGGCTGTAAAGAAGGTACAGAGAAGGGCAACAAGGATGATTCCCAACCTAGATGCCCTCAGCTAATGAGGTAGACATCACACCTTGGGTTTGGATTCAATGGAGAGAGGAAGACTTAGAGAGGATCTGATTCAGGGTCTTTAAATTAACGGCATTGATAACATACAAATGGGCAGATAATTTGAGGTGATGGGGTCAGGTAGAACTGAATGGGAGTGAGGTTGGATGTTTGGAAGTTTTGTATTTCTCAGAAGGCGACTGGCCTTTGGAACAGTATTTCAGAGATAGAACCAAGGACCAACGCAGTCCTTCAAGAATGCGTTACATATACTTTTGGAAAACTGGGAGATTGTGGCAGAAGGATGGTAAGGGGTTTGGTTAATAATTGATGGGTTGGAGCCTCTTGGGCTACTCCAGCCCCGTTTAAAACATCCTAGCATCCTGTGATCAGGTTTTTTCAGCTTCCTCAGGAGATGGGTGGAGGCAAGAAGGAAGGATGGATTTGGGGAAGAGTCCAATAAGAAGTGGGCGACACGGCCTTTTCTCATCCCGAGTACGTAACATAGAATTTTACAGCACAGAAGGAAGCTATTTACCTCAATGTGCCTGTGCTGGCAAGGGCGATTAAATTAGTTGCATTCCCCATACTCATCTAAATTTTTTTTTTTCAAATATTTATCCACCAACCCATTTTTGGTAGAGCACTTCATGTCCCAACAATTCTCTGCCTAAAGCTCCCTCTTTACTCTTCTTCTGATGATGATCTTGAGTTTCTGCCCTCAAGTTACCAACTCACTCACCTGTGGAATTTAGTATTACCCAATTAACTTTATCAAAACCTCTCATATTTTGAAGGCCTCTATCAGATCTCCTCTTAACCTTCCTTTGTTCCAGTAAAAAGACAACCAATTTCTACAATCATAACTAAACCCTTTCATCCCTGGTATCATCTTGGTAAACTTCTTTTACACCCTCTTCATGGCCTTGGCATCCTTCCTAAAGTAAGACACCCAAAACTGTACACAATATTGCAGCTACAGCCTCGTCAATGGTTTGTATAGGTTTAGCACCACTTCTTTACTTTTGTATTTTGTGCTCCTATTTATAAAACCTGGGATCCCATGCATGTGTTTTTTTGTACAGTGTTATCAATTTGTCCTCCCAACACAGGAAACAGCAGAGAGATTCAGCTGAATAATGAAATCACTGGTAAGGATAACCAACAGTCTCTCCAGATCTTGAAACCGAGTGCCAAGGTTGACTGAAGTAGGGCAGTTTAACCTGGACACAATCTGTTGGAAATGGTGCAGGCCCTTGACTGAATAAAACATTTTCAAATAGAGCAGCAGCGTGATTTGAATAACTAGCTGGAGAGAGAATACGCATTTAATGGACAAAAAGATCCTTTCCCTGTGTGAATAACATCAATGAAAACTACTGCCAATGCCCGGAGAAGAAAATTATAGCGGTGTGGCTCAAAATGGGGGCCTCGGGTACAGCGAGTGAGAAGACCAACTGACCAGGATAGCTAACATGTGAAGACAAAGGTTTAAAGGACGCGGGCGATTTATTTATTTAAACCCCGTACAATGGCAAAGTATTTAATTGTATTGAACAAATGAAAAGCAGAAAATCCACCAAGAAGGCCAGCTCACCATTTTAAAATATGAAGAGTTAAAAAAAAAGTGTTAACTCAAAAAGCCTTTTGTTTCTGTTTGTATTCCTGATTTTGGAGGATGTGACTACTTCCCTGGCGAGACAAACTGAATCAGCAAGAGTACAGAATGTGTTTCCTTATTGAAAGAAGCTCTGTCAACATATCAGGGCAGCTTTCGTACATACTCAGCTCCTGGAATAGCTATTGGCAATCAGCTCTGTCATTCTCTCTCCACAGAATGTACAGCCTCTTTTCTGCTGGATGGTACTTCAGTTATATGGAGAGATTAGAGAAGCTGGGATTGTTCTCCTTAGAGAAAAGAAGGTTAAGGGGAGATTTAACAGAGGTGTTCAAATTATATGGGATTTTGATAGAGTAGATAGGGAGAAACTCTTTCTACTGTAAGGAGGGTCGGTAACCAGAGGACACAGATTAAAGATAATTGGTAAAAATAATCCAAAGGGGTAATGAAGAGAATTTTTTTTTTTACGCAGAGTTGTTACAATCTGGAATGCTCTGCCTGGAAAAGTGGTGGAAGCAGATTCAGTAGTAACTTTCAAAAAGTGAATTGGATAAATACTTCAAAAGGTGAAATTTGCAGGGCTATGGGAAAGGGCAGGAGTGTGGGACTAATTGGATAGCCCTTACAAAAAGCTGGTGTGGACACAACGGGCCAAATGGCCTGCTTCTGTGCTCTATGATTCTATGAATTCTATGAATAACGTTCATTCAGCAGCAGATGCTATGGCTGCTGTGTCTGGTCTTTTACAGTTTTTCCCTCCTCATTTCCTGCAGGCAGTGACTCGTGCTGGAGCCTGATGGTATGGATGCCCATTATTCTGCTTGTACCTCGTTCATGTGGCCAATCTCCATGGGTGAACCTGCCTGTTCACCCAGGACAGCTAACGTGGAGATAAAGGTTTAAAGGGTCTGGGTGATTTATTTATTTAAACCCCATACGATGGCAGAGTATTTAAGTACTTAAAGAAGAGGTACTTTAAAGGCTAACTGTATTTAAAGTAGATAAGTCACCCGGTCCAGATGGGATGCATCCTAGGTTGCTGAGGGAAGTAAGGATGGAAATTGCGGAGGTACTAGCCATAATCTTCCAAACATCCGTAGATACGGGGGTGGTGCCAGAGGACTGGAGAATTGCATAAGTAACACCCTTGTTCAAAAAAGGGTGTAAGGATAAACCCAGCAACTATAGGCCAGTCAGTTTAACCTCGGTGGTGGGGAAACGGGTCAGAATTAACAGTCACATGGACAGCACAGATTTGTTAAAGGCAAATCGTGTTTAACTAACTTAATAGATTTTTTTGATGAGGTAACAGAGAGGGTAGATGAGGGCAATGCAGTTGATGTGGTGTATATGGACTTTCAAAAGGCGTTTGATAAAGTGCTGCATGGTAGGCTTATCATCAAGATTGCGGTCCATGGAATAAAGGGGGCAGTAGCAACATGGATACAAAATTGGCTAAGTGACAGGAAACAGAGAGTAATGGTGAATGGTTGTTTTTTGGGCTGGAGTGGGGTGTACAATGGTGTTTCCCCGGGGTCGGTGCTGGGACCACTGCTTTTCTTGATATATATTAATGACTTGGACTTGGGTGTACAGGGCACAATTTCAAAATTTGCAGATGACACAAAACTTGGAAGGGTAGTAAACAGTAAGGAGGATAGTGATAGATTTCAAGAGGATATGGACAGGCTAGTGGCATGGGCGGATACGTGGCAGATGAAATTTACCCAAAAAAAGGGGAAGCGATACATTTTGGTAGGAAGAACGAGAAGAGGCAATATAAACTAGAGGGCACAACTCTAAAAGGGGTACAGGAACAGAGATACATGCATCCACGTTGACCAGAAACTTAACTGGACCAGCCACACAAATAATGTGGCCAGAAGAGCAGGTCAGAGGCTGGGTATTCTGAAGCGAGTGACTCACCTCCTGACTCCCTAAAGCCTTTCCATCATCGACAAGGCACAAGTCAGGAGTGTGTGCGAGATTTTTTTTTAGACCAGTACGTTGAGAAGCCAACCAGGGAACAGGCTATCCTAGATTGGGTATTGTAGAATGAGAAGGGTTCAATTAATAATCTTGTTGTGCAGGGTCCTTTAGGGAAGAGTGACCATAACATGATAGAATTCTTCTTTAAGATGGAAAGCGAAGTAGTCCATTCCGAAACTAGGGTCCTAAATTTAAAATAAGGAAACTATGAAGGTACGAGGAGTGAGTTGGCTATGATAGACTGGGAAGTTTCATTAAAAGGCACGACAGTGGATAGGCAATGGCTAACATTTAAGGAACAAATGCATGAATTGCAACTGTTATACATTCCTTTCTGGTGCAAAAGGACAAGCAGCCAAACCATGGCTAACAAAAGAAACTAAGGATAGTATTAGATCCAAAGAGCAGTCATATAAAGTTGCCAGAAAAAGTAGCAAGCCTGAAGATTGGGAACAGCAAAAAAGGAGCAAGAGATTGATTAAGAGGGGAAAAATAGAGTATGAGAGTAAACTTGCAAGGAACATAAAAGTGGACTGTAAAAGATTCTATAAGTATGTGAAAAGAAAAAGATTAAAGATTAGTGAAGACAAATGTAGGTCCCTTACAGTCAGAAACGGGAGAATTTATAATGGGGAACAAGGAAATGGCAGAGCAATTAAACAATTTTTAAAAATTCGTTCATGGGATGTAGGCGTCGCTGGCAAGGCCAGCATTTATTGCCCATCCCTAATTGCCCTTGAGAAGATGGTGGTAAGCCGCCTTCTTGAACCGCTGCAGTCCGTATGGTGAAGGTTGTCCCACAGTGCTGTTAGGTAGGGAGTTCCAGGATTTTGACCCAGCGACGATCAAGGAACGGAGATATATTTCCAAGTCGGGATGGTGTGTGACTTGGAGGGGAACGTGCAGGTGGTGTTGTTCCCATGTGCCTGCTGCTCTTGTCCTTCTAGGTGATAGAGGTCACAGGTTTGGGAGGTGCTGTCGAAGAAGCCTTGGCGAGTTGCTGCAGTGCATCCTGTGGATGGTACACACTGCAGCCACGATGCGCCGGTGGTGAAGGGAGTGAATGTTTAGAGTGGTGGATGGGGTGCCAATCAAGCGGGCTGCTTTGTCCTGGATGGTGTCAAGCTTCTTGAGTGTTGTTGGAGCTGCACTCATCCAGGCAAGTGGAGAGTATTCCATCACACTCCTGACTTGTGCCTTGTAGATGGTGGAAAGGCTTTGGGGAGTCAGGAGGTGAGTCACTTGCCGCAGAACACCCAGCCTCTGACCTGCTCTTGTAGCCACAGTATTTATATGGCTGGTCCAGTTAAGTTTCTGGTCAATGGTGACGCCCAGGATGTTGATGGTGGGGGATTCGGTGATGGTAATGCTGTTGAATGTCAAGGGGAGGTGGTTAGACTCTCTCTTGTTGGAGAAGGTCATTGCCTGGCACTTGTCTGGCGTGAATGTTACTTGCCACTTATCAGCCCAATCCTGGATATTGTCCAAGTCTTGCTGCATGTGGGCACGGACAGCTTCATTATCAGAGGGGTTGCGAATGGAACTGAACACTGTGCAATCATCAGCGAACATCCCCATTTCTGACCTTATGATGGAGGGAAGGTCATTGATGAAGCAGCTGAAGATGGTTGGGCCTAGGACACTGTCCTGAGGAACTCCTGCAGCAATGTCCTGGGGCCGAGATGATTGGCCTCCAACAACCACTACCATCTTCCTTTGTGCAAGGTATGACTCCAGCCACTGGCGAGATTTCCCCAATTCCCATTGACTTCAATTTCACTTGGACTCCTTGGTGCCACACTTGGTCAAATGCTGCCTTGATGTCAAGGGCAGTCACTCTCACCTCACCTCTGGAATTCAGCTTTTTTGTCCATGTTTGGACCAAGGCTGTAATGAGATCTGGAGCCGATACTTTGGTTCTGTCTTCACAGAAGAGGACACAAATAACTTCCCAGAAATGCTAGGGAACCGAGGGACTAGTGAGAAGGAGGAATTAAAGGAAATTAGTATTAGTAAAAAAAAGTGCTGGAGAAATTAACGGGACTGAAAGCCGATAAATCCCCAGGGTCTGATAATCTGCATCTCAGAGTAGTAAAAGAGGTAGCCATGGAAATAATGGATGCATTATTTGTCATCCTCCAAAATTCTATAGATTATGGAACAGTTCCTGCAGATTGGAGGGTGGCAAATGTAACCCCACTATTTAAGAAGGAGGGAGAAAGAAAATGGGAAACTGCAGACCGGTTAACCTAACATCAGTAGTACGGAAAATGCAAGAGTCTGTTTTAAATGATGTGATAACTGGACACTTAGAAAATATCAATGGGATTAGACAAAGTCAACAAAGATTAATGAAAGGGAAATAGTGTTTGACAAACCTATTGGAGTTTTTTGAGGATGTAACTGGTAGAATAGATAAGAAAAAACCAGTGGATGTGGTTTATTTGGATTTTCAGAATAAAGTCCCACATGAGAGGTTAGTGTGCAAAATTAAAGCACATGGGATTGGGGGTAATATACTGGCATGGATTGAAAATTGGTTAACAGACAGGAAACAGAGAGTAGGGAAAATGGGTCTTTTTCGGGGTGGCAGGTGGTCACTAGTGGGGTACTGCAGGGATCAGTG
Organism: Heptranchias perlo; assembly: GCF_035084215.1. Lineage (NCBI taxonomy): Eukaryota > Metazoa > Chordata > Chondrichthyes > Hexanchiformes > Hexanchidae > Heptranchias > Heptranchias perlo. The sequence goes on from NC_090325.1 coordinate 28,914,958, forward strand.
CTTGGGCCCCAGCTATTCACAATATATATCAATGATTTGGATGAGGTAACCAAATGTAAAATTTCCAAGTTTATTGACGACACAAAACTCGGTGGGATCGTGAGTTGTGTGGAGGATGGAAAGAGGCTTCAAGGCGGTTTAGACAAGTTGAGTGAGTGGGCAAATACATGGCAGATGCAGTATAATGTGGATAATTGTGAAGCTATCCACTTCAGAAGGAAAAACAGAAAGGCAGAGTATTATTTAAATGGTGATAGATTGGGAAATGTTGATGTACAAAGGGACCTGGGTGTCCATTTACACCAGTCACTGAAAGCAAACATGCAGGTGCAGCAAGCAGTTAGGAAGGCAAATGGTATGTTGGCCTTCATTGCAAGAGGATTTGAGTACAGGAGCAAGGATGTCTTACTACAGTTATACAGGGCCGTGGTGAGACCACACCTGGAGTATTATGTGCAGTTTTGGTCTCCTTACCTAAGAAAGGATATACTTGCCATAGAGGGAGTGCAGCGAAAGTTCACCAGACTGATTCCTGGGATGGCAGGACTGTCGTATGAGGAGAGATTGGGTTGACTCGGCCTGTATTCACTAGAGTTCAGAAGAATGAGAGGGGATTTCATTGTAACATATAAAATTCTGTCAGGGCTAGACAGACTGGATGCAGGGAGGATGTTTCCCCTGGCTTGGGGGTCCAGAATGAGGGGTCACAGTCTCAGGATACGGGGTAGGACAGTTAGAACTGAGATGAGGGGAAATTTCTTCACTAAGAGGGTAATGAACCTGTGGAATTCTCTTAAACAGAAGGCTGTGGAGGCCATGTCACTGAATATATTTAAGAAGGAGCTAGATAGGTTCCTAGACACAAAAGGCGTCAAGAGGAATGGGGAGAGAACGGGAACATGGTATTGAGATAAAGGATCAGCCATGATCATATTGAATGGCAGAGCAGGCTTGAAGGGCCAAATGGCCTACTCCTGCTCCTATTTTCTATGTTTCTATGTTTGTCGGTTCTCCTTGGAACAGAGACAGTTGCGAGGATATTTGAAAGAGGATTCAAAATCATGAAGGGCCTAGACAGAATCGATAGAGAGAAACTGTTCCCATTCATGCAAGGGTCAAGAACCAGAGGACATAGATTTAAGATGATTGGCAAAAGAACCAAAGGTGACATGAGGGAAAACTTCTTTACACAGTGAGTGGTTAGGATCTGGGATATACTGCCTGAGGGGGTGGTGGAGGCACAGTCAGTCATGGCCTTCAAAAGGGAACTGGATAAGTACTTGAAAGGAAAAAATTTGCAGGGCTACGGGGAAAGGGCGGGGGAGTGGGACCAGCTGCATTGCTCTTGCATAGAGCCAGCACGAACTTGATGGGCTGAATGGCCTCCTTCCGTGCTGTAACCTTTCAGTGATTCTAACTTAAGAGACTGAATATCTGCAGAATATTGGATCATGAGGGTATCATGGCTGGGCCTGATCCCATCTTCACCCAATGACCAAATGTGTGCGCTCTTCTATCCCAGGGATACTGAGGCCAACTGTAGTGCTCCTACTGCTGGCCCAGTTGAGATCAACTAACTAAGCAGAGACCAGACATCTAGCACGAAGGCTGGAAATTATAGACCAGTTAGCCTAACATCTGTGGTGGGTAAAATTTTGGAGTCTATTATTAAGGAGACAGTAGCGGAACATTTGGATAAACATAATTTAATAGGACAAAGTCAGCATGGCTTTAGGAAGGGGAAGTCATGTCTGACAAATTTGCTTGAGTTCTTTGAGGTTCCCCTTTATCCACAGGGTGGATAAAGGGGAACCAGTGGACGTAGTGTATTTAGACTTCCAGAAGGCATTTGACAAGGTGCCACATAAAAGATTATTGCTCAAGATAAAGAATCACTGGATTGGGGGAAATATTCTGGCATGGGTGGAGGATTGGTTATCTAACAGGAAGCAGAGAGTTGGGATAAATGGTTCATTCTCGGACTGGCAACCAGTAGCCAGTGGTGTTCCACAGGGGTCGGTGCTGGGTCCCCAACTCTTTACAATCTATATTAACGATTTGGAGGAGGGGACCGAGTGTAACATATCAAAGTTTGCAGATGATACAAAGTTGGGAGGGAAAGTGGAGAGTGAGGAGGACATAAAAAACTTACAAGGGGATATAGACAGGCTGAGTGAGTGGGCGGAGATTTGGCAGATGCAATACAATATTGGAAAATGTGAGGTTATGCACTTTGGCAGGAAAAATCAGAGAGCAAGTTATTATCTTAATGGCGAGAAACTGGAAAGTACTGCAGTACAAAGGGATCTGGGGGTCCTCGTGCAAGAAAATCAAAAGGTTAGTATGCAGGTGCAGCAGGTGATCAAGAAGGCCAATGGAATGTTGGCTTTTATTGCTAGGGGGATAGAATATAAAAACAGGGAGGTATTGCTGCAGTTATATAAGGTACTGGTGAGACCGCACCTGGAATACTGCATACAGTTTTGGTGTCCATACTTAAGAAAAGACATACTTGCTCTCGAGGCAGTACAAAGAAGGTTCACTCGGTTAATCCCGGGGATGAGAGGGTTGAGTAGATTGGGACTCTACTCATTGGAGTTCAGAAGAATGAGAGGCGATCTTATTGAAACATATAAGATTGTGAAGGGGCTTGATCGGGTGGATGCGGTAAGGATGTTCCCAAGGATGGGTGAAACTAGAACTAGGGGGCATAATCTTAGAATAAGGGGCTGCTCTTTCAAAACTGAGATGAGGAGAAACTTCTTCACTCAGAGGGTAGTAGGTCTGTGGAATTTGCTGCCCCAGGAAGCTGTGGAAGCTACATCATTAAATAAATTTAAAACAGAAATAGACAGTTTCCTAGAAGTAAAGGGAATTAGGGGTTACGGGGAGCGGGCAGGAAATTGGACATGAATTTAAATTTGAGGTTAGGATCAGATCAGCCATGATCTTAATGAATGGCGGAGCAGGCTCGAGGGGCCGATTGGCCTACTCCTGCTCCTGTTTCTTATGTTCTTATGTTCACGAGGCCATCATGTTACCAAGGTAACATATCTGATAAGAATTTACCTGTGATGCAGTCCACCATAGAATCATAGAGGTTTACAGCACAGAAGGGTCCATTCAGCTCAATGAGTCTGTCCCAGCTCTTCCCTAGACCAATTCAAAACCAATTCCACTGCCGTGCTGTCTCTACATAGCCCTGTATCTTCCTCTGCTTCAAATAGTTATCTGCTCTTCCTTTAAAAGATCCAATGGTCTTAGCCTCAGTGCCTTTCATGACCTCAGGACATCCCAAAGTGCCTCACAGTCAATGACGTATTTTTGCAGTGTAGTAGCAAAGTATTCCATAGTCTAACAACTCTCTGCAGAAATAAATTTCCTCAACTGCTCTCCTCCTTCTCAGTAAGGATTTTAATTTGATGACCCCTCATTTCTGACTCTCCAGCCAAATAATTAGTTTTTCCTTATTTAACCCATAAAGACCCTTCATAGGTTTAAAAACCTCTATTAAACCTTCTCTTAGCCTTCTATGTTCCAGTGAAAATAGTTCCAAGGTGTCAGCGTCAACTGAATAGTAACACTCATCTCTGATTCGAAAGGTTAGGGGTTCAAGCCTCATTCCAGAGACTTGAGCACATAATCCAGGCTGATACTCCAGTGCAGTACTGAGGGAGTGCTATACTGCCAGAGGTGCCTTCTTTCAGATGAGACGTTAAACCAAGGCCCCGTCTGCCTGCTCAGATGGAAGCAAAAGATCCCATGGACCCAGCACTAATCCCACTTCCAACTTCTCTCTGATCCGTGCAACAATCACTAACCTTAACCCTTTGTTGTCTTTCCAGGTTGCTACATTTTCTCTCATGCCACTTTCCCGAAAATTTGTAACAAGCATCCTGAGACATGTTATTAAACACCTCCTGAAAATCCATATCCAATACATCTACTGCATTCCTTTTATCTATTTAAAAAGTCATTGTTTCCAAAAAAAGTATTACATTTGTCAAACACAAATCCATACTTGTTTACCCCATGCATGTTTAAATGCTCATTAATTTGATCTTGAATCATGGATTTTATGAGCACAAGGTTGACTAGCCTGCCAAACTCACTATCTAGGCTTTTACATTAAGAATGACCACTTGGGTAAAGAAACAGGGGACATTAATGCCAATAGGCCCATCCCCGGCCTCAGTTACTGCATCAGGAGAAAAGAAAACATAGGAACATAGGAACAGGAGTCGGCCATTCAGCCGCTCGATTCTGTTCCACCATTCAATTAGATCATGGCTGACCTGTATCTTAATTCCATCTACCCACCTTGGTTCGGTGACCCTTAATACCTGTAAAAATTGTCTTCTGCCCGTCGGGGAATTGAACCCGTTTCCCTCGTGACAGGTGGGGATACTCACCACTATACTAACGAGAAAATATATCTCACTAAAGTGAGAGGAAAAATGGAATCTTATTTTCCTTAGTGGGTAGAGGTTTGCGATTTGTGCCCACAATACATCTGCAATATTCCTTATTCCCATTGCTGCAAATAGAAATCTATTAACTACTGATTCAAGCAGCCCTTCCTAACATCTCATTACTCATTAATCACAGCTAACTACAGCAAGGCACAACCACTAATGAAGCAGTCTTAAAGAAGCACTGCGGCCCTCGATAAAAACACACTGGCCATTGTACCAGGTTTGTAAACAAGTGATGTGCAACCATGTCACTGTGTAGGCAATGCAAGCATTGGTTAGGAATTACCTTTTAAGAGAAAAAACATTTGCTGCAGCATAAACTTTTTCAGGGACCAGTAAAGCAGCTGTTTCAAGCAGCTTGTCCAGAAATTCTTCAAGATTGTGACAATTTCTTTCAAAAAAGCCACTCACATCCTGACGAGGTCCTATTTATGGCCTTCCCACCCAGGAGTCTGTGTGGGAGGCCTTGGCCGATTTTAACGGCTGGGCCTCATTTATATCTCGTCGGCCAGCTGGCCGGGCAAAACAAGGCAACTGCCTCGAGGCCGCCTGGCAGCACCAAGGTAATTCGTGGGGGGGGGGGGGGGGAGATCAGGGTCATTTCATGGATGGGAAGGGGAGGTGCCCAGGGTAGAAGAGGTCTACTCCCGCTCTTCCTGGTTCCACTAAGGAAAGTTTTTGCCTTAACTTAGAGGGCGCAATCTTCTTCCCCACCAGGTTTTACTGAGCAGGCCACCCGCTCTTACTAGACCGTTAAAATGCTATTTGTGTCCTATGGGTGTCATGGGATCCTGATTTGCATAGATTAATGAGGGTCCCGCCCGAGTCAGGCAGACACCTCGGCTGCCTTAACAAAAAGGGCCCAGTTAAGATGGCGGCAGGAGGGAATCGAGCAGGAACAGGCCGATAAATCTTTGCTCAGCTATTTATCTCTATCCCCACCCTGTTCCAGCTGGAAAGATTGGTTAAAGTTCTACCCAGACTCTCTCCCATTCTCGGTCTAGCATACCCCCGGTCACACCATCAAGTGTCATTGCAAATGCTTGATCCAGCTGCAAAACTCAAGAAAGCTGTGAATCTCAATACCTCTGTCTGATGAAGTCTTCTAACTCTTTGCAGGTTTTTCGTCCATCGTTCATGTGCTGGATCAGATTATCATAGCCAACGGTACTGGTTATATCAGTATTCTGGAAGTAAGAAGAAATTTAAATACCTTGAGTTGGGAAAAATGACTGACATGAACAATTCACATTTGCAGGGGACGGCCATTTTTAAAAAAAAACTGCAATTGAAACAGTCGAAATTATAATTCTTCCCCTAAACTACCTCGCCCTCTGTGTTGCAGCCTCATGATCACCTCATGATCATCACACACCAATGGCTCCTTGCACTACAGCACTAGAGAAACAGATGTTGTTCCATGAATGGATGATGGGAAGTGTAGTTCTGTTCGAGCAGCCCATGCATTGACAGCTCCAACCCCACCGCGCCCCCCACCCCGCTCCCCTTCCATGGATATTTCAAATCTCCCCCCTTCTAGCCATCTTACTTGATACTTCAAATCGTCCCCCCACTTGCCCCCAGAAGCTTCCCAAGATGGAACTTTCTGCTATCTCATACGCACTCCAGATGGCAATCAGAGAACTCAGCGAATGTCAATAAAGGCCAGAATTCACACGGGCTCAGCGCATATATCTGTGAACAGTTCCACATGATCAAGGTTTGAACTTCCTGTTTGTCCCTCACCCGACCAAGACCTCCTCCTATAACCTGGGAACTATCAGCATTTATTTGGAAGCTTGCTCTGCTTTCTGAAGAGACTAAATAGTTTCCTCCAAATTCAAGGTCACTCCTTCCTCTTTCCACACTATTCCCCTCCCTCCCCCAGAAAAGTCCATGGACAGTGACCACAAAAAGAGCAAGTGCAGCCCACATGCTAATAAATACTGCAAATTAAAGATTAGCTTGCCACTGTTTCTGAACCAATACAGAATCTGACTGTCTTTATCCAGCTTTTGTACTTTTTGACTGAAATATTGCTTGCACATCTCATGTGTTTTACACTCACATTAGTCACTGATTTAGAAAAATATTTTTTGAATTTTTCAATCCAACCCTGTTCATACAACAGTGGAAACACATCTTTTTCCAAACCCACGTAATAACCATGTCCATTAAATATTATCAATTATCGTATTAGTAACAACATTCATTTCTTTATATATAGTAACAACTTTATATATAGTAACAACATTATATATAGTAACAACATTCATTTCTTTATATATGTTGTTTTTTTGTTGAATGTGTATTCGGGGGTTCTGCAGGTGACACCTCTCTGTCTGAACACGGTGATTGCCTTGGCAACGGGCAGTTGCAGGGGCATTCTGTAAACACCATGTATTGTTCTATATGTATAAATGCGTAGGCTTCAAGGAGCTCCTGAAACATTTACCTGAGGAAGGAGGAAGTCTCCGAAAGCTTGTGAATTTAAAATAAAATTGCTGGACTATAACTTGGTGTTGTAAAATTGTTTACAATTGTCAACCCCAGTCCATCACCGGCATCTCCACATCATGACTACCATCGACACCACAAACCGCCGGCTCACAGTGGAAAGGATATCCAAGAAGATCGCGCATTTAGACACAGACATCAAGTTTTTACAGAGCTGCAAGAAAGCAGACAAGATCCCGAAAGGACTCCAGATCACGAACCCACTCAAGTCCACATACAACTCGGATTACGCTGAGAGACTCTGCCGCCGTACCTCTCGCACACTCCGCAACCATCTCATACACCAACTCTACAGCAGACGCCACAACCTCGAAACCAAGATAGAGTCCATACTCTCAACCTGTACTCAGGACACAGCAGACCAGCTACGTTATACCGCCAAACAGACGAGGCAACGGAACTACGCTGCCTACATGAAAACCAAGAGCAGGAAGCTTGAGAAACTCGGCATCACCACCAGCAACGACCAAGCTTCCCCTGGTACCACGGTTGCAACCACAGGGAAGTCTATTGTCAATTTATCCGACCACACCCTTCAAGCAGACGAAATCGAAGTTCTCAGCCGAGGGCTCAATTTCTGCCCCACTACCAAAATGGACCCCACTAGTCTCGCGGCGGACACAGAGGAATTCATCAGGAGAATGAGGCTCCGGGAATTCTACCACAAACCCCAAGATTTCAGCAGCGAACCCAATGAGACAATCGACGATCCGGAACAGCAGACAGAGGGATCCGCGGTACAGCAACCGAAGAGGAAAGAGTCAAACTGGACTCCTCCGGAGGGTCGCTGCCCTCAGCTGGACATGTATGCTCAAGCTGTCAGGAAATGCGTCAATGCCAGATTCATCAGCCGCACTCAGAAGACAGTCCAGAATGTCACCCGAGCACAACGCAACGCCATCAACGCTCTCAAGACCAACCGCAACATCGTCATCAAACCAGCGGACAAAGGAGGAGCCATAGTCATACAGAACAGAACAGACTATTGCAAAGAAGCATACCGACAACTGGACAACCAGGAACACTACAGACGGTTACCCGCAGATCCGACCAAAGAACACACCCACCAGCTCAACAAACTGATCAAGACCTTCGATCCAGACCTTCAAAGCATCCTACGCACTCTCATCCCACGTAATCCCCGCGTGGGAGACTTCTACTGCCTCCCAAAGATACACAAAGCCAACACACCCGGACGTCCCATCGTATCAGGCAACGGAACCCTGTGTGAGAACCTCTCTGGATACATCGAGGGCATCCTGAAACCCATCGTACAGGGAACCCCCAGCTTCTGTCGCGACACTACAGACTTCCTACAAAAACTCAGTACCCACGGACCAGTTGAACCAGGAACACTTCTCACCACGATGGACGTCTCGGCACTATACACCAGTATCCCCCACGATGACGGCATCGCTGCGACAGCATCAATACTCAACACCAACAACAGCCAATCTCCGGAAGCCATCCTACAACTCATCCGCTTCATCCTGGATCACAATGTCTTCACCTTCGATAACCAGTTCTTTACCCAAACACACGGAACAGCCATGGGGACCAAATTCGCACCCCAATACGCCAACATTTTCATGCACAAGTTCGAGCAGGACTTCTTCACTGCACAAGACCTCCAACCAACACTATACACCAGATACATCGACGACATTTTCTTTCTATGGACCCACGGCAAGGAATCACTAAAGAGACTACACGATAACATCAACAAGTTCCATCCCACCATCAAGCTCACCATGGACTACTCCTCAGAATCAGTTTCTTTCTTGGACACACGAATCTCCATCAAAGACGGGCACCTCAGCACCTCACTCTACCGCAAGCCCACGGACAACCTCACGATGCTCCACTTTTCCAGCTTCCACCCTAACCACGTCAAAGAGGCCATCCCCTATGGACAGGCCCTGCGAATACACAGGGTCTGCTCAGACGAGGAGGAACGCGATGGACACCTACAGACGCTGAAAGACGCCCTAGTAAGAACGGGATATGACGCTCGACTCATCGATCGACAGTTCCGACGGGCCACAGCAAAAAATCGCATAGACCTCCTCAGGAGACTAACATGGGACGCAACCAACAGAGTACCCTTTGTCGTCCAGTACTTCCCCGGAGCGGAGAAACTACGCCATGTTCTCCGCAGCCTTCAACATGTCATCAATGAGGACAAACACCTCGCTATGGCCATCCCCACACCTCCACTACTCGCCTTTAAACAGCCACCCAACCTCAAACAGACCATCGTTCGCAGCAAATTACCTAGCTTTCAAGAGAACAGCGTCCACGACGCCACACAACCCTGCCACGGTAACCTCTGCAAGACATGCCAGATCATCGACACAGATACCACCATCACACGAGAGGACACCACCCACCAGGTGCATGGTTCATACTCCTGTGACTCGGCCAACGTTGTCTACCTCATACGTTGCAGGAAAGGATGCCCCAGAGCATGGTACATTGGCGAGACCATGCAGACGCTGCGACAACGGATGAACGGACACCGCGCAACAATCGCCAAACAGGAGGGTTCCCTCCCAGTTGGGGAACACTTCAGCAGTCATGGACATTCATCCACCGACCTTCGGGTAAGCGTACTCCAAGGCGGCCTTCGAGACACACGACAACGCAAAATCGTCGAGCAGAAATTGATAGCCAAGTTCCGCACCCATGAGGACGGCCTCAACCGGGATCTTGGGTTCATGTCACGCTACACGTTACCCCACCAGCGAACAAATGTTATCTGTTTTTAATATAATGGGTCATTTGCTGGCTCTCTCTGCCTTCCGGATGTTTCTGCCTCTCTCTGTTTTTTTTCTCTGTTTTTTTTCCCTGTTTGTTTTTTTGTTGAATGTGTATTCGGGGGTTCTGCAGGTGACACCTCTCTGTCTGAACACGGTGATTGCCTTGGCAACGGGCAGTTGCAGGGGCAGTCTGTAAACACCATGTATTGTTCTATATGTATAAATGCGTAGGCTTCAAGGAGCTCCTGAAACATTTACCTGAGGAAGGAGGAAGTCTCCGAAAGCTTGTGAATTTAAAATAAAATTGCTGGACTATAACTTGGTGTTGTAAAATTGTTTACAATTTATATATGAAGACATCGTCTATCTTGAGAGGAACATATTCTTAGGATGGAATAAATATCTGGTTAGGAATGGGGCTAAACGATTATGAGGGTGTGTATGGACTGATCCATAAGACCATGAGAGATAGGAGCAGGAGTAGGCCATTCGGCCCCTCGAGCCTGCTCCGCCATTCAATGAGGTCATGGCTGATCTGATTTTTACCTCAACTCCACTTTTCCACCTTTTCCCCACATTAATTACTCAGCGATGCTGGGACTGGGCAGGGGTGAGGGGGGAGGCTATTTGAAGTATAGCAGGTCAGCACTGATTAGCAGAGATGTGGATGAATGTTCTGGAAACTCCTGGTTTAGCTTTCCCGCAGAAGAACTATGGAAGAATAGGAATAGACTGGATGTTAGGCTGTTCTTTTTCTCCCCCAGAAAATTGTAGCCTCTGGAATATATTGCCGGCTGATCTGTTGGGTACTGACTCTCTGCCTTCAAGAGGGAGCTGGACCGGTTTCTGACTGGGGCAGAGATTGCATCATATAGAAGGTAAGTGTCTTTATAGGTAACACTTGGTCCATGATGTTGGCCAGGGGTTGCAGTAACCCGAGACATCAGCTGCTGACACACAGGCAGGAGCAACTTTTGAACTGAAGTAACTTGAGTTCAGTCGCTGGCCTGAGCTGGCTGGAACCGGTTTGAATTAGCTAAGTTTTGTGAAAGACAAAGGAGGTGTGATAAGACACAAGTCCTTATTTAGAAAAGGAGTAATGAGGTAATGCTACCTAAGTCCTTGGGACAGAGCCAATGAGGAGAAGACACAGGCTAGGGGAGCAAGCCTAAACCAACGGAAGAGAGAGACAACACAGCTTGAAGAGATAAGATTCGGAATAAGAATGAAGAATCTCGGGCGTGGAACCAGAGCGAAGACTCCGGAGACCAACCATCATGGAAGTGGAAGAACCTAAGTCAGGGACGTAGAGATGACGTCGAGAGAGAGAGAGAACGGAACGCCTGGCCAGCGTCAGCTCTCCTTTTCAGGTATTATCCTTTATATTCTGTGACCACTCAGGGAGTGTCAGAGAAACCTAGTGGGTGTGCGTTTAGATCCTAGTTTGGGTATAAAACTATATAACCTGGTGCAAACTGCATGTCTATATCTAACCAGACGTATAAGCTATATGTATATGATCTAATGGCGTGAATAAAGCGAATTGAGAATTAAGAGAGAATTGATTCTTCTCCTCTTTGTACTAAGCCAATAACCGTAACCGGTGACCTCCGGTCAACAATATGATCTCCTGGACTGGTTTTGATCGTCTGAGGGGGTCAGAGTGGAATTTTACAGAGTATTTTTCCCTTATTGGCCCTGGGTTTTTTTCTGATTTTTGCCTCTCTTAGGAGATTACATGGCTGCGGGGGTGAGTGTGAGGTGGGGGAGGTCGGTGGGGGGGGGGCGTGGAGGAGGTGTTTGGCCGTGATGGTCCAGCCGTCGTCGTGTGGGGCAGGTTTGATAGACCAGCTGGTCTTTTCCTGCTTGTCAATTTTGTATGTTCATAAGATTAAATACAGGGGAGAGAGATCCAAAGTAGAGCAGATAGTTTGTAGAAGGAGCAGGCTTGATGGCTCAATTTTTTATTTCTATCTATTTGTTGCACCATTCTTCCATGTACACAAATCAGAAAATAAATGAATCTAGTTTTAGTGAAACAAGCAGCAAAATAGTGAAATTCTTACGACTAGTCACAAGTTGTTTCCTTAAATGCTCACTGATGTTATCTAATCTGTTCATATTATCTGTGATGGATTGGCCTAGCCTGACAGCTAGAACAGGTTTGCTGCTGGGTAATCTATCACCCAGAAACACCCAGATCTGGACAAACTTTAATATAGGCATCGCTTTTAGAAACGATAATCTGGGACAAAATTAATAGTCCCTTGGACAAGTGTGGAATGATTAGCGAAAGCCAGCACAGATTTGTTAAAGGCAAATCTAATTTGATTGAATTTTTTGATGAGGTAACAGAGAGGGTAGATGAGGGCAATGCAGTTGATGTTGTGTATGTAGACTTTCAAAAGGCATTTGATAAAGTGCCACATAATAGGCTCGTCAGCAAAGTTGAAGCCCGTGGAATAAAAAGGCCAGCGGCAGCATGGATATGAAATCAGCTAAGTGACAGGGAACAGAGAGTAGCGGTGAACAGTTGTTTTTCAGACTGGAGGGAGGTGTGCAGTGGTGTTCCCCAGGGGTCAGTGCTGGGACCACTGTTTTTTTATATATATTAATGACTTGGACTTGGGTGTACAGGGCACAATTTCAATATTTGCAGATGACACAAAACTTGGAAGGGTAGTGAACAGCGAGGAGGGTAGCAATAGACTTCAAGAGAACATAGACAGGCTAATGGAATGGGCGAACACATAGATGGCGGATGAAATTTAAAGCAGAGAAGTGCGAAGTGATATATTTTGACAGGAAGAATGAGGAGAGGCAATATAAACTAAATGATACAATTCTAAAGGGAGGGTAGGAACAGAGAGATCTGGGGGTATATGCGCACAAATCTTTGAAGGTGGTAGGACAGGTTGAGAAAGTGGTTAAAAAAGCATATGGGATCCTGGGCTTTATAAATAAAGGTATAGAGTACAAAACCAGGAAGTTACGTTGAACCTTTATAAAACACTGGTTCGGCCACAGCTGGAGTATTGTGTCCAGTTCTGGGCACCGCACTTTAGGAAGGATGTGAAGGCACTAGAGAGGGTGCAGAAAAGATTTGTTAGAATGGTTCCAGGGATGAGGGACTTCAGTTACGTGGACAGACTGGAGAAGCTGGGATTGTGCTCCTTAGAGCAGAGAAGGTTGAGAGAAGATTTGATAGACGTGTTCAAAATCATGAAAGGTTTAGATAAAGTAAATAAAGAGAAACTGTTCCCATTGGCGGAAGGGTCGAGAACCAGAGGACACAGATTTAAGGTGATCGGCAAAAGAACCAAAGGCGACATGAGGAAAAACCTTTTTACGCAGCGAGTAGTTATATCTGGAATGCGCTGCCTGAAAGAGTGGTGGAAACAGATTCAGTTGCGGCTTTCAAAAACAAACTGGATAAATATTTGAAGGGAAAAGATTTGCAAGGTTACGGGGAAAGAGCGGGGGAAATGGGACTAAAAAATGGGATTGCTCTTAAAAAGAGCTGGCACGGGCTCGATGGGCCGACTGGCCTCCTTCTGTGCTGTAACCAATCTATGAATACCAAGTACAGCTGTCAAGAGGGTAGTGGGGGGGGGATGGGAATGCTGGTGTGAGATTTTCAGTCATGAGTTAACCATTTGGAAAGAAACTGCCTCACATCATAAAGGCAGCAAGTTGTGTTGGTCAAGTGGGCCTCAGCGGTTGACAAATTCATGTTTTAGTCTTAGCTCATGATCCTGTTATCCCTGGCATGGCCACTCTGAGATATCAGTTATTGTTAGAGCGATCAGTAATTGTAGTTATCATCACACTCTCTTCAATTATCACCGTAGCTCCTGGCAACTAACAGAAGAAGCACACTCAGCCAATCACCTGGCACAAATCTCCAACTCAAAAGATGTGCATTGGCTGCAGTATAAAAAAAAGCAGCTGGAGCATAGCCCCAGAAAAAGGGGGTAAGCTTTTAAAGTTAAAAACAAATTATGTTGAACAGCTGTCATCACCATTCACATTTTAATGAGTGAGAAGATGTGACTGCCTTGTCAGCTGTTTTTGATGTTTAAAGATTTCGATAACTGTAGAAAACTATTGAATAGCCCTACGTCCCCGAGCAGTGAAACACAAGAGTGGAGCCTTGCCTTCACAGCAACACGTGCAGACAGTAAGAACATGTCTTCTGTTTACATCACTGAGAAGATGGAGCTGACAATGCATTGTTCAGTGCAATATAAATGTGGCATTATTATATTTTTCTATTTCCTTATTATTGCTCTCTTCTTCCTTTCTTTCTCGCTCTTTATCTTTCTTCACAGCTCACCTAGCTGTACAATTTTGGGGGCTGCTATCAGATTTTCTCTTGTTCTTCAGGAGAAGAAATCAAAAGAATTCTATGGAGGCAGGGCTATCCCAACATCCACAGCAGTAACCTACAGGCAACATAGTTCTAATACAGTAATTCCACTAATATTATCGATGCTGCTCTGTCCGTATCTCCATTGCATTCCACGTCATTCTACTGTTTGCTTATGCTGGAGTGTGGAAAAACCCACAAGATGTCACACCTAAGGGGGAGGGAAAGGAGATCATGTGGAATATGATCAAAATATGATCCACTAAAGCCAGGAGGTATTGGTAGGACTGGAATGAGCCTTCCATTCAACCCTGCAAATCTATGCATTTGTGGACTCAAGAAAATTATTATCACTATTTATTTTCTTAAAATTTTTTTAAAACTTGAGAGTTGTTTTTTTTCCAACTTATTAAGATGCTGGATGTCGCTTTTCCACTTTGGGAGCCTTGTGTTAGCAAATGCAGTGTCATCCTTGGCACAGCTGATAGCACTCTTGCCTCTAAAATCAGAAGGTTGTGGGTTGAAACCCCACTCCAAAGACTTGAGCACACAATCTAGGCTGATATTTCAGTGCAGCACTGAGGGAGTGCTACATTATCAGTTATGCCACCTTTTAGATGAAACACTATTTGAAGAAGAGCAGAGGAATTCTCCCAGAGTCTGGTTAACATTTATCCCTCAACCAACACCACTAAAACAGATTATCCAGTAATTTATCTCATTGCTGTTTGAGAGACCTTGCTGTGTGTAACATGGCTGCCGCATGTAGCTACAACAGTGACTACACTTCAAACACAATTAATTGTGTATGAGGTGGTTTGGGATGTCCTGACGAACTGAAAACGCTATATAAATGCAAGTTGTTTTCTTCCTCACGTCAAACATTATAAAACAGGTTAGATGTACAGTAAAGCACCCATTACTCTGTCCAAACAATTACTCTAAAAGGTCAAGTATAAAATGGATTAGACACAAGAGTAAAGCTCTTCTACATTGCTGCATCAAGCATCGCCAGGTTAGGTGGTGGTTTAGATGCAGTCTCTACTCTGCCTCATGCACTATTATACCATTGCACTAATAAAATTTCCATTACCCAAACCAACTTTTCTGTCCTTTATAAGTTAGATTACCATTTTTATCACGTACCACATTCCAACCATTTTCAGCCAGAAGTGCCGAGTGAATGATCCATAATGGCCTCCTACCGATATCCCCACCATCACAGAAGCCAGTCTTCAGCCAATTCAATTCACTCCACGTGATATCAAGAAACGGCTGAGTGCACTGGATACAGCAAAGGCTATGGGCCCTGACAACATCCCAGCTGTAGTACTGAAGACTTGTGCTCCAGAACTAGCTGCGCCTCTAGCCAAGCTGTTCCAGTACAGCTACAACACTGGCATCTACCCGGCAATGTGGAAAATTGCCCAGGTATGTCCTGTCCACAAAAAGCAGGACAAATCCAATCCGGCCAATTATCACCCCATCAGCCTACTCTCAATCATCAGCAAAGTGATGGAAGGTGTCGTCGACAGTGCTATCAAGCGGCACTTACTCACCAATAACCTGCTCAGCGATGCTCAGTTTGGGTTCCGCCAGGACCACTTGGCTCCAGACCTCATTACAGCCTTGGTCCAAACATGGACAAAAGAGCTGAATTCCAGAGGTGAGGTGAGAGTGACTGCCCTTGACATCAAGGCAGCATTTGACAGAGTATGGCACCAAGGAGCCCTAGTAAAATTGAAGTCAATGGGAATCAGGGGGAAAACTCTCCAGTGGCTGGAGTCATACCTTGCACAAAGGAAGATGGTAGTGGTTGTTGGAGGCCAATCATCTCAGCCCCAGGGCATTGCTGCAGGAGTTCCTCAGGGCAGTGTCCTAGGCATAACCATCTTCAGCTGCTTCATCAATGACCTTCCCTCCATCATAAGGTCAGAAATGGGGATGTTCGCTGATGACTGCACAGTGTTCAGTTCCATTCGCAAACCCCTCAAATAATGAAGTAGTCCGAGCCTGCATGCAGCAAGACCTGGACAACATCCAGGCTTGGGCTGATAATGGCAAGTAACATTCACACCAGACAAGTGCCAGGCAATGACCTTCTCCAACAAGAGAGAGTGTAACCACCTCCCCTTGACATTCAATGGCATTACCATCGCCGAATCCCCCACCATCAACATCCTGGGGGTCACCATTGACCAGAAACTTAACTGGACCAGC
Organism: Heptranchias perlo; assembly: GCF_035084215.1. Lineage (NCBI taxonomy): Eukaryota > Metazoa > Chordata > Chondrichthyes > Hexanchiformes > Hexanchidae > Heptranchias > Heptranchias perlo. The sequence continues at coordinate 28,931,298 of NC_090325.1, forward strand.
CATATAAATACTGTGGCTACAAGAGCAGGTCAGAGGCTGGGTGTTCTGCGGCGAGTGACTCACCTCCTGACTCCCCAAAGCCTTTCCACCATCTACAAGGCACAAGTCAGGAGTGTGATGGAATACTCTCCACTTGCCTGGATGAGTGCAGCTCCAACAACACTCAAGAAGCTCGACACCATCCAGGACAAAGCAACCCGCTTGATTGGCACCCCATCCACCACCCTAAACATTCACTCCCTTCACCACCGGCGCATCGTGGCTGCAGTGTGTACCATCCACAGGATGCACTGCAGCAACTCGCCAAGGCTTCTTCGACAGCACCTCCCAAACCCACGACCTCTACCACCTAGAAGGACAAGAGCAGCAGGTACATGGGAACAATACCACCTGCACATTCCCCTCCAAGTCACACACCATCCTGACTTGGAAATACATCGCCGTTCCTTCATCGTCGCTGGGTCAAAATCCTGGGACTCGCTCCCGAACAGCACTGTGGGAGAACCTTCACCGCACGGACTGCAGCAGTTCAAGAAGGTGTCTCACCACCACCTTCTCAAGGGCAATTAGGGATGGGCAATAAATGCCAGCCTCGCCAGCGACACCCACATCCCATGAACGAGTAAAAAATGAACTTGGTGGAGACTGTCCGCCATACACAGCACTTTTACATCCTGATTTTTCACTGTCTTGCATCCCTTTTTGTGGCAAGATTGGTTTTAGCTCCTTGCTGGGTTCTATCTCAAATCAGTCAAGTCGGTTACTGCCATAAATAAGCATGATGTGCTAAGAGATTTAAGAAGTGTTGCAGGAACAAAACACCTGACAGCTACAAAGCACAAAAGATGACAGTTTTCTCTCTGCAAATTTTTTGGCATAAATTTTGTTCATGATGGTGAAAGATGGAGAATGGAACAGTTCTCCACTTCTCTCACACAGTGTCAGCATCAAGCACTCCTTGGACATATGTTAGATTTGGAGTAAAGATCCATCCACATTGTCCCATCAAGTATTCCCATGATTAGATACAAGCCCTGATGTTGCAATGATGTCAAGGAGCATACAGGATAAGATAAGGCAGAAAAGGAAAGCTTATGTCAGACACCGAGAACTCAATACTACAGAAAGCCTAGAGGAGTGTAGAAAGTGCAGGGGTGAAATTAAAAAGGAAATTAGGAAAGAGAGAAAGCAAAGAGGGGACATGAAAAAATACTGGCAAGTAAAATCAAGGAAAACACAAAGATGTTTTATAAATACATTAAGAGCAAGAGGATAACTAAGGATAGAGTAAGGCCTATTATAGGCCAATAAGGTAACCTGTGTGTGGAGGCGGAAGATGTTGGTACGGTTCTTAATGAATACTTTGCGACTGTCTTCACAAAAAAGAGGGACGATGCAGACATTGTAGTTAAGGAGGAGGAGTGTGAAATATTGCATGGGATAAACATAGTGAGAGAGGAAGTGTTAAGGGGATTAGCATCTTTGAAAGTAGATAAATCACCAGGGCCAGATGAAATGTATCCCAGGCTGTTAAAAGAAGCAAGGGAGGAAATAGTGGAGGCTCTTACTATCATTTTCCAATCCTCACTGAATACAGGAATGGTGCCGGAGGATTGGAGGACTGCTAACGTTGTACGGTTGTTTAAAAAGAGAGCGAGGGATTGACCGAGTAATTACAGGCCAGTCAGTCTAACATCGGTGGTGGGCAAATTACTGGAATCAATGCTGAGGGACAGGATAAACCATCACTTAGAAAGGCACAGAGTAATCAAGGACCGTCAGCATGGGTTTGTTAGGGGAAGGTCGCATCTGACTAACTTGATTGAATTTTTTAAGCAGGTAACAAAGAGGGTCGATGAGGGCAGTGCACTTGATGTAGTCTACATGGATTTTAGCAAGACTTTTGACAAGGTCCCACATGGCAGGCTGGTCAAAAAAGTACAAGCCCATGGGATCCAAGGGAAAGTGGCAAGTTGGATCCAAAATTGGTTCAGTAGCAGGAAGCAAAGTGTAATGGTCGACGGGTGTTTTTGTGACTGGAAGGCTGTTTCCAATGGGGTTCCACAGGGCTCAGTACTAGGTCCCTTGCTTTTTGTGATATACATTAATGATTTAAACTTAAATGTAGGGGACATGATTAAGAAGTTTGCAGATGATACAAAAGTTGGCCGTGCGGTTGATAGTGAGGAGGAAAGCTGTAGTCTGCAGGAAGATTTCAATGGACTGGTCAGGTGGGCAGAAAAGTGGCAAATAGAATTCAATCCGGAGAAGTGTGAGGTAATGCATTTGGGGAGGTCAAACAAGGCAAGGGATTACACAATAAATGGAAGGACAATGAAAGGTGTAGAGGAGGTTAGGTACCTTGGAGTGCATGTCCACAGATCCCTGAAGGTAGCAGGACAGGTAGCTAAGGTGGTTAAGAAGGCATATGGAATACTTTCCTTTATTAGCTGAGCCACAGAATATAAAAGCAGGGAGGTTATGCTGGAACTGTATAAAACACTGGTTAGGCCACAGCTTGAGTACTTTGTGCAGTTCTGGTCACCACATTACAGGAAAGATGTAATTGCACCAGAGAGGAGATTTAGCTATGAGGAAAGATTGGATAGGCTGGGGTTGTTCTCTTTGGAACAGAGGAGGCTGGGGGGTGATTTAATTGAGGTGTACAAAATTATGAGGGGCCTAGATAGAGTGGACAGAAAGGACCTATTTCCCTTAGCAGAGAGGTCAATAGCCAGGGGGCATAGATTTGAAGTGATCGATAAGTATTAGAGGGGAGCTGAGGAAATTGTTTTTCACCCAGAGGATGGTGGGGGTCTGGAACTCAATGCCTGAAAGGGTGGTAGAGGCAGAAACACTCAACTCATTTAAGAAGTACCTGGATGTGCACCTGAAGTGCAGTAACCTACAAGGCTACGGACCAAGTGCTGAAAAGTGGGATTAGGCTGGGTGGCTCATTTTCAGCCGGCGCTGACACAATGGGCTGAATGGCCTCCTTTATGATTCTAAAGAGAATTTGAGGTTCAGCCTCCTGTGGGGAGTGCCGAGTGTGGTCTTGCTGATTTTTGCAAAATGGTTTCGCTGAGAATTATGGCCAGGGTCTGTATGTGAGGATCTCGGGATGATGAGCTGAACAAACTAAACACCTCAGGTTTCGTTACAGCAGAAACTAATGCGTTGAGCAAAATACAATTTAAAAAATCAATGTTTTAAAAAAAAGTTTAGCATCAACTTTCCCAACACAATCCTAGCTTTAAGAATCAAACTTTTGCCCATGGATTAGTCAAACACCCATTTAATAAGGGCAAGGCGAGCACCAAAGGGGCTGTGCTTGCCCGTAGAATGTGAAATTCGGCACAGGACCAATTAACGTAATTTTTACAGCTACAATGACACTTGTTCTGCCCAGCGACGCAGTCTCCTGAAGTCTCACTGATGTCACTCCCGACAGTTTTGGGTGAGAGACGGTGCTGCAGTATTCAAACGTGGCCCGGGAGTTAAAATGGCCCAGGTTTCATGTTGAACTTTCTGCGGAGGTTTCCCTCCCGCCCAGCATCCCACCTGCCCCGTTAAGATCGACTCCTATGTATAAAGTGCCTACTGAGCTGTGAATTGAAATCCCTGCTTGTGCTGAGTTAGCTGAATTGGTGCAGCTGCAGGGGTGCTTCAAATTGACTTAATGACCCTGAGGTTGGAGGGGGGCGGCGGGAGAGAGGGGTTGGGGAAGAAAATCAGCTGACACATATGGGATACTTGGTGAAGCCAGCATTGAGTTCAGGTACCTAATAACCATCACCATTTAGGGTTACCAAAATCTTTCCTAGAGATCCAGGAAAAGATAGATAGAATCATAGAATCGTTACAGCAAAGAAGGAGGTCATTCGGCCCATCAAGCCTGTGCCGGCTCTTTGTAAGAGCAATCCAGTTAGTCCCAAGCCCCCGCTCATTACCCGTATCCCTGCAAATTTTTTCCATCAAATATTTATCAAATTCCTTCTTGAAATCCATGGTTGAATCTGCATCCACCACCCTCTCAGGCAGCGCATTCCAGATCATAATTATTCACTGCGTAAAAAAAGTTTTTCCTCATGTCGCCTTTGGTTCTTTTGTCAATCACCTTAAATCTATGTCCTCTGGTTCTCGACCCTTCCACCAATGGGAACAGTTTCCCTTTATTTACTTTATCTAAACCCTTCATGATTTTGAACACTTCTATCAAATCTCCTCTCAACCTTCTCTGTCCAAAGAAGAACACCACCAGCTTCTCCAGTCCATCCACGTAACTGAAGTCCCTCATCCCTGGAACCATTCTAGTAAATCTCTTCTACACCCTCTCTAAGGCCTTCACATTCCTCCTAAAGTGCAGTGCCCAGAATTAGACACAATACTCCAGCTGTGGGCAAACCAATGTTTTATAAAGGTTCAACATAACTTCCTTGCTTTTGTACTCTATGCCTCTATTTATAAAGCCCAGGATCCCGTATGCTTTTTTAACCGCTTTCTCAAACTGTCCTCTGCCACCTTCAAAGATTTGTGCACATATACCCCCAGGTCTCTCTGTTCCTGCACCCACTTTAGAATTGTACCATTTAGTTTATATTGCCTCTCCTCGTTTTTCCTGCCAAAATGTATCCTTGAATGTTTAGGGAGTTGGTACTTGCTCAAGATTGTGGTCTAAAATACAAGGGCCAAAGCAATCTAGAATATAAAGGAAAAACCCGAAAACTTGACAGTCTACACAGAAATTGAAAAGTTACTATCCTCAACCTTCAATGAAGAGAACACTCAAGTCTTATTAACATAACAAAGAGCCCTCTACATTGTTCCTAACCAAAACCCAAAACTTCGACACCAAGAGCAAGGCAGAGAGATTAGTTTTTGATTCCTCTAGCATAGACATGCTGGTCCGAGTGGCCTCCTTCTGAGCTATAAACTTCTATGGTTCTAAATTCACCATTCTGGCAATGATTTTGGCTGACTGGTTGCATATGATCCATGGATCCACAAACACTGTACCCAAGGTGATGCCATTAAAACAAATGTAATCCCTCAAAGATAAGCAACAATTAAATCCAGTGTGGCCTAAGAGAGTAAACTTGCAGAAGCCATTACACAGGACCCCAAGACAATCCTCAACCTGGTAGCCTGAGAATAAAGCTTTACACACACACATGTGGCCTGGGACCTCCAGAGATATTGGAGGTAATCTTACAAGTCCCTGCTTCTGGCAGGAAGCCTTGCCCACTGGTAGCACACATTGGGAATTCAAGTGTCCACGGTCTATGATTCGGAAAGTGGTGGGCAGTGTGTTCTCTGGTATATGCTGCTACTGGGTGAGGCTCCCGACTGACAGAACAAAGTTGGAAAATTACCCATATTGTTCGTAGGTCCACACAGTTATTTTAAAATTACATGCTACATATACAGATACTTCAAGATCCAGAGTTAAATACGGCCAGTTAGCAAACATATGAGTTATATCAGCAGAGGTAGCTTTCCAGTGGAACTTGTTCATTCACTGTAGAGACAGGACCAGTTGGTATGACATCAGTGATGGAAAACATACAATCTTTGATAAACGATAAAACATCTAGCGATGGCGAATATTATAAAAAAGTCAGCATGGATTTTTAAAAGGAAGGTCATGTTTAACCAATCTTATTGAATTCTTTGAAGAAATAACAGAAAAAGAGCAGACAAGGGCATCGCAGTGGATGTGGGTGTACATGGACTTTCAGAAGGCCTTCGATATGGTGCCACATAAGAGACTTGTGACATGGTCAGAGCACGTGGAGTCAGGGGTCAGGTAGCAGATTAATCCAATTTAAAACTCCTGCTTTTCCGAACCTGGTAAAAATGAAATTGACTAGGCTACAGGCAAAGCAGAAACTTGCCTAGAGGGCATGGCCTGAAATACATTGTGCTCGACAACAGAGAATCCAATGTGAGAACAACTTTTTAAAAAAGAGGAAGTTATGGTAGTAACGGAAAAATGGATTAATTGTCCATAATGGAGGCATGTGGGCAATACTATTCCCTTTGTTGCAGGAAGTGCACCAGCAGATAATCCTTTTTATATCTGCTCCACCTCCAGAATATTGCCTGTCTCCACCCCGTCTCAGCTCATCTGCTGCTGAAACCCTCATCCATGCCTCTGTTACCTCCAGACTCAACTATTCCAATGCTCTCCTGGCCGGCCTCCCACCTTGCAACCTCTGTAAACTTGACCTCATCCAAAACTATGCTGCCGGTATCCTAACTTGGACCAAGTCCCATTCACCCATCACCCCTGTGCTTGCTGACCTACTCCGGCAACGGATTTTAAAATTCTCATCCTTGTTTTCAAATCCCTCCATGGCCTCACCCCTCCCTATCTCTGTAACCTCCTCCAGCCCCACAACCCTCCGAGATGCCTGCACTCCTCCAATTCTGGCCTTTTGCACATCCCCAATTTTCAGCATTTGACCATTGGCAGCCATGCCTTCAGCTGCCTAGACCTGAAGCTCTGGAATTCCCTCCCCAAACCCCTCCGCCTCTCTACCTCTCTCCCCTCCTTTAAGACGCTCCTTAAAACCTACCCCTTTGACCACCTGTTCTAATATCTCCTTATGTGGCTTGGTGTCAAATTTTGTTTGATAACACTCCTCTGAAGTACCTTGGGACATTTTACTATGTTAATTATGCTATATAAATACAAGTTTTTGTTGTTGTTTGGGGCTGAAGAACTCTCTTCAGTGAAAACACAGGTGCCAGCTTTGTGAAGGGAAGTTTCTGACCAAGTTAATACAGTACCTGGCTCCAAATGAGGAAGAAGATTGCTGGTATCAAGAGGAAGGTACAGGTAACTGTATTCCTCAATAATTGGCCCATCAACCATGGATTTAACCCTAGATGGGAACTTGTGCCCCCTCTATGAGGTACCATTTCAAGCACAGTACACAAACATTGTATTTTTGTACAGTCTTTCACTGTGCCAAAACTAGATGGCACACTTAACTGAGCGCAAACCATTCTCTTCATAAGGCCATGGAGTTGACATTAATAGCCCAGATACCACATGAATCTTTGCACTCAAGGGAACTACACCAACGCTGAAAGCTGTGCGTCCTGTCCAGCTTGGTGACTTCTTCCATAAAAGAGGACTGATGAAGATGTTGCCTCTCGAGAACATAGTGGGTGTCACTTGCCTGATACATGTGTACACTGCTGACACACATAACATTCCTGTGCACATAGAAGAGCAATATTGAATTCAGAAGTAGAATCATAGTATCTTACAGCACAGGAGGCCATTCAGCCAGTCGTGCCTGTGCCAGCTCTTTGAAAGAGATGTCCAATTGAGTCCCACACCCCAGCTTTTTCCCCACAACCCTGCAAATTAGTCCTCTTCAAGTACATGTCCAGTAACCTTTTGAAAGTTCCTACGGAATCTGCTTCCACCACTCCTTCAGGTAATGTGTTCCAGATCTTAACAACCCTCTGTGTGAAAAAAATTCTCCTAATTTCCTGTACACATTTTAGGAATTCTTCACCCTCCTTGCCCTTTACACTGCTTTTTTTAACCAGTCTATATTAGGGTAATTGACGTCCCCTTCTATTACTGCTCTATTATTTTTACATTTCTCTGAAATTTGCTCCTCTATCCCCTTCTCACTATTAGGGGGGTCTATAGTAAACACCCAGCAATGTAACAGCTCCTTTTCTGTTCCTTAACTCTAACCAAATAGATTCAGTGTTTGAACCATCTAGTATATCGTCCCTCTGATTAACTGTAATATCCTTGATCAATACTGCCACTCCCTCCATCCCCCACCTCTTTCTTTTTTCATTCCCTTATCCCCCCTACATTGTAGCCAGGAATGTTTAGTTCCCATTCCTGCCCATGTTGAAGCCAGATCTCCGTTACAGCCACCTTGTGCCTGCAGCTCATCAACCTTATTTGTAACACTCCTCGCATTAACACACATGCATTCCAACAGCAAGTACTTACAGTGTAAGCTGCTTATAAAGCATGCATATGTCGCCTCATGTGTGACCAGTGCAGTGGAGATTTAAGTTGATGTTACAACAGTGTTTAAAATTATGAAATGATGGGACAGGGTAGATAGAGGGAAGGAGGGGGGGAAGCAGAGGGAAGGAGGGGGGGAAGCAGAGGGAAGCAGAGGGAAGGAGGGGGGGAAGCAGAGGGAAGGAGGGGGGGAAGCAGAGGGAAGGAGGGGGGGAAGCAGAGGGAAGGAGGGGGGGAAGCAGAGGGAAGGAGGGGGGGAAGCAGAGGGAAGGAGGGGGGGAAGCAGAGGGAAGGAGGGGGGGAAGCAGAGGGAAGGAGGGGGGGAAGCAGAGGGAAGGAGGGGGGAAGCAGAGGGAAGGAGGGGGGAAGCAGAGGGAAGGAGGGGGGAAGCAGAGGGAAGGAGGGGGAAGCAGAGGGAAGGAGGGGGGGAGTAGAGGGAAGGGGAGGGGGGAAGCAGAGGGAAGGAGGGGGGGGGAGTAGAGGGAAGGAGGGGGGGGAGCAGAGGGAAGGAGGGGGGGGAGCAGAGGGAAGGAGGGGGGGGGGAGTAGAGGGAAGGAGGGGGGGGGGGGAGTAGAGGGAAGGAGGGGGGGGAGTAGAAGGAAGGAGGGGGGAAGTAGAGGGAAGGAGGGGGGAAGTAGAGGGAAGGAGGGGGGAAGTAGAGGGAAGGAAGAAGGAAGGAGGGGGGAAGAAGAAGAGACAAGAGGGGACAAGAGGCATTTGGGGCCCCATCTAGGGTTGCCGAAGTGCGCAGTTGTACCTGAACAGGATCTCAGTTTTGCTTCAGCACGGGTGTGGTTTTAGTATCTTGATTTTGCTTCAGGATTGGCACTTTGCTTCATTGGAGGAGACGCGTACCTTTTTGCTTCAGTGAGGAGGGGTCTAGTTTCCTATTTTGGCTCCTCCCCCATTGTCTCCATTGCTTCCTCCTCTCCTCATCATAACTTGGAGAGGATGAATTTGTTTAAAACTAAATTTTTTGGGAAGTCATCTTGTTGGATCTGACATGAGTGTAGCAATTCAGAGTGACATCATTTTCAGAGCACATTCAGCTGCCGCTGCCTTTCTGGTTGACACTTAACTGATGTTCTTAATTACTTTTCTGTGTTAAGCATTTTGCAGATTTTTTTTGGAGGTGTTTTGCTTATATTTTTGCTTTGAGTAGTCCTGTTACGTAATGTTATGTCATTTAATGTTAGAAACATAGAAAATAGGAGCAGGAGTAGGCCATTCGGCCCCTTGAGCCTGCTCCGCCATTCAATATGATCCTGGCTGATCCTCTATCTCAATACCATATTCCCGCTCTCTCCCCATACCTCTTGATGCGTTTTGTGTCTAGAAATCTAGCTAGCTCCTTCTTAAATATATTCAGTGACTTGGCCTCCACAACCTTCTATGGTAGAGAATTCCACAGGTTCATCACCCTCTGAGTGAAGAAATCTCCCCTCATCTCAGTCCTAAATGTCCTACCCCGTAACCTGAGACTGTGACCCCTCGTTCTGGACCCCACAGCCAGGGGAAACATCCTCCCTGCATCCAGTCTGTCCAACCCTGACTAAATTTTATGTGTTACAATTAGATCCCCTCTCATTCCTCTAAACCCGAGTGAATACAGGCCGAGTCGACCCAATCTCTCCTCATACGACAGTCCTGCCATCCCAGGGATCAGTCTGGTCAACCTTCGCTGCGCTCCCTTTACGACAGGTATATCCTTTCTTAGGTAAGGAGACCAAAACTGCACACAATACTCCAGGTGTGGTCTCACCAAGGCCCTGTATAACTGTAGTAAGACATCCTTGCTCCTGTACTCAAATCCTCTTGCAATGAAGGCCAACATACCATTTGCCTTCCGAACTGCTTACGGGACCTGCATGTTTGCTTCAGTGACTGGTGTACAAGAACACCCAGGTCCCTTTGTACATCAACATTTCCCAATCTATCACCATTTAAATAATACTCTGCCTTTCTGTTTTTCCTTCCAAAGTGGACAACTTCACATTTATCCACATTATACTGCATCTGCCATGTATTTGCCCACTCACTCAACCTGTCAAAATCGCCTTGAAGCCTCTTTGCATCCTCACATCTCATGATCCCACCTAGTTTTGTGTCATCAGCAAGCTTAGAAATATTACATTTGGTTCCCTCATCCAAATCATTGATATATATTGTGAATAGCTGGGGCCCAAGCACTGATCCCTGCGGTACCCCACTAGTCACTGCCTGCCACTCCGAAAAAGACCCATTTATTCCTACTCTCTGTTTCCTGTCTGTTAACCAATTTTCAATCCATGCCAATATATTAGCACCCATCCCAGTGCTTTAATTTTGCACACTAACCTCTCATGTGGGACTTTATCAAAGGCCTTCCGAAAATCCAAATAAACCACATCCACTCCCTTATCTATTCTACCAGTTACATCCTCAAAAAACTCCAGTAGGTTAGTCAAACATGATTTCCCTTTCATAAATCCATGTTGACTTTGTCTAATCCCACTGATATTTTCTAAGTGTCCTGTTATCACATCCTTTATAATACTCTAGCATTTTCCCTACTACTGCTGTTAGGCTAACTGGTCTGTAGTTCCCTGTTTTCTCTCTCCCTCCTTTTTAAATAGTGGGGTTATATTTGCCACCCTCCAATCTGCAGGAACTGTTCCATAATCTATAGAATTTTGGAAGATGACAACTAATGCATCCACTATTTCCATGGCTACCTCTTTTAGTACTCTGGGATGCAGATTACCAGGCCCCGGGGATTTAATGGCTTTCAGTCCCATTAATTTCTCCAGCACTATTTTTTACTAATAGTAATTTCCTTTAATTCCTCCTTCTCACTAGTCCCTTGGTTCACTAGCATTTTTGGGAAGTTATTTGTATCCTGTTCCGCGAAGACAGAACCAAAGTATTTGTTTAATTGCTCTGCCATTTCCTTGTTCCCCATTATAAATTCTCCCATTACTGACTGTAAGGGACCTACATTTGTCTTCGCTAATCTTTTTCTTTTTACATACTTGTAGAATCTTTTACAGTCCACTTTTATGTTCCTTGCAAGTTTACTCTCATACTCTATTCCCCTCTTAATCAATCTCTTGGTCCTTTTTTGCTGAATTCTAAACTGCTCCCAATCCTCAGGCTTGCTACTTTTTCTGGAACATTTATATGACTCCTCTTTGGATCTAATACTATCCTTAATTTCTTTTGTTAGCCATGGTTGGGCCGCTTTTCCTTTTGTGTTTTTGAGCCAGAAAGGAATATATAATTGTTGCAATTCATGTATTTGTTCCTTGAATGTTAGCCATTGCCTATCCACCGCCATGCCTTTTAATGAAGCTTCCCAATCTATCATAGCCAACTCACTCCTCGTACCTTTGTCGTTTCCTTTGTTTAGATTTAGGACCCTAGTTTCGGATTGGACGACTTCACTTTCCATCTTAATGAAGAATTCTATCGTGTTATGGTCACTCTTCCCTAAAGGACCCCACACAATAAGATTATGCTTACAGCGTCACCTACCATTAGAATGTTGCGACCACTCAGTTTTAAATATATAGTTGTGCTGTGATCAAACGTGTGAGAAAGTAGATGTAGATTACGTACCACTTGTCAGATAGTTTTGCAGCATACTACATAGAATTACATAGAATGTACAGCACAGAAACAGGCCATTTGGCCCAACAGGTGCATTACAGTGTTTATGCTCCACACGAGCCTCCTCCCTCCCATCTTCATCTAACCCTATCAGCATATCCTTCTATATACTATTTGTGTTTAGATTACCAGGAAAGTTGAAACTCAATAGAAATTGAAATTTCTTTCAAAAAATTCCATTGTTAATCATTGCAAGAACTGTGATCTATTAATTTTTGTAAATAAACAAAATGTATGTTGCAATATCACTTTAGATAGCGTTGCAAAGAGAGTTGCTACATGGCAGCAGGCTTCATTCTGTAAACACAAAGATGTTCTTGTCTGTACTTGTTCAGGCATTTGTACTCTTATGATAGAGGCTACATTGCAAAATCAAGTCCTATAGAAAGACCATGCATTTTAGAGAGCTGTGACTTTGCTTATTAAATCACAATCAGCTAAGTATGCCAAGTATCTGATGACAGTTCATCGACCTAAAACGTTAACCCTGTTTCTCTCTCCACAGATGCTGCCTGACCAGCATTTTCTGTTCTTATTTCAAATTTCCAGCATCCGCAGTATTTTGCTTTTGTTTTATGCCAAGTATCTTAGCAGCTTACATTAAAAGAATGTTACATAAACCTAGGTATATGAAGACTGGGAGCACAGTTGCTGCTCCTGCTCCCCCGTGTATGCTCTTTGGTAACCCAGTACAATTTTTCCTAGCAAGAAACCTTGGAGTCTTGGTTGGTTCAATGCTCAACATGTCCAGCCAAAGTAGAGCAGCAATCAACAAAGCCAAAAGAATACTGAAGTAAATAGACAAAACAGTAGAATATAGGTCCAAGGAAGTCGTGATCAAACTGTACAGTGCTCTGGTCAGACTGCACCTCGGGTACTGTATTCAGCTGTGGTCGATGAAATAAAGAATACAAACACTGGAGGCAGTACGGAGAAGCGGTATGAGGCTGATCAAAGAAGGAAAGACTTGCAGGTATGTAGCATCTTTCACAACCTCAGGATGTCCCAAAGCGCTTTACAACCAATGAAGTACTTTTGAAGTGTAGTCATTGTTGTAATGTAGAAAACGCGGCAGCCAATTTCCCACAAACAGCAATTAAATAAATGATCAGATCATCTGTTTTACGTGTTGGTTGAGGGATAAATGTTGGCCAGGACATCGAGAGAACTCCATGCTCTTCTTTGAATTGTGCCATGGGATCTTTTACATCCACCTGAGAGGGCAGACATGGCCTCGGTTTAACGTCTCATCCGAAAGGCGGCACCTCCAACAGTGCAGCACATGCTCAGTACTGGACTGAAGTGCCAGCCTAAATTATGTGTTCAAGTTTCTGGAGTGGGACTTGAATGCACAACATTCTGATTCAGAGGCGAAAGTGCTACCACTGAGCCAACGCTGACATCTCAAGGGTCTGCGATATGATATAGGAACATAGGAACAGGAGTAGGACATTTAGCCCCTTGAGCCTTTTCAACCATTCAATGAGATCACAGAATCATAGTAAGTTACGGCACAGGAGGACATTTGGCCCATCGTGTCCGTGCCGGCCGAAAAAGAGCTATCCAGCTTAATCCCACTTTCCAGCACTTGGTCCTGTAGGTTACGGCACTTCAAGTGCACATCCAAGTACTTTTTAAATGGGGTTGTTTTCTTTGGAACAAAGGAGGCTGAGGGTTTCTGCCTCTACCACCCTGTCAGGCAGCGAGTTCCAGACCCCCCCATCACCCTCTGGGTGTAAAAGTTTCTCCTCAGCTCCCCTCTAATCCTTCTACCAATTACTTTAAATCTATGCCCCCTGGTCACTGACCCCTCTGCTAAGGGAAATAGGTCCTCCCTATCCACTCTATCTAGTCCCGTCATAATTCTATATGCCTCAATTAAATCTCCCCTCAGCCTCCTTTGTTCCAAAGAAAACAACCCCAGCCTATCCAATCTTTTCTCATAGCTAAAATTCTCCAGCCCTGGCAACATCCTCATAAATTTCCTCTGCACCCTCTCTAGTACAATCACATTTTTCCTGTAATGTGGTGACCAGAACTGTACGCAGTACTCAAGCTGTGGCCTAACCAATGTTTTATACAGTTTTAGCATAACCTCCCTGCTCTTATATTCTAAGCCTCGGCTAATAAAGGAAAGTATCCCATATGCCTTTTTAACCACCTTATCTACCTGTCCTGCTACCTTCAGGGATCTGTGGACATGCACTCCAAAGTTCCTCTACACATCTCAGTATCCTCCCATTTATTGTGTACTCCCTTGCCTTGTTTGCCCTCCCCAAATGCATTACCTCACACTTCTCTGAATTGAATTCTATTTGCCACTTTTCTGCCCACCTGACCAGTCCATTAATATCTTCCTGCAGTCTACAGCTTTCCTCCTCACTACAAACCACACGGCCAATTTTTGTATCGTCTGCAAACTTCTTAATCATGTCCCCTACATTTAAGTCTAAATCATTAATATATACCACAAAAAGCAACGGACCTAGTACTGAGCCTTGCGGGACTCCACTGGAAACAGATCATGGCTGATCTGTGACCTAACTCCATATACCCACCTTAACCAAAAGTATTAAGGGATATGGGGCTAACAAAAATCTATCAATCTCAGATTTAAAATTAACAATTGAGCTAGCTTCAACTGCCGTTTGCGGAAAAGAGTTCCAAACCTCTACCACCATTTGCACGTAGATGTGTTTCCTAACTTCACTCCTGAAAGTTCTGGCTCTAATTTTTAGGCTATGTCCCCTTGTTCTAGACTCCCCAACCAGCGGAAATAATTTCTCTCTTGGAGTCCAGGTAACATTCTAGTAAATATACGCTGCACTCCCTCCAAGGCCAATATATCCTTCCCAATGACAAAAGACTGGAGAACTTGTGCTTTTCAGCATGGAAAGGAAGTATTTGCGTGATGATGTAATAGAGATATACAAGATAGTAAATGGTATGGAAAAGGTTTATACGGAATACTACTTTAAATTGTGGGGGTAGCACAAGAGAAACAGGTCCAAACTAGTAAAAGGTAACTTTAGGACAGATATCAGGATGCTCTTCTTCACACAGAGAATGATCAACAATTGGAATGGACCTCTAGGCAGAATACTGGAGACAAAAATCCTGGAATCATTTAAGAAACAATTAGATGCAGCAATGGGAGAAATGTAGAGCTGTTCTGAATGGATGAATCAAGATGGGCCAAATGGCCTTCCTCATCCGTAAGTAATTTGTGAATCCTCTGAGTCATACTGGTGAGATAGCTATTCTGGTTACAGTCATCCTTCTTATGGCAGTAAATATAAAAAGTTAAATAAAATCTCTCAAAAATAAAACAAAGTGAATTTATGACTTTAATAATTTGAAGCGGTGCTGCAGCTTTAAGTCTCAACTAGCTAAAGGCGAAGATAAACGAGATTGGACGTGGTTAATAAACTCAGCACTTGACATGTCGGCAGTGTTCAGCAGCAATCAACAGAGAACAAAAATGCTGAACTGCATTACCAAACCAGTAGAGTTAAAGTCAGAGGAGATTACACTGAAACCTTATCGAGCTTGGGTCAGACCACGCCTTGAGTACTGGTGGTGTCTATTTTCATAACCAAGTCTCAAAAGAAACATTCTTGGGAAATGGTGCAAAGAAAAACCACAAGACTGATCCCCAGAGTCAAGAGAATTAATCTATGAAAAACCACTACAGAAACTGGAGGGGCTTTTAAAAAAAATAATGTATTAAAACAAACTTTTAACCATAACCCAACTGTGTGATCTGAAGGAAGAAAGGAAGGGAAATGCCAGACGCAGGTGGATACAGGCTTGAACGCATTTCTTGGTGAACTAATTGCGTCTGTTAATCCATGAAAAAGGTTGCCCCAAAAAGTTGGCCAAGATGGATTAGGATAGTTGTGAGGAGTCGATAATGTTTAGAAAGGGGGCAGGATTGAGAGGAGGTGGGGGTGGGGGGAGAGAAAGCCAAGAGTAGATCTGTAGAGAAAAGAGATGGGGAAAAAAAAATCTTCAAGGAAGTATGTGTCAGTTTTAACATGACTCATCGTAAACCACAATTCAGTCTGGTGCCAAATCCTTCAACTAAAACAACAGAGCCAATAAAACAAGAACGTTATTATTCCTCAATCTTACAAACTAAAGGAAGTAATACATTATCACACAACTCAAAAAAGTGGAGGTGTTTTCGGAATTGCATTTTCCTTTTATGTGATTGTATATGTTTCCCAATAAACTGTATTAACAGTAGGAAATTCCATACCACCCGACAGTTGAAAGTCATGTTGCATGACTAGAATAGTTCAAGTGTTTACATAAAATTTTAATCATTTTGGTTTGTTTTTTCCATCCTGAATGGTTTTATGGAAAGTAAGGAAAAACAATTAGTTTTGGCCCCCAAGACAATGTTGGGTCTCAGATTTGGAAATAAGGAGTAAAGTAGACTCTGCTGTCCAATTTTAAGGAGATAAATACTGGATGAGAACTCAAAATGGAAAAGATGTTTGTACAGTGAAGATTTTCTGCATCCTGTTATTTCTAACATGCTTTGTAAATCTGATTGAGTGTAATATTTATGACATATGTTAGTGGCACCTTATGGAGCAGTATCAGCCAAATCTTATCCTGTCTTACACTGGCAACTATTAATCTCGATGGTTTTGATCCTTTCTGTTGGATTCATTTAAAATGCCTTGCCAGGAGTTTACCTGACAACTAATTATTTGTAACAGGCTTCAACCCCACCCGATACCGCGTCATGGCTAAAAACATACCAACATACAAAAATGACAGGAAGAAAAAGACCAGCTGGTCCATCAAGCCAAAATCAAAACAAAGTCAGTCCATCAATATCTCAGATGTGACCTCGTTGAGGACCATCAGATCAGATGGATCTCAGTGGTGCTGGGAGACAGAAACAATAGCATAGAGCAGACCGTTCTCATCAGCTAGAGTAGCCAGTCTCATCAGGTTCACTGATCAGAATGCTTTTGGATTGTATAAGAGTCCAAAACCAAGAGATGGATTTTCACTACAGCCTGCCAAACAGGTGATAATGTTCAATAAGTGGCCTAATATAGACTTTGTAGAACAGTGAAGCTGCCAATGGTGACAGGCAAGATTAAGCCTTTCCTGAAGATTCCCACTCTTTTTGCAGCCATCTTCACCACTTATTTATTGCGTTATAGCTTGGATGTGATTACCAAGCTAAGGACCTTTGAAAATTTTAACCGACGAGAGTTTGCAACATTTACACTAGACAGGTGTCTGGGCAACACCACAGTCCATCTTGACAGAGCTATTGATTCAGCCCCAAAGATCGTATTTGTCCATCAACTGTCCAACTAAGTCCGTAACTGCCTGTGGTGAGGCAGTTGATGCTCACAGTCACCAACCATCCACTTTCTGAGTGGATGATTTGCTCTTTCGGCCTCTGGGCATTGTAGGTGAGTTGTTATGCTTATGATGCTGTATTCAGGCAGAGCCAGAAAAGCTGTTTTAAAACATAAGAACATGAGAAGTAGGCGGAGGAATAGGCCATACAGCCCCTCAAGCCTGCTCCGCCATTCAATAAGATCATAGCTGATCTTGGACCTCAATTCCACTTTCCTGCCCGATCCTCATATCCCTTGATTCCATTAGAGTCCAAAAATCTATCAATCACAGCCTTCAATATACTCAACGACTGAGCATCCACTGCTTCCTGGGGTACAGAATTCCAAAGATTCACCACACTGAGTGAAGAAATTCCTCCTCGTCTTAGTCCAAAATGGCCAATCCCTTAGCCTGAGACTATGCCCCCTAGTTCTACTCTCGCCAGCCAGGGGAAACAGCCTCTCAGCATCCACCCCGTCAAGCCCCCTAAGGATTTTATATGTTTCAATGAGATCCCCTCTCATTCTTCTAAACTCCAGAGAATATTGGCCCATTTTACTCAATCTCTCCTCATAGGACAACCCTCTCATCCCAGGAATTAATCTAGTGAACCCTCGATGCACCACCTTCAAGGCAGGTATATCCTTCCTTAGGTAAGGAGACCAAAACTGTACACAGTACTCCAGGTGAGGTCTCACCAAAGCCCTGTACAATTGCAGCAAGATTTCCTTACTCTTGTACTCCAACCCCCTTGCAATAAAGGGCCAACATTCCATTTGTCTTCCTAATTGCTTGCTGTATCTGCATGTTAACTTTCTGTGTTTTGTGTACAAGGACACCCAAGCCTCTCTGACCACCAATATTTAATCATTTATCATAATCTCACCATTTAAAAAATATTCTGCTTTTCTATTCTTCCTACCAAAGTGAACAACCTCACAATTCCCCAGAGTATACTCCATCTGCCACCTTCTCGCCCACTGACTTAAGCTGTCTATATCCCTTTGCAGACTCTGTGTCCTCAAGTAGACACTTGAGCAGGGATTGGGAGGTATGTTGTAGCCACAGATAACTAATGGGCTAAGGAATAATTCAGGACATTATTTTAAAAAAGCTATAGTGCAAATAGACTTGCAGTCCACCACCACATTCACTACTGGGAACAGCTAATAATCTTCAAAGCAGCCAATGCCATGTCACTCAGGCCACCCCAGTGGCTCCTCAATACTGATTAGAGGACATATTATCTGGATGGTGTTTGTTATATTTTTGGATTTGTTTTTTTTTAAATAGACAAAAATTTATAAATGATATTTATACTGCTTCCAGATTGTCCACCCAGACTTGTTCTCAGCCTCTGGGGCAGATCTTGACTTTGTGCAATAGTGTTAAACGGGTCGGCTGCACGTTTTATATCTCTCCCGATTTTTATTTCCATTGTAGAAATTTCTGTACCTGCATGTGAAGAATGCCCACCTGGCATCTATGGAAGTGTAACCAGTGTGAATTCTCACCTCAGGAGAGATGGGGAGGAAACTGGAAAGATCAGACAATACAGCTATGATTTTTTTTTAACATTTATGGAATAGGACAACAAATTCTGCAAGGGACCAATGATCACTGTGACCTGACCACTTGCAGCTTCTGTAAACCATTTTATTCTTCAGCCACATTAGATAGGCCTTGCATAACTACAAGTTAATTTAATTTAATAGTCTTCATGTTGTTCCTAACTAAAATTAGCACAAATTCTAATAATTTTATCCTCTATACATAGACATAATACTAATTCTAAAGCATTCCATCAGTGTAATGCTATCCAACTCATGCAATACTCTTCAGTGTGGCGCACTCCAGCCCGTCCCTGACCCTCAGGGCGCTGCACTCCGGCCCGTCCCTGACCCTCAGGGCGCTGCACTCCGGCCCGTCCCTGACCCTCAGGGCGCTGCACTCCGGCCCGTCCCTGACCCTCAGGGCGCTGCACTCCGGCCCGTCCCTGACCCTCAGGGCGCTGCACTCCGGCCCGTCCCTGACCCTCAGGGCGCTGCACTCCGGCCCGTCCCTGACCCTCAGGGCGCTGCACTCCGGCCCGTCCCTGACCCTCAGGGCGCTGCACTCCGGCCCGTCCCTGACCCTCAGGGCGCTGCACTCCGGCCCGTCCCTGACCCTCAGGGCGCTGCACTCCGGCCCGTCCCTGACCCTCAGGGCGCTGCACTCCGGCCCGTCCCTGACCCTCAGGGCGCTGCACTCCGGCCCGTCCCTGACCCTCAGGGCGCTGCACTCCGGCCCGTCCCTGACCCTCAGGGCGCTGCACTCCGGCCCGTCCCTGACCCTCAGGGCGCTGCACTCCGGCTTCTTGCAATATCTGCCCAGACCTGTCACGTCTTTCTCATCGAGGGTTCATTCAGAATGAGCTCCTGGTGTGTAATTTGCCAGTGATTGGTAGCTTGCTGTTTCGGATGGAATATCTGGTACTGCTTAAAAGGGAAGTGTATCTTTGGTCCAGAAAAGTTTTGTAACAGTTGTACAATATTGCATTGGAGCAGCAGCGTGTCATAACACCAAGGTTTTTGAAGCAGCAGTTGTCCTGGTAGAAATGGGGCACAGGAATGTTCCTAGTTTGACATTTCAGGCACCCACCCCATCGGATAGGCATCCAGAGTGCTTGGTGGTACTCCATAACAATGCTGTGCCAACCATTCAGAAGACCTCACTCCAAATGCAAAAGAAAATTGCAGAACTGACAATATTATCTAAGGTGAAGGTACCTACCATTACCACACAGTAAACAGCTGAGCAAAGCACGTGTGCCATAAATGTGTCCTTGCACTAAGGCTACCTTACAGCTCTTTGAATGCTTACCATATGTGTTGCTTACCATATGTGTCTGTCCACCCACAGGCTATTTGCAGTGGCAACTTTTATCTGAAATTCTTCGCACATTGACACCTTCAAAGGGCATCAACCAAAATATCCTTCTAACAAAATCTAGTGGTATGATGCGTGTACTCATGCCCAAAATGGCCTGCAGGATGGTCACTTGAGAATCACTTTTATGTGCTTCTGACACTTCCAACTTCCATTCATAAAAACCTACAATTTCCACAATTACAACATCTAACTGCCATCTGAATGATTCAAGAATTTTTATCCACATCACCCTACCCAGAAGACCAGTCCAGATTTTAATCACTCAGTAGTGGTAGCACTCTCGCTAGTGAGTCAGAAGGTGGGTTAGGGTTAGGGTTAGGGTCCCACTCCAGAGACTCGAGCACACAATCTAGACTGACACTTCAGTGCAGTACTGAGAGAGCGCTTCACTGTCAGAGATGCCATCTTTCAGATGAGACGTTAAACCAAGGCCCCATCTGCCATCTCAGGTGGACGTAAAATATCTCATGCTACTATTCGAAGAAGAGCTGGGGAGTTCTCCCTCAGCCAACATTACTAAAGAAAGATTATTTGGTCATTAGCTCATTGCTGTTTGTGGCATCTTGTTGTGTGTAAGTTGGCTGCCGTGTTTCCCCACAACAGTGACTGCACTTCAAAAAAAAAAGTACTTCTTTGGCTGTAAAGCGCTTTGGGATGTCTGGAGGTTGTGAAAGGTGCTATATAAATGCAAGTTCTTTCTTTTCTCTGTGTGAAGAAGTGCTTCCTGACATTGTCCTGAATTTGCCTTTTACCGTTTGTACATATGTCCTCTTATCCGATTAACTTTAAATAACAATCTGGATCAATATTTCCTATTTCACATTATTAATGTTTGTTTAACCTTCGGGAGGCTGCAAGGGTGTAAGGGTGTTTCTCACACTTTTTAAAAATGAATCATATTACGTGCATGAACATGATATGTGTTGTATAAATCTGTTCCTCAAGATTAAAGATCACACTAATACTAAAACAAATGTATCTTTACAACACTGCAAAGAGCAATAGTATAAGAATCTGCTGGTCAAGAATGACATGAACCAGAAATAAAGCTGATCTCCCACTCTTCTCCGCTATTTTGCATTAGCAACTTATTTCAACCCAACCTCAAAAGAAAGCATCCTCCGTGGCAAAAGTGTGATGATTCTTTATACCAAAATCTACTTATGGATGAGACACGGGGTTAGTGCTGGTGCCATGTTCCAGGTAAATTCAGTGCCTTCCTTTGTGCCCATTAATAATTGGCAATCCAGACTAAGTTTTACTGAGGATTCCTAATGGTTCCACAAAAATTTTTATCGCATTCAGCCGAGCTAATTTAAAACACAGACTCCAGAGGTAAAAGGTCAGTGCACACTGTGCCAAGTCAGTGACCCGATACTGTACCACTAGTTACTGTACCTTAACTTCTCCCAACAAGGATTTTGAGTCATGCCACATAGTCATAAAAATGGCAGGGAGAAGCACATAGCTGGTCTGTGCCACCCTTCCAGCTGGAGGTGGCCAGGGAAAGAGGACTTTACAGTTCACATCACAGAGCATTCTCATTACACTGTGGAGCACAGACTTGAAATATCAGCACAGGTAGGAGGAGGATCACAGATTTAAAAGTGGGATCGCAACATTACTCCCCTTAGGCACCAACACCTGACCTGCTGTTGAAAGTTTGCTCTGCAGTGGGCACTTTATCTGCCACAGTACAAATTTGCAGAATCCAATTTTCTAAGTTAAATTTGTATTGTTTGGCACTGTGATTGAATTGCAAATCTCATCATTGCACCCATCTACTTTGATGAACACAGGAAATGGTCTTCACCATTGTGATACTGCCCCTATCACCACAGAAATCTCAGTGCACCTGGAAGGTTCATAGTTTTGGGGCAATTTCATTAAAAACATCTTTTCCTCACAGTGAAACCTGGAACTAAGGCAACCCACAAGACACATTAAATCACAATACATATGGCTGAGGAAGCAGATTTCAGTTGTTTCAACCTACAGTTCCTCCCATCATTTCCCATAAGCTGCTTCTTAAACAGTGGTTTTTACCTCCATGACCTTACCTCAGAGGTTCATTCCATGTATTGATTACCCTGTGCAGACATCACTCCTAAATTTACCTTTTGCCAGCTTGCACCCAAACCCTTTTTCTTATTGTCACAGTAAAGCTTAAAGAAATGCTCAGATTTACACTGTCTAGACTATATTACATATGGTTAAGGACCATATCCAGAGAAACACAGCCAATAGCGACCATTGGACTTCAGAGGTAAGGTCATGGAGGTAAAAACCGCAGTTTAAGAAGCAGCTTATGGGAACTGTAGGTTGAAACAACTGAAATCTGCTTCCTCAGCCATATGTATCGTGATTTAATGTGCCTTGTGGGTTGCCTTAACTTCAGGTTTCACTGTGAGGAAAAGATTTTTTTTAATGAAAAAACAATGAGTATCCATCATGAAAGTAAAACAGAAAATGCTGCAAACACTCTACAAGTCAGGCAGCATCTGTAAAGTGGGCGGGGGAATGTTAACGTTTCAGGCATTACCCTTCATCATACTGGCTTGCAGAGTGTTTCGAGCATTTTCTGGTTTTGATTCAGATTTCCAGCGTCTGCAGTTTTTTTTATTTTTCGGGACAATGAGAGGAGTGCCATGTTCAATCTTCCCCAAAAAGGTGATCATTTCAGGGGATAATTAGGTAGAACCTTACTGAATGAAAGGGCAATGAACACAACAAGACCATCGCTCTATTAAACCGAGGATGAAGCTATTCTTACTAATCTTCAGGAAAAAACATTCTCTCTCTCCCCCTATCTGAGAGAGATGTACCAACACACCTACCAACACACACCCACACACACCAATCTACCAACACACACCCACACACACCAATCTACCAACACACACACCAATCTACCAACACACACACCAATCTACCAACACACACCAATCTACCAACACACACCCACACACACCAATCTACCAACACACACACCAATCTACCAACACACACACACACCAATCTACCAACACACACCCACACACACCAATCTACCAACACACACCCACACACACCAATCTACCAACACACACCCACACACACCAATCTACCAACACACACCCACACACACCAATCTACCAACACACACACACACACCAATCTACCAACACACACACACACACCAATCTACCAACACACACACACACCAATCTACCAACACACACACACACCAATCTACCAACACACACACACACCAATCTACCAACACACACCAATCTACCAACACACACCAATCTACCAACACACACCAACACCAATCTACCAACACGCACCAATCTACCAACACACACCAATCTACCAACACACACACACACCAATCTACCAACACACACACCAATCTACCAACACACACACCAATCTACCAACACACACACACACCAATCTACCAACACACACACCAATCTACCAACACACACACACACCAATCTACCAACACACACACACACACCAATCTACCAACACACACACCAATCTACCAACACACACACCAATCTACCAACACACCAATCTACCAACACACACACACACCAATCTACCAACACACACACCAATCTACCAACACACACACACACCAATCTACCAACACACACACACACACACCAATCTACCAACACACACACACACACACCAATCTACCAACACACACACACACACACCAATCTACCAACACACACACCAATCTACCAACACACCAATCTACCAACACACACACACACACCAATCTACCAACACACACCAATCTACCAACACACACACACACACCAATCTACCAACACACCAATCTACCAACACACACCCACACACACCAATCTACCAACACACACACACACACCAATCTACCAACACACACCAATCTACCAACACACACACACCAATCTACCAACACACACCAATCTACCAACACACACCAATCTACCAACACACACACACACACACACGGAAATCATAAGAGTAAACTATTCCTTCAACCCCCAACAGATATACGCGAGCCTCGAGAACTGCTGGCGGCCCCTCTCACTCGCGGGGCGACCCTGTTACCAGCTTCTCCCCAGACACCATGTTCCACACAAGGTCCAGCCACTTCTGGTCTTCTGGTCTCACTCACCCAGAAGTTGTCCCTGAAGCGTGACTCTCTCATGTTCAGGTTAAATGCCAAGCCCGGTGGTGCCGACCCGTGCGCTAACACTGCCCCAAAGTCAACGAAGGAGTTGTTTTTAAGGAGCTTGTCCTGTCCTGACAGGTTTGCGAGTATCACTGTCTGGAAGGCGATCTGAGTAACAATGTTCGTTTAGTTCCCTTTCGGCTGCTTGACGCCTTGACCACCAAAAAACGGATTCCTCTGGGTCCTAACGCCTGCTTCACCTTTTGTACCGTGTGAGAAGTGTAAGGAATCTTACAACACCAGGTTATCGTCCAACAATTTTATTTTAAAATCACAAGCTTTCGGAGATTATCTCCTTCGTCAGGTGAGTAGTGTGAGAAGGACACGGTAGATCCACCTGATGTTATTTTTATTTTAGTTGGGCAATTTTCTGTTTATTAAAGCGAGGAATGTCAGTGGTGAACAATGGGACAATTTTCTGTTTTGGGCACCCAATATGTTAGCATTAGGCACTCCCAGGTGAAGTATAGTACGTTATAAATATTAGAATAAAGTTACCTCTATTTTGACACAGCAATGTTCCTTCACCTCAATATCAGAATAGCACTCCTCACATTTCCATTCCTCACACCAGATATCATATACCCACATTGGCAAAATTAGTCTCACAACTTAGTGTCAATTGTTGCCATATTTTAGGCAATTTTATGTTGCGTGTCGCTGCTGCTCTTTATCAGCTGGACTGGGATTGTCTAAACTCATCCATCCCAACAGCCACGGCTGTATCCAAACCCAAGTCCCAGAGGTGAAAGAGCATATCCTAAATATACGCCGTCCCCCATTATAATATATTTTTATATTGACCTAGCCTTTTGTAAAAAGTGGATTAGAACATAAGAGCATGTGAAATAGAAAATGGCCCAAGAAGGGTTAAAGGGTATATACTTCAATGCAAGGAGTATTACAAACAAAGCAGATGAGCTAAGGGCACAGATAGATACCTGGCAGCATGATATCATTGCTATAACGGAAACCTGGCTTAAAGAGGGGGATAATTGGCAGCTCAGTATCCATGGATATAGAGTTTTCAGGCAGGATAGAGTGGGTGATAAAAAAGGAGGGGGGGTAGCATTATTGGTTAAAGAATCAATTACAGTTGTGAGAAGGGATGATATGCTAAATGGATCATCAATCAAGGCCATATGGGTTGAGCTAAGAAATAAAAAAAGGGGCAGTCACACTAGTAGGAGTGTACTATAGACCCCCGAATAGCGAAAGGGAGATAGAAGAACAAATATGTAGGCAAATTTCTGAGTGCAAAAATAAGAGGGCAATAATAGTAGGGGACTTCAATTACCCTAACATCAACTGGGATTCAAACAGTGTGAGGGGCACAGGGGGCGCAAAATTCTTGATTGGTGTCCAGGAGAACTTTTTTAGCCAGTACGTGACAAGCCCAACAAGAGGGGATGCAATTCTAGATTTAGTCCTGGGAAATGAAGATGGGCAAGTGGGTGAAGTGACAGTGGGTGACCATATTGGGGATAGTGACCACAATTCAGTTAGTTTTAGCATTATTATGGAAAAGGACAGAGTTTAAATCAGGAGTAAATGTTTTAAATTGGGGGAAAGCAAATTTTACAGAACTAAGAGGTGATTTGGCAGAAGTGGACTGGACACAACTACTTGAGGAGAAATCAGTGGCAAGCCAATGGGAGGCACTAAAAAGTGAAATTCTACAGGTACAATGCAGACACGTCCCCTCAAAGAAAAAGGGTGGCACTGCCAAATTTAGAGCCCCCTGGTTGTCTAGACCTATACAGGGCAAGATAAAGCAGAAAAAGAAACCTTATGACTGTCACAAAATATTAAATACTGCAGAAAGCCTAGAGGAGTATAGAAAGTACAGGGATGACATAAAAAAGGAAATAAGGAAAGCAAAGAGAGGGCATGAAAAAATATTAGCTAGTAAGATTAAAGAAAACCCAAAGATGTTTTATCAGTACATTAAGAACAAGAGGATAGCTAAGGAAAAGGCGGGACCTATCAGGGATGATATGGGTAACTTGTGTGTAGAAGCAAAGGATGTGGGTAGGGTTTTAAATGAATATTTTGTCTCCTTATTAACAAAGGAAAGGGATGATCCAGACGTAGTAGTTAAAGAGGAGAGGTGTGAAATATTGGATAAGGTAAACATAACGAGAGAGGAAGTACTAGAGGGACTGGAATCCTTGAAAGTTGATAAGTCACCAGGGCCGGATGGATTATTTCCTAGGCTATTGAAGGAAGCCAGGGAGGAAATAGCGGATGCTCTGAGGAATATTTTCCAATCTTCACTAGATACAGGGGAGGTACTGGAAGACTGCAAACGTAGTACCATTGTTTAAAAGGGTACGGGGGAAAGGCCGAACAATTATAGGTTGGTCAGTCTTACCTCGGTGGTGGGCAAACTATTAGAATCAATTCTGAGAGATAGGATAAACTGTCACTTGGAAAGGCATGGTTTAATCAGGGATAGTCAGCATGGATTTGTTCAGGGAAGGTCACGCCTTACAAGTCTGATTAAATTCTTTGAGGAAGTGACAAGGAGGATTGATGAGTGTAGTGCAGTGGATGATGTCTACATGGATTTTAGTAAAGCATTTGACAAGGTCCCACATGCCAGACTGGTCAGAAAAGTAAAAGCCCATGGGATACAGAGAAATGTGGCGAATTGGATCCAAAATTGGCTCAGTAACAGGAACCAAAGGGTAAAAGTTGATGGATGTCTTTGCGAATGGAAATCCATTTCCAGTGGTGTGCCACAGGGCTCAGTGTTGGGTCCCTTGCTGTTTGTGGTACATAGTAATGATTTGGACTTGAATGTAGGGGGCAAGATTGGCAAATTTGCAGACGACACAAAAATTGCTGTGTCGTTGATAGTGAAGAGAATAGCTGTAGACTCCAAGAAGATATCAATGGGTTGGTGGAGTGGACGGAAAAGTGGCAAATGGAGTTCAACCCAGAGAAGTGTGAGGTTATGCACTTAGGAAGGACAAACAGTAAAAGGTAATACGCAGTAAATGGGAATATATTGAAAGGGGTAGAGGAAGTGAGAGACCTTGGAGTGCATAAGAACATAAGAACATAAGAAATTGGAGCAGGAGTAGGCCAATCGGCCCCTCGAGCCTGCTCCGCCATTCAATAAGATCATGGCTGATCTGATCCCAACCACAAATCTAAAGAACACAAGAAGTCGGAGCAGGACCCGGCCACATAGCCCCTGGGCCCTCTCCGCCACCCACAGGGCATTGACCGATCCGAACTCAGCTTCATGTCCAATTTCCTGCCCGCTCCCCATAACCCCTAATTCCCTTTACTTCTAGGAAACTGTCTATTTCTGTTTTAAATTTATCTAATGATGTAGCTTCCACAGCTTCCTGGGGCAGCAAATTCCACAGACCTACCACCCTCTGAGTGAAGAAGTTTCTCCTCATCTCAGTTTTGAAAGAGCAGCCCCTTATTCTAAGATTATGCCCCCTAGTTCTAGTTTCACCCATCTTTGGGAACATCCTTACTGCATCCACCCGATCAAGACCCTTCACAATCTTATATGTTTCAATAAGATCGCCTCTCATTCTTCTGAACTCCAATGAGTAGAGTCCCAATCTACTCAACCTCTCCTCATATGTCCGCCCCCTCATCCCCGGGATTAACCGAGTGAACCTTCTTTGTACTGCCTCGAGAGCAAGTATGTCTTTTCTTAAGTATGGACACCAAAACTGTATGCAGTATTCCAGGTGCGGTCTCACCAATACCTTATATAACTGCAGCAATACCTCCTTGTTTTTATATTCTATCCCACTAGCAATAAAAGCCAACATTCCGTTGGCTTTCTTGATCACCTGCTGCACCTGCATACCAACTTTTTGATTTTCTTGCACTAGGACCCCCAGATCCCTTTGTACTGCAGTACTTTCCAGTCTCTCGCCATTAAGAAAATAACTTGCTCTCTGATTTTTCCTGCCAAAGTGCATAACCTCACATTTTCCAATATTATATTGCATCTGCCAAATCTCCGCCCACTCACCCAGCCTGTCTATATCCCCTTGCAGGTTTTTTATGTCCTCCTCACTTTCTACTTTCCCTCCCATCTTTGTATCATCTGCAAATTTTGATATGTTGCACTCGGTCCCCTCCTCCAAATCGTTAATATAGATTGTAAAGAGTTGGGGACCCAGCACCGACCCCTGTGGAACACCACTGGTTACTGGTTGCCAGTCCGAAAATGAACCATTTATCCCAACTCTCTGCTTCCTGTTCGATAACCAATCCTCCACCCATGCCAGAATATTACCCCCAATCCCGTGATTTTTTATCTTAAGTAATAATCTTTTATGTGGCACCTTGTCGAATGCCTTCTGGAAGTCTAAATACACTATGTCCACTGGTTCCCCTTTATCCACCCTATACGTTATATCCTCGAAGAACTCAAGCAAATTTGTCAGACATGACTTCCCCTTCATAAAGCCATGCTGACTTTGTCCTATTAAATTATGCTTATCTAAATGTTCCGTTACTGTCTCCTTAATAATAGACTCCAAAATTTTACCCACCACAGATGTTAAGCTAACTGGCCTATAATTTCCAGCCTTCTGCCTACTACCCTTTTTAAATAACGGTGTTACATTAGCAGTTTTCCAATCTGCCGGGACCTCTCCTGAGTCCAGGGAATTTTGGAAAACTATCACCAAAGCATCCACAATCCCTACTGCCACTTCCCTCAAGACCCTAGGATGGAAGCCATCAGGTCCAGGGGATTTATCCGCCTTGAGTCCCATTATTTTACTGAGTACCATCTCCTGAGTGATTTTAATCGTATTTAGCTCCTCCCCACCCCGAGAGTCCCCTGTTTGTCCAGTGTTGGGATATTCTTAGTGTCCTCTACTGTAAAGACTGAAACAAAATATTTGTTCAGCATTTTTGCCATCTCCATGTTTCCCACCATTAATTTCCCGGTCTCATCCTCTAAGGGACCTATGTTTGCCTTAGCCACCCTTTTTCTTTTTATATAACTATAGAAACTCTTGCTATCTGTTTTTATATTTTTTGCTAATTTCTTTTCATAATCTAACTTCCCTTTCTTAATCAATCCTTTAGTTACTTTTTGCTGTCTTTTGAAGAATTCCCAATCTTCTATCCTCCCACTAAGTTTGGCTACCTTATATGTCCTTGTTTTTAGTCGGATACTATCCTTGATTTCTTTACTTAGCCACGGGTGGCTGTCATTTCTTTTACACCCTTTTTTCCTCAGTGGAATATATTTATTTTGAAAGTTGTAAAATAACTCCCTAAATGAACACCACTGCTCATGTACCGTCTTACCCTTTAATCTATTTTCCCAGTCCACTTTAATCAATTCCGCTCTCATACCATCATAGTCTCCTTTATTCAAGCTCAGTACGCTTGTTTGAGAATCAACCTTCTCACCCTCTAATTGGATATGGAATTCAACCATGTTGTGGTCGCTCGTTCCAAGGGGATCCTTAACTAGGACATTATTAATTAATCCTGACTCATTACACAGGACCAGGTCCAAGGTTGCCTGCCCCCTTGTAGGATCAGTTACATACTGCTCAAGAAATCCATCCCTGATGCACTCAATGAACTCGTCCTCAAGGCTGCTCTGCCCAATTTGATTTGTCCAGTTAATATGATAATTAAAATCCCCCATAATTATGGCTGTTCCCTTATTACATGCCCCGACTATCTCCTGATTAATACTTCTTCCAGCAGAGTTGCAACTATTAGGAGGCCTATATACTACGCCGACTAATGTTTTTTTTCCCTTATTATTCCTTATCTCCACCCAAACTGTTTCATTATCTTGATGCTTTGTCCCAATATCATTTCTCTGTATTACAGTGATTCCTTCCTTTATTAACATAGCCACCCCACCTCCCCTTCCTTCCTGCCTGTCCTTCCTGATTGTTAAATACCCTGGCATATTTAATTCCCAGTCGTTGTCACCCTGCAGCCATGTTTCTGTAATGGCCACAAGATCATACCCATACGTAGTTATTTGTGCCGTTAACTCGTCCATTTTATTACGAATGCTACGTGCATTCAGATAAAGAACTTTCAAATCTGTTTTGTGACGCTTAGTTCCTGCTTTTTCCTTTTTTAACACTTTACCTATTACTCCATACCTTCTGTCCCTTCCTGTTACGCTTTCCTCTCTCTCCCTGCTCAGGTTCCCAACCCCCTGCCACTTTAGTTTAAACCCTCCCCAACAGCACTAGCAAACACTCCTCCTAGGACAGCGGTCCCGGCCCTGCCCAGGTGCAGACCATCCGGTTTGTACTGGTCCCACCTCCCCCAGAACCGTTTCCAGTGTCCCAGGAATTTGAATCCCTCCCCCTTGCACCATTCCTCTAGCCACGTATTCATTTGAAATATCCTCCTATTTCTACTCTGACTAGCACGTGGCACTGGCAGCAATCCTGAGATTACTACCTTTGAGGTCCTATTTTTTAATTTACCTCCTAACTCCACAACCTTATCTACCTGTACTGCCACTTTCAGGGACCTGTGCATGTGCACAGGTCCCTGAAAGTGGCAGTACAGGTAGATAAGGTTGTGAAGAAGGCACACAGAATGCTCTCCGTAATTAGCCGAGGTATAGAATACAAAAGCAGGGATGTAATGATGGAACTGTATAAAACGCTGGTAAGGCCACAGCTGGAGTATTGTGCGCAGTTCTGGTCACCACATTACAGGAAGGACGTAATTGCTCTGGAGAGAGTGCAGAGAAAAGTTATAAGAATGTTGCCAGGGCTTGAAAATTGCAGCTACGAGGAGAGATTGTATGGGCTGGGGTTGTTTTCCTTGGAGCAGAGGAGGCTGAGGGGAGACTTGATTGAGGTGTACAAAATTATGAGGGGCCCAGATAGCGTAGACAGGAAGTACCTGTTTCTCCTAGTGGAGAGTTCAAGAACTAGAGGACATAGATTTAAACTGATTGGCGGAAGGATTAGAGGGGACATGAGGAAAAACCTTTTTAGCCAGAGGGTGGTGGGTGTATGGAATTCGCTGCCCAAATTGGTGTTAGAGACAGGGACCCTCAACTCTTTTAAAAAGTACCTGGACCTGCACCTAAAGTGCTGTAAGCTGCAGGGCTACGGACCGGGTGCTGGAAGGTGGGATTAGAATGGGCACCTGGTTGTTCTTCGAGCCAGCGCAGACACAATGGGTCGAATGGCCCCCTTTTGTGCTGTATCTTTTCTATGGTTCTATAGTTCTAAGAAGCTAGAAGTTCTCTATAAACCGAGGAATGTGTCATCATGTGAGTGTAACTTTGTAGAAAGTTCAGGGATTAGGGGAAAATAACTGATATAAATATGTTCAAACCACTTTGTAAATGTTTGTACTGCTGCAATGAGAACTTTTACCAGTGGTCAGCATGAATTTTATGCATGATATGCCTGGAATGGAGTCTGACAAAACCTCCCCCTTCTATTTTGGGGGGAAGAACGAGGAAAGGCAATATTTATCTAAATTGTACAATTTTAAAGGGGGTGCAGGAACAGGAAGACCTTGGGGTTCACATATTCAAATTTTTGAAGGCGGCAGGACAAGTGGAGGACACAGATTGAAGATAATCCGCAAAAGAACCAGAGGGAAGATGAGGAGAATTCTTTTTATTGCAGCGAGTGGTTATGATCTGGAATGTACTGCCTGAAAGGGTGATGGAAGCAGATTCAATAGTAACTTTCAAAAGGGAATTGGATATATATCTGAAAATGAAAACTTTGAAGGGCTAGTGGGAAAGAGCAATGTGAGACGAATTGAATAGCTCTTTCAAAGAGCCGGCACAGGCATGACGGGTCGAATGATCCTCTTCTGTGCTATAAAATTTTATGATTCGCAATGAAGTGTGACTGTCCCTTTAACAGTAGAACATTACTCTGGTTTACAGACTGAAGGGAGCAGAATAGTGGAACATCTACTGTTTGACCGATTGGATCCTTTCAGCTACGTGTGGTGAGTTCTCCAAAATTTCTCTCTTTCCTTGTTGGGAGATGTCTGACAACATGATGGGGATCAGCAAGTCATGGAATTGTGGAGTAAGAGGAGTAAACTCTACTTCTGAACTGCTTTAAGGCATTGGAGATTCCACACTTACACCACCTCTGCCCCATTGTTTTTAAACAGTTTTTAAAATTCCAAGCTTAAGTCTACCCAATATTATGCCTTTATCCTACTTTTATTAGATTGATTGGAAGTTCAATCCAATCACCAAAAGTTACTGACTACTGCGTGAAGAATCATTCTGTTTTGAAAAAGCACTAGGACCCTGCAGAATTCTGGCTGGTTGGTTGGTATGCAATGTCTGAATTACATCACTCAAATTAATACTGAAATATGATGCTGGGGGCTTAACTGTGCCCAAATTCCCTTCACACTAAAATAAATCACATTACAAGTGACTAAAATAGGGAGAATTTTAAAATATGCTGGGATTGAATAATGTATGTATTTAAAACACTGTCCATCCATTTCTGAAACCTGGGTTAAAATAAGAATATAATAACATAAGAATTTGTAACTCTTTCCTTCTGCATGTATTTACAGGAATATCTGTGTCTCTGCATGTGTATATGTCTATCTCTCTTTTGCTCTTTCTATACTCTTGTGTATCATTTTTTTTGTGGGTATGTGTGTTTCGTTTGTTTTCTCCCTGACCAGGCGCATTCTCCATCTGTCTCAAATAGTTTTTGTATATTGCTTAGTGTGCACTTTCTCTTCCCCTTTCCCCCCTTCATTAATGGAAACAAAATTGGCTTTACATTTGGATTTAAAGCAGAAGAGTAAATTGACACATATTTGGAACATTGATTATTTGTTAAAAAGTAACAAAAAAACACACAAATCCCAAAGAACCTGGATCCGACCCAATGCCAGTTAAGACACCATGTGAGCCAGCCTTAGGTAAAACCTAATCACGGCCCTTCTATTTGCTGCTTATAAATACATCCCATTATATTAAAGAAAGACCTATATTTATATAGCAGCTTTCACAACCTCAGCATGTCCCAAAGCGCTTTAAGCCAATGAAGTACTTTTGAAGTGTAGTCACTGTTGTAATGTAAGAAACGCAGCAGTCAATTTGCGCACAGCAAGGTCCCATAAACAGCAATGAGACAAATGACCAGATAATCTGTTTTATTGATGTTGGTTGAAGGATAAATATTGACCAGGACACCGGGGAGAAATCCCTTACTCTTCTTTGAAATAGTGCCGTGGGATCTTTTACGTCCACCTGAAATATTGAAAGAAATTTTCTTCTTTCATTAGAGACATTTGCAACTGTTTGGCACGCTCAACAGAAATAACATGGGAATGTGGAAAATAGAATCATAGAATCATAGAAGTTTACAACATGGAAACAGGCCCTTCGGCCCAACATGTCCATGTCGCCCAGTTTATACCACTAAGCTAGTCCCAGTTGCCTGCACTTGGCCCATATCCCTCTATACCCATCTTACCCATGTAACTGTCCAAATGATTTTTAAAAGACAAAATTGTACCCGCCTCTACTACTGCCTCTGGCAGCTCGTTCCAGACACTCACCACCCTTTGAGTGAAAAAATTGCCCCTCTGGACCCTTTTGTATCTCTCCCCTCTCACCTTAAATCTATGCCCCCTCGTTATAGACTCCCCTACCTTTGGGAAAAGATTTTGACTATCTACCTTATCTATGCCCCTCATTATTTTATAGACTTCTATAAGATCACCCCTAAACCTCCTACTCTCCAGGGAAAAAAGTCTCAGTCTATCCAACCTCTCCCTATAAGTCAAACCATCAAGTCCCAGTAGCATCCTAGTAAATCTTTTCTGCACTCTTTCTAGTTTAATAATATCCTTTCTATAATAGGGTGACCAGAACTGTACACAGTATTCCAAGTGTGGCCTAACTAATGTCTTGTACAACTTCAACAAGACATCCCAACTCCTGGATTCAATGTTCTGACCAATGAAACCAAGCATGCTGAATGCCTTCTTCACCACCCTATCCACCTGTGACTCCACTTTCAAGGAGCTATGAACCTGTACTCCTAGATCTCTTTGTTCTATAACTCTCCCCAACGCCCTACCATTAACGGAGTAGGTCCTGGCCCGATTCAATCTACCAAAATGCATCACCTCACATTTATCTAAATTAAACTCCATCTGCCATTCATCGGCCCACTGGCCCAATTTATCAAGATCCCGTTGCAATCCTAGATAACCTTCTTCACTGTCCACAATGCCACCAATCTTGGTGTCATCTGCAAACTTACTAACCATGCCTCCTAAATTCTCATCCAAATCATTAATATAAATAACAAATAACAGCGGACCCAGCACTGATCCCTGAGGCACACCGCTGGTCACAGGCCTCCAGTTTGAAAAACAACCCTCTACAACCACCCTCTGTCTTCTGTCGTCAATCCAATTTTGTATCCAATTGGCTACCTCACCTTGGATCCCGTGAGATTTAACCTTATGTAACAACCTACCATGCGGTACCTTGTCAAAGGCTTTGATAAAGTCCATGTAGACCACGTCTACTGCACAGCCCTCATCTATCTTCTTGGTTACCCCTTCAAAAAACTCAATCAAATTTGTGAGACATGACTTTCCTCTCACAAAACCATGCTGACTGTTCCTAATCAGTCCCTGCCTCTCCAAATGCCCGTAGATCCTGTCTCTCAGAATACCCTCCAACAACTTACCCACTACAGATGTCAGGCTCACCGGTCTGTAGTTCCCAGGCTTTTCCCTGCCGCCCTTCTTAAACAAAGGCACAATATTTGCTACCCTCCAATCTTCAGGCACCTCACCTGTAGCTGTCGATGATTCAAATATCTCTGCTCGGGGACCCGCAATTTCCTCCCTAACCTCCCATAACGTCCTGGGATACATTTCATCAGGTCCCGGAGATTTATCTACCTTGATGCGCGTTAAGACTTCCAGCACCTCCCTCTCTGTAATATGTACACTCCTCAAGACATCACTATTTATTTCCCCAAGTTCCCTAACATCCATGCCTTTCTCAACTGTAAATACCGATGCGAAATATTCATTTAGGATCTCACCCATCTCTTGTGGTTCCGCACATAGATGACCTTGTTGATCCTTAAGAGGCCCTACTCTCTCCCTAGTTACTCTTTTGCCCTTTATGTATTTGTAGAAGCTCTTTGGATTCACCTTTGCCTTATCTACCAAAGCAATCTCATGTCCCCTTTTTGCCCTCCTGATTTCTCTCTTAACTCTACTCCAGCAATCTCTATACTCTTCAAGGGATCCACTTGATCCCAGCTGCCTATGCATGTCATATGCCTCCTTCTTCTTTCTGACTAGGGCCTCAATCTCCCGAGTCATCCAAGGTTCCCTACTTCTACCAGCCTTGCCCTTCACTTTATAAGGAATGTGTTTACCCTGAACCCTGGTTAACACACTTTTGAAGGCCTCCCACTTACCAGACGTCCCTTTGCCTGCCAACAGACTCTCCCAATCAACTTCTGAAAGTTCCTGTCTAATACCATCAAAATTGGCCTTTCCCCAATTTAGAATTTTAACTTTTGGGCCAGACCTATCATTCTCCATAGCTATCTTAAAACTAATGGAATTATGATCACTGGTCCCAAAGTGATCCCTCATAACACTTCTGTCACCTGCCCTTCCTTATTTCCCAAGAGGAGGTCAAGTTTTGCCCCCTCTCTAGTCGGGCCATCCACATACTGAATGAGAAATTCCTCCTGAATACACTCAACAAATTTCTCTCCATCCAAGCCCCAAATGCTATGGCTGTCCCAGTCAATGTTGGGAAAGTTAAAGTCCCCTACTATTACCACCCTATTTTTCTTGCAGCTGTCTGTAATCTCCTTACATATTTGCTCCTCAATTTCCCGTTGACTATTTGGGGGTCTGTAGTACAATCCTATCAAAGTGATCTCTCCCTTCTTACTTTTCAGTTCTACCCATATAGACTCCGTGGGCGAACCCTCGGATATATCCTCTCTCACTACTGCCGTGATGTTCTCCCTAATCAAGAACGCAACTCCCCCTCCTCTCTTACCTCCTGCTCTATCTTTCCTATAGCATCTGTACCCTGGAACATTGAGCTGCCAGTCCTGCCCCTCCCTTAGCCATGTTTCAGTAATAGCTATAACATCCCAGTCCCATGTACCCATCCATGCCCTGAGTTCATCTACCTTGCCCATCAGACTTCTTGCATTGAAATAAATGCAGTTTAATCTAGACTTCCCTTGGTCTTTGCCCTGCTTTCTCAGACCATCTGTCCGGTCACTCCGGTTCCTAGCTGCCATGAATTCACACACTAAATAGTTAATCCTACTCAGACAGACTGTTAGGATTACTGGGTGGATAATTTTACACTGCTGCAATAATTGATGCTTTTCTGAAGTTAAGGGTGAAGCATGTGCTAGGGCAGAGTAGACGAGAGATACTCTGCATCTAATCTGGGCTATATCTGACCTTAGAGTACTCTTTAGTGTATTGGGTAGAACAAGAGGAAAGCGCCACAGGCAAAGTCAGAAAATTTGCAAAAAAATGGTAGTTGTGATTGTTTGGGGGAGTAGAAAGACTTGGAAAGCTATACAGGTGTGTAAAGGAATATAGTTTTCACACAAATATATGAGGAATTCAAAGGTTTAGACTTAACAATGTTCTGGGTGAGAAATAACAGGAACCAGCCTTAGTGCGGTAATACTCATGGTTAAAAACACACAACCATGCTATCTGAAGCAAAAAAAGTGAAACAAAGGATGGGCCTGTATATCCGAATGTGTTGCTAAGCAACTACGTTCCAGAATCAAGGAAGAACGATTGATGGGCCCCTAAAAATGCTGATAAGGGAACCACCTATAAGTGGTTTAAATTTGCTGCAGTGAAAAGGGGGGGGGTGCAGGGGTTAACTCAGTGTATAAGTAGCCAGCCCCTACTCAGACTCAGGGTAGAGGAGAAAGAAAGTAGAAGCAAGAGGAGCGAGAAGCGGACACACCTTCTACCCAGAACGGAATGGATAATATAATTCTTGTTCTGTACTGTTAACTACTGCATGGACACTTGCATGTGTTGATCCTTGTGTGAATTTAATAAAGTATCACAATATTCAATTGGAGTCAAGTCGAATCATGCTGACAAACTGGTGACACTGACAGGACTTGACATATAGCGATACTCTTTAAACGAGATCCCTAGGCTGACCTATTTGATCGGTACGGCATGCAGGCAACTTGTATTACCTGCCAGTAGTCAACGTGTCCATAATGGACAACTCTACGGAGGTAGAGAAGGCATTATTAAAGAAACTAGATATAGAACTAGAATTACTGTCTATGGTAGGGAATGATGAGGAAATAATGTATAAAAAGGTGATTAATTATATCCTGAAACAAGTGGGCGAGAAAAAGATTAAAGTGGAGAAGGGTAGACAGTTGTTGGTCTATGCTGTGCATCTCTGTGCACATCAGGACGACCAGATAAGAGGTGACCTGGATAAGGAGCTTCGCCAAGTAAAACAGATGTTAGTACAAGAAGTCAATAGGTCACATTTATGTTTCATTTATGTTTCAACAAACAGCTCTGATGTTGATTATTACGACCGGAGTAGGAAGAGAGTAGATTGGGACCCGTTAGAAATAAAAACACAGGAGAAGGAAATCCAACAATTTAAAGATGAGATTGTTGATCCACAAGCAGCAGTAGCTTGTACAGAGGCGTGTAAAGTTTCTGTGGAAAGGGGCCATCTTAAAACTGAGAGTGAAAAAGGAAAATGCGAGAGGTGTAAAGTGGTCTGCGAGATGTGGGAGTGAGAGAGGCAGTCGTAGAGGTTCTAGAAAGTGAACCGAGAAAGAGAATAGAACTCTCGACTGGTTCCCCAGTACCCCTTTCAATTCACTATACCCTGTCCTTCCAGAAACAGAGGGGAAGGAGAAAACCTTTAAACAGGAGAGCCAATACAAGCCTGATAAATGGTCTTTCCAAAATGAGATTTTAAATCAGTTCAGAATTAAGTAAAGTAGGAAACATTGGAGATTGAAAATGGAGTTCAGAGATAAAGGATAAATGATTTAAAACAGGAGAAAAGGGAAGAGGGAAGATTCCATCTCTCTTCTTCTGTTACAAACTAGTGAATTTTCTTTAGCTTGAGTGTTTTTATGTTTCTAAAAAATTCTCTGAAACTGTGTGTGTGAGGAATGAAAGTTTGCTGTTGGCTGTTCTGCTCATTTTCCACAGCTTGTTGGAGAAAAGGAAAGGGTTACAAGCTACACAATGTGTTCTCTTTTTTTCAGTGTACTGTCTCTTTAAAAAGCCTGTCTTCATTGTGAGTGCTTTCTTTTTGCTGTTGCGGGCTATGCCCCCTTTTTAATGCTTGTTCTGTGTTTTCCTCTTTTGTGTAATGTTACAAAGATTTTGTTTAGCTGTGAAAGCAGTTTTATTCAGTATTTTTACAGTTTGTTGGAAAGGTGCGCCTGAAGAAAGAACGATGTGAAGGATGGTGTAATTTACTGGGTTTTAGTAAGTATGTGCTATATTGATAACTTTATCTGTTCTGTCTTGTATTTAATTCTGATATTGCTAAATTAAACTTGGAGTTATTGAGGTTAACTAACCTAATAAGTTATGAAAATTAGATTTTTATTGTGGCCATGTAAAATTCTGGTTATTTGTGTGAGGGTCTCTAATTCCAGACATGAAATTATCACATAAAAATTGGCATTTTGAATTTCTTAAATGCTTAATGATTTGAAGTAAATGTCAAGTGATTTGAAGCTTAAGCTGTGTTGAGCATTGGTGAGAGTGAATTGATGTGTTAAAATTTTGGGACATTTTGAAGTAGCTCTATTTGTTTAATCATATTTTACAGTATACTGAAATGTGATAGCTGTTACCAAACTGACCTTTGATCTTGTGATTGATGGTGGTCAAGTTAAAGTGACCATGAAGAAGAAAACAAAATGGTTAGAGGATCTCTGCTATCTCTGTGATAACAATCTGGAGTAGTTAGATTGTACTGAAGAATTATTTCATAGAACATTTAATAGAAGGAAATGTTTGCTAGCAAGGAAATCTTGTTTTTAGTGATATATATATATATATATATATATATATCTCAATGATTTACACTTAAATGTAAGGGGCATGATTAGGAAGTTTGCAGATGATACAAAAATTGGCCGTGTGGTTGATAGTAAGGAGGAAAGCTGTAGACTGCAGGAAGATATCAATGGACTGGTCAGGTGGGCAGAAAAGTGGCAAATGGAATTCAATCTAGAGAAGTGTGAGGTAATGTATTTGGGGAGGGCAAACAAGGCAAGGCAATACACAATAAATGGGAAGATACTGAGAGGTGTAGAGGAACAGAGGGACCTTGGAGTGCATGTCCACAGATCCCTGAAGGTAGCAGGACAGGTAGATAAGGTGGTTAAGAAGGCATATGGGATATTTTCCTTTATGAGGAAGGAGGGAGGGAGGTTATGCTAGAACTGAATAAAATACTGGTTAGGCCACAGTTAGAGTACTGTGTACAATTCTGGTCACCACAATACAGGAAAGATGTGATTGCATTAGAGAGGGCACAGAGGAGATTTACGAGGATGTTGCCAGGACTGGGGAGTTTTAGCTATGAGCAAAGATCGGATAGGCTAGGGTTGTTTTCTTTGGAACAGAGAAGGCTGAGGGGAGATTTAATTGAGGTGTATAAAATTATGAGGGACCTAGATAGAGTGGATAAGAAGGACCCATTTCCCTTAGCAGAGAGATCAAAAACCAGGGGGCATAGATTTAAAGTAATTGGTAGAAGGATTAGAGGGGAGCTGAGGAGAAATATTTTCATACAGAGGGTGGTGGGGGTCCGGAACTCACTGCCTGAAAGGGTGGTAGAGGCAGAAACCCTCATCGCATTTAAAAAGTACTTGGATGTGCATCTGAGGTGCCGTAAC
Source organism: Heptranchias perlo (assembly GCF_035084215.1). NCBI lineage: Eukaryota > Metazoa > Chordata > Chondrichthyes > Hexanchiformes > Hexanchidae > Heptranchias > Heptranchias perlo. The sequence continues at coordinate 28,971,409 of NC_090325.1, forward strand.
CTACAGGGCTACGGACCAAGAACTGGGAAGTGGGATTAGGCTGGATAGCTCTTTATTGGCCGGCACAGACACGATGGGCCAAATGGCCTTCTTCTGTGCCGTAAATTTCTATGATTCTCTGATTCTATGAAATACTGTTGATTTCTGCTGCTTTTAATGGATTTTCAATTACCAAGGATGGATAAAAATTGATAAATCTTTTGTGCCTTCGTGGCTCATGTTTTGAAAATTGGAAGTTAGAGAAGTTGAAATTTATTATCCAGAGTTTAATTGTATTAGGATCTTTGTGCAAGTTATCACTGTTATAAAAGCACAAAGACTTTTTGGAAAAAGATCAACTTGAACTTCTTTAAAGCATTTTTGTTTTAACGAAATTACAGCTAAAAAAAACTGCGACTGTGATTGACTCCTCCCCACCCCCTGAACTTCCAAGCATGTTAATCTGCTGACTCATACGCTGTTTTATTGTCCTTTAATGAGAGAGAGAGAGAAAACATGAGAGATAGACTCTCCCATGTTCTACTGGCGCAGTGCTTTAGTTACACGTATAAGATTTTTATGTTTCTTAATTTAAGTGGCTATTTCCCCATGATGATAGAAGGAAATCATGAATTGACAAATTAACCCCTTGGGCTCTCAAAAAGAGCCACAGTGGTTTTCCTGTTATTCTTTTCTTTTACACAGGGAACTATGGTTTCGGGACCGCGTAGGTGTTGATGGTACAGGATTACCAATACTAGTTCTTTGACATAAAAGTGGCTTCACAAAGTTATGGGGCATCCTTTGCTGGAGAAGTGTTGGTGCAGGAAACGGTCCAATGGTGTGAAGAATTTAAGACCTTATTCGCAGACATCGGCAGATATCCAATATCACAGCGTGGTGATGATCTGGACTGAGACTTTGCCTCTTAAAGGCTTGGCTTTAACCCATTCAGACAGTTATTGTCTTTTGAGACAGAGTGCTCGAGGTGGGAAGATATGGGAGTTACATCCACAAGCAATCTGTCTCTGCTGTAAAACCGCCAAGAGTGGGCATAATTTACCATAAGACCATAAGAGAAGGAATTTGTTTCTAAAATTGGAATTGATAAGATAAATTGATATGAGTTGCTGTTCAAGCACTTGAGAAGGAAAAATGTACCTGTAGTTTAAGGGGATAATCAAATTATATTTTAAAATAAAAGGAATCGAGTCTAAGTGGTTCCTACCCAGTGCTACGTATCAAGGAAGACATTTTTTGGAGAGGGAATAAAATTGTACACTGACAAGTCCTCTCAGTCCAATAGTACTGCTCTCTGGAATTAGGATAATTTTGAAATAATGGAATGGACTCAGGCATAATGTAGTAGGATATTTTGGGAAGTGAAAAGCGGTCCAAGAAGAATTTAAGTAAAATAAACCAAAAATGTATTGATATTGGACCAGATGGTAAATATTGTATTGGACAGTAAAGTTCCTCCAGGGCTCATGTAGGAGATGAAACGGAAACATAATGGGATGTGTAAAATTGGATGAGAGGAAGAGATTGAGGATATAAGATAGAGACAGGGAAATTATACCACCAGATGGGAATTTTTCTAAGGTCATCGCCCTAGGTGATTATGGGTGAATTTCAGGAACCAAACCAAAGGAGTTAGGGAAAGATGTGTGAGTCCATCCATGAGTAACATAAATCACCTGGGCATGATTTACTAAAGATAGCAATCATGTATAAATGTACAATCCAGTGAAAGTCAGGAAAGTGTATTTGAGAATAATTGATAGCTTTCTCATGGAGATGTTATGTCCTTGCCTATGCTGAACAACGAGAAAACTGCCTTTGATAGCCTGGCCATTACCTGAGACATCGAGACCCTGTAGGGGGAGATAAGCAAAGACCTCCAGACACCCCCCGATCTGTTGATAAGAGAACCTGAAAGTCCAAAAATGGCTACAGTGGACATGAAAGATACAAATGTAGGTTGCCATCAATTGGAAATGGAGACCATGATGAAGAACCTGATTACAAAGGCTTATGGCCTGGTGAGCTATTGGAACCACTCTTGAAACAGAGCAGCTGCTCTTACAGGATTGAATCTTACTGGACATATGATGTGTGCCATGGAAAGCACGTACGGAAATACCATGAGGTAAAAGAGGCCAGCATGATATGTTGCGTGTGAGGTAACCAGTATGCGTAAATGTGTGATGAAGATGCACTGAAGAATGGGCCTCAGACCTGCTTGTTACTTGACAACAGCACAACATGAAATGGTTAATGTGGCTCAGGAGAGTTAGAAAACCTTTTAAGCAAGGCACTGACACATGTTCCATAGAGAAACCAACAAATTAATAAAACAATCAGGATAGAGTTGAACACTGATACCTATCAGAGGGATTGAAATTAAAATAAAGAGGGACATCAAAATATCGGTTTCCAAAATTCAGGATTAGGCACCTTTGAGCTAACAATGAAATTGGGACAACTGAGGAAAAATATCCACAAGATGGATATTAGTGAAAGGAGAGCTGGAGAATCTTTTAAGTCCATGATTTCTTGATAACATGGTTCACTGACGTTTTTTGTACAATGTATTATGATTTTCTTTGTCCACATCACGATGTGTAATATTAACCAAATGAAACTTAGAAGCAATATGTGTATTTCTATGTGTGTTTATGTAATAAAATATAACTCAAGGTGATCTTAGACAAGACCGAGAAGAAAGTTACAGGGTAAGGTAACTTATGGTCTCATGGCATCATGTCAAACATGGGCAAGGAAACCTCCTGCTGATTACCATCTACAGTCCTCCCTCAGCTGATGAATCAGTCCTCCTCCATGTTGAGCACCACTTGGAGGAAGCACTGAGGGTAGCAAGGGCACAGAATATACTCTGGGTGGGGGACTTCAATGTCCATCACCAAGAATGGCTTGGTAGCACCACTACTGACTGAGCTGGCTGAGTCCTGAAGGAGATAGCTGCCAGACTGGGCCTGCGGCAGGTGGTGAGAGAATCAACACGAGGGAAAAACCTACTTGACCTCATCCTCACCAATCTACCTGTCGTAGATGCATCTATCCATGACAGTATTGGTAGGAGTGACCACCGCACAGACCTTATGGAGACGAAGTCCTATCTTCACACCGAGGACACTGTCCATCGTGTTGTTTGGCATTAACACCATGCTAAATGGGATAGATTCAGGACAGAACTAGCAGCTCAAAAGTGGGCATCCATGAGGCGCTGTGGGCCATCAGCAGCAGCAGAATTGTATTCCAGCACAATCTGTAACCTCATGGCCCGGCATATTCCTCACTCTACCATTACCAACAAGCCAAAGGATTAATCCTGGTTCAATGAGGAGTGTAGAAGAGCATGCCAGGAGCAGCATCAGGCATACCTAAAAATGAGGTGCCAACCTGGTGAAGCTACAACTCAGGGCTACATGCATGCTAAACAGCGGAAGCAACATGCTATAGACAGAGATAAGCAATCCCACAACCAACGGATCAGATCAAAGCTCTGCAGTCCTGCCACATCCAGTCATGAATGGTGGTGGACAATTAAACAACTAACAGGAGGAAAAGGCTCCACGAACATCCCCATCCTCAATGATGGCAGAGTCCAGCACGTGAGTGCAAAAGACAAGGCTGAAGCGTTTGCAACCATCTTCAGCCAGAAATGCCAAGGGGATGATCCATCTTGGCCTATTCCAGAGATCCTCACCATCACAGAAGTCAGTCTTCAGCCAATTCGACTCACTCCACATGATATCAAGAAACGGTTGAGTGCACTGGATACAGCAAAGGCTATGGACCCCGACAACATCCCAGCTGTAGTGCTGAAGACTTGTGCTCCAGAACTAGCCGCACCTCTAGCCAAGCTGTTCCAATACAGCTACAACACTGGCATCTACCCGACAAAGCGGAAAATTGCCCAGGTATGTCCTGTCCTCAAAAAGCAGGACAAATCCAAACCAGCCAATTACCGCCCCATCAGTCTACTCTCAATCAACAGCAAAGTGATGAAGGTGTCGTCGACAGTGCTATCAAGCGGCACTTACTCACCAATAACCTGCTCACTGATGCTCAGTTTGAGTTCCGCCAGGACCACTCGGCTCCAGACCTCATTACAGCCTTAGTCCAAACATGGACAAAAGAGCTGAATTCCAGAGGTGAGGTGAGAGTGCCTTTAACACCAAGGCAGCATTTGACCAAGTGTGGCATCAAGGAGCCCGAGTAAAATTGAAGTCAATGGGAATCAGGGGGAAATCTCTCCAGTGCCTGGAGTCATATCTAGCACAAAGGAAGATGGTAGTGGTTGTTGGAGGTCAATCAGCTCAGCCCCAGGATATCGCTGCAGGAGTTCCTCAGGGCACTGTCCTAGGCCCAACCATCTTCAGCTGCTTCATCAATGACCTTCCCTCCATCATAAGGTCAGAAATGGGGATGCTTGCTGATGATTGCACAGTTCCATTCGCAACCCCTTCAGATAATGAAGCAGTCCGTACCCGCATGCAGCAAGACCTGGACAACATCCAGGCTTGGGTTGATAAGTGGCAAGTAACATTCACGCCATATAAGTGGCAGGCAATGACCATCTCCAACAATAGAGAGTCTAACCACCTCCCCTTGACATTCAACAGCATTGCCATCACCGAATCCCCCACCATCAACATCTTGGGGGTCACCATTGACCAGAAACTTAACAGGGCCAGCCACATAAATACTGTGGCTACAAGAGCAGGTCAGAGGCTGGGTATTCTACAGCAAGTGAATCACCTCCTGACTCCCCAAAGCCTTTCCACCATCTACAAGGCACAAGTCAGGAGTGTGATAGAATACTCTCCACTTGCCTGGATGAGTGCAGCTCCAACAACACTCAAGAAGCTCAACACCATCCAGGACAAAGCAGCCCGCTTGATTGGCACCCCATCCATCACCTTAAACATTCACTCCCTTCACCACTGGCGCACCATAGCTGCAGTGTGTACCATCTACAGGATGCAGCAACTCGCCAAGGCTTCTTCAACAGCACCTCCCAAACCCGCAACCTCTACCACCTAGAAGGACAAGGACAGCAGGCACATGGGAACACCACCACCTGCACGTTCCCCTCCAAGTCACACACCATCACAACTTGGAAATATATCGCCGTTCCTTCATCGTTGCTGGGTCAAAATCCTGGAACTCCCTTCCTAACAGCACTGTGGGAGAACCTTCACCACACGGACTGCAGTGGTTCAAGAAGGCGGCTCACCACCACCTTCTCAAGGGCAATTAGGGATTGCCAGCGAAGCTCACATCCCATGATCGAATAAAAAAAAGATGAAAATTGACCCAGAGAGGTTTCATTCAGATTCAAAGGACGGGATAGTAAGAATATCGTTTAAACTGAGCATAGTCAATTATCCCATCTCACGCAGCGTCGAGATATTTAGCAAAAGGGTGGTGCTGGGGGAGGCAAAGTTGCTATCCCTGTGTGAAGAAAAGCAGCTTGTAAGTCACGAGATAAAGGATGAGGTAGTCACACTACTTGGTACGGTTCATCTGAAGTTGTTTAACACAGTGCCAGCATGGGAGTGGGATATTTTACAACTCGGAGATAAGACCAGAAATGCAACCTCAACAGCCGAATAGTATAAAGATAGGGCACTCTGCCCCCAAAAGTTAGAGCTCTTGGGACAGTTGGAAGTCCACAGCCCATTTAGACCAGAAGAGCAAATGGCTCAGATTGGTATCTGATGCTGACAAGGTGAAAAGATTAGATTAGGCCATGCGGCAGTTGTAGATTACGACTGAAAGACTAAAATGAAACAACGCAATGCTGACATCAAAAAGGGAACATTTACCCTTTCGAATCATGAATGATGGGAAACAGTGTATAATGTCGAGCAAAATCCATGGGTAAGATTACTCTCATATGGCTTTGTGCTCATCCAGGGGATCATGATAATTGTTTTAATCATACTACTAATATGTGTGAAGCAGACCCTGAAGAAAATCAATCGTAGACACCGGACCATAGAAACCACAACTTTGCTCAGAGCAAAATAAGATCGGTGTGAGGACTCGAGAGCCGGAATCTCTCAGCCTCAAGGCGGGGACTGTACTAACTATATTTAGTTTTCACACAAATGTATGAGGAATTCAAAGGATTAGGCTTAACGGGGTTCTGGGTGAGAAATAACAGGAACCAGCCCTAGTGCAGTAATACTTGGGGTTAAATACACACAACCATGCTACCTGAAGCAAAAACAGTGAAACAAAGGATGGGCCTGTATGTCCAAATACGTTGCTAAGCAACTACATTCCAGAATCGAGGAAGAACGATTGATGGGCCCCTAAAAATGCTGATAAGGGAACCACCTATAAGTGGTTTAAATTTGCTGCAGTGAAAAGGGGGGGGGGCAGGGGTTAACTCAGTGTATAAGTAGCCAGCCCCTACTCAGACTCAGGGTAGAGGAGAAAGAAAGTAGAAGCAAGAGGAGCGAGAAGCGGACACACCTTCTACCCAGAACGGAATGGATAATATAATTCTTGTTCTGTACTGTTAACTACTACATGGACACTTGCATGTGTTGATCCTTGTGTGAATTTAATAAAGTATCACAATATTCAATTGGAGTCAAGTCGAATCATGCTGACAAACTCGAATCGTTCTGACAGGTGGCCAAGGGAGCAATAGACTTCCCATTGCCTAATGGACATTCCAGCAACTTGGTTCAGCAACTGCTGCACTTATATATCTGCATACAAGGGGAATAGTTCATCACCTGGGTAGGTGATGGCTACGTCTAGCAAACAGTTCCACAGACTGGAGAAATGGCATTTGGTACTTTGCTGCTGGTATTTTGTAAAGACATTTTGGATTGATACAGAATGTTCAGCTGCAACTATAGCAGCTCTTGTGTTTTTGGCATAAACGTGAAGGTCTGGTTTAAGCGCTGCCATGCTGCTACTTGAGCTGCAATCTTCTAGCCTGGCTAATAAACTAGCTGCACCTATTGAATGTCCTTGATGCTGACACGGAGCAGCACATTCTCATCAAAACCACTGGTCTCCATGACTTGGACTGTATTGAATTCAGGAGCAAGAGTTTTTTTCTTCTCCAGCCTACCAAACAGGGATACAATATTCCATCACTGGGCAGATACAAATGATATAGTATACAAATACAAACTATGTAGCATACAGATACAAACTATGTAGAATACAGATACAAACTCTGTAGAACACAGATACAAACTATGTAGCATACAGATACAAACTCTATAGAATACAGATACAAACTCTGTAGAACACAGATACAAACTATGTAGAATACAGATACAAACTCTATAGAACACAGATACAAATTATGTACAACACAGATACAAACTATGTAAAACACAGATACAAACTCTATAGATTACAAATACAAACTCTGTAGAACACAGATACAAACTATGTAGAATACAGATACAAACTCTATAGAACACAGATACAAATTATGTACAACACAGATACAAACTATGTAAAACACAGATACAAACTCTGTAGAACACAGATACAAACTATGTAGCATACAGATACAAACTCTATAGAATACAGATACAAACTCTATAGAACACAGATACAAACTATGTAGCATACAGATACAAACTATGTAAAACACAGATACAAACTCTATAGAATACAGATACAAACTCTATAGAATACAGATACAAACTCTGTAGAACACAGATACAAACTATGTAGAATACAGATACAAACTCTATAGAACACAGATACAAATTATGTACAACACAGATACAAACTATGTAAAACACAGATACAAACTCTGTAGAACACAGATACAAACTATGTAGCATACAGATACAAACTCTATAGAATACAGATACAAACTCTATAGAACACAGATACAAACTATGTAGCATACAGATACAAACTCTATAGAATACAGATACAAACTCTGTAGAACACAGATACAAACTATGTAGAATACAGATACAAACTCTATAGAACACAGATACAAATTATGTACAACACAGATACAAACTATGTAAAACACAGATACAAACTCTGTAGAACACAGATACAAACTATGTAGAATACAGATACAAACTCTATAGAACACAGATACAAATTATGTAGCATACAGATACAAACTCTATAGAACACAGATACAAACTATGTAGCATACAGATACAAACTATGTAAAACACAGATACAAACTCTATAGAATACAGATACAAACTCTATAGAACACAGATACAAACTATGTAGCATACAGATACAAACTCTATAGAACACAGATACAAACTATGTAGCATACAGATACAAACTATGTAAAACACAGATACAAACTCTATAGAATACAGATACAAACTCTATAGAATACAGACACAAACTATGTAGAACACAGATACAAACTATGCAAATAGTAATGGTTCTTGAGGATTTCCACTCTTCTTTGCATGTCCCAGTATAACTTGGATGTGATTACCAAGCAGATGCTGTTCTGAAATGAAGGATGAGGCACTTTGTTAGGGCAGAATACAGAAAGACTTACTCTGCAACTGATCTGTGATATAACTGACATCAAAGCGCTTTTTTATATATTTGGGCATGGCAACAGGTAGAAGTCAGAGGGAATTGTAACAGACATAGTTGCTTTGGAGCAAAGAAAGACTTGTAGAAATTGTACTGGGCAATCAAGAGGCAGCACATTTCCCATTGTCTAATGAACATTCCAGCAACCTTAGTTTAGCACTTCTGGCTATCTCTGCATTTATACTTCTGAATATATTGATGCAGGGTTGTGTGGATGCTGTGGCCTTCTGGTTGGTTTGTAACAGTTAGGGAGGAGAGATTGTGAGACAACATGACGGTTTATCTTTCTTGATGGAGTTGTTAACTAAGTCTTCTCAGTATTTAGAGATAACCCACCATTTGTCTACCTACTGTTCAATTTTGTCTGTATCTGTCTGCAGTGGTTCAGCTGCTTTTAGACAGTAGTGTGATGAGCTACTGTGAATAAGTAGCCATGATGTGGAGATGCCGGTGATGGACTGGGGTGTACAAATGTAAGGAATCTTACAACACCAGGTTATAGTCCAACAGTTTTATTTGAAAATCACAAGCTTTCGGAGGCTTTCTACCTGACGAAGGAGAAAGCCTCCGAAAGCTTGTGATTTTCAAATAAAACTGTTGGACTATAACCTGGTGTTGTAAGATTCCTTACTACTGTGAATAAGAAATAGCAGCAGGAGTAGACCATACAGCCCCTCGAGCCTGCTCTACCATTCAATAAGATCATGGCTGATCTTCGACCTCAACTCCACTTTCCCGCCTGTGGTTCGATATCTAACACTAGATACATAACCAGCATGTCATAACATGAAGGAAGACAGCTCACTCTATTAAGAAATAAAAGGGTATGTGTAAACAGGAAAGCATTTTAATGGGCAACTTCAAACAACCAAATATATGCCCATATGGTTCAGAATTCAAATTGTTAAAGGTAATGCATGACTGATTCATGAACCAGTGCGTCAGGGAAACCACAAAATGCAGTTCACATCTTGATCTGGTAGTGGTAAATAGCCCAGAGAACAAACAGGGAACAGAAGTCGCGGCATCCCGATGAGGTAATGACTACTGAATGATCCAGTTCGACATAATCTGGGTTTCAGAAATACTGAGGACCAGGAGCCGGGAATGTCATTTCAAAAGGGTTAACTTCCAGGAAATGAGGGATCATCTTAAACAAATTGATTGGCAGGGTTTGTTCAGAAACACTTCAGTAGAGAACAAGTGCAATACCTTTGAAGGCATGACACAATATCTATGATCAAATGTAAGCTAAATAAGTATGACTCTAAACGGATGAACAAGAATATCAGAAATGAAATAAGGAATCATAGAATCATAGAAAGGTTACAGCACGGAAGGAGGCCATTCGGCCCGTCGAGTCCGTGTTGTCTCTATGCAAGAGCAATCCAGCTAGTTCCACTCCCCTGCCCTATCCCTGTAGCCCTGCAAATTTTTTCCTTTCAAGTACTTATCCAGTTCCCTTTTGAAGGCCATGATTGAATCTGCCTCCACCACCCCCTCGGGCAGTGCATTCCAGATCCTAACCACTCGCTGTGTAAAAAAGTTTTTCCTCATGTCACCTTTTGCCAAATCTACGCCCTCTGGTTCAGGAAACAGAATAACTCTATAAATCACATTGTAAGAAAGGTGAAGGAGCTCACCAAAATGAATATTAGAACTTGGGCCTGCTTGTTGGGCCAAGTCCCAACCATCTTTAGCTGCTTCATCAATGACCTTCTCTCCATCATAAAGTCAGAAGTGGAGCTGTTCGCTGATGATTGCACAGTGTTCAGCTCCATTCGCAATTCCTCAGATAATACAGCAAGACATGGACAACATCCAAGCTTGGGCTGATAAGTGGCAAGTAATGTTCACGCCAGACGCTGAGCTGGGCTAGTGCAAGTGTTGTTAGGCCATAATTCATGAAAGAGAGTTCCCTCCACTCGATATTTCCAGGAAAAATTACCTAGCAAGTAAATAAAAAATTTAAATTGTTTGTAAAATGCAAAAGTCTAAACTTAAAATTGTGGACATGCAGCAAGTGTTCCTCAAGTACAGAATCTTTAGGGCAATATGAAGGATTCCCGGATTTCAGTTTGTGAAATGAAGGTGGATTGTTCATTTATAGCCAATGGCTTCTGTACATACAACAGACCAGTCAGGTCTCACTCATTGGGGTAGATCTTGACTTTGTGTGATAGTGTAAAGCGGGTGATAGTGAGTCGGTATAGATTGAGAGAGATGTAAAACGGGCTGACGACTTGCTATACACTATCGCACAAAGTCAAGATCTACCCCATTGTGAGTACATCTCACTCATTTTGGTTTAAAAATGTAACACGTTTTAATATATCACTTCTAAAAAATATGTACAGCTCCATTTAGAAAGGTTTGCAATCGCTAACACTCTTGGCAGCTCCACACACTTTCGTAAAGACTGAAACCCCCAGTTAACCTTTCTGAGTTCAGGTCCACATGAGATACAACCTCTGTCTTCAAGCTTGCTGCTATGCCCCATTCCACTTCAAAATCACTTTGAGGAAATCAGATTCAAAATTCTGCAGCAATTACAGAACAGCAAATTCTTGGGGATTAAAAATAGGCCAGACTCTGGGTTGCTAGGTTACACCATAGTGGTCATACTTTAATAACAAATTTTACAATGTTTTGGCAGTGCCTTGAAGAGCTATATTTGTCCTGGCCCAAATAAAACTTTTGAAGAAATGTAATTTTATTGTTGTTTTGAATAGGAATGTGACAATCAAAGGTTAATAAAACAGCCCATTCATCACGGCCATTTTACATCTTCCTGCATCCACCCTGTTACACTGGGGCCAAAATTCCACTGGTCTTTCACCGTTACCCTGCTGAAGGTCTGGTGGAGCCCCCAGGAAAATGATGGAGACCCAGTTGTGTTTGGTCTCCTCCGTTATCAGGAGCTTCCTCTTTGCCTTCCACCTGCCCCTTGCAAGGCAACTGATGGTGAAGGGGCAGAACCAGGGGCGGAGCCTCCTTAAAAAAGGAGTCCCCTCCCTTAGACCTGGAAGGGAACCCGTCATTGTCGTGACATATGTGGGCCTCACCAGTAGGGTCCAGGTCTGGCAAGCAGCCAGGACTCCTGAAGAATATAAAAATTAATTTAAAGTAAAAATAGTGCAGATTAGTCCCCTTGTTCATGGAGCCGATAGGACCATCGCCTGGGTTAGGGGACCCTGGGCACCTCCCCTCCCCACGGTGGGCAGGCATCGGAGTTTTCAGCGGACAATGGCGGGTGGGTATTAGAGGCGTGCTAACTCTGGCACTCTCTTCAGCTGCAGGGAAAGTGTGGAGGAGAAGTGCGCTGAGAAAAGGCCACAGGAATGTTGGACAGCACGGAAGTGCCATCTCTGAGCAGCGTGATCTGAGGCAGAGGAAGGCAATGTGGCATCGGGCAAAGCAGTACGGTGTGCAGCAGGGTGAGGTAGTGTGGGACGACACGGTGCAAAACATCACGCAAGGCAACATGAACTGGCAACATGAGAGGAAGTGAACAGTTGTAGCATGGTAGCACTTTTCTTGACCTCAGGATGTCGCAAGCACTTTACAACCAATGAAATACCACTGAAATGTAGTTACTGTTGTAACGTAGGAAAGGCCAATTTGCGTACAGCAAGGTCCCACAAACAGCAATGAAATAAATGACCAGATAATCTGTTTTAGTGATATCGGTTGAGGGATAAATATTGGCCTGGACACTGGGTAGAAATCCCCTGCTCTTCTTCTACATCCACCTGAGAGGGCAGACGGGGCCTCGGTTTAACGTCTCATGCAAAAGACGGCACCTCCAACAGTGCAGCACTCTCTAAGTACTGCCTAGATTTTTTTGCCCAACTCTCTGGAGTGGGACCCACAACTTTCTGACTCAGAGGCGAGAGTGCTACCCGCTGAGCCACGGCTGCAGCATGGACAGTGCCACATAATGCCGCAGTGTGGGCTGGCTCACGATGCAGCACCATACATCAGAGCTAAACAGAGCAGGGCTGAGAGTCTTAAGAGAACTGAAAAATAATTTAGAAATAGAAACAAATGTGATATAATTATTTTTATCATTGTTGCTTCATAGTACTTTTTAAGTCAGACGTGCACAGCGTGACGTGTAGAGATTAAAGCACACAGTCTATCGGTACTGCAGTTGAAGCTTTATTTGCAACAACTACAAAAATCACTAATGATGCAAAAATTACTTCTAGCGTATCCATAAATAGGAACACTTCCCCAGTCTGGAGTTGCCGGGATTGTGGCGGATTCCAGGTCCTGGGTGGGTTGAGTACAAAGTTCACATCGTTGCTGCGGAGTCTGTGTGGTGTCATTGTAGCCAGGTCAGGATCTGACTTCCCCTGCAGACTCTGGGTTGGTTTTCCTGTGTGTCTCCAAACTGGTTGGTGGTTCTACATACTTCCTTTTATACTTGCACATCGCACAAGTGAAAAGTCCAGAAAGAGTGAATTTGGTCAGATCATTTTTTATGTGTACGTCGGCAGGAAAACCACCAATGAGATGCAGAAGCTAAAATGGGTATATATCTTTATATATAGAAAAAATTTAATTATATCCAACATTTATAACTTAGCTCAGAGGGCAGATAATTCTTTCCCAGCACTTTCAGGCAACAATTTGGGTGCATGGCACTAGAAGTGAGCTGGGACCACAACCTCTGAGCTTCCTGTCAGGCCTAATTTAAATATGACTGGCACTCACTGGGTGCATGTGGAGGCACTCTGTTGCATGCAGGTCAAGAGTGAAGAAGAAGTGCAGGCATTTCCACGGCCTCAAAGGCACCAGTACCATTGAAAAGGCAAAGTTCAGTAAAAGCCCCCTGCCAGATAGAGATTTATCAGTTTATTAACTGTTTATTGAAGCTGGAAACATGACAGCTGCGTTTGAATAATTGAGAGTGTTGTATTCCATTCACAACCTCAGGATGTCTGAAAGCGTTTAACAGCCAATGAAATACTGTTGAAGTCTGGTCACTGTTGTAACGTAGGAAATGCGGCAGCCAATTCGCGCACAGCAAGGTTCCATAAACAGCAATGTGATAAGGACCTGATAATCTGTTTTAGTGATATTGGTTGAGGGATAAATATTGGCCAGGCCACCGGGGAGAACTCCCCTGCTCTTCTTCGAAATAGTGTCACGGGATCTTTTACATTCACCTGAGAGGGCAGACAGGACCTCAGTTTAACATCTCATCTGAAAGTCGGCACCTCCGACAGGGCTGCACTCCCTCAGCGCTACGCTGGAGTGTTAGTCGAAATTTTGTGCTCAAGTCTCTGGAGTGGGACTTGAACCCACAACCTTCTGACTCAGAGGTGAGAGTGCTACCCATTGAGCCACAGCTGACACTCACTGTATGGTTGGGGGAGGGACAATTTTTGCACTGGAATGGAGAAATAATTATTACTTTGTCTAAGAGACAGAAAGCAGAGAGCAGTGGTGAAAGGTTGTTTTTCAGACTACAGGGAAGAATGAGGAGAGGCAATATAAACTAAATGGTACCATTTTAAACGGGGTGCAGGAACAGAGAGACCTGGGGGCTTATGTACCCAAATCTTTGACGGTGGCAAGATAAGTTGATAAGACTGTCATAAAAGCATATGGGATTCAAGACTTTATAAATAGAAGCAAGGAAATTATGCTACATCTTTATAAATCACTGGTTAGGCCTCAGCTGGAGTATTGAGTCCAATCTGGGCACTACACTTTAGGAAGGATGTCACAGCTTGGGGAGGGTGCAGACGAAATTCACTAGAATAATAGCAGGGGTGAGGGACTTCATTTTACGTGGAGAGACTAGAGAAGCTAGGATTGTTCTCCTTAGAGCAAAGAAGATTAAGTGGAGATTTAATAGACGTGTTCAAAATTATGAAGGGCTTTGATAGAGTAAATAAGGAGAAACTGTTTCCGCTGCCAGGAGGGTCGGCAACCACACGATACAGATTTAAGGTAATTGTCAAAAGATGCAGAGGAGAGATGAGGAGAAATTTTTTTTACACAATGAGTTGTTATGATCAGGGGCGCACTACCTGAAAAGGTGATGGAAGCAGATTCAATAGTAACTTTCAAAAGGAAGTTGGTTATATACATGAAAAGGAAACATTTGCAGGGAAGGAGCAGGGGAGTGTGATGAATTGGATAGCTCTTTCAAAAAGCCAGCACAGACACGATGGGCTGAATGGCCTCCTTCTCTTCTGTAAGATTCTATGATTCTAATGGTCTCAGGCCTCACCCTTCAGGCACAGGGATTGCACCCTGTGCCCCCCACACGTCCAAAAATGGACGTGCCTCCAAATTTCAATTCTCCCCCACCCCAGACTCTAGGGGATCCATAAATGATCAAATTTCTACCTATTATCAAAATTCTTCATATTTGTTGACTTTTTTTTATTCGTTCATGGGATGTGGGCATCACTGGCGACGCCAGCATTTATTGCCCATCCCTAATTGCCCTTGAGAAGGTGGTGGTGAGACACCTTCTTGAATCGCTGCAGTCCGTGTGGTGAAGGTTCTCCCACAGTGCTGTTAGGTAGGGAGTGCCAGGATTTTGACCAGCGACGATGAAGGAACGGCGATATATTTCCAAGTCGGGATGGTGTGTGACTTGGAGGGGAACGCGCAGGTGGTGTTGTTCCCATGTGCCTGCTGCTCTTGTCCTTCTAGGTGGTAGAGGTCACAGGTTTGGGAGGTGATGTCGAATAAGCCTTGGCGAGTTGCTGCAGTGCATCCTGTAGATGGTATACACTGCAGCCACAGTGCGCCAGTGGTGAAGGGAGTGAATGTTTAGGGTGGTGGATGGGGTGCCAATCAAGCGGGCTGCTTTGTCCTGGGTGGTGTCGAGCTTCTTGAGTGTTGTTGGAGCTGCACTCATCCAGGCAAGTGGAGAGTAATCCATCACACTCCTGACTTGTGCCTTGTAGATGGTGGAAAGGCTTTGGGGAGTTAGGAGGTGAGTCACTCGCCGCAGAATACCCAGCCTCTGACCTGCTCTTGTAGCCACAGTATTTATATGGCTGGTCCAGTTAAGTTTCTGGTCAATGGTGACCCCCAGGATGTTGATGGTGGGGGATTCAGTGATGATAATGCCATTGAACGTCAAGGTTACACTCTCTCTTGTTGGAGATGGTCATTGCCTGGCACTTGCCTGGTGCGAATGTTACTTGCCACTTATCAGCCCAAGCCTGGATGTTGTCCAGGTCTTGCTGCATGCGGGCTCGGACTGCTTCATTATCTGAGGGTTTGCGAATGGAACTGAACACTGTGCAATCATCAGCGAACATCCCCATTTCTGACCTTATGATGGAGGGAAGGTCTTTGATGAAGCAGCTGAAGATGGTTGAGCCAAGGACACTGCCCTGAGGAACTCCTGCAGCAATGTCCTGGGGCCGAGATGATTGGCCTCCAACAACCACTACCATCTTCCTTTGTGCTAGGTATGACTCCATTATTAGCAGGTTATTTCAGATGCTGCAAACCCTTCTGTTCCTTTGGGCAGCTGGCAGTGTTTTTCAGAAGTTAGGACAGTGGGTTCCTCAAGTAGTCATCGATATTTGCAGAAAATCCCCACAGCGAAAAATTTGGAAAGATCTGTTGTGTAGTCCGAACCACTCCACTGCAATTTTAGGGTTACCTGTTGAAGTCCCCCGGACTCCAAACAGTGCTGTCTCATTGTCTTTTTTGCACTGTGTCGCTGACTCCTGACTCTATAGCCCTAGTTAGATCTACCCTTTCCAATCAGCTTCCCCCAAGAATTTGTGGAAAATAAGCCATTCTGAGAAATCATTGGGTACATTCACTGATCCCATCATCTCAAGGTGGGGTGTGCTCGAAGGGAATGAGGGTTACCACAGTGTTGTAGCCCTATTTCAACATGAACACGTATCGAGAGCAGCTTCCTCACATAGGAATTGGTGAATTTACCATCATGTACGCTCTTAGGTTATTGCAGGGCAAATTTTTAAAGATTTGTTCTCTCTTTTTGAATTATTGTGCATGTGGCTCTATTGGTGTTTTGTAATGGTGATATGCTCAGATAGCTTTATACCCACATCATGGCCTAGCCACATCTATGTGGAGCACAAAGGATTTTTTTTTTTTATTCGTTCATGGGATGTGGGCATCACTGGCAGGGCCGGCATTTATTGCCCATCCCTAATTGCCCTTGAGAAGGTGCTGGTGAGCCACCTTCTTGAACAACTGAGTGTCTTGCTAGGCCATTTCAGAGGGCAATTAAGAATCAACCACATTGCTGTGGATCTGGAGTCACATATAGGCCAGACCGGGTAAGGACGGCAGGTTTCCTTCCCTAAAGGACATTAGTGAACCAGGTGGGTTTTTAACGACAATCCGGTAGTTTCATGGCCACCATTACTGATACTAGTATTTTTTTTTAAATTCCAGATTTTTATTTAATTAATTGAATTTAAATTCCCCCCGCTGCTATGGCGGGATTTGAACTTATGACTCTGGATTTTAGTCCAGGCCTCTGGATTACTAGTCCAGTAACATAACCACTATGCTACCGTACCCTACTCTTGAATAAGTTCCCTTTATGGGGAGGCCCTCCAATCTCAGCACAATTTCTTTTCCTTCCTCCCCTTCTGTTACCAATTGTCACGTCTGCCTCGTTCTTTGTAATGTGCATATTTTGCTTTAGCTTGGTATTAATCTTTGAACTGCATTTCTCCTTCATTGTCATTTATGTTTACATTCCCATTTGTATTCTATAATTTATAGATGTCTATGTCACGTGGTACGTGGGATCGTGAACAACTACTAGCCCTGTGGTGATTCCCCATCTTTGACGATTTTGCTGTATTGAAAGGATGCCTGATATAGCCGTGCTCAGCTTTCAGACTTCACGTAAATCAAACCCTGGGCTGAATTTTTAACTTTGCAGTGGCAGATCGGCAGCCCGTTGTAAATCCTGCCTGCTTTTCATTTCCATTGATAAAAATCGGAAGAGATGTAAAAAGGGCTGCCAATTCATACGAACAAACGTACAAACAATGACAGACAGGAAAAGAACCTCTGATCGATCCAGCCTGTCCCACACAATCGTGATACCTTGTGCATCACAATATATACACACCCCACCCCGCCCAAAACCATGTGACCTCCCAGGAGAGGAGAAAAACCAGATAAAAACACATTCGCTATCTCCCGTTTTATGTTATCGCACAAAGTCAAAATTACCCCCTTTGTCTTTTCCATTATGATGGACCTGTTGTTTGCTTTCAGCATTTTCTGTTTTTATTTCCGATTTGTAGCAGTTGCAGTTTCTTTTTATTCATAAATTATTTATGTTTGTTAACCAAACCCTTATGCTGAGTTTATGGACATGGTGAGTTTGTTTAAATTGCCTGAGATGTGGACAGCTGATTCAAATGTGTCCCTCTTTTCTCTGAATAAGCTTTAAATAAACAGTTTTAAAAAGAGAATATATTAATGGCACATGACTATCTCCCCTAATCCATTTGACTGAAGCAGCCTGACGCTTTTACTCATGCTTAGAATTTTGCCGCAAGTCTTTACCTCAGGTATGCGGCTCACAACTGAAAATCTCAGACAGGAGATTTATCCATGGTTGACAGCATTGTAAACATCATGCCCATTTCCCCACCTCCAAGCTCGACCTGCAGCAAACTTCCAAGAATCCCGCCCTCGAATAGAGCTAACCCTGACCCTAACCACAGAACTAACTGCACACACTCCTGTGCAATCTGAAAAGTCAATAGGAAATTCAGAAGAAACTTCTTCATCCAGAGAATGGTTAGAATGTGGAACTCGCTACCACAAGGAGTAGTTGAGGCAAATAGCATAGATATATTTAAGGGAAAGCTAAACAAATACATGAGGAAGAAAGGAATAGAAAGCTATACTGAAGAGGGATGGGAGGAGGCTCATGTGGAGCATAAATACCAACATGGACCAGTTGGGCCAAATGGCCAGTTTCTGTGCTGTACGTTCTATGTAAGTCCCATGATTCATCAAGAAACAAGGAGGAGAATACATATCAGAGATGAGCAAAAATCATCTGAAGCTGTAGCACATCCCATCGTGGCATCCAATTCTATTTTGAAAAACTCCAGGGGTAAATGTTCTCTGCTTGCTATTTGTATCCAAATTGTAAGAGTGAGTGTAAAGAGAATGAGCCGGAATTTGCTAGAGTGGGTCATCTCATAGTGTACCCTGTTAGTTAGACTTTCGCCTGTATCCTTCAGCTCAAAATTTCTTTGCGCTGTAAGTTGCTGGACGTGCGAGCTGATAACAGCGAATTGAGGGCAACAGGCCATCTGGGACCTTGGTGAACGAAGGGACCAACAGTGTATCTCCTTAATCAATCAGATTAAAGGATTGAGAAATAAACAGAGGAAGGACTGAGAAGGAGACTGAATTAGAGTGGGTGAATTCAATGTCAAATCAGATACAGAAAGAGAAATAAAGAGAGGGAAAGAAAGATTGGATTAAAAATTTGACATTTTTAAAATCTCCAACAATTCAATACCTGAAGGAGTGAGACTCTACACTTGTAATAGTGCACTTTCTGGGCCAGAGAGGTTGATTGGCAGTCATTAACAAGTATCACATCATTGAAAGGATACTTATGCTATTAATTACTAGGCTTAACTTTCTGTGGCAAGTTTAATGGGGAATTAATGTGCAAATGCAGCAACTTCATGAAAATCACGGGGAGATTAAGCATGAGATACTGTTGTCGCAAAGCTAACGGCGATTCGCAATTCACAGGGTATCTCTTCCTCACCACAAGTTACTGGCCGATTTGCACATTAGAAACGGTATACATCGTTTACACGCCATTACTTTTTCAGCAAATTCCATCCCAAACATGTTTGCGATTTCACTACAGTGAGGAGAGGAAATCTCCCCCCTTATTTTGCCTCTATTACTTGCTTGTTGGACTATTCCAAACTTAAAGAATAAAGGAAAATGCTTTAAAAAAAAATTACTTACTTAAAAATATATCCACTCCTTTTAAGAAGTTTGCTTCAGCAGGTGAGTCTCGCCCAAAGACATATAATTCGACCAGGTACCATTTTTCAAGGATTTACATATTTTAATATGGCCATGCATGCCGTGCATATTTTTTGTACTATAAACAGAAACTGCTGGAAACACTCAGCAGGTCGGGCAACATCTGCGGAGAAAGAAACGGAGTTAACAGAGTTTCAGGTCGGTAACCAGATGCTACCTGATCTGTTGAGTATTTCTAGTTTTTATTAAAATTTCCAGCACTCTCAGTATTTTGCACATTGAGTACCTTGTAGAAAATATTCATTTATTTTCACAACAGTAATCCTTTATGTGAAGCACTTCAGGACATTTTGAGGTCATAAGTTACATAAATACAAGTTATTTATTAACTATTTTATCTTTACTTTTAGTGCCATTTCAATATTTTGGAGTTTTAACTTCCTCTTTTATCAGTTCTTTCATTGCTGCGATACTGGGAGAATTTATTAGCATATAGTTAACACCTTTAGCTATAATCATCTCTGGGGTCCTCATTGCATTTCCAATATCCTCTTTATCCTGCAAATTATTATACTTCTCCCAAGGTTCTCACCCTCCTCTTTTCTGGACAATTTACATAGTTTGTTTTCATTTTTTATTCCCATCTTATTTGGCCTAGTCATCCATTTTGAAGAATCCTTATTTGGCATATATTTTGTTTTTGTCGTGTGTATATCTATACTGTTTTTAGGAAAGTACTGCAAACAGAAAAAAACATTACTCTCCATAAGGAAACTTCCAAAGTTCCAATTTAGCTGGCATGTTTTGCTCATTGTACAACATGCTTATTACTTACCTCCTCCGCCCAAGCTCAAGTATTCACCTGCCCCATCCAAAAAGAAACTCATCCAATGCTCGGAACTAAAACACCAAGAGCTATTACACTGAACTTACAGCACAGAAACAGGCTATTCGGCATATCAGGTCTATGGCAGTGTTTATGCTCCATACAAGCTTCCTCCCGTCCTACTTCATCTCACCCTATCAACATATCCTTCCATTTGAAATGCCTTAGCAATTATTAACTTCATAAAATCAACCAGATCTGACATCCAGATAAATCTAAGGAGTGATTCAAATGCCTCAACATCAAAGGGTGGCTTTGTTATATTGTTTAGTTCGAGTTACTTAGAACTCATCTTGACTTACAGTATTTTTGGTTGCTCAACTGTAGATTAATATCTGTCAGTCTTTATCAGCATTTGTTTATGTTTCAATATGACTCAGGAGCAGACAGAGTCAAGAACCAGACATATTTGATTTAATTTATCTACTTTGTCATTCATAATGCAGTATTATTCTTCGGTCACCTTCAGCACTTCGCCCTCTCAAGTGCAATTTGGGTCCCTTCAGCCGATCGATGGCTTTGATCCTTCTGTTCCTCGTCCAGGTTGACCAGTCAACCTGCCTCCTCATTCCTGGCTCGCCGCTGGCTGACGACAGCAATTTCACCTATTTTCCTTGAACTTTAATAATCCACTTGTTTATGACAGATATTCGTACTGCTGCATGTTTTCCTTCCTTCTTCTTGGCCCTTTTTTTTCAGGTGATTTTATTTTATTCCAAATTCAAATGATAGAAAACATTGTGAAACATTTCTAAAAATGTTACTTCCACCACGAGAGCAAGCATTAAAGAAACACATTAACAGATATCAGCATATCGGCTACAATATGGAACAGCTGTGAGTGCCTAATATGCTCTCTCTTAGCCTGCTGACCTCCTTCAAAATGTAATTGTAAATGTAATTAACCTCACAGAAATTCATTTGTGACTTTTCAAACCCAAGTGAAATGGACCTCAGCCACCCCATAAAATATCATACATTGGAAGAGGAGTGAGAATTTTCCAGAATGCCCCTTGACGTGGGAGTGCATCATAGCACCATATATTAGAGGGCACCACAGAATGGCAGGATGTGGGCTCAGGCATGGGGCTCCTCATCCCCGCCATGGTGATCTGGGAAAACATCGAGCAAGGAGGCAGACGCTTTCCCCAATCAGAGATTATGCAAGGGAGGTGCTGTTGTGTGCTCGCCTCTACAGCTGGTTTCAGTGTCAGGATTGGCAATTAAATAGTACAGGTTATTAAACTTTCAGGAAGGAAATGGAGAGAAGAAAAGGAGGGAGTTTGTGGTGTTAATTGGAGTCAATGTTATTGTACTAGAGTGTAAGGATTTAAATGGAGAAGTGATCCAATCAGAATTCCTTTCACTTGATATGAGGAATAGCCAGGGATCAGTTACATTATTGGGAAAATATTATACAAACAATGGAAAGGAAATTGAGGATGAAGTTTGTAGACCAACTAGAGAGGTGTGTACTAGCAATAGAGATATAGTTGTAGGAGATTTTAATTATCAAAAAATAGACTGACTAATAAAAATGTTTGGTGAGAAAAGGGAGGTATTTTTGCAGTGTCTCCAGGACTGTTTCCTCAGTCAATATTTTGCTGCTCTAACAAAGTAGGAGGCACTAGTTAGCCAGTTTTGGTCAATGAAACGGAGCAAGTAGGTGATCTAAAGGTAGAAGAACATTTCTGAAACAGTGTCCACAATATAATTAGGTTCAGTATAAGAGTGGGAAAAAAATAGAAAAGTTGACGACTTGACTGCAATGAAAGAAAATTATACTGAGTTAAAAAGGGACCTTGTCGAGAGCAAATGGAAGGAAAAATTGGAAAATAGAACCATGGATCAGCAGTGAGAAGTATTCAAACAGGAGGCGGATAGGGAACAAATCAAGTGTATTACAATGTCGAATGGACTGTGTCAAAAGCTGGAGCTCCATGAGTGAATAAAAGATTCAATCAAATCTGAAACTAAAAAAAATCATTTAACACTTTCAAGGTATATAATAAAAACAAGAGCCAGGAGCAATATAAAGAATATAGGAAAGAGAGATTAGACAGGCTATGAGGAAGTATTAGAGAAAATTAGCAAAAGATATAAAGATATAAAGGGTAACAAAAAGACTTTCTTTAGACACATTAGCAGTAAGAGGATAGTCGAAGTAGGGCTACTAAGAGGTGAAGGAGGTCTTGTATGCAAATACGATCAATGACGGATGGGAAAAGACCCTCTGGTCCATCTAGCCTGTCCCACACAATTGTGATACCTTGTGTATCACAACATACACACTCGCCACCCCACCCAAAACCATGTTATCTCCTGAGAGTGGCGAAAAACCAGATAAAAACCCAGACCAATTTGAGGGGATCAATCTGGGAAATTCTTCTCTGACCCCTTTGGTGATCGAAATTAGTCCAGGAGATCCCTCTGGCCCTGATAATTCTATGCATTACCTACCTTTTGTAAGAGGTGGTCTCACCCCAGCCAGAGTAGAGAACAAGGAAGTGCTAGAAATATATATTAAAAGTCTTGCATAGAGTGCACACTATGATAAGTGTCACACTTACTTCCTATGACACTTTCCTTTGTCGATTGCCTCAAAGTAAAACAGCAAATCAGAACCAAGAAATAGAAAACATGAGCTATGCTATGGGTGATCTGCTTCTACTAGATAGGTACTTTGCCTCAATTTTCAGTGGAGGTGGACATTGGGGCTGCAGAACTACCAGAAGTGTGGAACAGTTGGTGGAGATTATACAAAGTAATATGGTACAAACAACATAGACAAATCATCAGGATTTGATGATTGACAGCTGAGGATCCTGAAGGAAGCTTGGGTAGAAATAGCAGAGGCTCTGACTATAATTTTCTAAAATCCTATGAAAGGAAAATTGTGCCAAAGGACTAGAGGATGACAAATGTCACTTCCGTCTTCAAATAAGGAGACAGAAAAAAGCCAGAAGATTATCGACCAGTTAGTCTTACTTTAGTTGCTAGTAAACTACTAGAAACTACAATACAGGGTCAAATTACCAAGTACTGGGAGAAACATGAGCTAATTAGGGCCAATTAACATGGATTTCCAACAGGCAAGTTGTGCTGGGCCAACCTTAAACAGTCTACTCCTCTTAATTCAAAGTTGATTAATTTTAAGTTTTAAGCACTAAGTTTTAACTTAGTGTTATTTACATTGCTTAATTTGAACTACTGGATCATTTTCATTTTTAGTATTAAAAACTTTTGAGTTGTTAGAAGCAGACTGTAGAATTCTTTGAAGAAATAATGGAGAAATAGATGAGGATAACATTCATGCATAAAACAGTTTAGTAAGAGGGATATGGAGTAGAGGAAGAAAATCAAATAGACTGGATATAAACAAGGAAATAACTGAAGTGAAAGTAGGAGGTATCTTAAACAATAATGGGAGAAGGAGTAAAAAAAAAAGGTTAGAATCCATGTATTGCAATGCACAAAATGTGGGAAATAAACTGGGGAAACTGGAAGCAATTATTTTACAGGAAGATCTAGACAATAGCATTAACAGAAACCTAGCTGCAAACTGGACAAGAATGGAAAATAAAAATATCAGGATATTGTATATAGGGGGATAGAAAAGATGTGAAAGGAGGCAGGGTGGCAATATCAGTTAAAAAGGGAATACTTATTGATAGTGTGATATTGGTTAGAGAGGGTTGATGTAGACAGGGAAGGGATACAGACAGAGTTAATAATGGATCGAGCGCAAAGATTAAAAAAAGGGCTTATTACATTAATACAGGTGAATTACAGACCTCCAAATAAAGAGATGAGTAGGAATAACAAAATTATTGTTCTGGAAGATTTTAATTATCCACTTATCAATTGGGATAGAGCGCAATTATATGGAGAAAATGGAATGGAATTCCTAAAATATGTTGACATTCCCAGACTAGACTACTCAAACATTTACCTTTTAATATAGGAAAAATAACCCAAGGCGCTTCTGTCTTTTGGATGAGACATTAAACCAAGGCCTCTACAGTGGATGTATAAGATCCTACAGTATTTGAAAAAGAGCAGGGGAGTTTCTCAGAGTTCTCCCAGTGCCCTGGCCAACACATATGCCTCAAAAAAAAATCACAAAAAAAATTGATTATCTACTGTTCCCAACTGGTCGAGAACGAGAGGACAGATTTAAGGCAAAAGAACCAAAGGTGACATGAGGAAAAAAATTTTTTACGCAGCGAGTAGTTATGATCTGGAATGCACTGCCTGAAAGGGCGGTGGAAGCAGATTCAATCGTGGCTTTCAAAAAAAAGTATTTGATAAATACTTGAAGTGAAAAAATTTGCAGGGCTATGGGGAAATGGGACTAACTGGATTGCTCTTACAAAGAGCTTGCACGGGCTTGATGGGCCGAATGGCCTCCTCCTGTGCTGTAACCATTCTATGATTCTACGTACAGGATTCCTTCCTCAAGCAGTACATTCAGATCCCAACAGGGGCGGAGGCGTTGCTAGATCTGGTTATGTGTAATAAAATAGATCAGGTAGATGATCTAAATGTGGGTGAGCACCTTGGGAGTAGAGGCCACAATATGAACAGGTTTAAGATCCAACTGGAAATGGATAAAGTTAGTACCAAAACTAGAACACCAGACCGAACTGGGGCAGATTTTAGAAAGATGAGGAGTGAGCTAACTAAGGTAAGGTGGAAGGAGGAATTGGCACACAAGACTGTAGAGCAACAGTGGGATATTTTTTTTAAAAGAAATTACAACAGTACAGAATAAGTATATTTGATTAAAAGGACACTACTAGCAGTTTCAGGATGGTATGGACAAAAAGTTAAAATTGAATTAGAATTGAAGAGGACACACACACACACATATATACATACATACATGTGTGAATGAGAAAATAAGGTTAAGCACAGGATAAGGAAAGCTGAGGGAACATAAGGGAAAAAAACCAAAAACATCTGAAGGAACAGTAATAAATACAGAAAATGCTGGGAAAGCTCAGCAAATCAGGCAGCATCTGTGGAGAAAGAAAGTTAATGTTTCAGGTCAAAGAACTTTTGTCAGAACTGGAAGATTTTAAAGAGTTAAAGTTTTTAAGCAAGTACAGAGCCAGGGGAAGGTGTGTCCCTTTTGTTCTTTCCTTCCCGACTTTGAGTTTTGAGGTTGAGTAGTATTTTTGGGAAACATAGGAGGGAACGCTACACTGCACCTAATTTTGCCTGGAGAGGCACCACATGCCATTGTTCTCAATGATCTCCTTTGATGGCTACAGGAAAGTAAACACATTGAATTCCCACTCCCTTAAGAGAGAAAGGGGAAGTTAGAAACTTGTTTTTTCCTCACAAAATTTTGATTTCTAGTCAGGATGGGCCATTGTATATTTTTTGGGGGGGGAAAAAAAGTTAGTACAATATCCCCATCTGCTGGTGAACAAGTTGAACTTCAGAAAGTTTTATTTCTGCTGCCTGAAAAATAACTCCTTGCACTAATATAGTGTCTTTTTGAGTATGGTAGTGTAACGGTTATGTTCCAGTAATCAGTAAAAGTGACCATGAAGCTGTTAGATTGTCAAACTCAACTGGTTCACTAATGTCCTTTACAGAAGGAAACCTGCTGTCCTTACCCGACCTGGCCTCTAGCAAGCCACTCGGTTGTATCAAACCATTAAGGCAGCGGCCCACCACCGCCTTCTCAGGGCAACTAGGGATGGGCAATAAATGCCAGTCTTGCCAACAACTCAAGAATGATTTTTTTTTTTAAAAACCTCAATGGAAGAGTTAGAGAAGAAAATAAATAACTTGCAAACCTAAAGGGATAATTTTAACCTAATTCGCCAGGTGGGAAACTGACACGATCAGATCAATTTTTTAAGCTTTTTTAATTGCAAGAGAAAATGCATGTCATAAACGGGCAGAGGAGGGATTGGGAGAGAAGAAGGGAGAAATGTTTGGAGAATGGGGTCCTGGAGAGAAAGCAGGGTGGAGTGGCACCCAAGGATGATGTAGCACAGGAGAGAAAATCGGAGCGGGGGTGCAGGGAAAGTGGTGAAAACCAAATAGGAGCAACTTAAAACAAAGACTGGTAAAGGACACGATCAGATCAGATCAGCCGCCTGAATTTACTTTCCATTGTAGTTTCCCACCGAACCAGTTAGGTTACCTTGTAAGGGGTCTTCATGCATTTTGCACTGTTAAAAGGGAATAAAGATGGTCACAGGTGGATAAATTTGAATGTAAAAATGTGAATGACTTTTCCCATACCATTTTCAGGCTATTTCGAGGTTTGAAAATGGTGCCAACCAGCCATGTTAGGAATAAGAGATTGCAAAATGAGACTTCCAATTTGGTGTGGAAATTCCAAAAGGCTAATTCAGAGTTCCAGCTTCCAATGTGAAACTGCCTCCCACTCTCTCCAGGCACCCCATGCTCCCTCTTGGCCTTGTCCTTTACCAGTCTCCGTTTTAAGTTGCTCCAGTTTGGTTTTCACCACTTTCCCCGCACTGGTTTTCTCTCCTGTGCTACATCATCCTTGGGTGCCACTCTGCCCTGCTTTCTCTCCAGGACCCCATTCTCCAAACATTTCTCCCTTGTTCTCTCCCAATCCCTCCT
The DNA here is from genome assembly GCF_035084215.1 of Heptranchias perlo. Lineage (NCBI taxonomy): Eukaryota > Metazoa > Chordata > Chondrichthyes > Hexanchiformes > Hexanchidae > Heptranchias > Heptranchias perlo. The sequence goes on from NC_090325.1 coordinate 28,998,494, forward strand.
CTGCCCTTTTATGACATGCATTTTCTCTTTGCAATTAAAAAAGCTTAAAAATTGATAGACCACACATTTGATAGCAAGGCATTACAAGATAGGCAAACAGAGGATGGTAGAAGCACAGAGCCGGGTTGGGTAGTAAAAGCAGGCAATCGTTGATGCATGGGGCTGTATAGCACTCTGGAATGCCAAAATGAGTAACCTTCAATCTTAACCCATGTATAGAAACCCTAGCTGCATAACAATGTGACACAATGGTCATAACCCAGAAAAGGGGGTTGCATTATTCTTTTGCTTGGTTTGTTGATAGTTCTGTACCTGGTGTGGTCTTGATTCGGACAACTTAATTAAAATGCTCCAGGACATTGTTTTTCTAAAAATTTAAATTTCTGTATAGCAATTATAGTTCTAATAATTTTGAAACTTTTTTTAAAAAGACATAATGCAAAGAGAAAGTATAACAAGATAGAGACTGTGAGGTTGTTTGATGTGGGATATTCATAAGTGAGATAGCTAGATACAAGAGGGGTGAAAAGCTGCAAGTCTACCTATCAATTAGTAAGCTGAGTTATGGCATTAGAAAGCAAGATACAGGAACTTACAAATGCAAATAGAAAGGAGGGGATTTTAAGGGCAAGTAATAAATTCAGTAAGACATGACCAGGCTAGCATCATTACTCAAGCAGGAACAGTCAGAGGTTGGAGCTGGAGACCTGTAGTCAGGAACAGCCTGGTTGTGACAGAAGGAAAGGGGGATACTGGATGGGTTAGGATTGGCTAAGGAAGCAAGAAAGATAGAAAACTTTGCAAAGCTACCCAAGAGATATTAGTGAACAGATACCAGGCACTGCAGAAAGTAGCAAGATCCCAGAAGGAAAGGTCACACACCAACTTTCAGTGGAACAATCCATTAGATAGTTTGTGGTTAATTATTGTCAAGATACATCATATGAGCAAATCCCAAGTGAAGAGAGTTCAAAAATAAGGTATATAATTTTACTCCAGAGCTCCAGGATTTTCCTCCAGCATGATTCGATAAGCAAGGGCAGGTACAGTTACTCATGTTTCCTGACCTGGGAGCATATACTTGAATTTGGGAGTATTTGATGGGATATATTTCATCTAATACATAGAACATACTGTGGAATCTTTGATAATAAAGTGCCTTCTATGCTGCTCTATGAATACCTTTCTGGTACCTGACTTGGGAATGCTTGATACTGCAGCTGGACCAAAAAGTGTGTTCATTCCCTCAACACTACCATCCTTTGTCTTGATAAAAAAAGGAAAAAAAAAATCACTGCTTCCAGTAAGCAAGCCAATCCCAGTGCTTCTGTTGTATAAACAACTCATTATTAAATGTTCAGACATAGTTAACTGATTGAGAATAAACAAAGAACCTTCTTGCGCCAACACCTTTGTAAATGTTATGTAGAAAATATGGTGGCTCACTAATTGTTCTGTAGATCAGTACACTATGCGGTTTGATGTTGAATCAGAGCAGAACTAAATCGTAGAGCAGAATTAAAATGTGGATTTTAATATTCCTGCTGGGGTCCTTTATGCTATTTTAAAAGCTGAGCTCATTAGGTGGGTACGCTTGTGCTGGAGACCAGAATACTTTCCATTTCAGGTACCCAACATCAGTATATTCAACAATGTGCCTCAGCCTCAGGAGCACCCGATATTCACCGGCGTATTTTTCCATTTCCTGCACCAACCATCCTGTTGGCACTACACACTGGAATTCCCTCAACTCTCAGAGAGAGGGAATCTTTCTCAATCTTCGCCTGCATCTCCTCTTTAAAACCAACTCTGACCAAACTTTTGGTCACCCCTTCTAATGAGGTTGATTTTAACTGTTCCCTCCCACTCCCCACCAAACCAGACAGCAAGTCAGCCACCCGTTTTACCACCCACACAATTTTCCCTTCCATTGAAGTTGGGGTGTAAAGTGCGCATTCCACTCGCTGCCACCCAGAGACCAGTTAAAAATCCACCCCAATATCCCCTCCATGTGATTGTCTGGGATTTGCAGCTCATTAATCACCACAACTTCACATGATTCACTTGCATGTGCACAGTGTTAAGTGCAAAATGCCCCGGGATTGAAGAGCTGCATATGAATGGGGATTAGATGGTTATGGTCACTGGACACCATACATATTGGTATTAGCAAATCAGGCAGTGGCAAAAATAAAATTCAAATAGGGAAGACTGGTTCAGTGGAAGGAAGAAAATAATTTAAAATTGTTAAGTGCTATGGGCCCTGACCATACTGCATTCATCAGCACCAACTTTCTTCACCTTAATGAACATGAAAAAGGAAAGGCCAAACTCAATGGATCGATTGGAACTTTTTATTCTCTGAAGAGAAAACTTTCTGTACATTTTAAACAAAAGCATAAACCACTTTCCAACAGTTTATGCAAAGAGGAAGCAGAGCACTCAGCGACACATTAACAAGACAGGTCGGCAGACACAGGAGTGAGCTTACGCATCGAAGGTGGACAAGAAGTCAATTACAATCTTCTTCAGCTTGACTTCCATCTCATCATTGATCTTCCCCTCAGTCCTTTACAAAAATAAAGATTCATTTATTTGCCTTGGTAGTTAACATTGTTTGTAGTGTTACAAATTGTGAACATTATAAATCAAAATTCAAAGGCTCAGATTGATGCATTTAAAGATTAGGTGGGTTCAGATGTCCAGCGTATAAATGATATGGAATGACAAAGCAGATCCCTGCCAACCTCTCACTGGTACCAGCCATGCTGCAGCAAAAAAATGTCAAACCAGCTAGAAATGTCTCCACCCTGGATACATATTTGACAGAAGATACAAGGTTATGGGGAGAAAGCATAGAACAGTGATTATTTTTGGATTTCTCCAGCAATAGTTGGCTCAGACACCCTCTTGTTCTGTAAACATCTATGGAAGAGTAAAGCAGTATCATCCCACCTCTTACTGGCCATTTCAGAACAGCAATGAAGATGGACTGGGGACAAGAAACCCACTCAGCTGCTTGGCTTGGGATAATACAGTATACAACACACAGAGATGCAAGAATGAACAGAATCTTTAGCATTCGACTGGGGGAACACAACAATTTGCTTTACCACCCAAACACAGCACAAAATATCTCCCCTAGGGTGCAAACAAGAGCTTTAATTAATAATCTTTTGCAAGACATCAAACAGTCCAGGTTTGATTCTTTCTATTGCCAGAGGTGATCTTGTATATACCAACAAGCTTTCTATTGATACTTCTGGTTTATTTCCTGCTCCTCTCTTCCCCCTCCCAGTTTGTTCCGATTTTATTAATATGCTTGGTCATCTTTTATTTTTCAGATCTGAATTTAGGACTCAGCCCTAAATTATGAAGTGGCAGACGCTGGCTGCTGTGCTATGTGTTTCAAGTACTTTGTTTCTGTGCCAGGTTTGATGCCCAGTCTGTGCTTGGGCACTGTGACAGAAGACATGAGCGATCCAATTTTGTCGTGTGGATGCAAAGTACACTGTTGGTTAGGACCATCATAGATGCATGTTGTAAAAGGGCTCAATTCACCGATTGACAATGTATCTGGAGTTACCAGACCTTGTAAAGTTGTCTTGGAGACCCTACAAATATTTTTTTTTTTCATATTTAAAAACACTTCCAGGATAAATTTTTGGCTTCAAAGACAGTGGAAGCTAATGTCAGGTAGGGTCCAAAATGGTAAAATACACCAAAAAAGTTGTGAAGTTAAAATTTTCTGGGGTGATGGGACGACAGCAATGCCCCCATCACCACGGGAAATGGGGTGTCTCATGCCTCTTCAGTTATTTCCAAATCTGCCACTGCTTCAAACTACATTTTTGCAATCTCTAGGTACACCACTACAATTAGAGTGATTCCATCTTAAGTACATCTGCAGCTTAAATTATGACAAGCCCACATCTCACTACACTTTAATTCCTGATCACATACAGAGATGTTGGATAGCTTTAGCTAGTTTCCTAGGTTGGCAGAAGGGAAAGTGGTGTCTCTGGGGTTGAGGTGTCTTCCAATTGACAGCCTGGTGATGAATAATTAGTACTGAATTGACAGTCAGACTCAGTAGTCCAATAATTGAGCCAGGCTGGTGTGCAGTACTTCAAGACACTGTTCAGTGATGAGCCAGCCTCAACAATTAATTGGAATTGGAGGCAGAGACCTGAAGGAGCTGCAGTCTTTGTGGGATTCAGTCAGATCAGATGACCCGCTTACCTGATTGTTCCCAAGACATCCTGGTGCTGACTCTTCACATGGGCCAAGAAAGCAGTCTCAAACCTTGTGATCTTGCTGGGCTCCAGTTTATCCAAGTGACCTCGGACACCAGCATAAATAACCGCTACCTGCTCCTCGATTGCCATGGGAACTGAAAGGTAAAACAGGAGTTACCTCACATATTGGAACAAATGCTGCAAGGAAAAGGTTAACCCCCACCCCCCAACAAACCAAAAGTATGTTACACCAATGAGATATCCAACACAAAACATTCATAAACAGTGGTCAGACTGAAGTACCACTCATACCACCTTCTCACATGGCTACTCGAGTTGAGGCAGTGGAGGCCAAGTGGAACCATACAAAGGCTGACACTTTGCCAGGGTAAGTGGGGGCTGGGGGTGGAGGGTGAAGGGAGACAATTAGCAGCAAAAATATTTCAAAATACTACTTCAATACACTTAATGTTACAGAATAGTGAGAAGAGGATAGTTTATTACATTTCAGAACTGAACACAGATAGGTGGAACAATATGGGACAAAAACTAGAAAGAGGAGCCCCAACAAATCATTCAAAAAGAATTGATTTCAACAAAAATAAACAATATTCCACTATGACTCCTGAATACTTTAACTTTTTTGGTTTATAAATTGAAAACAAACTTTGGACATATTACTGCTTTCTCAACATTATATTGCATTATCGCACCACATCATAACCAAAGCTATCAAGAATTAAAGTTTCAGGCAGAAGACCTGCAGGAGTTCCTCAGGGCAGTGTCCTAGGCTCAACCATCTTCAGTTGCTTCATCAATGACCTTCCCTCCATCATAAGGTCAGAAATGGGGATGTTCGCTGATGATTGCAGTGTTCAGTTCCATTCGCAACCCCTCAGATAAATGAAGGAGTCCGTGCCTGCATGCAGCAAGACAGGACAACATCCAGGCTTGGGATGATAAGTGGCAAGTAACATTCACGCCAGACAATGACCATCTCCAACAAAAGGGTCTAACCACTTCTCCTTGACATTCAACTGCATTACCATCGCCGAATCCCCTACAATCAACATCCTGGGGGTCACCATTGACCGGAAACTGAACTGGACCAGTCACAAATACTGTGGCTACAAGAGCAGGTCAGAGGCTGGGTATTCTGTGGCGAGTGACTCACTTCCTGACTCCCCAGAGCCTTTCCACCATCTACAAGACACAAGTCAGGAGTGTGATGGAATACTCTCCACTTGCCTGGATGAGTGCATCTCCAACAACACTCAAGAAGCTCGACACCATCCAGGACAAAGCAGCCTGCTTGATTGGCACCCCATCCACCACCCTAAACATTCACTCCCTTCAACACTGGCACACCGTGGCTGCAGTGTGTACCATTCACAGGATGCACTGCAGCAACTCGCCAAGGCTTCTTCGACAGCATCTCCAAAACCCACGACCTCTACCACCTAAAAGGACAAGAGCAGCAGGCACATTGGAACACCACCTGCACGTTCCCCTCCAAGTCACACACCATCCCAACTTGGAAATATATCGCCGTTCCATCATCGTCACTGGGTCAAAATCCTGGAACTCCCTACCTAACAGCACTGTGGGAGAATAGCCACCACACAGACTGCAGTGGTTCAAGGTGTCTCACCATCACCTTCTCAAGGGCAATTAGGGATGGGCAATAAATGCCAGCCTTGCCAGTGACACCCACATCCCATGAACGAATAAAAAAAAGTCTACTTAGCCCATCCACAGTATTCTTTTGATGCATTTCAATGACCCTGAATCCCATCTGTTGACAACAACCTGTCAAGTTCCTTCTTGAAACCCATTACGGTTTCTTGTTCCACCATCTGTGCCAGTAATCTGTTCTGTATATTTACCACCCTTCTGGTAAAATAGTTGTTCTTGAATTTCCTATTTTCTTTTGTTGTTAAATTTATAAATATGACCCCTTAGTGTGTTATACTAAGGTACATCATAAGGGTACCATACAGTACAGTGAACTGATACCCTGCACCAAGGTGTGTCTGGGTACAAGGTGTTATCTTCCATAGAGCAAGAATCCAGTCAAATGCACTGGCCAGAATTTCTTTTATGTGCAAATATGCCTAGGATTTTCAGTTAATGTTGCATTTGCAGGCTGAGCTCTTTTAAAAAGAACTACTTATGGTGCACCTTACCATTGTAACTTGCAAAGCAACAGTGCCACTATCCATGGTGGAACCAGAGGCAATACAAATTAGGGAAATCAAGCCATCACCTAGCATCACAACCCGGGGGATACACTCACCGTACTGTCCTTGTTTGAGCAGCTCTGTCAAACGAACACCACGATTCAACAGCTGTTGCGTGGCAGCATCTAAGTCGGAGCCAAACTGGGCAAAAGCTGCCACCTCACGGAACTGGGCCAGCTCCAGTTTCATGGTACCAGCCACCTGTAAACAGCAAACACCAAGAATCAGAAGTTATTAGGAATGTCTCATTATTCAAGAGGATCTGAAGGGCATCAGCAGGAGCATTTTGAAGGTATGCTGAGCAAAGAACTTGTCTCCAAGAATTTCACTGTCCATTCTTACTGGAGTTGTATTCCACAAACATCAACCTCTACTTGGAACCTTACCAACATGGTCTTTGACAGTGTCAGCAGGCCAGTTGCATGGCTAGCGAGGGTGGATGCGAAGAGAAGGAGGATTACAGTAGAGCCTGATCTATGCTTGCCAGATGTCCACATATGCACACTTCCAGCGAGGACTGTGGACAGTCATCGGGACTTCAGCTCATTTTTCATATGGTGGTCCTGATGCCAATTGTGGTGTGCTTACTTCTACTCAGCAGACCAAGCATCCAATCTGGTACCTTCCTGGTCTGTATCACTCAGCTATGGATAAGCATAAAAAGCTATCGGAGAAGCCCCACTGCTAGATTTCATGTCTTAGGCTCTCTAATTTGACATTATGCTCTGCTCCCAATAATAAAGACCCAGCTCTTAAATAAGTAGCAATATTGTTCAAACAATCTTCCTGCTCCAATAAAATTCATGAACAGGCAGGCCTACCTTAAAGCGAGTTTGTATAATTGAAAGTACCTGCAGCAGTGCTGAACTATTTCAGTTAGTTGCTAGTCAGTAATCAAAAGGAAGCAGACAAAGCTATGCATTAAATACCTGTTTCATAGCTTTGGTCTGGGCAGCAGATCCTACACGGGACACAGACAGACCCACATTGATGGCTGGGCGGATACCCTTGTAGAACAGTTCAGTTTCCAAGAAGATCTAGTAAACAAGAGTTACATGATTAAACAAAAACCTAATGCTACATCAGAACAGATAATTAAATGCATGACAATAAAAGGTACCACTTACAAGGCTACATATCAAATCTAATGCTACATCTACATTATAGCATGTTCTTATTACAAAACTAAAGTGGTGAATACGCTAAGTTTTATTCTCCAATGAAACTGATAACAACAAATCAATACTCCAGTCTTCCTTCTTTTTACCATTAAAGTTTTGGTACATTTTCAGTGGGCTCTCCCTTCTTCCCATGTCACCCTCACCACTACCATGATTTCCTTCTGTTCTGTGCCTCCCAACAACTCATTGGCCACTTGGGAGTCAAGTGCAAACCCCCTGCATGCTTACTGGGAAATGACCAGCATTCTTGAATTGTATATAGTGGTAAGATGTTGCTGAAAAGTGATCAGTTAGTGTTCCTGAATGCATCCCCAGTCTTGAGTGATTCAAATACTGACTTTTCAACCCGATCTACAAAAAGATCAAAGAACAATTTGTGCTTCTGCAACTTACCTGACCATCAGTGATGGAGATGACATTGGTTGGAATGTAAGCAGACACATCACCAGCCTGAGTCTCAATGACAGGAAGAGCAGTAAGGGAACCACCACCAAAGTTATCATTCATCTTGGCAGCTCTCTCCAGCAGACGTGAGTGCAGGTAGAACACATCACCAGGGTAGGCCTCCCGTCCTGGGGGACGACGCAGCAGCAGGGACATCTGACGGTAGGCAACAGCCTGAAAGAGGTTTAAGCGAGATCAAGACTACGGTTGTTACAAGTCTCATTACACTGTACTAAAGGAGGATCTTGGAGTAGACTATCAATTATCCATGAACACCACACAGTTTCAGATGTAGGGACGAAGTCTGGTCCGAATCATCCTCAGCAGCAGCCTTTCAATATCTTAACTGCCCCCAAAAGTGAGCTTAGACAATTTTGTTCAAAAACTAGCAATGGTTTTAAAAAAAACATTTAAGTATGGATCCCATAGCAGAAGTAGAGACATGAGCCAAGTGGTTCTACTTCAGAAAGACCTCAATGGCTGAATCTCAAGAAAATGTTCCCTGATGAGATCCAAGTTTGATTCTTGGTCTGTCCTGAATTAATTGATCTCAACCAAGAGGGCAGTACAGGCACTACAAATAGTCTGAGCACCTCCAGGCTAAGCAGGGGGAGGGGAGGAAAAGAAAGTCAGCCAGGGTTGCTGTTAGCTTTGGCTCAGTGGATGACTTGCATTGGACTCATAATCCAGCAAAACTCAATACCTTTAGGAGAGGACAAAAAGACATGTTCTATATAAGGGGAACAGTTCCAAGTTTCAACATCGATGTATTGGCCAACAGAACTTGCAGTCAAGCAAAGCAAGAGACATTTCCAATTGGCACAACATTGATTTTAACACTCTGTTCATGCAAGGATTGAATCTCTGATTCAAGATCCAGGATCTGGAAGAGTCTCCACACATGCAGTTCTGTCCAGGCTACTGGATTCTTGCCAAAAGGGTAATATTATAAAGCAGCCAGTTCCAGAGAAGCACTGGCAGAAACCTGACAAGTGGCCTGCTCCCTCATAACCAGGGAAATACAAAGGGAGAAATCTCAATGGCCCGACTAGAGAGGGGGCAAAACTTGACCTCCTCTTGGGAAATAAGGACGGGCAGGTGACAGAAGTGTTAGTGAGGGATCACTTTGGGACCAGTGATCATAATTCCATTAGTTTTAAGATAGCTATGGAGAATGATAGGTCTGGCCCAAAAGTTAAAATTCTAAATTGGGGAAAGGCCAATTTTGATGGTATTAGACAGGAACTTTCAGAAGTTGATTGGGAGAGTCTGTTGGCAGGCAAAGGGACGTCTGGTAAGTGGGAGGCTTTCAAAAGTGTGTTAACCAGGGTTCAGGGTAAGCACATTCCTTATAAAGTGAAGGGCAAGGCTGGTAGAAGTAGGGAACCTTGGATGACTCGGGAGATTGAGGCCCTCGTCAAAAAGAAGAAGGAGGCATATGACATGCATAGGCAGCTGGGATCAAGTGGCTCCCTTGAAGAGTATAGAGATTGCCGGAGTAGAGTTAAGAGAGAAATCAGGAGGGCAAAAAGGGGACATGAGATTGCTTTGGCAGATAAGGCAAAGGAGAATCCAAAGAGCTTCTACAAATACATAAAGGGCAAAAGAGTAACTAGGGAGAGAGTAGGGCCTCTGAAGGATCAACAAGGTCATCTATGTGCAGAACCACAAGAGATGGGTGAGATCCTGAATGAATATTTCACATTGGTATTTACGGTTGAGAAAGGCATGGATGTTAGGGAACTTGGGGAAATAAATAGTGATGCCTTGAGGATTGTACATATTACAGAGAGGGAGGTGCTGGAAGTCTTAATGCGCATCAAGGTAGATAAATCTCCGGGACCTGATGAAACGTATCCCAGGACGTTATGGGAGGTTAGGGAGGAAATTGCGGGTCCCCTAGCAGAGATATTTGAATCATCGACAGCTACAGGTGAGGTGCCTGAAGATTGGAGGGTAGCAAATGTTGTGCCTTGGTTTAAGAAGGGAGGCAGGGAAAAGCCTGGGAACTACAGACCAGTGAGCCTGACATCTGTAGTGGGTAAGTTGTTAGAGGGTATTCTGAGAGACAGGATCTACAGGCATTTGGAGAGGCAGGGACTGATTAGGAACAGTCAGCATGGTTTTGTGAGAGGAAAGTCATCTCACAAATTTGATTGAGTTTTTTGAAGGGGTAACCAAGAAGATAGATGAGGGCTGTGCAGTAGACGTGGTCAACATGGACTTTATCAAAGCCTTTGACAAGGTACCGCATGGTAGGTTGTTACATAAGGTTAAATCTCACGGGATCCAAGGTGAGGTAGCCAATTGGATACAAAATTGGCTTGACGACAGAAGACAGAGGGTGGTTGTAGAGGGTTGTTTTTCAGACTGGAGGCCTGTGACCAGCGGTGTGCCTCAGGGATCGGTGCTGGGTCCGCTGTTATTTGTTATTTATATTAATGATTTGGATGAGAATTTAGGAGGAATGGTTAGTAAGTTTGCACATGACACCAAGATTGGTGGCATTGTGGACAGTGAAGGTTATCTAGGATTGTAACGGGATCTTGATAAATTGGGCCAGTGGGCCGATGAATGGCAGATGGAGTTTAATTTAGATAAATGTGAGGTGATGCATTTTGGTAGATCGAATCGAGCCAGGACCTACTCCGTTAATGGTAGGGCATTGGGGAGAGTTACAGAACAAAGAGTACAGGTTCATAGCTCCTTGAAAGTGGAGTCACAGGTGGATAGGGTGGTGAAGAAGGCATTCGGCATGCTTGGTTTCATTGGTCAGAACATTGAATACAGGAGTTGGGATGTCTTGTTGAAGTTGTACAAGACATTAGTAAGGCCACACTTGGAATACTGTGTACAGTTCTGGTCACCCGACTATCGAAAGGATATTATTAAACTAGAAAAAGAGTGCAGAAAAGATTTACTAGGATGCTACCGGGACTTGATGGTTTGACTTATAGGGAGAGGTTAGATAGACTGGGACTTTTTTCCCTGGAGAGTAGGAGGTTAATGGGTGATCTTATAGAAGTCTATAAAATAATGAGGGGCATAGATAAGGTAGATAATCAAAATATTTTCCCAAAGATAGGGGAGTCTATAACGAGGGGACATAGATTTAAGGTGAGGGGAGAGATACAAAAGGGTCCAGAGGGGCAATTTTTTCACTCAAAGGGTGGTGAGTGTCTGGAACGAGCTGCCAGAGGCAGTAGTAGAGGCGGGTACAATTTTGTCTTTTAAAAAGCATTTGGACAGTTACATGGGTAAGATGGGTATAGAGGGATATGGGCCAAGTGCAGGGAATTGGGACTAGCTTAGTGGTATAAACTGGGCGACATGGACACATTGGGCCGAAGGGCCTGTTTCCAATGTAAACTTCTATGATTCTATCTTTTGGAAGATAGAAAACAAAAGACACCGGACCAGAAATCTCAGTAAAAAGACAAGGAATCTAAATCAATGGCTGTGGTTCAAAGGCACCCAGGAAAACAACAGTACTGACCTGTTTAGACAAGTCATCGTAGATAATTAGTGCATGTTTGCCATTGTCTCTGAAGTACTCTCCCATGGAGCAACCAGAATACGGGGCCAAGTATTGCAGTGGAGCAGCATCGGAGGCTGTGGCAGAGACCACAATGGTGTATTTCATGGCATCTAGAAGACAAGTCAGAACCACAAGTAGAATTATTAGGTGGATGATAACCCAAAATGCTAATTTGCATCAGTGTAGAAGCTATTGCACTCATGCTGCTTATGACTCAATATTTCTTGTGATAACTCACTTGTTTTACCCCCACTTTCTACAGGATCCTGGATGATTTTCTTACCACAAACCAAGCGAGCCAAAACCAATTTTAGTGCACTTGCCACTGCCCCTTCCAAAATCAACTACTCAGCTTAAACTCTTTCAAATGTTCTTGCTAGGTGCCAAACCATTGATTTGAAAAATCAGCAGCAGTCCTTTACTGCACAAATGGCAGCCCAAAAAACACACAAGTGCCAAACATACAGCATAAATCTTTATTCACTCAAACGTTTAAGAATGCACAGCACTCAAAGGATTAATATGACTATTCTGAACCTACCTGCATCTGTCAGTTTCTTGACCAGCTGAGCCACAGTGGACCTCTTCTGACCAATGGCAACATAGACGCAGTACAGCTTCTTCTTCTCATCAGTGCCTTCATTGAACCTCTTTTGATTGATGATGGTGTCAATGGCAATACCAGTTTTGCTGAAACAAACAGGGAGGTGCTGTATACATTAAACAGGCCACTTCAGAGTCAGGGCCTGAGCCATGCAGACCAAAAATATCTCAGGTCTATTAACTACTCTGTTAGGTTAGCTAATCTCAGATAGGGCAGCAGGAGCCCTAAGTGGGCTCCGTGCCTTTAGAAGGGAAGGGAACAAAAATAAAAACAGCCAGGCCCCCACTCCTAATTATCTAATCACTCCTGCTGGAACTGAACATGTGGAGCTGGATGGGGGGCATGAAGAGGAGAATGTTCAGGCTTGTGACATTTGGCCAAAGATCACCACAAATACTGGTCACTTGCATGAGGTACCAGAGTGCCAATGGAGTGAAAGAGGTCAACAACTTCAGGAGAAATGGGGTGGAGGGGGAAGAAAAAGACTCCAGTTTCTTGTTTTCTCTCCCTATCTCAGCCATATGTATAACATGCACAGAAACCACTGTATTTAAGGTACTCCAACCCAATCTACTGAAATCTACATCGGTAGTTCCTATTTGCCTAATAAAGACACAACCTACCTATCCATCCCTAGACAGCTTAGAAGGCTTTGGATTACCATTAAGTAGGCATTGGGGTTCTGCTGAAGCAGCTAAAAACCATTCAACTTAACAGTACACAGCACAGGTAAGCTTTCTGCCAATTTCCAACCAGGACCACCCTACCCATTGAGGGGCTGGCATCTAATCACCACTCGCAGATTTATCTCACTGTTTATGGTAGTGCTTTGCATTATGGCCCTTAACCATTCACCTGGGTTTTAAACCGCAACTGAAATGTCCCTCACTGATACAGTTCACTGAAGTGTCAGCACACAACTGCATTCTCTATTCAACCTCATCTTAGTCACTTTTCCGTCCATGTCATGCTAATCACTGGCTAAGATCAGGCAGATTGTGCCAGTATCACATGAGCCATCCAATAGATGCCCTGGCTCAGCACATTGCAACACCATCTCAGGACAGCATTTTGATTCCCTGGGGCAGAAAGAGCCTTGAATTACTCATTCAATGCTTGCCAAGATAATATTGAAAATGCTGTCTCAGGAGAGCATTGTAATGAAAAAAGACAGCTAATTGGCTCACTGATCCCACTATAGTTGTATATAATTTACACCATCATGAATTTTTTTTATTCGTTCATGGGATGTGGGCGTCGCTGGTTAGGCCAGCATTTTTATTGCCCATCCCTAATTGCCCTTGAGAAGGTGGTGATGAGCCGCCTTCTTGAACCACTTCAGTCCTTGTGGTGAAGGTTCTCCCAGTGTTGTTAGGGAGTTCCTTCATCTTTGCTGGGTCAAAATCCTGGAACAGAGATATATTTCCAAGTCGGGATGGTGTGTGTCTTGGAGGGGAACGTGCAGGTGGTGTTGTTCCCATGTGCCTGCTGCCCTTGTCCTTCTAGGTGGTAGAGGTCGCAGGTTTGGGAGGTGCTGTCGAAGAAGCCTTGGCAAGTTGCTGCAGTGCATCCTGTGGATGGTATACACTGCAGCCACTGTGCGCCGGTGGTGAAGGGAATGAATGTTTAGGGTGGTGGATGGGGTGCCAATCAAGCGGGCTGCTTTGTCCTGGATGGTGTGGAGCTTCTTGAGTGTTGTTGCAGCTGCACTCATCCAGGCAAGTGGAAAGTATTCCATCACACTCCTGACCTGTGCCTTGTAGATGGTGGAAAGGCTTTGGGGAGTCAGGAGGCGAGTCACTCGCCGCACAATACCCAGCCTCTGACCTACTCTTGTAGCCACAGTATTTATGTGGCTGGTCCAGTTAAGTTTCTGGTCAATGGTGACCCCGAGGATGTTGATGGTGGGGGATTCGGCAATGGTAATGCCATTGAATGTCAAGGGGTGGTGGTTAGACTCTCTTGTTGGAGATAGTCATTGCCTGGCTCGAATGTTACTTGCCACTTAACAGCCGTATCTTGATATCAAGCGGAGTCGAATTGGCTGAAGACTGGCTTCCGTGATGGTGGGGATATCGGGAGGAGGCAGAGATAGATCATCCACTTGGCACTACTTAGCTTTACTAAAAGTGCTTTACTCCATTGCTCTTACCCAGTCTGTCTGTCACCGATGATAAGCTCTCGCTGTCCACGGCCAATGGGTACTAGACTGTCGACAGCCTTAATGCCAGTCTGCATGGGCTCACGCACTGAGATCCTGGGGATAATACCAGGGGCTTTCAGTCCCACACGTCTACGGCTCTTAACTCCAAGTGGACCCTGTTAGAGAAAGGCAAATACTGAGGTTTATGAGGATTCAAACTTCTTTTAGTTCCTTTTGCTTGTAGAAGACAGGACATTTTGACTTGGTCACTCCATTGACATGACCAGGTTAAGCTTCAACAACTGGCTACAAAACTGTCCTTTGGAGCTGGTTTTCAGCCCAGAGGCCAAATTTTGGAACTCTGGATCTTAGCCCCAGAATGGGGCACAAGAGAAAACCGATACATTTAAGGGGAAGCTGGATAAGCACGAAGGAGAAAGGAATAGAAGGATATGCTGATAGAGTTAGATGAAGTAACCCTAGGTGGCTCATGGAGCATAAGCACTGCCATAGACCAGTTGGGCCGAATGGCCTGCTTCTGTGCTGTAAATGATGTAATTCTATGTAAAAATGACATTTTAAAAAAGTTAAGTTAAAAAAGTGAGAATGAAGATGACTACATAGAGAAGTTTTTTTTAAATTTAAGAAAGCATGTATTTTACTGCATGAACATTATAGCAACAAAAATACTCTTACACTAGTATTTCTAGGAGCTAGGAATAAACCTGATATCATACCAGGGCAGTTTTTGAAAACTCCTTACCTTTCCATCAATGGCATTACCCAAAGCATCTACAACACGTCCAAGTAGCTCCTCTCCTACAGGGACATCCACAATGGCACCAGTTCTCTTCACAATGTCACCTTCCTTGATCAGCTTGTCATTACCAAACACTACAACACCAACATTGTCAGGTTCCAAGTTCAGAGACATTCCCTGAAAGACACCAATTGAGTTAGTAGAATGCAATAGGAATTCTGCTGCCTTGACTATAATGAGCAGTGGCTGCCATGTGACTAATGAACAATCTGGAGTTCAGACAGAAACTACTGGTTTGTTCATAAGTGTTAATACAGCTTCCAGCCAACTACCAGGATGCACATGGGAGTGGCCTGAACCAATCCTCACCCAGATTTTTCCTTATCTTTTAGAAGTGTGTACACCAATACCATTCTGTATACCATGCCACCAGTACAATTTCCCCCCCCCCCCCCAAGGGAAAAAAAACTCTCATCTTCTGAAGGCATGGGCTTCTCCCAGGATGGTTTTTTAAAAAAAAATCATTCATGGGATGTGGACATCACTGGCAAGGCCAGCATTTATTCGCACCCCTAATTGCCCTCAAGGAGGTGGTGGTATGCCGCCTTCTTGAACCACTGCAGTCCGCTCCCTTAAGTCCAAGGGACGCAGACTTGGACCTTTATGGCGGGTAACTAGTTCAGCCATTCATCGCCAGATCTGGCTGGACCACGTAAAGCACTAGTGGGTCCTGCTCTCCTCTCGCAAAACTGCTCACTATTCCAGGATCATCCTGGAATGCAAAAATAACCCCCAGCTTCTCTTCACTACAAACCATCTTCTTAAACACCTCTCCCCTGCCCCCTCACCTCCAACAAAAAGTACAAAGAGCTCATGGAATTCTGTGTCACTAAGATTGAGACCATCCACTCAGCTGCCACTGCCGCTTCCCTCCATTCCCCTTGCCCACCAAGCCAAACTTCCCCTACGGTTCTCCCCTGCCTTGAACTCGCATCTTTCTCTCCTATCTCCCATCATGCCCTCAGAGCTCATCTTGACCATGAGACCCACCTCCTGCTCCCTCGATCCTATTCCCACTAAACTGCTGACCACCCAAGATCCCTTCCTGGCTCCCATGTTAATGGTTTCCTCCCCTCTGGTACTGTCCCCCTCCCCTTCAAATCTGCCGTCATCAAACCCCTCCTCAAAAAACCCACCCTTGATCCCTCTGTCCCTGCGAACTACTGCCCCATCGCCAACCTCCCTTTCCTCTCCAAAGTCCTTGAACGTGTTGTCACCTCCCAAATCCGTGCCCATCTTTTCTGCAATTCCATGTTTGAATCCCTCCAATCAGGTTTCCGCCCCTGCCACAGTACTGAAACGGCCCTTATCAAAGTCACAAATGACATCCTATGTGACTGTGACGATGGTAAACTATCCCCCCTCTTCCTTCTCTAGCTGTCTGCAGCCTTTGACACGGTTGACCACACCATCCTCCTCCAACGTCTCTCCTCCGTCGTCCAGCTGGGTGGGACTGCCATCACCTGGTTTCATTCTTATCTATCCAGTCGTAGCCAGTGAATCCCCTGCAAAGGCTTCTCTTCCCACTCCCGCAGTTACCTCGAGTCCCCCAAGGATCTATCCTTTGTCCCCTCCTATTTCTCACCTGGATGCTACCCCGGGTGACATCATCCAAAAACACTTTAGATTCCACATGTACGCTGACGACACACAGCTCTAACTCTCAACCACCTCCCTCGACCCCTCTACCTTCTCTCATGTGTCACATTGCTTGTCTGATGCCCAGTACCGGATGAGCAAAAATTTCCCCCAACTAAATATTGGGAAGACTGACGCCATTGTCTTTGGTTCCCGCTGCAAACTCAGTTCCCTAGGCACCTAGTCCACCACCCTCCCTGGCCACTGAGGCTGAACCAAACCGTTCGCAACCTTGGCGTTCTATTTGACAGATGAGCTTCCGACCCCATATCCACTCCATCACCAAGATCGCCTACTTCCACCTCCGCAACATTGCCCGTCTCAGCTCATCTGCTGCTGAAACCACTTCCATCTTCCACCCTCTATAAACTTGAGCTTATCCAAAACTCTGCTGCCCGTATCCTAACTCTCACCAAGTCCTGTTCACCCATCATCCCTGTGCTCACTGACCTACATTGGCTCCCAATCCAGCAAAGCCCCATTTTTTAAAATTCTCATTCATGTTTTCAAATCCCTCCATGATCTCGCCCCTCCTTATCTCCGTAACCTCCTCCAGCCCTACAAACTTCCGAGATCTCTGCACGCCTCCAATTTTTGCCTCATGCGCATCCTCGATTTTAATCATTCCAACATTGCCGGCCGTGCCTTCAGCTGCCTAGCCCTAAGCTCTGGAATTCCCTTCCTAAACCTCTCCACATCTCTCTCCTCCTTTAAAATGCTCCTTAAAATTTACCTCTTTGACCGAGTTTTTGGTCACCTGTCCTAATACCTCCTTATGTAGCTCTGTGAAATTTTGTTTGTTAAAGCGCCTTGGGACGTTTTACTACGTTAAAGACGCTAAATAAATGCAAGCTGTTGTGTGGTGACAGCGTTCCCAGGTAGGGAGTTCCAAGATTTTGACCCAGCAACGATGAAGGAGCAGCGATATATTTCCAAGTCAGGATGGTGTGTGGCTTGGAGGGGAACATGCAGAACACAAAGTGTTCCTTATGTGCTGGCTGCTCGCCAGTATCTAGCCCAAGTGGCCACACTTCAACCTCGACAGCAAGTGTTAGCAGACAGTTCAACAGTGGGGCCATTATAGTTGAGCTTAATTCTGTCCTCATCGAACATATGGGCTTGTCAGGAGTCACTGGATAATAACTAGGAGCAGAAACCCTGGCTGAATTATCTAGGCCAGATACTAAAGCTAATTCTACTACTTTGACCATAATCCTGGCCATGATCAGCTAAATCAGCATATTTTGGGAAACAAACCTGGCACCTTATGACAAAAGGTTTCTATAAGGGGAACAGAGACTACTACAATCAGAGGAAAGAGTTACCAAATTAATATTCTCAGTTACATTCAGCCCGTATTAATTTTCAAAGGCACAATTTGCAGAGGATAAAGGACATGTGAAAAATAAGTTATTTCTCTAACTGTTGCAGAGGCCTGAGGATCTCAAAAGGAAACGGCAACAATTGTTGGTGAGGCTTGGCTGCCACGGTATGAATTTAGCAACTGTCTAAGAGATTCTACATACAAGTTACAGTTGAAGGACAAACAGATTTAGTTTCCCATCAATCCATCACAAGTACTTTAGCGCCCAGTTACCTTCAGGCCAGAGGAGAATTCCACCATTTCTTCAGCCTGCACATTCCTCAGACCATACACACGAGCAATACCATCACCAATCGACAGCACACGACCAGTCTCCTCCAGCTCAGCAGAGGTGTCAGCTCCCAGGATACGTTCCTCCAGAATGGAAGAAACCTCTGCAGTACCTAAGGGAAAACACCAGAGATGCAAAACTATAGTCATGAGGAGATATTGGAGATTCTGGGACTATTGCCAATACAGCAGAGAAGGCTGAGAATTACATACAATGTATAGCACAGAAACGAGCTTTTCCTCCCACCTTTCATCTATCCCCATCAACATATCCTTCTACTCCTTTCTCCCTCATGTGTTTATCAAGCTTCCCCTTAAACGCATCTATGCTCATCGCCTCAACTACTCCTTGTGGTAGCGAGTTCCACATTCTAACCCCTCTGTGTAAAGAAGTTTCTCCTGAATTCCCTATTGGATTTATTAGTGACCATCTTATAGTTATGGCCCCTAGTTCTGGTCTCCCCCGCAAGTGGAAACTTCTTCTCTATGTCTACCCTATCAAAGCCTTTCATAATCTTGAAGGCCTCGTATCAGGTCATCCCTCAGTCTTCACTTCGAGAGAAAAGAGCCCCAGCCTGTTCAATCTTTCCTGAACTGAGAGGTTATACCTTCCTAATAAATCTTTTTTGCACCTTCTCCAGTGCCTCAATATCCTTTTTATAATACGGAGACCAGAACTGTTCACAGTACTTCAAGTATGATCTATCCAAGGTTCTATACAAGTTTAACATAACTTCCCTGCTTTTCAATTCTATCCCTCTAAAAATGAAGCCCAATACTTAGTTTGTGTTTTTATTTTAAAAATGGGCTTATTAATCTGCGTTGCTATTTTTAGTGATGTGTACTCCCAGATTCCTCTGCTCCTCTACCCCATTTAGATCCTTATTGTCCAAGGAGTATGCAGCCTCCTTATTCTTCCTACCAAAATGTTATGCCTTACACTTAACCATGTTGAAAGACTTCATTTTTAAAAACCTCCTTTAGATCTTATGAAAGGCTTTGATAGTGAATGGGGAGTTACTGATAGGATGGGAGGTTTCAGCAATTTTAAAATCAACCATCTTCAGCCAGAAGTGCCGAGTGGATGATCCATCTCAGCCTCCTCCCGATATCCCCACCATCACAGAAGCCAGTCTTCAGCCAATTCAATTCACTCCACGTGATATCAAGAAACGGCTGAGTGCACTGGATACAGCAAAGGCTATGGGCCCCGACAACATCCCGGCTGTAGTGCTGAAGACTAGTGCTCCAGAACTAGCTGCGCCTCTAGCCAAGCTGTTCCAGTACAGCTACAACACTGGCATCTACCAGACAATGTGGAAAATTGCCCAGGTATGTCCTATCCACAAAAGGGACAAATCCAATCCAGCCAATTACCATCCCATCAGTCTACTCTTAATCAGCAAAGCGATGGAAGGGGTCATCGACAGTGCTATCAAGCGGCACTTACGCACCAATAACCTGCTCACCGAATCACAGTTTCGGTTCCGCCAGGACCGCTCGGCTCCAGACCTCATTACAGCCTTAGTCCAAACATGGACAAAAGAGCTGAATTCCAGAGGTGAGGTGAGAATGACTGCCCTTGACATCAAGGCAGCATTTGACTGAGTGTAGCACCAAGGAGCCCTAGTAAAATTGAAGTCAATGGGAATCAGGGGGAAAACTCTCCAGTGGCTGGAGTCATACCTAGCACAAAGGAAGATAGTAGTGGTTGTTGGAGGCCGATCATCTCAGCCCCAGGACACTGCTGCAGGAGCCCATCAGGGCAGTGTCCTTGGCCCAACCATCTTCAGCTGCTTTATCAATGACCTTCCCTCCATCATAAGGTCAGAAACGGGGATGTTGGCTGATGATTGCAGTGTTCAGTTCCATTCGCAAGCCCTCAGATAATGAAGCAGTCCGTGCCCACGTGCAGCATGACCTGGACAACATCCAGGCTTGGGCTGTTAAGTGGCAAGTAACATTTGCACCAGAGACGTGCCAGGCAATGATCATCTCCAACAAGAGTGTCTAACCACATCCCCATGACATTCAATGGCATTACCATCACCAAATCTCCCACCATCAACATCCTGGGGGGTCACCATTGACCAGAAACTTAACTGGACCAGCCACATAAATACTGTGGCTACAAGAGCAGGTCAGAGGCTGGGTATTCTGCAGTGAGTGACTCACCTCCTGACTCCCCAAAGCCTTTTCACCATCTACAAGGCACAAGTCAGGAGTGTGATGGAATACTCTCCACTTGCCTGGATAAGCGCAGCTCCAACACTCAAGAAGCGCGTCACCATCCAGGACAAAGCAGCCCACTTGACTGGCACCCCATCCACCACCCTAAACATTCACTCCGGCGCACCGTGGCTGCAGTGTGTGCCATCTACAGAACGCACTGCAGCAACTCGCCAAGGCTTCTGCGACAGCACCTCCCAAACCCACGACCTCTACCACCTAGGTCACATCGTTCACCTGACGAAGGGGGAAGCCTCCAAAAGCTTGTGAATTTAAAATAAAATTGCTGGACTATAACTTGGTGTTGTAAAATTGTTTACAATTGTCAACCCCAGTCCATCACCGGCATCTCCACACCGAGGCCAAGGGCAGCAGGCACATGGGAACACCACCATCTGCACATCCCCCTCCAAGTCACACACCATCCCGATTTTGAAATATATCGCCCGTCCTTCATCGTCGCTGGGTCAAAATCCTGGAACTCCCTTCCTAACAGCTCTGTGGGAGAACCTTCACCACATGCACTGCAGCGGTTCAAGGCGGCAGCTCACCACCACCTTCTCAAGGGCAATTAGGCATGGGCAATAAATACTGGCCTTGCCAGCGATGCCCATATCCCATGAATGAATAAAAAAGTCACAGACTGAGAAAGATTATGGGAAATTTCTTGATGCAGCGGGTTACTAGATCATGGAATGCTTTGCTAGAGGGAATGGCTGAAGCAAAAACAATTGCATCTTTTAAGAGAAAATTGGATAAACACTTGAAGCAGTGCAAGATACAGATTTACAGGGAGAGTGCAGGGCCATGGGATTAGTTTTGGATTGCTCTAGTTAAGAGATGACACAGCACATGAGGCCATTCTACCTATCGAGAATATGAATTTTTATGGTTCTATGCACCAGAGCAAAATGATTCAAGGCTGGTTAAACCATGGCTAATTTAACCAAGATTTCCCGTAACTACTGTCAATTTAATAAAAAATATCTGGACAAACCACTATTCCAGGCTATCTACTTTAACCAACAAAACATGCATTTGATTTGGGAAAAATAATCCAGTTTCCTGACAGCCCTGGCAAACCACATCCAAGTGAAACACAATTCAAAATTAAGCATCACTATGGGTTATGATTTCTTAAAGCAAGACTGCTCTAGAACACTACTGTCAAAGGATACTAAAAATTTAATGATAGCCTAGACCAATTAGACAGCCATAAGGTGATGATATACCCACTGGCACCCCAAAGTGGAGCTTATGCCATAGGTCAATGCAGGCTCAGACCTGTAATTCTCTTGGTCTCTGGCAAGCCAACAGCTGCACCTGACACCAGAACAGAAAGCAAGTCACCCAACATGCTCACACTCAACTAACCTTCAGTTAGTTACATGACCTGAAACCAGGCAAGGGGAATATAAATACAAGGATAAAAGTAACAAAAATCAAAAGGGAATGGTTATTGTTGACACTATGATTGACTTATTTCATCTTCTCCCATAAACACTGGAATGTGAATATCAACAAAAATTAAGTTAGTCATAGTCCTTTTCTAAAGACTGACCAGTCTTTTGAAGCCATGTCCTTGAAGTGTGAAGATTCTTGGTGCCTACAAAGGCTGCAGGAAGGGCACATCTTGCCACCTGCAAAGAATAAGACTAAAAATAAATACATTTTCCCCAGACAAACCCAGTGCATGAATAGTTTAATAGCATTCTACAGGGAATGTAGGAAGTAAGCCTCTAAAACAGGATTAGCTACACAACACTTCCAAAGCATTGGTTTCAAATTCAATAGCAGAATTACTCTTGGTAAATTTAAGTGACATTCAGCTTTGTTTTTTGGCAGGACCAGTGAACTAGGTTCACATTAGCAGATGATCTGCAAGTCTGGTTTCAAAGACAATGTCACCACACATTTCTCAAATTCAAAAGAATTTATGTATTACCCATATGAGTGAGCTTCACAGATTTGTTCTTATGAATATCTTATGCTATTACTTTGTGACAAATGTTACTATAACTGGATGAAGCAGACTTGATAGTTTGAATGTCTGTTTCTCACTCTAGATTGTATTTTGACTTTCTTACTGGATTCTAACATCCCTAAACAGCATCCGAGAAGTTTTTTTAAAAATTTATTCTCTGGATGTGCGAATCAGTGACAAGGTCATGTTTATTACCCATCCCTAGGAAGGCAGTGATGGAGCTTCTCTTTGAAATGATCAATAATAAAAAGGAAATTATTTAACCAACCCAGTCAAATGCTATCTGATTTATACAATGGATAAAAGGTAAGATTAAAAAAACTCAACTAATACAATTCCATATCTAGTACAACTGACAACTAAAGACAATCTATCCTGGCCTTCATTCGTTCTCCCAATTGAACACACACCATTTAGAGGCAATCCTTTACTATTAGACAAAATTTAAGATTTTGTACATCCTACCTAAAAAATACACTATAAATAATTAACCCAGCACTCCTGCAAAAATTGACTTTTAGTCACTTAACTAGGCACTGTAATATCACTGTACACATAATTCAACACAAGGTCAAAACCACAACACCACAGATTAATGTAATTCTATTGCAGATTAATACAGCACCTATATAGAATGTAGTCTGAATAAACCTGTTCAACTGAATATACAAAGCAAAATCACTGATTTAACACAGTGCCATTCTGTATAAACACTAGACACAATATCAAACAGCCAAAGAATTAAAACAGTATAGCATTTTGCTAAACCAATTGTCAAACAAATTAAATTTGGCCCAATTAAATACAAGAAAAACCTCAATGTTCTTTACAATTCTCAAGCTCTAACCACAAAATTCCAACCTTCATTAGGCCTCAACTGTCAATCTGCCAAGATCCATAATCATGTACACATAATATATAAATAAAATTGAATAAAATGAAAAGCAACCACATATCTTGTGCCAAATTAATGCAACGATAATGAATGCAACCAATCAAATCTGGAAAACAAATGCAAAAAAACTCACCATAAACAATTTGTAAAATCTATAAAGATAAATTTGATGATCAAAGATATTGCAAAGCATCTGAAGGTTTGAACGTGAAGTAATGGGAAGCATTAAGGACCTGACCTTCAACAGGACATCGTCAGTGAACCTCCTTCACAGGCACACATGGAAGTGTTAGAATTTTTTTTTAAATGCATGACAAGGTGACACAAATGCAATAATTAATCCCTCCTGCAATAAGTGCAAAACCGTTTTAAAGAATAGCTACTAAACTAACCCCCCTAAAAAAAAACAATATAACAGTTTTTGCTCAAAGTCACTCTAGGCCCCACGAGCTGGCTTTCCAAAATGGCGGCTCCGGTTCGGCTCCGAATTATTGAATTCCGCCGGCGGTTCCGGACCGTCCAACCCGGTATTTAGCTTTCGGGGATGCTTACATGAGCCCGCTGCCTGGGGAGGGATCGCGCAAAGGCGGTTGCGAGGCGGGCCGACAGCATGGTCTTGGCTTTCCTTGTTTCTCTGCGGTTCCTGCTATGAGATCTGCCGCCTCCTCCTCCGAGCGGCTCTGGAAATGGCGCCGTCTGACCGGCTGTTCTTCTCCTGAAGAGCGGAAGGTCACCAGAGCGAGGCTCCGCCCTTCACCCGGAAGGACACTCACACAGTTCATGCAATAGAATCATTGAACTTTTTAAACTGACCTTCGATTTAACGATTATTATTAACCTATTTTTGAGGGGGGGGGGGGTCGCAAACATTTCCCTGAATTAAGGAAACAATTTTTAAAAAATGACAAATATGCTATATTAAAATGCATGTACTTAATGGTGTTATATTTAACCCTTAACCTTAACCCCAACCCCTTGGTCTCTCACCTTTAAGACTCTCCTTAAAACCTACCTCTTTAACCAAAGCTTTTGGTCACCTGTCCTAATATCTCCTTATGTGGCTCGGTGTCAAGTTTTGTTTGATAACACTCCCATGAAGTGCCTTGGAACCTTTTATTATGTTAAAGGCGCTATATAAATGCAAGTTCTTCTTGTAGTCCTAAATCGGCGTTGTCAATAGCCATTATGGCGTCATTCGTGATGTTAGGTCAGTAGGGTTGCCAACCCTCCAGGACCGTCCTGGAGTCTCCAGGAATTAAATATTAATCTCCAGGGTATTGCCACGAGCAAGTATCGGTAACCCCGGAGCAAAATCCTAGGGACGTTAAAAAGAAAATTGTGTGTGATTTTTTTCCCCCATTTTCTTTTGAACACTTTTATTTAATTAGTTATAAAAATGTTGGAGATGGGATAAAAAGGCTGTCTGACTAACAGTCAAGCATCATCCAATCAGGTAATTAAGAGCCTGTTTGCTTTCCAGTTGGTGCACTGCAAGGATGGACATAGCCGTCTCTCGGAAATTCCCTCAGTGCCATTTCACTCTGCACGGAAGGATTTTCTGTACGGGCTGCTCTCCACTTCCTCGCCCATGTCTTTGGTCCGGACACGCCATCTTGCCATCCAGCGGAGGTGGGGGCCCCATTGGAGGGCTCTCTCCGCAGGAGTCCTCCCCTGCAACATTGGAGATCTGGGGTGGAGCGTGTTGCATGGAGCAGTACCGACAAATAGGCTCTTAAGTCACTTCACGGACTCCCAGGCAGCCTGTGACTTCTGCGACCAGGATGAGTCCGTGTTTTATGTATTCATGGAGTGCGAGAGGTTGCAGCCCCTCTTCCACTGTTTGAAGGGGCTGCTCCTCAACTTCTAGCTGCACTTCAGAGCCATGCTCCTGATCTTTGGTCACTCAGCGTGGAGGGGGGCGGGCAAGTCGGAGGACCTCATGGGTCTGCTGCTGGGCCTGGCCAAGGTGGCAATTCACAGGTCCAGGATGAACGTGGCCCGTGAGGTGGTCGCTCTGGCTGCCTGCCTCTCTTCAGCGTCTTGTCCGGGCCCGGGTGGCCCTGGAGAAGGAGCACGCGTTGTCAACCGGAATACTAGAGGCCTTCCGTGACCGGTGGCCACCATAGGGACTAGAGTGTATAGTTGACATCAGCAACAACATTATGATTTAATTTGATAAGTTTTCTTTCTCTTTGGTATGGTTTGGGTGTTTATTGGTTGTGCCCCTCTAAAAAGGGGGCACTTTTGTTAGATTTTTTTTGGGGGCAACTCAGTGTCTCCTAACAGGTTTATTAAAAAGAGGCAAAGACGGACATGTCAGGCAATCAATGGCGGGAGTGTGGGGCGAGGCAGTTAGAGGTAGAAGGTCATGTGATGAAACCTCCAACTATAGGTCCAACCAGAGTCGACAACCCTATAGATCAGTCGCATTGTCAATAGTCACCCCATTAACGAAATTCCTTTCAAACCATTTAAACTAAGATAATGATTCCCTTGTTACACCTGTATATGCCAGGTTGGGTCCCTATTATGCAATAAGATCACAACATAATTACGGATGAGGAAGGGTATTGGCCCCATCTTAGTTTGACCACCCAGATGCCCCGGCTACATTGTAGGTCTTCAGCCTAATTTTCATTGAAACCGGGAGCTGAAGGGATTCGCAAAATTTCACATGTTCCCCCCACCCCGAAGATTTATTGGAGTTATTAAAGAAACCCTGGTGTGACTGTTTTAAAAAATCCAAGGTCTCTCAAAATGGCTGCGGTCAGACACATGGCCGAGGACCGGCAGATTTGAAATTGCATTCTCAACAACTCGGCAGGCTTCGTGTTTCAGACAGGTTTCTTTAAACAATGCAGCTGCATTCTAGCCCTGAGGCAAGCTATCAACATGGCCGGCCAACACATCAAAATTCGAGCAGGAAGTGATTGCAGGACAAAAGGTGAACCATCAAGGTACATTCGGAACAATGGTAAAGCAGTTAGCGAACAGATCGATACAGGAACCGGCCATTATGTAAATGAGCCAGAAATTAGGTCCTTTGTCTTAAAGCAGTTATGGAACTCAGAAATACAGGAATTGGCCATTAATGTAAATGGGCCAGTGATGGGGTCCTTTGTCTTATGTTTCGTGCTTAAATCAAACAATGAAGCAAGCTGATGAGGTATGAAAAAAACCTGTTACCAAGAGGGTATAACTGGGCTGCCCAGTATCTCTTTCTCTTCTCTCTTCGCCTGGTGGCCGGGGTCCTGCTGCTCACTAGCTCAGACTTGAGAAGGAAGGCCATCCAGAAAAACCTCGCAAACGCAGCAGGAGGCCAGGCCTTTTCATCTGTTTTCACCGGTGAGCATTAATTTTCTGGCCGCCACAAGACAGCTTAGCATAGGTGTAAGGTTGGGGGTTAAAGGGGATATTGCTAAACTTGTGATTTTAGAATTTTCCCTCGATGTGTCCGTTTCTTCCACCCCCGATAAGTGTAAGACTGTATTACATCCAAAGCGTTTTCTTTCTTTTTATCTTCTGTATTATACTGTTTACCTTGTAGTTTTAGTTTTCTTATTAATAAACATTGGTTTTCCTTGTACCAATCCACTGGTCTGTTCGTCTGTCTTTGTTACCACTCGATAAGTCCTCAGCTCAGAATCAGGAAGGGGTAAGCGATTCGCAACCGCACTGCGGGCAGGGCAGCTCAGGAAAACATAACTGGCTGACCTATTATAAGCCCGAGAAACTGTAAAAGAAACCCCTTACAGAAATGGCGAGCCAGGTAGGAGCTGAGACGAAAGTGTGTAACAAGACAGACAGTGGTGCGGAGGAGGAATCCGCAATGGAGATAAGGTTGTCTGCCTATGTGTGCGGCAAGGTAAATATCGCGAAAAAGTGGGTGGGCGATATGTTAAAGGCCGAGCGTCCCATTAGATGCAGCCATCCAGTGGACAGCAAGTAGACAGTATAAGAAAGGTATTGAGAAGGCGGTCTGGCTCTTGTGTTTTAAAAAGCAGGTCTTAGTTCTAGACCGTGCTGTAGCAGCGCGAGCAGCCAAGATTAAACAGTTGACCCTAGAGCTGCAGGAAAAGACAGCAGCCGAAGAGTAAGGGGTAGCAGCGCTCCAGGCAATAAGCCAAGAAAGGGCGCAGATGGCAAGGGACCACCAGGCAAAGGTAGAGCGCCTGGAATACCAGATCGCTGAGCTCAAAAGTAGCACTAGAGGTAGAATGGAACACCTGGAATACCAGGTCAGAGAGGCGAGAGGCAGTGAGGTTAGGTTAATGGATAAGATCCACAGCCTCACGCAAGAATTAAAAGAGCAGGAGGAGAAAGTAGGCGAGGTAAAGGCAGCATATAAGCTGGCCTGCGCCCAGAGGTTTGAAGAGGGAGATCATGGCCCCTGCAGGCAAGAAATAGAACGTTTGGGCATGGTCTTAGCGAGGGCGAAGGGCATGGTATGCCTCCTTAGCCCGAAGGCGGGCCAGTCGGATTTTACCGGCAACCCAAACAGGGAAGTCCCACAGGCAGCTCCCAGAACGACACTGGTTAGGGAACCAGAGGCTTCACGGCCATCACCCATAGCCCCGAGTTTTCAGGAGGTCTGGCAGCAAGGGGGGGTGGAGGATGAAGCATTAGGGGAGACCCAGCAATTCCTGGTAGATAGACCAGGACCGGGACCAGTGTACCCCCTCCGACAACGGAGGTACGGCCCGCCCACCGATGGCGAGGACCTAGGGGCCATCCAGAACCAGTTTGTAGTGCCGCATGGCACCCCACAGCTCAGGGCCATGGTTAGCCATATCCCTAAGCTTACAGTGGAGGGAGACCCCTCTCTACACTTCCATGAGATAGAGCAGGCAGCGTGCGTTAATGACTGCGATGAAGCAGAACAAGCAAAAATGCTGCTGTTTTCTCTGGGGGGTGACCTCCTCCAAACCTTATCAGATGAGTGCAAAAGGGGGCAGAAAGATTACGAGGAGTTAAGGGATGAGATATTGGAGGCCATGGGACTAAATGATGGGAGTCCGTTCGCCCGGGTGGGAAAAACGGTACAGCTCCCTGGGGAGTCCCCACAGGCTTTCGCAGACAGGCTGTGGCCAGTCTACCGGAGCGCATGCCCGGGAATGCCAGGGCGGGCATTCCTGAACAGAGATCAATTGGCCCACTGGCTCCGCTGTCTCATGACAAACTGCCTGCCCCAAATTCGAACACGAGCTGCGGCTTGGTTTGACCCCCGTAGCCCCCAGACCACCGAGGAAACGGTGATCCGCCAGCTCACGATAGCATTTAAAAATATCAGGGGTATCGAGACGCTCCAACCCAAGGGGAAAGTTCACGAGGTTAAATCAGGGGCCCAGCATAAAAGGGAATGGCACCAGGAAGGGAATCGTCCCGCCCAGGCTAAGTTAAACTGCTATGGGTGCGGGAAGGACAGCCACTGGCGGAAAGATTGTAAAAACCCCTGGAAGGACACCAAGGGAAAGAATCCCACCGCCCCAGCCCAAAAGGCAGCGACAGGGGAGGCAGAGGCAGGAATTGCCCCCGCTGCCATGGAGTCATTTTTTGAGGCCATGCGATCTTTTATGGCCAGCCAGGGAAGAATAGCAGCCGCTACCGGTGTGGTAGCTCCCTCAGCCCCCCCTGACGATGCCCCGCTATGACCAGAGAAGAAAGCGCAGATCGGCCAGCAGGAGGTGAAATTCCTGGGCCTGACTGTCCGTGCAGGGGAAAGAGCCATAGACAAGGCTCGGAGGGGAGCGGTCCAAGAGCTACCAGTCCCCAGTACTGTGGAGGTGAAAAAGCAGGCAGCTGGGATCCAACCCGAGGTTAGAAATCCCCAGCTCCCAGCAGCTCCCAGCTCACAGGCAGCACCTGCAGGAGCAGTCACATGCGTCAGGGGAGGAGTCACCCAGGCCCCTGTCCAAACCACTCCCCCTCTCTTCTGGGACTCAGGTGGGGAGGAGGAGGAGCCCGAGGCAGGTAGCCCTGCCCCCGACCCAGGTTTTGAACCTGGAGAGGAAGACACTCAGCCACAGGCAGCAGGCAGCGAAGGGTTGCCTGTCCCCAGCTCAGACTTGAGAAGGGAGGAGCCACAGGGGAAAAGCCCCCAGCCAGCGAGGACTGCGACCCACAGCAAAGGTCCGCTCGCCAGGGTAGCCCCACCAACAGCACTTCCTAGGAGGTCCCCTCGGACACCCCAGCCTAGGAAGACATGGTCGCCGGCTCCCCAGTTTAAAAGGGCTACCTCCCGCGTTAAAGTTAATAGAATCATAGAATCATAGAAGTTTACAACATGGAAACAGGCCCTTCGGCCCAACATGTCCATGTCGCCCAGTTTATACCACTAAGCTAGTCCCAATTGCCTGCACTTGGCCCATATCCCTCTATACCCATCTTACCCATGTAACTGTCCAAATGCTTTTTAAAAGACAAAATTGTACCTGCCTCTACTACTGCCTCTGGCAGCTCGTTCCAGACACTCACCACCCTTTGAGTGAAAAAATTGCCCCTCTGGACCCTTTTGTATCTCTCCCCTCTCACCTTAAATCTATGTCCCCTCGTTATAGACTCCCCTACCTTTGGGAAAAGATTTTGACTATCTACCTTATCTATGCCCCTCATTATTTTATAGACTTGTATAAGATCACCCCTCAACCTCCTACTCTCCAGGGAAAAAAGTCCCAGTCTATCTAACCTCTCCCTATAAGTCAAACCATCAAGTCCCGGCAGCATCCTAGTAAATCTTTTCTGCACTCTTTCCAGTTTAATAATATCCTTTCTATAATAGGGTGACCAGAACTGTACACAGTATTCCAAGTGTGGCCTAACTAATGTCTTGTACAACTTCAACAAGACATCCCAACTCCTGTATTCAATGTTCTGACCAATGAAACCAAGCAAGCTGAATGCCTTCTTCACCACCCTATCCACCTGTGACTCCACTTTCAAGGAGCTATGAACCTGTACTCCGAGATCTCTTTGTTCTATAACTCTCCCCAACGCCCTACCATTAACGGAGTAGGTCCTGGCCCGATTCGATCTACCAAAATGCATCACCTCACATTTATCTAAATTAAACTCCATCTGCCATTCATCGGCCCACTGGTCCAATTTATCAAGATCCCGTTGCAATCCTAGATAACCTTCTTCACTGTCCACGATGCCACCAATCTTGGTGTCATCTGCAAACTTACTAACCATGCCTCCTAAATTCTCATCCAAATCATTAATATAAATAACAAATAACAGCGGACCCAGCACCGATCCCTGAGGCACACCGCTGGTCACAGGCCTCCAGTCTGAAAAACAACCCTCTACACCCACCCTCTGTCTTCTGTCGTCAAGCCAATGTTGTATCCAATTGGCTACCTCACCTTGGATCCCGTGAGATTTAACCTTATGTAACAACCTACCATGCGGTACCTTGTCAAAGGCTTTGATAAAGTCCATGTAGACCACGTCTACTACACAGCCCTCATCTATCTTCTTGGTTACCCCTTCAAAAAACTGAATCAAATTCGTGAGACATGATTTTCCTCTCACAAAACCATGCTGACTGTTCCTAATCAGTCCCTGCCTCTCCAAATGCCCGTAGATCCTGTCTCTCAGAATACCCTCTAACAACTTACCCACTACAGATGTCAGGCTCACCGGTCTGTAGTTCCCAGGCTTTTCCCTGCCGCCCTTCTTAAACAAAGGCACAACATTTGCTACCCTCCAATCTTCAGGCACCTCACCTGTAGCGGTGGATGATTCAAATATCTCTGCTAGGGGACCCGCAATTTCCTCCCTAACCTCCCATAACGTCCTGGGATACATTTCATCAGGTCCCGGAGATTTATCTACCTTGATGCGCGTTAAGACTTCCAGCACCTCCCTCTCTGTAATATGTACACTCCTCAAGACATCACTATTTATTTCCCCAAGTTCCCTAACATCCATGCCTTTCTCAACCGTAAATACCGATGCGAAATATTCATTTAGGATCTCACCCATCTCTTGTGGTTCCGCACATAGATGACCTTGTTGATCCTTCAGAGGCCCTACTTTCTCCCTAGTTACTCTTTTGCCTTTTATGTATTTGTAGAAGCTCTTTGGATTCTCCTTTGCCTTATCTGCCAAAGCAATCTCATGTCCCCTTTTTGCCCTCCTGATTTCTCTCTTAACTCTACTCCGGCAATCTCTATACTCTTCAAGGGATCCACTTGATCCCAGCTGCCTATGCATGTCATATGCCTCCTTCTTCTTTTTGACTAGGGCCTCAATCTCCCGAGTCATCCAAGGTTCCCTACTTCTACCAGCCTTGCCCTTTACTTTATAAGGAATGTGCTTACCCTGAACCCTGGTTAACACATTTTTGAAGGACTCCCACTTACCAGACGTCCCTTTGCCTGCCAACAGACTCTCCCAATCAACTTCTGAAAGTTCCTGTCTAATACCATCAAAATTGGCCTTTCCCCAATTTAGAATTTTAACTTTTGGGCCAGACCTATCCTTCTCCATAGCTATCTTAAAACTAATGGAATTATGATCACTGGTCCCAAAGTGATCCCTCACTAACACTTCTGTCACCTGCCCTTCCTTATTTCCCAAGAGGAGGTCAAGTTTTGCCCCCTCTCTAGTCGGGCCATCCACATCCTGAATGAGAAATTCCTCCTGAATACACTCAACAAATTTCTCTCCATCCAAGCCCCTAATGCTATGGCTGTCCCAGTCAATGTTGGGAAAGTTAAAGTCCCCTACTATTACCACCCTATTTTTCTTGCAGCTGTCTGTAATCTCCTTACATATTTGCTCCTCAATTTCCCGTTGACTATTTGGGGGTCTGTAGTACAATCCTATCAACGTGATCTCTCCCTTCTTATTTTTCAGTTCTACCCATATCGACTCCGTGGGCGAACCCTCGGATATATCCTCTCTCACTACTGCCGTGATGTTCTCCCTAATCAAGAACGCAACTCCCCCTCCTCTCTTACCTCCTGCTCTATCTTTCCTATAGCATCTGTACCCTGGAACATTGAGCTGCCAGTCCTGCCCCTCCCTTAGCCATGTTTCAGTAATAGCTATAACATCCCAGTCCCATGTACCCATCCATGCCCTGAGTTCATCTGCCTTGCCCATCAGACTTCTTGCATTGAAATAAATGCAGTTTAATCTAGACTTCCCTTGGTCTTTGCCGTGCTTTCTCAGACCATTTGTCCGGTCATGTTTTGTACACTCTCCCTTACTGCCTTTTGTTTCTGTCACCACTTTACTTCCCACTGACTTCCTGCATCGATTCCCATCCCCCTGCCACTTTAGTTTAAACCCTCCCCAACAGCACTAGCAAACACTCCCCCTAGGACATTGGTTCCAGTCCTGCCCAGATGCAGACCGTCAAATTTGTACTGGTCCCACCTCCCCCAGAACCGGTTCCAATGTCCCAGGAATTTGAATCCCTCCCTCTTGCACCATCTCTCAAGCCACGTATTCATCCTAGCTATCCTGTCATTCCTACTCTGACTAGCCCGTGGCACTGGTAGCAATCCTGAGATTACTACCTTTGAGGTCCTACTTTTTAGTTTAACTCCTAACTCCCTAAATTCAGCTTGTAGGGCCTCATCCCGTTTTTTACCTATATCATTGGTACCTATATGCACCACGACAACTGGCTGTTCACCCTCCCCCTCCAGAATGTTCTGCAGCCGCTCCGAGACATCCCTGACCCTTGCACCAGGGAGGCAACATACCATCCTGGAGTCTCGGTTGCGTCCGCAGAAACGCCTGTCTATTCCCCTTACAATCGAGTCCCCTATCACTATAGCTCTGCCACTCTTTTTCCTGCCCTCCTGTGCAGCAGAGCCAGCCACGGTGCCATGAACCTGGCCGCTGCCACCTTCCCCTGGTGAGCCATCTCCCACAACAGTATCCAAAACGGTATACCTGTTTGAGAGGGGGATGGCCACAGGGGGCCCCTGCACTACCTGCCTGCACCTCTTACTCTTCCTGGTGGTCACCCATTCACTTCCTGCCTGTACTGCCTTTACCTGCGGTGTGACCAACTTGCTAAACGTGCTATCCACGAGTTTCTCTGCATCGCGGATGCTCCACAGTGAGTCAACCCGCAGCTCCAGCTCCGAGATACGATCGGTCAGTAGCTGCAGGTGGATACACTTCCTGCACACATGGTCGGCAGGGACACTGGTAGTGTCCATGACTTCCCACATCTTGCAGGAGGGGCATATCACGGGTGCGAGGTCTGCTGCCATGATTTGCCTTAGCTTAGTTACCCCTTTTAAATTACGTTGAAATTTGAAAATGTTAACTATACCAGGGACCTACGTTCACGAAACAAAAACTACCTGCTATAAAAGCTGTTTAGTTTCCCAGCTCTTAGTTTAAACCAATGCCCTAATTTAGAGAAGTCGAAAGACAAAGGTCCTCAGCCAGCAGTCGCGGGCTGTGAGGGACCGGAAGTAAAGCTCAGTACAGCCTCGCCGCAGGGAGCAGCCTGCAGCAGTCCTGACAGAATTTGAGCTGGCCGCTCGGAGACGGGCGGCGGATGTATATAACTTTAGCAGTTAAGTTTGTAGTTTTAAGTTAAGATGTATAGGTTTATTATAAGGTGTGGAACCGTAATGTAATTTTAAGATGAAACCGTTCCAGTATTGTGTACGTGAGCCGAGGTCGAGGGACCCGCTCACACTTCACCCGAGCCAGGCAGCCTGTATGGGGCCCGGCCAGATGTTAAATTTTATCAGTTTGATTTTTCAGATGGTGACAGAACCAGACTATACACCCACGAGCTTTTGGACGGGATTGGGAGACTAAGAAGGGGTGTTTTTAACGATGTCTTAACTGGTTTTAACACGGGGTCTTCTGTCATCAACAGCTTAGATGACATCGAGCTGCAGACCCAGATTAATGGTTTAAAAACGCAATTAAAGCCGGTGTACAGGGTGGAGAACATTGGTGTCATTCAGGGGGGGTGCACACGTTCGTTTCACAGCGTTCCCGCCCTACGTCATAAAGTGGGAGCATGGTATGACGGGTACTGACCTCTCGGGGTGCCAGAGCCGGGGATCACACATAATCCTGTGTCCCCAGCACTTGAACGCCTATTCAAAACCGCAGTGCGGGTTCAGAGCTGCTGACGCGAAGCCTATAAACTGTACCATGGAAGCCATGGCACAAGGCCATGTTCCCCCACAAGTGGCGTATATAGGAGGTGGGACATATTGCGTCACCACAGCAGCGTCTCACTACCAGCATGGTCAGCACAGCTGGTGCGCGGTGAGTGACAGCAGTTTCTGCTTTAAACCCAAGGCAGAAGTTCAAGTGGCACAGATACGAATTGTCCCCATCCCTGAACCATCCACTGTTCACCTCACTGTGAAAGAGAATTTCACCAACCTCCAAAAGTATGTAGCCCACTTTGGCTACCAGATCCCCCCTCTCCCAGAACACCTCGTTAAATTATTAAAAGCAGTAGGGGTGTCCCAAAAACACTTTTACACGCTGGAACAGAAGACTGTCCAGATAGGGGCCGATATTCTGAGTATTACGACCCCACCCTGGTGGGACATCTTTGAGAATATAGAGGTCCCCTCCTGGATTCGTCTGGCATCACACGTGCTAGTAATCTGTCAGCTCGGGATCGTCCTCGACCTGGTTTGCGTCCAGTGTAGGAATAGGGGTCTCGAGGTAGTAGTTAGAACACAAAGGGTATGGAAGGACCAGTATGCTCGGGTAGACGAAACACCCGTGTGAGTTCGGGGACGCATCCCTTGCGAGTGATGGCAGCCTGTTTCATTATTTTAATAAAGATGGTCCCTTCCGTTAGTTGTTTTCAATAAAGTAAGTTTACGTTTTGATGTTATTTTGAATAAAGATTGTTCATTGTTGTGTTGTATAGTATGCGAAATACTGTTTCATCCCAAGTGGTGCAGGGGTATTTGGACCCCTCCGTGCTGGGATTGTTGTAATTCAACCTTGTTTTCTATCCGAATGCCTGCCATACACTGGGGTTCTCTCCAAGTAAGGGAATGTATGTGTCGAGGGATTAGGGATAGGTAAATAAAGGGGAAGGTTGTTTGCGACGGTCAGAAATCTTTGCTCACCTTGCATGGACACTTCAAGCAAGTTTAAGTATCCACAGGGGGGAGTGAAGGGATTCGCAAAATTTCACATGTTCCCCCCACCCCGAAGATTTATTGGAGTTATTAAAGAAACCCTGGTGTGACTGTTTTAAAAAATCCAAGGTCTCTCAAAATGGCTGCGGTCAGACACATGGCCGAGGACCGGCAGATTTGAAATTGCATTCTCAACAACTCGGCAGGCTTCGTGTTTCAGACAGGTTTCTTTAAACAATGCAGCTGCATTCTAGCCCTGAGGCAAGCTATCAACATGGCCGGCCAACACATCAAAATTCGAGCAGGAAGTGATCGCAGGACAAAAGGTGAACCATCAAGGTACATTCGGAACAATGGTAAAGCAGTTAGCGAACAGATCGATACAGGAACCGGCCATTATGTAAATGAGCCAGAAATTAGGTCCTTTGTCTTAAAGCAGTTATGGAACTCAGAAATACAGGAATTGGCCATTAATGTAAATGGGCCAGAGATGGGGTCCTTTGTCTTACATTTCGTGCTTAAATCAAACAATGAAGCAAGCTGATGAGGTATGAAAAAAACCTGTTACCAAGAGGGTATAACTGGGCTGCCCAGTATCTCTCTCTCTTCTCTCTTCGCCTGGTGGCCGGGGTCCTGCTGCTCACTAGCTCAGACTTGAGAAGGAAGGCCATCCAGAAAAACCTCGCAAACGCAGTAGGAGGCCAGGCCTTTTCATCTGTTTTCACCGGTGAGCATTAATTTTCTGGCCGCCACAAGACAGCTTAGCATAGGTGTAAGGTTGGGGGTTAAAGGGGATATTGCTAAACTTGTGATTTTAGAATTTTCCCTCGATGTGTCCGTTTCTTCCACCCCCGATAAGTGTAAGACTGTATTACATCCAAAGCGTTTTCTTTCTTTTTATCTTCTGTATTATACTGTTTACCTTGTAGTTTTAGTTTTCTTATTAATAAACATTGGTTTTCCTTGTACCAATCCACTGGTCTGTTCGTCTGTCTTTGTTACCACTCGATAAGTCCTCAGCTCAGAATCAGGAAGGGGTAAGCGATTCGCAACCGCACTGCGGGCAGGGCAGCTCAGGAAAACATAACTGGCTGACCTATTATAAGCCCGAGAAACTGTAAAAGAAACCCCTTACAGAAACGAAATACCATTCAAACCATCTAAACTAAGATAATGATTCCCTTGTTACACCTGTATATGCCAGGTTGGGTCCCTATTATGCAATAAGATCACAACATAATTACGGATGAGGAAGGGTATTGGCCCCATCTTAGTTTGACCACCCAGATGCCCCGGCTACATTGTAGGTCTTCAGCCTAATTTTCATTGAAACCGGGAGCCTAATGAGCCTTATGCACATTTACAGTACAGACTTTATGTACATGGTCAGCACACATTATGGACAGCATCAAGCCTCAGGCAAAACAATTTGCACACAGTAAGGTCCCACAAACAGCAAGTTAGGTGAAAGACCAGTCAATCTGTTTTTCATGGTTGAGGGAGCAATGTGGGCCAGAATACCAGGAAGACTTTCTGCAAATAGTAACATAGGTTCATTTCTGTACACCTAAACAGGCAGAAAAGGACTCACTTAATGTCTCATCCATCAAGGCAGTGTGCTCCCTCAGTACTATCTTAGATTATAGCTTTAAATTCCAGAGTTGGACTTGAAGCCACAACCCTTTGACTTAACAGCAAGAGAGCTACCAGCTGAGCTATGCTGGCAGTTAAAAAACAACTGTAATTGGTGGCATTAGTGCATCTGTCTAGTCTTTCCTTGGCCAGGTGGGGGCAGCATACCATCATTGAAGAGTTTAATGTAAGGAGTCTTACAACACCAAATAAAGCTGTTGGACTATAACCTTGATGTGGAGATGCCGGTGATGGACTGGGGTGGACAAATGTAAGGAATCTTACAACACCAGGTTATAGTCCAACAGTTTTATTTGAAAATCACAAGCTTTCGGAAGCTTTCTCCTTCGTCAGGTGAGTGTGGGATTCCTTGAAGGTTACAGCATATATAGTCAGAGAACAATGCCTGGTGATTACAGATAATCTTTCCAACTGCCCGTTGTCAAGGCAATCAGACAGAGAGACATTACATAGGGCCTTACAGGATGGCCTTAGCGAGGTGCTCGTCGTCATCGATGACATGTTGAAGGCTGCGGAGAACATGGCGTAGTTTCTCCGCTCCAGGGAAGTACTGGACGATGAAGGGTACTCTGTTGGTTGCGTCCCGTGTTTGTCTTCTGAGGAGGTCTATGCGATTTTTCGCTGTGGCCCGACGGAACTATCGATCGACGAGTCGAGCGTCATATCCCGTTCTTACGAGGGCGTCTTTCAGTGTCTGTAGGTGTCCATCGCGTTCCTCCTCGTCTGAGCAGATCCTGTGTATTCGTAGGGCCTGTCCATAAGGGATGGCCTCTTTGACGTGGTTAGGGTGGAAGCTGGAAAAGTGGAGCATCGTGAGGTTGTCCATGGGCTTGCGGTAGAGTGAGGTGCTGAGGTGCCCGTCTTTGATGGAGATTCGTGTGTCCAAGAAAGAAACCGATTCTGAGGAGTAGTCCATGGTGAGTTTGATGGTGGGATGGAACTTGTTGATGTTATCGTGTAGTCAGACGAGGAGCCACAGCGAAAAATCGCATAGACCTCCTCAGAAGACAAACACGGGACGCAACCAACAGAGTACCCTTCGTCATTCAGTACTTCCCCGGAGCGAAGAAACTATGCCATGTTCTCCGCAGCCTTCAACATGTCATCGATGACGACGAACACCTCGCTAAGGCCATCCCCACGCCTCCACTACTCGCCTTCAAACAGCCACCCAACCTCAAACAGACCATCGTTCGCAACAAATTACCCAGCTTTCAGGAGAACAGCGTCCACGACACCACACAACCCTGCCACAGCAACCTCTGCAAGACATGCCAGATCATCGACACAGATACCACCATCACCAGGTGCATGGTTCATACTCATGTGACTCGGCCAACGTCGTCTACCTCATACGTTGCAGGAAAGGATGCCCCGGAGCATGGTACATTGGCGAGACCATGAAGACACTGCGACAACGGATGAACAGACACCGCGCAACAATCGCCAAACAGGAGGATTCCCTCCCAGTCGGGGAACACTTCAGCAGTCAAGGACATTCAGCCACCAATCTTTGGATAAGGGTTCTCCAAGGCGGCCTTCGAGACACACGACAATGCAAAATCGTTGAGCAGAAATTGTTAGCCAAGTTCCGCACCCATGAGGATGGCCTCAACCGGGATCTTGGGTTCATGTCACGCTACACGTAACCCCACCAGCGAAAAAAAGTTATCTGTTTTTAATACAACTGGTCATTCTCTCTCTTTCTCTTCCTTTCGGATGTTTCTCTCTCTCTCTCTGTCTTTGAGTTCGGACTGTTTGTATATTCAGTAGTCCTGTATGTAATGTCTCTCTGTCTGATTGCCTTGACAACGGGCAGTTGGAAAGATTATCTGTAATCACCAGGCATTGTTCTCTGACTGTATATGCGGTAACCTTCAAGGAATCCCACACTCACCTGACGAAGGAGAAAGCCTCCGAAAGCTTGTGATTTTCAAATAAAACTGTTGGACTATAACCTGGTGTTGTAAGACTCCTTACATTTGTCCACCCCAGTCCATCACCGGCATCTCCACATCATCATTGAAGAGCTTCATTACTAATTTTTTTTTGCAAGGGTTTAATCCCTTCCCCCCTCATTTCTCCACCAATTCTATTCCCTCCTCCTCTTCTCTCCTAAAGGTATTGTATCCTTGCTGGAGTTCCATCAATGGGTGGTGGATTCCCTCTGGCGAGTCATTCAACTGGCACCAATATTCGCCAATATTCGATTACTGGGGAGAGGCAGCATCACAGCCACCGTCCATGCAAGGGCACTTCCAACTGGGATGGCTGAACAGAAATTAGGAGTGGCTGATTCCTCCCTATTGCAGGGGTACTAAGGTCAATTATAGCAGCCCATTTGCTGACTCTGCAGAGTTCAGATAACTCAGCTGAGACAGAGATTGTACCCTTCTGGTTAGCCAGCTACTTACTGTATAAAATTGCTGATCCATCATCTTGCCCTTTCTATTGTTCGTTTGTTTTCTCCCTTTCTCTGCTGTCTATATGAAATTTGTGGCCAAGAATGCTGGCAGGGCAGGCCTAGACTTTTGCCACTGCCATTTTGACCTGTACAAAGGTGAGTTGAGTAATTCCACCAATTTTCCCCAGGCCCTAAAAATCTGCAGCCCTTACAACATACCCCTGCCATAACTTCGGTAAGAGTCTGGCAAGAGTAACGGAATTTAGCTTGGGACTTTAATACATAGGTTTCCAGTCATGTGTTGGGAATTTCCACTTGGCCTTGTAAGGGATAGAGCCACTGTGCACCCCTTACAATGCCTGTGGCATAAGAAGTGAAGGGGTTGGGACTCCATTTGTTGGGGGTTCCCATCTCCCCATCCCTCAGAGGGACCTGTTGTAGGGTCAGCGGACAAACCTTGCCAAGATCGGCAGAAGTGGAATCTAGCTGGGGTTCAAGCCTGAGATCATGGTCTGGACCTCCGAAGAACAAGGTGAATTGTATTTAAAAATTAGTTCAATGTGGTCCCCTCACCAAGGGGACAGGTATCTTCAGTTTCTGATGGGGGCATTGTTTGACCACAATCTTCAGCAGGGAGGTACCCTAGATGCATCTTTAGTCCAATTCAAATGTTAATCAGTAGATCTCTGCCTGATCCTGAGAACTTTGATGGGGTCAGCAGTCGATTCCAGATGGTTGCATCTCCGCACTTACCCCAGGTATGCCCCTCCCCATGAATTTTTAGGGCCCTCTTCCCTCCTCACAGCAACTTGGAGACTTCTGATTACAAACGTATACCCAGTCCGTCTACTTTCATATTGCATTGGTGTTCCAATGTGCCCGTTTGAATTCTAATCTCCAACAGTTACAGTGAACAGTTCAGTTCCTCAATCTTCCACTAGATAGGTCCAGACGGATTGCATCCACGACTGCTCAAAGAAATTAGGAGGGAGATAGCAGAGGCACTAATAGCCATATATAAAAATTCAATAGACAAAGGAATAGTGCCAGAGGACTGATGGACAGCAAATGTAATTCCTATCTTCAAAAAGGGAGCTAGAACTAATCCAGAGTTCTATAGACCAATTAGCTTAACATCAGTGGTAGGAAAGATCTTTTCTAAAAGATCAGACAACAAAACATCTAGAAACGGAGAATATAATTAAAAATAGTCAACATGGATTTCGAAAAGGAAGATCATGTTTAACATCAAGTTACTTTGAAATTACCGCATAGAAACAGACAATTCCATCAGGGCTTCTGAGGAAATTTGCTGATCAGGACCATGAAACTGTTGTATGCAGAAGTTCAAATGCAGAGTTAACCAACACTTGTTAGTAGAGCTGCAATGGCAATTTTAGACAATAGTGTACAGTACATCCTACGGTCATGCTCCTCCAGAAATGTTGACTTTTGACACATATTTAGTGCATTTTGGAGTAGACTTTTTTTAAAAAGAAATGTTCACCTTCTCTATTTTAGAAAGGTCCCAAAGGGCTTCACATACAATTAATTACTTTCAAGGGTAGTCACTGTTGTTATGTAGATACTTGATTTTTGTTTTCCTAATGTGTACTCTAATATTTCTCCCCCAAAAAGCTGGTGAGGTTGGGGGTCAATTGAAAATTTCAGAACTGAAATTGATAGATTTTTGTTTTCATAGAACAGTTACAGCTCAGAAGGAGGCCATTTGGCCCAACGAGCCCGTGCCGGCTCTTTATAAGAGCAATCCAGTTAGTCCCATTCCCCCACTCTTTCCCAATAGCCCTGAAAATTTTTTCTCTTCAAGTATTTATCCAATTCCTTTTTGAAAGCCACGATTGAATCTGCTTCCACCACTCTTTCAAGCAGTGCATTCCAGATCATAACTACTCGCTGCGTAAAAAAGTATTTCCTCATGTTGCCTTTGGTTCTTTTGACAATCACCTTAAATCTGTGTCTTCTGGTTCTCGACCCTTCCACCAATGGGAACAGTTTCTTTTTATTTACTTTATCTAAACTCTTCATGATTTTGAACACTTTGAACAAATCTCCCCTTAACCTTCTCTGCTTTAAGGAGAACAACCCCAGCTTCTCCAGTCTGTCCACGTAACTGATGTCCATCATCCCTGAAACCATTCTAGTAAATCTTTTCTGCACTCTCTCTAAGGCCTTCACGTCCTTCCTAAAGCATGGATTTGTTAAAGGCAAATATTGTTTAACCAACTTGATAGAGTTTTTTGATGACATAACAGAGAGGGTAGATGAGGGCAATGCAGTTGATGTGGTGTTTATGGATTTTCAAAAAATGTTTGATAAAGTGCCACATGGTAGGCTTGTTATTAAGATTGCAACCCATGGAATAAACATAGGAACATAGGAACAGGAGTAGGCCATTCAGCCCCTTGTGCCTGCTCCGCCATTTGATAAGATCATGGCTGATCTGTGATCTAACTCCATATACCTGCCTTTGGCCCATATCCCTTAATACCTTTGGTTGCCAAAAAGCTATCTCTCTCACATTTAAATTTAGCAATTGAGCTAGTATCAATTGCCGTTTGCGGAAGAGAGTTCCAAACTTCTACCACCCTTTGTGTGTAGAAATGTTTTCTAATCTCGCTCCTGAAAGGTCTGGCTCTAATTTTTAGACTGTGCCCCCTACTCCTAGAAGCCCCAACCAGTGGAAATAGTTTCTCTGTATCCACCCTATCTGTTCCCCTTAATATCTT
The DNA here is from genome assembly GCF_035084215.1 of Heptranchias perlo. Taxonomy (NCBI): domain Eukaryota; kingdom Metazoa; phylum Chordata; class Chondrichthyes; order Hexanchiformes; family Hexanchidae; genus Heptranchias; species Heptranchias perlo. The sequence continues at coordinate 29,041,007 of NC_090325.1, forward strand.
ATAAACTTCGATCAGATCACCCCTTAACCTTCGAAACTCTAGAGAATACAACCCCAATTTGTGTAATCTCTCCTTGTAACTTAACCCTTGAAGTCCGGGTATCATTCTAGTAAACATATGCTGCACTCCCTCCAAGGCCAATATGTCCTTCCGAAGGTACGGTGCCCAGAACTGCTCACAGTACTCCAGGTGCGGTCTAACCAGGGTTTTGTATAGCTGCAGCATAACTTCTGCCCCCTTGTACTCTAGTCCTCTAGATATAAAGGCCAGCATTCCATTAGCCTTCTTGATTATTTTCTGCACTTGTTCGTGACACTTCAATGATCTATGTACCTCAACCCCTAAGTCCCTTTGGACATCCAGTTTTTAACTTTTTACCATTTAGAAAGTACCCTGTTCTATCCTTTTTTGATCCAAAGTGGATGACCTCACATTTGTCTACAGTGAATTCCATTTGCCACAGTTTTGCCCATTCACCTAATCTATCAATATCCCTTTGTAATTTTATGTTTTCATCTACACTGCTTACAATGCCACCAATCTTTGTGTCATCGGCAAACTTAGATATGGGACTTTCTATGTCTTCATCTAAGTCGTTAATAAATATTGTGAATAATTGAGGCCCCAAGACAGATCCCTGCGGGACTCCACTAGTCACATCCTGCCAATGTGAATACTTACCCATTATCCCTACTCTCTGTCGCCTTTCGCTCAGCCAATTTCCTAACCAAGTCCATACTTTTCCCTCGATTCCATGGGCTTCTAACTTAGCTAACAGTCTCTTTTGTGGGACCTTATCAAATGCCTTCTGGAAGTCCATATAAATAACATCCATTGACATTCCCCTGTCCACTACTTTAGTCACCTCTTCATGGATACAGAATTGGCTAAATGACAGGAAACAGAGAGTAGTGGTGAATGGTTGTTTTTCGGGCTGGAGGGAGGTGTACAGTGGTGTCCCCCAGGGGTCAGTGCTGGGACCACTGCTTTTCTTGATATATATTAATGACTTGGACTTGGGAGTACAGGGCACAATTCCAAAATTTGCAGATGACACAAAACTTAGAAGGGGAGTGAACATTGAGGAGAATAGTGATAGACTTCAAGAGGATGGACACGCTGGTGGAATGGGCGGACACGTAGCAGATGAAGCTTAATGCGGAAAAATGCGAGGTGATGCATTTCATAGAATCATAGAATCATAGAAGTTTACAACATGGAAACAGGCCCTTCGGCCCAACATGTCCATGTCGCCCAGTTTATACCACTAAGCTAGTCCCAATTGCCTGCACTTGGCCCATATCCCTCTATACCCATCTTACCCATGTAACTGTCCAAATGCTTTTTAAAAGACAAAATTGTACCCGCCTCTACTACTGCCTCTGGCAGCTCGTTCCAGACACTCACCACCCTTTGAGTGAAAAAATTGCCCCTCTGGACCCTTTTGTATCTCTCCCCTCTCACCTTAAATCTATGTCCCCTCGTTATAGACTCCCCTACCTTTGGGAAAAGATTTTGACTATCTACCTTATCTATGCCCCTCATTATTTTATAGACTTCTATAAGATCACCCATTAACCTCCTACTCTCCAGGGAAAAAAGTCCCAGTCTATCTAACCTCTCCCTATAAGTCAACAGTAGGAAAAATGAGGAGAGGCAATATAAACTAGAGGGTACAATTCTAAAAAGGGTAGAGGAACAGAGGGATCTGGGTGTATATGTGCACAAATCATTGAAGGTGGCAGGACAGGTTGAGAAAGTGGTTAAAAAAGCATACAGGATCCTGGGCTTTATAAATAGAGGCATAGAGTACAAAAGGAAGGAAGTCATGATGAACCTTTATAAAACACTGGTTCGACCACAACTGGAGTATTGTGTCCAGTTCTGGGCACTGCACTTTAGGAAGGATGTAAAGGCCTTAGAGAGGGTGCAGAGGAGATTTACTGGAATGATTCCAGGGATGAGGGACTTAAATTACATGGATAGACTGGAGAAGCTGGGATTATTCTCCTTGGAACAGAGAAGATTGAGAGGAGATTTGATCGAGGTATTCAAAATCATGAAAGGTCTAGACAGAGTAAATAGAGAGAAACTGTTCCCAGTGGTGGAAGGTCAAGAACCAGAGGACATAGATTTAAAGTGATTGGCAAAAGAACCAAAGGTGACATGAGGAAAAACTTTTTTACGCAGCGAGTGGTTGGGATCTGGAATGCACTGCTGGGGGGGTGCTGGAGGCAGATTCAATCATGGCCTTCAAAAGGGAACTGGATAAATACTTGAAACCAAAAAATGTGCAGGGCTACGGGGATAGGGCAGGGGAGTGGGACTAGCTGGATTGCTCGTGCATAGAGCCAGCATGGACTCGATGGGCCGAATGGCCTCCTTCCGTGCTGTAACCTTTCTATGATTCTAAGTGCGATGCCCAGAATTGGACACAATACTCTAGTTGTGGCCGAACCATTGTTTTATTAAGGTTCAAAATAACTTCCTTACTTTTGTACTCTATGCCTCTATTTATAAAGCCCAGGGTCCTGTATGCTTTTTTAACCGCTTTCTCAACCTGTCCTGCCACCTTCAAAGATTTGTGCACATATACCCCAGATCTCTCTGTTCCTGCACCACCTTTAGAATTTTACCATTTAGTTTATATTGTCTCTCCTCATTCTTCCTACCAAAATGTATCACTTTGCACTTCTCTGCGTTAAATTTCATCTGCCATATGTCCGCCCATTCCACCAGCCTGTCTATGTCCTCCTGAAGTCTATCACTATCCTCCTCACTGTTTACTACACTTCCAAATTTTGTGTCATCTGCAAATTTTGAAATTGTGCCCTGTACACCCAAGTCCAAGTCATTAATATATATCAAAAATGCAAGGGTTTTGCAAGGGTATTAAGGGTTATGGAATCAAGGTGGGTAGACTATTGGAGTTAAGATACATATCAGCCATGATCAAATTGAATGGTGGAACAGGCTTAAGGGGCTGAATTGCCTACTCCTGTTCCTTTGTTCCTTCCTATGTTCCTATGTATTCTACTTCATAAGACAGAATATACCCCATTTGGAAGCTGGTCAGAAAACAACTATAATGGTGAATCATGTATGTGTGATAATCCATTATTAACAAACTAATGCACTTGTTTCTTGACCCTTGTTTCAACATGCTCCTTGCTGTACAATCAATCTTTTTTGACTGTGGAAATTATTGTTGATGATATTAGTGGGCATTACCTTATTTATTTTAAACAAGTTAACACTGTTAACAAATTAAAATTCATCTACCCATTTGGTTCCGTAACCCTTAATACCCTCGCCTAACAAAAATCGATCAATCTCAGTTTTGAAATTTTCAATTGACCCCCAGCCTCAACAGCTTTTTGGGGAAGAGAGTTCCAGATTTCCACTACCCTTTGTGTGAAGAAGTGCTTCCTGACATCATCCCTGAACGGTCTAGCTCTAAATTTAAGGTTATGCCCCCTTCTTCTGGACTCTCCCACCAGAGGAAATAGTTTCTCTCTATCTACCCTATCAAATCCTTTAATCATCTTAAACACCTCAATTAGATCACCCCTTCATCTTCTTTACTTAAAGGAATACAAGCGTAGACTATGCAACCTGTCCTCATAATTTAACCCTCTTAGCCCTGGTATCATTCTGATGAATCTGCGCCTCACCCCCTTCCCCCGCCCAAGGCCAATATATCTTCCTTGTGGTGTGGTACCCAGAATTAAACGCAATACTCTAAATGGGGTCTAACCAGAGCTTTATATAACTGTAACATAACTTCCATCCCTTTGTATTCCAGCCCTATTGAGATAAAGGCCAACATTCCATTAGCCTTTTAAATTATTTTTTGTACCTGTCCACTAGCTTTTAGTGATTTCTGTATTGGACCCCTAAATCTCTCTGCTCCTCCACGTTTCCTAGCTTCTTACCATTTAGAAAATACCCTGATCTATCTTTCTTAGTTCCAAAGTGGATGACCTCACACTTTCCCATATTGAACTCCATCTGTCACAGTTTTGCCCACTCACTTAATCTATCAATGTCCTTATGCAATGTTTTGCTCCCATCAACATTATTTACTGTGCCACCTAACTTGGTATCCTGCATGTTCTCTAGAAAGTGGTTTACTAGAATTAGGAGCAATTGCCAAAGCAGGGCATGCTATCCCAGACAAGGAATGAAGATGCAATTTCAGTTCATAATAGATTCGGTCTGTCTATGGAAACTACTGTCTACTCACTAAATATGAGAGCAAGCGTTGGAAAAACCCCAAACTGTAACAGAGTGGTACAGGGAGAGGTGTACAGGTAGCAGTCAAGGTAGGATCCCAATGGCCTAGTGGATAAAGATACCCTTTGTGTCCCTGAGATAGGCAGGTGAAAAATCAGCTGGTGTTTCCATTCTTGATCCCTATCTGATAAGCCCTCCTGGAAAGTGCGTACATGAAATTCAGTGAGTGGCGAGGTTATGATGTTGGTGCATGATTCAATAGTCTACGGCCACTCACTGTCTAGTCTCACACATGGGGCTCGAATTTAGCAGGCCTGCGGGTTCCCAGCGGGTGGTCCTCCGGGAGCGTCGAAAACGCGGACGGCTAATCGTGTGCGTCCCCCACGCGATCGCGGGATAATTGGACCGATTAAGCCCTGCTTCCGGGTTCTGTGCTCCCCAGCTGCGTGCCGGCCGGCTGCGCATGCGCAGTACCGTCGACGCGATGTAGGAGCTCCAGTTAAAGGGGCAGTCTCCCAAAGCCCCTCCTGCTACAAGCAAGCGGTTTGAGACGATGGCTCAGCAAAGGGGAAAGGCTGCGCCCCGTTTTTCAGACCTAGCACTGCAGCTGATGCTGGAGGGCGTGAGGAGGAGGAGGGAAACACTCTTCCCAGAAGATGGACGCAAGTTCCCTGCCGCCGCAACCAGGAAGGCATGGGCAGAGGTGGCGGCGGAGGTGAGCAGCAGGGGCAACACCCCAAGGACTTGGGAGCAGTGCCGCAAGCGCTTCAATGACCTGACTAGGTCTGGCAAGGTGAGTACACCAACGCACCCTCCCACATCCCGTCCCCACCATCACGCCAAGCAGATCACAACCCCCTCCTGCACAGCCACCACTGCGCTCCATCAGCAATCCTCACAGCCACTCATTCACCATCCTCGCCGTGCACGCAAGTACCCACCGTCCCTGACCCCACCCGAACACTACCACACACCCCAATCCCCATGCAATGGGATGGGCACGTGGCCCACGCATCCTCCCATCCATCCGCGCCACGCTCAACCCAACCACACCGATGCTCGATGCGTCTCACGATGCAAGACGCACCCACTCACACATCTGTGTTTTGCCTTCACAGGAGAAGAGAAGCAAGAACAATAGGGAAAGGGCACGCACCGGAGGTGGGCCGCCGCAAGTGGTGGAGCTCACCGACGCAGAGGTGGAGGCGCTCGACCTCGCCCGCACGCGACATTGCCTGTCGGTGGCCGATGGCGAGTGTGTCGCTGCCGAAACGGCCGGTAAGGGAAAGCTGACACTCAACACCCATGATCGCGAGTTACCGTCTCATCACCTGCCATCAGGCGCACTGTCAAGTTGGTCCACATGCCTCAAAGTGCCCTCTGTTCTCTTGCAGGTCCGTCTGTGTGTGAAGCGCTCGAGGAGGGCGATTCCTCAGAGGACATGGCGGTCTCTGAGGGTGCATCGTCACATCAGAGCCAACCATCCACCAGCGCAGAGACACGCACCTCGGTGGGTCCCCCTCGCCAACTAGTTGGGGTAGCACTTGGTGAGTCACCGCGCACGAGTGAGCATGAGCAGACCCTGGTGGCAGGGGCAGCCGCGGAGGGTCCGCGACGGAGGGAGCACTCATCTCCAGGCTCTGCTCAGCCGGACCCAGATGCTGAACCCAGGGGGCCACCAGTGAAAAGGAGAGTCGTCGAGGGCCACCAGCTAATTGCTGAGGTACTGGCAGAGGTGCCGCGCGCATTGTCCACAATAGCGCAGGCGATGGAGGAGTCCACCTCCTGCATGTGGGCATTGGTGGCGCAGGCACAGGAGGGTACCGGCGACACAGTGTCGCAGGTAGGTGCGGGACTGTCTGCGGTGGAGGACAGGCTGGCCTCCCTCGAGCGTCACGCACAGCTCCAGATCGAGTCCATGCAGGCCCTGACAACGTCTGTACGGATTCAGGGTGAGCAACATTCCGACGCCACCAACAGGCTGAGGGATACACTAGGGGTGGCCTTGCAAGGCCTCACACATGCCATCCAAACTGCCGTCCAGCAGGGTGGAAGGGGTGATGTGGGCCGAGGCCAAGAGAGGGATGATGGTGACCGGGGACATGGAAGCGGGGACGCCTCTCAAGGCGTCCCCACGTCCCACCCGTCGCCCACCTCTCAACCAGCACCCGCAATGGTGCCTCCTCTCCAGGTGGCCGAGTCTGCCCCTGCCCCGGTGCAGGAGGAGCAGTCTGTGGAGGTGCCCTCACGGGCACCGAAACCCAGGGGCCGTCCGCCAAAAGCATCTACCCGGTCAAGGCAAGAAGACGAGCAACCTGCCACTACCTCTGCTGGAGCCACAGGGGTAGCACCACGTAGGGGTTCCCGGAAAAGAATTGCAAAGGCCTTATAATCACAAAGGGAATACACCAGGGTGTTTATTATTTTGTACTTTGTTTCTTATATAATGTCACATTCCAGATATTAAATAGTCTATTCTCACCACTCCTGCCACCTCTCGTCCATTCTTCCGCGGCTTATGCAATAGTTGCGTTCCGTGGAGGCCATCATGACGGCGAACACCTGCTGCCACCCATTGGGCACACTGCTGTGGGTGCAGGATTACTGGCAGCACTCTTCAGTGGAGGGGGCTGGTATGGCCGCTTGCATGTGCAGGTGAGGAGATGCGAGCGCCTCGCAGTGTCTGACTCTAGGAGAACCGTTGACGTATGAGTGCCTCCCTGGCCCGGCGACCATCCCGGTGAGTCGCGGCTCGGCGCATGGGTCGTCCAACATCCTCTGGCGCGTCCTCCTCCTCCACCTCCTCCTCCTCCGCCTCCTCCTCCTCCTCCTCCTCCTCCTCCTCGCCCTCGCCTTCCTCAATGTGGGTGGCGGGTGTGGATGGGGCCTCCTCCAGCGGCACCCCTCTCTGTTGGGCCATGTTGTGCAGGGCACAGCAGACAACTATGATTCGTCCCACTCTGAATGGTGTGTATTGCAGCGCTCCCCCAGAACGATCAAGGCACCTGAAGCGCATCTTGAGAAGCCCTATGGTCTGCTCAATTGTAGACCTGGTAGCAGTGTGGCTGTCATTGTACCGACGCTCCGGCTCGGTGATGGGGTTCCTCAGAGGTGTCATGAGCCACGTGTGGAGGGGATACCCCTTGTCGCCGAGGAGCCAGCCGTTGCCGGCGTTGGGTGCCTGCAGGATGGGCGGGACAGCGGACTCCCTGAGGACGAAGGCATCGTGGCAGCTGCCGGGGTATCTGGCGCACACGTGTAGCAATCTCTGGCGGTGGTCACAGATGAGCTGGGCGTTCATGGAGTGATACCCCTTCCTGTTGATGAACAGCCCTGGCTCATGCGGAGGTGCCCGTATTGCGATGTGGGTGCAGTCGATTACACCCTGCACCCGTGGGAAGCCGGCCATGGCATGGAATCCAACCGCCCTCTCCATCTGGCTGCGCTCGTCCATGGCGAAGTTGATGTAGTGGGAGGCCCTGCGGAACAACCCATCGGTGACCTGCCTTATGCACTTGTGTGCAGAGGACTGACAGACCCCGGTGATGTCCCCGGTGGCACCCTGGAAGGAACCGGATGCGAAGAAGTTGAGGGCAGTGGTGACTTTGACGGCGACAGGTAAGAAGATGCTGCTTGGTCCATCAGGGAGCAGCTCGTCGTTAAGGAGGCTGCAGATGTCGGCGACTACCTGGCGATTGACTCTGAGCCTCCGTATGCACTGCTCCTCGGAGAGGTCCATGAAGCTGAGCCTCGCTCTGTACACCCTGTGCGGAGGGTAGTGCCTCCTGCGACGCATCTCTCTCTGCGGTTGCCCTCCCTCCTGCTGTGCAGGTGGGTGTGCCGCAGCACCGTGTTGGGGGGCCCCACCTCTCCGAGGCGGACGGCGTGGACTGCGAGGCTGCTGGGGCTGGTCATCCTGTTCGTCCTCCGACGATGTCAACGCACCACCCATCTGGCAGGTGTTGGTGTGAGGGGTTGTGCAGGGTAGGTGGGTGGGTCCTCGGACTGGGGCTGCGGTTTCGTGTCGGTCTGTCCTCTGGCTTGGCGGGGGGTGGTGGAGGGCAGGGGTTGCCCTATGTGACGCGGTGGCCTCCTGCGTGGGTGAGGGCTCTCCCCCGTGGAGCGCACCTTGGCACCTGCCACAGGCTGCTGGCTGCAACACGCCTGGTTTGAAAGGTACTGTTTCCCCCAGGGTGGGAAACTGACTGCCTTGAACCTAAAATCCCACACTTCCTCTTTTGACAGCTGCTTCAGCTCATTAACTGACCACAACGAGCAAGTTAAGTACTCTCAAGTGGAACCCCGCTGGCTTTAATTGCCTGCGGGATTCCCACCAGCGGGGCTTGCGCGCGCAGCCCCGCACGTCAGCGCGGTACCCGGAAGTGGCCGGGATTTCGTCGCGATCCGGTCACGTGACCGGATATCGGGATTTTCGGGGCCAACCCGCTGGAAACCCGCCGGAAACGCGATCGCAAAATCGAGCCCCATGTGATTGACTCAATGTCCACAGGGAAACTAGGGATGGTCAATAAATACTGCCTTGCTGGTGTTGCCGGCATTCCTAAAAACACATTTTTTAAAAAGGCAAGACATAAAACATCTGATAGAGTTAGCAGAGGAGGAGGTACATGTTGAGAAAGAGGTTACAAGCAGAGATACATGTAGAGGAATATGGATAGGTATAGGCAACTCTTAAAAATATAAAATCAAAAGCAAAGTACTGCGGATGCTGGAAATCTGAAATAAAAACAGAAAATGCTGGAAAAGCTCAGCAAGTGAGGCAGGATCTGTGGAGAAAGAAACACAGTTAACGTTTCAGGTCGAAGACCTTTCGACAGGACTGGAAGATGTTAAAAAGTTAAAGCTTTTAAGCAAGTACAGAGTTAGGGGAAGGTGGGGAGGGAAGGAAAGAACAAAAGGGAAGGTTTGTGATGGGGTAGAGGGCAAGAATGATTAAATAGTAAAAGGGATGATGGTGCAAGGCAAGGACGGTGGTAATGGGACAATTTATGAAACAAAAGATCGGTCTAGAGGAGCTGTGAATGGTAACAGCAAAACCATTACTAGTAGCTGCAGTCCAATAAATAAATTAAAAAATGGGAGCAGTGGTTATGATCTGAAGTTATTGAAATCAATGTTGAGTCCAGAAGGTTGTAAAGTGCCTAAACGAAAGATGAGGTGCTGTACCTTGAGCTTCATTGGAACAGTGTAAGAGGCTGAAGACAGAGAGGTCAGAGTGGGACTGGGATGGGGAATTAAAATGGCAAGCGACCGGCAGGTCAGGGTCACGCTTGCGGACAGAGTGTAGGTGTTCAGCAAAGCGATCACCCAGTCTGCGATTGATCTCTGTAGTTTAGAGGAGACCACATTGTGTGCGACGAATACAATATACTAAATTGAAAGAAGTACAAGTAAACCGCACTTTAACCTGGAAGGAGTGTTTGGGGCCCTGGACGGTGGGAAGGGAGGAGGGGAAGGGGCAGGTGTTGCATCTCCTGCGCTCACACGGGAAGGTGCCGTGGGGAGGAGAGCGGGTGTTGGGGGTGATGGAAGAGTGGACCAGGGTGTCATAGAGGGAGTGATCCCTTCGGAATGCTGGGACCGGAGGCGAGGGGAAGGTGTGTTTGGTGGTGGGATCATGCTGGAGGTGGTGGAAATGGCGGAGGATGATACGTTGAATGTGAAGGCTGGTGGGGTGGAAGGTGAGGACAAGGGGGACATTTTCGTGGTTCTGGGGAGGAAGGGAAGGGGTGAGGGTAGAAGTGCGAGATATAGGACAGACACGGTCGAGGGCCCTGTCAACTACAGTGGAGGGGAATCCTTGGTTGAGGAAAAAGGAAGACATATCGGAAGCACTGGTGTGGAAGGTGGCATTGTCAGAACAGATGCGACAGAGACAGAGAAACTGGGAGAAGGGAATAGAGTCCTGTAGGGTGTTTTGGGGTTGTTCTCACCCTATTGATCGGTGCAAATATCTGTTCCCCGGTCTAGCCAAGGAACACTTATACCTCACGGATCGGGGGTTCAGGAAAACGGGACTTACGCTAATGCACCCGGTGATGGATCACGCAGTCGAATAGCACAGAGAACACACGAACTCGGTATTTGAATTGAATTGGAATGTTGGTTTTATTATACGTCAACACGAAGAAGATAACGACACAAACGGTCCTACACAGTACATTGAGTTACACACAGCCACTGCTTACTTTATCCCGCTAAACTAAGAGGTTGGGGGGGACCCTGGAGACACCTCTCACACACACACACGTATGGTCGAGGCTCACCAATCCTTTGCACTTGCAGGTCTGGCTGACCGGTTCTCTCACGTAGGGTTCGTTGGTTTCGCTGGAAGCTTCTCTCCTCCAAGAGACAGGCAGAACAAGAGGAGCAGAACACAAGAGCAAGCAAGAGCCAGAGAGAGCACAAGAGCAAAAGCAAGAGCAAGAGAGAGAGAGCGAGAGGGGTTTTGAGTTTCCACTTATATACCCTTCCTCTTACAATGATCTTCGTCACTTAAAATGAGGCACTTCATGTCTGTTTAAACAGTTCTTACAAAGTCCTTAAGAATCTTTGATGGCTTTTGATGGTCTCTCATCATGTTGCAATTGCTTTTCTCGATGGGCCATTGTTAATTCCGATTTGTTGATCACCTGGTATACCGGGCTCCTTTTGTATTCATCGTCCTGGATGTTGATCGGTTTTGCTTTAAAACAAAGACATGGCCCCACCATGTCTGGAGCAGTTGCCTCTTTCAATGGCCTACTGCCTTTCTGATCGTTGACCACCTGCTGTAGGTTTTGCATTAAAACAGAGACATGTCTGAAGCAGTAATTCTCCCACATTCCACTGTGTGTGTTGTTGATTCGTCTGGTGACCTCTCACCTATCCTTCCATCTTAGGATTATAGTCAATGGCCAAAGTTTTCCATACTCAGGCAAAAGGTGGAATTCCCAGAATTCTTACAGTCCTTACAGGAAGCGGGGTAGGAGGAAGTGTAATCAAGGTAGCTATGGGAGTCGGTGGGCCTATAATAGATATTGGTTGACAGCCTATCTCCAGAAATGGAGATAGAGAAGTCAAGGAAGGGAAGGGAAGAGTCAGCAATGGACCATGTGAAGGCGAGGGAAGGGTGGAAATTGGAAGCAAAGTTGATTACATTTTCCAGCTCGGGGCGAGAGCAGGGAGTGGCAGAGATATAGCCATCAATGTACCGGGAGGGGACCTGAGTATGACTGGAACAAGGAATGTTCCATGTACCCCACAAAAAGGCAGGCATGGCTGGGACCCATCGCAGGTTCCCTTGGCGACATCTTTTATTTGGAGGAAGTGAGTGGAGTCAAAGGGGAAATTGGTCAACATAAGAACAGGTTCAGCCAGGTGGAGGAGGGTGGTGATGGATGAGGCCTTATTTTTAAACAGCTGGTGTCTTGTGCAAAGATGATTTCTACTTTGTTGTTATCTCAGGCAGTGGCAAAATACATTCATGGGTCACATTGTTGCAAAATAAGAACATAGAAACAGGAATAGGTCATTCAGCCCCTTGAGCCTGTTCCACCATTCAATTAGATCTGTATCTTAACTCCATCTACCTGCCCTGGTTCCGTAACCCTTAATACCCTTGCCTAACAAAAATCTATCAATCTCAGTTTTGGAATTTTGAATTGACCCCCAGCCTCAACAACTTTTTGGGGGCGAGAGTTCCAGATTTCCACTACCCTTTGTGTGAAGAAGTGCTTTCTGACATCACCCCTGAACGGCCAGCTCTAATTTTAAGGTTATGCCCCCTTGTTCTGGACTCTCCCACCAGAGGAAATCGTTTCTCTCTATTTACCCTATAAAATCTTTTAATCATCTTAAACACCTCAATTAGATCACCCCTTAATCTTCTATACTCAAGGGAATACAAGCATAGATTTTTTTTTATGTGTGTGTGTTCAGGCCCCCTTTTATAAGAGGGGGGGGGGGTTAGGGTGTGTTTTTATTTAAAAAAAAAACAAAACCAAACAATAACAGAGTCAAATAATAATTTTATTATAATGATCAAGGAAGCACTCCAGCCCCTGCGGTGCCCACCGGTCACGGAAAGCCTCAAGATTACGGGCAGAGACCGTGTGCTCCTTCTCCAGGGTCACCCAGGCGCAGAGAATGCAGCGGTAGAGAGGCAGACAGTCGGAGCGACGTGCCGCGGGCCGCGTCTAGCCTGGATCTGTAAGAAGCATAGACTATGCAACCTGTCCTCATAATTTAATCCTTTAAGTCCCAGTATCATTCTGGTCAATCCGCGTTGCACCCCCTCCAAGGCCAATATATCCTTCCTGTGGTGCGGTGCCCAGAACTGAATTCATTATTCCAGATGGGGTGTAACCAGAGCTATGTACAGCTGTAACATAACTTCCACCACTTTTAAAGAGTATTGTCAGCTCTTCCAATGGTCTAATGGACACTGTCTAGTGTGGTACTAGGCCATATAAATCCAGAAGGTCCCAGATTTGATCACAGCCCGTTGGGCTACTCCAAATTGGTCTCAGCGCTCTGGGCTCGGGAGAGAAATATCAGCTGGAATTCCCATTCCTGATTGCCGTTCAGTAGCTCATGCTGGAAAGTGACTATTGTGTGGATGTCAAGTGAGCTAAGAATCTGGCTCATCTGTGAAGCAATCTATGGTAGAATAACTTGGTGCCACTCTAGACTCACATGTGAAGAATGGCTATGGGGAGTTGCTGTTGCCTGTGCAACTATATTCTAAAGGGGAGGAAACTGAAAAAAAAAGAGGTCAGCAACAGCCACAAACCATTTTCTTCATTACACGGGAGTGACACTATTACATTGTTGTGATGTAATGATGAGTTTTAATGTGAAGTGTTTGACAAACAATTACCCTACAGACGCTCATTGTATAGAGCGAGGAGCAAAGAATAACCACTTGGGTAGGCTGCCAGTGCGTATGGAGCCCTTCTCAAATCGAGTCAAGTCTGGAAAAAAAGAAAAACACTGAATGGAACATCATTGCCCCTTTAATTCGGAGAGCGCTAGGACCCTGCAGTGGAAATTGTTCTCAGTCAACTCGGGATAATTAGTCATGTACGTGTTCTGTCGTCAAATGTGAAACTAAACTAATCGGCGGGCAGTAAAAGGGAGAGAAAAAAAACTGCGGGGAACAGGAAATAAAAGGGTAGAAAACACTAGCTTGAGTTGTAATTGTACAAAGTTGGTCAACTTGTTACTCAGGTCCCTGCTTCACCAACTTGTGCTCCGACACCATGGACTGTGGCGTGTTAACCTCCAAATCCATCCTCATTTTCCTCAGCCTCATTTTCTGGGTGAGTTTTTTTAAAAAATAAACTTTTAAATTTTATTTATCTAAAAACTTTTCTAACAGTTTGTGCGGTAGACAAAGCTTCCCGTAAAAAAAAACGTTCTGGAAGACTATGGTGGGGCGGATTTCGTCTCCAGTTTAGTTTCTTTCCCAATCATTTACCTCGAGGAGAACCAACGCACCGCGGGTTCCATCCAGCTCTCTGCTCGCTTGCTCTTATTCAAAATCTGGTTGAACTTTGTGCTTTTTAGCATATGGAGTTGCTTACATTAAGTCGGAGATGTCCTGTTTTATTGCTAGTGGTTTGGATGATGATCTAGTTATTTGTATTCTTGGAATGAATGTTTGAATCGGTTAGCAAGTTTTTTTTTTAGTAAGGACTGCACTGTTGCACATTATACAATATGTCTTGGTAAGGTGGAGGGAGCTGTTGCTTCTAAGACTATGGTGACTAGTTGTAAAGTGAACCTTTGCTCATGTTAAGGTAACTGCATATTGGACCACAAATAAAATACTGGACATCCTGATTTTTTTTTAAAACAAGGCTGGAAACATTCAGCAGGTCAGGTAGCAGCTGTGGTGAAACTGGACAAGTCAAATGCTAGAACTGCAAATTGGAATGTCTTGTTAGTCTCTGCCTCCAGCTATGTGCACTTCATTTCAAAACTCTTTTATCTGTAATGTGGTATAAGACCATAAGTGATAGGAGTAGGCCATTTGGCCCCTTGAGCCTGCTCTGTCATTTAATGAGATCATGGCTGATCTGATTTTTACCTCTACTCCACTTTCCTGCCCTTTCCCCATTTCCTTTGACTCCCTTGCTGATCAAAAATTTGTCTGACTCAGCCTCCACAGCTTTTTGGGGTAAAAAATTCTCTTTATTCATCAATAAAGACTGGATTTACATGTAAACTTTTTCTTTAAACTACAAGGACTAGTGAATTTCCTTCTAGGTTAACTGGAAGCTAAAGACAATTTCCACAAACTTGGCTCTACCATCCAGTCCTTGTTTTGAACTGACACAGTTAACACTTTTTTTTTCTTCTGTTCTCCTATCTCCCTGATGCCATGACTCCATCATTGGATCTGTCCCAGCTATGGTCTTTTAACTGGTTTCCATAAATGAGAACTTAGTCAGAATGATGTGGCCTTGTGCAGAATTCAACACTTCACACACAATCATCATGGTCCTTTCAAACTTTACTGGCCTGTATTACATATTCTCCCCTTTCAACTTCCAGCTATCCTCCCCTTGTGCACACCCTCTAATACTAAATTACTCTGTTCTCCATTGTGGCTCTTTCATGCTAATTTGGAACTCCCTTTATGTTGCCACCTCCCCTTGACACAGCTTGTAATTCTAAAAGTACATATAAGACCATAAGAGATAGGGGCAGGAGTAGGCCATTCGGCCCCTCGAGCCTGCTCCACCATTCAATGAGATCGTGGCTGATCTGATTTTTACCTCAACTCCACTTTCCCGCCCTTTCCCCATATCCTTTGACTCCCTTGCTGATCAAAAACATATTGATACCAATATGTTAAATAAACCTGTTGCTGATTTCTTTCTCCCCAGAAAACAACAAAAAGAGAAGTTCTTCCTTTAAGTAGGCTAAATAACATGGAGGTGGAGGGCAATGATGACAGCGGCATGAGAAACTCACTTGCATTTTGGCCTCTGTCCAACCTTGAGTGTTGTAACTGGTCATGTAAAACTCCAGTTTCCTCTTGGAGAGGAGTTGGGAGTTAAAGCATGAATATTTCAACTTTTGAGTGACAATGCTGCTCTGAATTGAGCGGCCAGCAGTTGAACATGAAGCTTACTTCCTTAGAAATGACAAGGTCTAAACTATTTCTCCTGTTACACAGGAGCCTGTTGTTATCTGGTGGACCCCAGTGATGTCCTTCAGATTTTGATAAGGTTTTTAAAAACTGAAGTCGCTATCTGAATTTTTTGCTCTGGCAAAATGCCTATCTACTATCAGATTTCCAAATGTCAGTCAACAATTCAATTTAAAAACCTTGCTCACAAGGTGGTTCTCATAGCAACAGAGCAGGTTCATTACAAAGTGAATGGAGAAGGAAATAAATTTTCCACAAAGCAGGATATAGGCTCAGTGTTTCCATCAGTGCTGGCTCGAGACTATGCACACTTTGCATAAACATGGGTCGAATGAAAGATGGGTAATGATGAAGCATAGGGTGGCAACTCGAGTTGTTTCAGGTAGAGCCCTCCCCCCCCCCCCCCCCCCCCCCCCCCCCCCCCTCAACCATGGCAGGTTTGGGGGCAAAGAGAAAATAAAGCCACTTTGCTTTCACCTGGCCTCGATCCCAGTGACCTTAATAAACACAGGCATTGTAGACATGAATATGGTTTTTGTAATAATTGACAAGTGAAAAAGCCATCTTGCAGTTTAGATTGCAGACAGGGGTTAATGACCACTAACAGTGATATTACCTGCTCAACCCCATTACAAATCATTTCTTTGCTTTCAAAACCATGTGATCACTTGTTACTGAAGCTCCGCATGAGCTTTTAACAAACTGCCATTCCGTATTAGCTTGTGACTAAAAGTTTATAGCACATTTCTCAGAACCAGCGTCTGGTACGGCAGAGCACATGCCAGAACAGCAATACAGGGTCTATTAACCTCGAGGCCATAAACAAATCTCTAGTATGATGAGAATACTTAATCCTGCAGTCAAATACAGTGGCTAAGCTTCTATGGCTCCAATCTTTAATATAGGCACTTGGGAAATGTTTTTTAAAATGGTACAGTACTAAAAGCAATTGAAATTGCTCTGCATTTAGAGTGGACTGCACAGGATCGATAGGTAATGCTAATGTGTGGTCATCTTGTGGAAGTGTATACAAGAAGTCAGTGTTCTAGGTTTAAAGTTTAGCAAATGTTAAAGATAAACCACAAACACTGGATAACATGGATGGGGAGTGGCAGAAGAGGGCAGGGACATTAAAAGACACTTATTCCCATCGTTGAGAGGCCTGTTCCTCTTATTTCCCCTCACCCTTTTATATTTGTAATCTTGCTGGTCTCCATTGAACAAGGTCAACATGCAGATTGCTAGTGTTTGCATTGCTGCAACACAAGTCTGGAATGAATGGAAGATCTACAGTGTTATGTTTCTTAATGTGGTCAGTTTTCATATCCATTTTATACCAAGAGGACTGCATATCACCACCTGATCTCAACTTGTGCAAGGACCCCCTCAACAGGCTTGGGGGTCAGAGTACCAAGACTACCTTTTCATGAAATACTGGGCCTTATTACATCTAAGTATATTCAGACAACCCTCAATATACATTACAAACAGCTTACAATGGTACAGTGTCTCTAACAGTAATGAAAGGTAGTTTAAGAAGTCTTAATGGCTTTCCTCTATAGGACATTAAGCTCCACCCTTAGATTTAAATTAGTATAATCTCTGGGAGCCAAGAAACCCACATCTATTACCTCCCCTGAATCATGCACATTGCAGCTATACCCACAGTTGTTGTCAACAACAACAATTTGCATTTATATAGTGCCGTAACATAGTAAAACATCCCAAGGCGTTTCACAGGAGCATTATCTCAATTTGACACTGAGCCACATAAGGAGATATTAGGATAGATGCCAATGCTTGGTGTAGGTTTTAAAGAGAGAGAGAGAGAGATATCTTTGTTTCAATTTTCTCTTTATGTATCCATGGTTTATCATTACTGGCTAGTTTGTTCTTTTTTATGTGATACAGTTCTCCTGGACAATCTTGATCACTGTTTTAAATGTTTCCCACTGCTATTCTATTTCGTTATCAGTAAATTTTTCCAGTTTATTTTCCTTCGTTCCATTCACATCCCCTGAAAAGCAGCTTTTTTCCTTTTATTACTTTTGGTCTTTTGTCTTGTGTGTGTCCTTCTCATTCTTTATCTTAAACCTTTTATTATGTTGTGATTGCTATTGCCTAGATGTTAGCTTATGCTTGCTTCTCATCTGTTCTGGTTCATTTCCTGTTACTAGATCCAGCAGTGCTTCCTCTTTCATTGGGCCTTTTACATACTGGGTAAGAAAGGAGTCCTGCACTCCATTCCCTGTACTCCTTTATCTACCTCTTGCGAGTTTATTTGGGGGTAGTTAAAATCTCCCATGCTTATTATTCTATGTCCTTTACTCATTTCACATATTTCTTCCTCCACTCCTTTCTATTAGGTGGTCTGTTGTATACCTCTATTAGCATGTTTGATCCCATATCTTTTATTTCAATCCATACAGATTCTGTTTCTATCCTTCTGTTGGTGATGTCACTTTTTTTTCTACTGTTGCTATTTCTAATTAGTACAGCTACTCTGTGCCCCCCCGCCCCGCCTTCATTCCCTATCCTTTGATTGTTATAACCTGCAATATTTAGTTGCCAGTCCTGTTCTTTATGTAGCCAGTTTGTTATTCATACTATATCTGGTTGCTCGCTATGGGTTATTGCCTCCAGTTCCCTATTTTATTTTGGATGCTGTGTACATTACTGTACAGGTAGTTTATTTCATCTTTAATAGTTATTCCTTTTACTTTATTTTTAACAGTCCTTGTTTATACTTGTTATAACTGTATTTGCTCCTTACTGTCCCAGTACTAGTACCAGTGTCCCATGAAATGGAACTCTTCCTTCCCACACCACTCCTTTCAGCCACACATTCACCTTTCTGATCTGCCTATCCCTATGCCAATTAGTACAGGCTCAGGTAGTAATCCTGAGAGTACCACCCATGAGGTCCTGCTTTTTAATTTAGTTTCTAGCTGATATTCCCTTAGCAGGACCTCCTTGTTCTTCCTTGTGTCATTGGTGCTGACATGGACCACGCCAACTGGATTCCCCCCCCCCCCCGGTGGACTGCCTCTTGCTCCATGGTTAGCATTCTGGGCATCCTCCCTGCAGCCTTCATCCTTATCCCCATGGGTATTGACTGCCTCATACCCGTTGGATAGGACTGGTGTCTGCAGGACCTCCTTCTCTTCTAGGTTCCCACTACCCTGCTGACTAATGTCCTCCTCCCTTATGTATCTAGCTCGCACTCCAGCTAGAAGACTCTGAGCCAGAGTGTCTCAAGCGAGTGATATTTACTGCTGATGTGGCAATCTGGAACAATCTCACTGTCCTCAAACTCCCATATATTAGTCCTGAACTGCCGTTTGTTTTGTGTTTTCTGTTTTGTTTGTTTGTCTAATAGAATCACTTGATCTAGATTATATTTAGTAAATGGATTTAGCTTGATTGTAATAATTAGTAACTATTTAGTCTTTTTGTTTTAAAAGTTGATTAATTTATAGACCCTTGGTTTAAATCACTTGGCACCCCCTACCCCCTCTGCACCTAATTTCCACACTCTCTCCAAATTCTCAGTTGAAAGTCCTCACTCTGTTAGCATTTCACTCTTGGATGTTCACTCTGTGCTCAAGCTCACTTGTCAGTTATGGTTAATGCAGACACCATGTTTAAACAAGTTACTGAGAAATCCAGAGATGTGGAAGTACCAGAGGTTGGCTGTGATTTGTTAATTGGCTATTTGGAAATTGTACTTGTTTGAATTGAATCTGATTGTTGACCAAGTAGACTTGCATCTATGGGCAGAGGCCAGCTGAGTGAGTTTGGCCCAAATGAATTCAGCACTAAAGTGCAGTTGGCTTGAGTTTGGATCCATTTGAGTGTGTTGTGTAGCACTCGAATGATGGGCATTTCTAGGACAAGGACAACCACAAGTTTTTACATGTCTTCAGCTTGGGTCCACCTAAATGCCAGTGGCTGACTGTAATATCTGTACCATTTGATGAGTATGGCACTAAGGAGCCCTAGCCAAACTTGGGTCAATGGGAAAACCCCTCCTGGAATCATACTGATGCAGGAAGACACCAGTTGTTGGAGGCTCATCATTGCAGGGCAACCTTCTTGGCCCAGATGATCAGCTGCTTTATTATCTCCCTTTCACGGAAGTTCAGGAGTGGGGCTGTTCACTGATAATTCCAGTGAATCAAGTGGAACACTACTCCTCATACATGCTGTAGCCTATGCCAACCTACACAATATCCAATCTTGGACTGGTAAGTGGCGAGTAACATTTATGCCAGGAATAGCCATCACCTCCTGAGCTTCAACAGCCTCAAGTCTTTCTTTCTAGCACCCCCCCCCCCCCCCAAAAAATCATCAGTAACATTGGCCAGAAACTTATTGGACTAGCCAAATCAATACTGGCTACAAGAGCAGGGCACAAGCTGGGTACTCTAACTCACTCTCCCTGTCCCCTCAATGTCTCTCCACCATCTACAAGGCTCAATTGAGGAGCATAATGAAATACTTGCCACTTACCCGGATGGGCCCAGCCACAATGCTCAAGAAACCAGCACAAAGCAGCTTGCTTGATCAGTGCTAGTCAACTCAATATCCACTCTGACACACTAACCACAGTATATGCTATCTACAGGATGCAATGCAGCAACTCACCAAGCTTACTTTAACAGCACCTCCAAGCCCCACAACTTCACCCACTGAAGGACAGGAGCACCAATTTCATAGGAACACCATTGCCTCCAAGTCACACAACACCCTGATTGAACATATACCATCAATCCTGTAATTCCCCACCTAACTCTATTGCCACAAACTGCGATAGTTCAAAAAGGCCTACACTACCTTCTTGGGACAGCTTGGATAGGCATTAAATATAGGCCTGCCACCATCACCCACATCCCAGAAACAATCAAAAGCAAACTTCTGCAGATGCTGGAAATCTGAAATAACAGAAAATGCTGGAAATGCCCAGCAAGTCAGGCAGCATCTGTGGAGAAAGAAACAGTTAATGTTTCAGGTTGAAGACCTTTTGTCCGAACTGGAAGATGTTAATGTACAAAATCCGGGGGAGGGGGAGAAAAGAACAAAAGGGAAGGTCTATGACAGGGTAGAGGGCAAGAGTGATTAAATAACAAAAGGGATGATGGTGCAAGGCGGATGGTAATGGGACAAGTAAAGAAACACAAGATTGGTCTGGAGTAGCTGTGAATGGCAACAGCAGAACCATAATTAGCAGCTGCTGTCCAATAAATAACCTTTTTTTAAAATGGGAGCTGTGGTTATGATCTAAAGTTATTGAAATCTGTGAGTCCGAAAAGTTGTAAAGAGCTAGACAAAAATGAGGTGCTGTTCCTCGAGCTTACATTGAGCTTTGTTGGAACAATGTAAGAGGCAGAGGACAGAGGTCAGAGTGGGACGGCAAGCCAGGGTCACGCTTGTGAACTGAGCGGAGTTCTTCAGCAAAGTGATCACCCAATCTGCGTTTCCTCTCCCGATGTAGAGGAGACTGCAATGTGAGCAGCAAATACAGTATACTGAATTGAAAGAAGTACAAGTAAACTGCTGTTTCACCTGGAAGGAGTTTTTGGGACCCTGGACGGTGGGCAGGAAGGAGGTGAAAGGGCAGGTGTTGTATCTCCTCCTGTGTTCACATGGGAAGGTGCTGTAGGGAGGAGAGCGGGTGTTGGGGGGTAATGGAGGGAACGGTTCCTTCGGAATGCAGGGAGGGGACGATATGTTTGGAGGTGGGATCGTGCTGGGGGTGATGCAAATGGTGGGGGACAATATGTTGAATGTGGAGGCTGGTGGGGTGGAAGGTGAGGCCAAGGGGGACCCTTGTGGTTCTGGGAGGGAGGGGAAGGGGTGAGGGCAGAAGTGTGGAAAATGGGATGTACGTGGTCAAGGGCCCTGTCAACTACAATGGAGGGGAATCCTTAGTTGAGGAAAAAGGAAGACTTATCGGAAGCACTGGTATAGAAGATGGCATAGTCTGAACAGATGAGACGGAGAAACTGGGAGAAAGGTATAGAGTCCTTACAGGAAACTGGGTTGAAGGTAGTGTAATCAAAGTAGCTATAGGAGTTGGTGGGCTTATAGTAGATATTGGCTGACAGCCTATCTCCAGAAATGGAGATAGAGAAGTCGAGGAAGAGAAGAGTCCGAGATGGACCGTGTGAAGGCGAGGGAAGGGTGGTAATTGGAAGCAAAGTTGATTTAAATTTTCCAGTTCGGGACAAGAGCAGGAAAAGTCACCGATTGGGGGGGGGGGGGGAAACCAGAGTAGGACTGGAACAAGGAATGATCCACGTATCCCACAAAAAGGCAGGCAAAGCTGAGACCCATACGGGTTCCCATAGCGATAACTTTTATTTGGAGGCAGTGAGTGGAGTCAAAGGAGCAGTTGTTCAACCAGGCAGAGGAAGGTGGTGGTGGATGGGGTCTGGTTGGGCCTCTCGAAGGAAGAAGCAGAGGGCCTGCAGGCCATCCTGGTGGGGGGCGGGGGGGGAACGGAAATGGAGGTGTAGAGAGACTGGATGTCCATAGTGAAAAGGAGATGGTTGGGGCTGGGTAACTGCAAACAAAATGAGGATTTACTCCAGCTCAAAGTTACTGAGCTTGAATTGGAAACATTCCACACTGTAAAACGAAGGGTTCATTGACCACACCAAATCAATCCCACTTCTCCCACCAGGTTTTCATGCCTCCCTTGCACAGCAATAACTAAAGTCATTATGGTGCATTATCCCTCCTCTTCCTCTGTACAGCCTTCAGCATCACCTCTTCTTTGGTACCCACTTCTGTGGAACTACACTGGCATGGTTCCACTTTTTCTCTTATCTGAATGTAGCTACAGCACCTCTGCTAATGGTTTCTCATCCCATCACCCACTTCTATCCTTACTTCAGCTCAGTTGCTGCTGAAACCCTCGTACGTGCCTTTGTGCCTCCAGGTGCAATATGGTCAATGCTATCCTGGTCAGCCTCCCATCCTCCATAAACTTCAACTCCTCTAAGACTCTGCAGCCCATATCCTATCCTGCCCAAGTCGCTCTCACCACCCATCCATTTTGGCCTACAGTGCTGACTCAATACCCTGACACATCAAATTTAAAATTATCATCCTTCTGTTTAAATCCCTCAGCCTTGCTCCTCTGACAACCACTCCCTCCCCATCAAGTCTCTCATTCCTGACTCCATCCTCTTGTAGATCTACCTCCTTTTCCTAACCCCCCCACACACACACACCCCCTGCCAATTTTGTTTTGCCCTCCATTGGCAGCTATGCTTCAGCCACATAGGTCCCACTCTATGGACCTCCACTCCAAAATACATGCGTACCTAAATAGAGGTATTAAAAATGATGGGATTTCATACAGCAAATCAGCGGAAACTCTTTCCTCTCTCGAGTGGGTCGGTGACCAGAGGTTATACATTTTAAATAAAATTACTGGCTAAAGAACGGGAGGGTAAATCAGGAGAAATTTTCTCAGCGTTGTTAAGATCAGAACGCACTACCTGACAGGGTCATGGAAGCGCATTCCATAGTAGCTTCCAAAACGCAATTGCACATCTAATTCAAAGGTCTAATTTGCAGCATTATGACAGACAAAAAGCTGAAGTGTGGGACTAAATTGCGCAGCTTTCAAAACAGCAGGCATGAATGGCCTCCTTCTGTGCTGTAAGATTCTATGCCATACACTTTCCAATTTAGGAATACGGAGACTTAATGTAGCAGGGGAAATTGCAGATTTCTGTGGGATTAAGACCAGTCCTGGGTGAGGACTGGGCTGTCCCACAGGATAGTCCACACTGAACAGAGCTGGGATAGGGAAGAAGCAAACAAAGGGGAGTTGTACAGTGGTCTTAAAGCAAGAGATCAGTCACGCTACTGGGTGTATAATTGGTGCCAAGTAAAGTGGGATGGGGGAAATGTGTATTGAGATGGGGGTGTTTTTTCTTTGGTTCAGGGCTGTTTTCAGTCAATAGGTGACTACTCCAAGGAAGCAAGCAGTATTTGTCTCAATTCTGGATAATGACAGAACAAGTAGGCAACCTAATAATAAGTAGATGAGCATTTGTCATAGTATAATTGGGTCCAGTGTGTGTAGATATGGAAGGGGAGGGGGAGAAGCTTTGAAAACAGAAGAAATATGTTCATTTTGCTAATTGCTTTCTCTCCTATCAGCAATATCAATTTAAATGGTGGCTGCTAATGATACAAATCCACATTATGCTAGTAAGGAAAAGAGGAATGTATTCATGGCTGAATCGGGAGATAAGATCAAATTTAAACTAGTACAGCATTTTGTAGGTTAAATGAAAGTCAGGACAAAGATATAGGGAAGCTACAAAAAATTATAGCCTAAGCAAAAAAAAAAGAGGAATTAGTACATTAGCAGCATGAGGACAGTCAGGAGAGGTAGTGCCACTTGAGATGGAGGCAATCTTATAGTAGTGAGGATCTGACAACCGACACAAAGTTCTTTAATATTTTCAGAGGAGGTTAATATGGGGAGAGAACCAAACCAAACAATTAGTGGAGGTTACAAAAACGAGTTGGACAAAGCTGTGATTAAAAAAGATCATCAGGACCTTGCACTGACGGATCCTCAGAAGCTCAGGAAGAATGGGGTTCCAACTATAATTTTGAAAACACTGTGGGAAGGAAAATTGTACTGGGGATTGGAAGCTGGCAGATGTGGTTCCCTCGTCAAAACCATAGACTAATTACCCTAACTTCAGTTTTTTTTGGTACTTGGGAGAAACCAATTAATCCAGGCCTGCAGCATAAATATTTTTAAAAAGACTGGTTATGTTTGACCAATTTTAGAAGGGACAAAAAAAACTGGGAAAGTTTTTAGATTTTAAAAATAAATCCCCAAAACAACCACTTTTTTTGCATTTCAAGAGTGTGTGGTACCTCGATAGATACAGGAAAATAGCACATGGAATTGAAGTGTTTTTCACACGAATAGCAAAGGGCAAGATGTTTTCCCAACTACATAAGTGGTGCTACTCAAGGGTCTGTACTGGGGCTGCTTGTTAGACATTTAGGTGATCTGGACTTAATTGAGGGAATTGAAATGGAGGGCAGAAAGAGAATGAGAAGACGACTGCAGGGGGATCTAGATAGAATCATAAAGTTACGGCACAGAAGGAGGCCATTCGGCCCATCGTGTCCGTGCTGGCTGAAAAAAAGCTATCCAGCTTAGTCCCGCTTTCCAGCACTTGGTCTGTAGCCCTGTAGGTTACAGCACTTCAAGTGCACATCCAAGTACTTTTTAAATGAGTAGAGGGTTTTTTCCTCTACCACCCTTTCAGGCAGTGAGTTCCAGACCCCCACCACCCTCTGGGTGAAATAAATTCTCCTCAGCTCCCCTCCAATCCTTCTACCAATTACTTAAAATCTATGTCCCCTGGTCACTGACCCCCTCTGCCAAAGGAAATAGGTCCTCTCTATCTAGGCCCCTCATAATTTTAATACACCTCAATTATATCACCCTTCAGCCTCCTCCGCTCCAATGAAAACAATCCCAGCCAATCCAATCTTTCCTCATAACGAAAATCCTCTAGGCCTGGCAACATCCTCATCAATCTCCTCTGTACCCTCTCTAGTGCAATCACATATTTCCTGTAATGTGACCGGAACTCCAGCTGTGTCCTCTAGATAGGTGGCTGATGTAGTTCAATGCAACATAAAGTAGTCTACTAACTTCTTGCTCTGCAAACGTTTAGTTACTCAGTTTATTGGCCAATTCAATTTAAAGGCAAAAGTGATTATTAGGAGTACAATGCAATACATTTTTGAGGAAAATGGCGATGACAGTCTACTCAACTCACCAATATTATTAGGCAGTCAGTGACTTGTGTGCAATGTGCAGGTCAATAAGGCCATAGAGGCAAATGACACCCTTGGATATTTGCATCTTTAAAAAGGTATAGAACACAAAAGGAGACAATTAACTTGTACAACATGTTAGTCAAGGCTGCTGTTAGAATGATGCTCAGTTTGAGCATCTTGCAAGTGGAAGGGTGTGTTAAGGGGCTAGTTATAAAGTTGGGGCTTCTCTTTCCTTCCTACCCCCCCCCCCCCCCCCACCACCACCACCGAAACCACATGTCTAGAGAGCAAAGACTAAGTTACTTGAGGCCTTCATATTATGAACGGTATTGATGAAGGTATTTTCATGCTTTAAGATTTGGAATCCTGCAAAGTCATTCTTTAAAGCACAGGACTGGGATATAAGGAGTTGAAAGGAAATATAAGCGCGCACAATTATGAAACAGGTTACCAGGAGTGGTGAACAGAAAGCAAGGGGAGATCTTTTCAATTCCTTTTTTCAAAAAAGAATGGGTGAGTTCTAATTGAGGGAATACAGGGCTATTAGTTCCAGAATCAGTAAAGAAACAGCCTATCTTGCATTCATTTTTTAAAAAAGTTTTTAAAAATTCCATGTGGCCTCTGGCAATCTAGATTGCTGATGCTTGTTTTTTCACTTCTGCTCCCTGTTCATCAACAGGAAGAGACTGCTTAGGGTTTGTAAAGTCCAAACACCAAGCTGCGTTATAAATTTCTTACTGGTCTTCCTCAATGTTGTATTTCGGTCTGCTTTCAGGCCTCTGCCAATGGTGTTCCACGATAGAGCTGGTTTTGAACAGCCTGACCAAGTGCTTCTCAAAGACAATATTTGACCCTTGGCTTTGCACCTTGTAGAAAATGTCTGATCTGGGTATGGAGGATGCTGAACTCATGTCCAACCACCCTTTGGTTAAAGAAAGATGCTATTTTTAAATGAAGAAATGCACTCACTGGAGCTGCCTTTTTAAAGAATAGTCTGTCAAGAAAGTAGCTTTGTCAGAGCTTAGTTTGGGTAGGGGGGCAGTTAGAGTGGAAATGAGAGTTTTGTTGTTTTAACTGAACTTAGTTACTATCTGCTAAACTAAGTAACTGCTGACCAAAGAATTGAGATCAGTTATGGAACAGAGCGGACACACAATATGGTACAAATGTCCAATGGCACACTGATTGGAAAGAGTCTGTGAACAATGAAGTGAATTTGCAGTTTATCCATAAGCCTTGGTTGTTACTAACAGGCAGCTAAGCTCTGGCATTTGGTAAATGGGGTGTATCCCTACTTGGCGAGAGGATCCACAGATGCCGCCTGACCTGCAGCTTTCAAGCATTTTCTGTGTTTATCTCAAACGGGTGGGATTTGCAACTCTCGTTCTCTGGATTATTAGTTCATATAACCACTAATGCTAATTCTCTAGTAACCCTACGTTACTTACAAAATTGCTTTATAGAAACAATGATTGCTCCAGCAATCTTCCTGGACACTTAATGTGTCCCGTCCCCCATTCCTAATGTTTGAATCATATTGTTTTAGGGAGAAGTAGGAACGAATGCACTGAAGTGCCAGTTAAGGAAACCTTGCCTACAGGCAAACTTCCTGCCTGTCTTGGAAGGGGAGTAGAAGTATTTTTCTTGTGGGTGAACTAAATGACCTTGTCTGCTCCTGGTCACATTGTTCAGTTGGGCAATTGTAGACAAAACTACTACCTCCTGCAATGCAATGACTTGTTTGTTTTCTTTGAATTTTGCTTTTAACAAATCGTTTAATTATAATTTTGCAAACTATTTATTTTTCCTTGTTTTTTTGCAGGCTGCAGCAGGTGTGCTCACCTATGTGGGCGCCATCTTGTTATCTACCTACAAAAACTATGAACACTTCTTCGAAGACAAGTACACAGTGCTCCCAGCTGTGGTGATCATCGGTATAGCAGTTGTGATGTTTGTTATTGGACTCATTGGATGCTATGCCACTCTGACTGCATCTCGCTGTGGATTGGGATTGGTGAGTTACATTTTTAGTTTCCTACTTTGCTCATTCTTGAATTTTTGACTTGTGATGAAGGATGATTGACTGACTGGGATTTTTGTTTTAGGTAAACGAGGCTTGTTTTAGATTTCTTGAAGCTCATCTGGAGCTCACTGGCCTATTGTGTGAAGGCACTATTCTGTCTGCCTGATTTATACTAACTAGAAAGTCTGATTTCCCTGGTCAGTGATCTCAGCCAGGGCATCAGTTTGGGTTCTATAATTGGTCCTTGCTTCCAAAGTCTTCGGTTGGAGCAGAAGAGAAAATAAGGTTCCCCATTGATTGCTATCCATTGACCTCTAATATTTGTGTAAATATGTGAAGGAAAGATTAGGCTGCCTTCTACCCTAGAGTCCTACTGATCTTTGCAGAGTTAGACCTGAAGAAGGGTTGTGGCTTCAGTTTTTCATATTCATTCATGGGATCTGGGCGTCACTGGCAAGGCCAGCATTTATTGCCTGTCCCTAATTGCCCTTGAGAAGGTGGTGCTGAGCTGCCACCTTAACCGCTGCAGTCCACGTGGTGAAGGTACTCCCACAGTGCTGTTGGGTAGGGAGTTCTAGGATTTGACCCAGTGACTATACTAGATGGTACACACTGCAGCCACGGTGTGCCGGTGGTGGAGGGAGTGAATGTTTAGGGTGGTGGATGGGGTGCCAATCAAGCGGGCTGCTTTGTCCTGGGTGGTGTCGAGCTTCTTGAGTGTTGTTGGAGCTGCACTCATCCAGGCAAGTGGAGAGTATTCCATCACACTCCTGACTTGTGCCTTGTAGATGGTGGAAAGGCTTTGGGAGTCAGGAAGTGAGTCACTTGCTATAGAATACCCAGCCTCTGACCTGCTCTTGTAGCCACAGTATTTATGTGGCTGGTCCAGTTAAGTTTCTGGTTGATGGTGGGGGATTCGGCAATGGTAATGCCATTGAATGTCAAGAGGAGGTGGTTAGACTCTCTCATAGATGGTCATTGCTTGGCACTTAAGTGGCAAGTAACATTCATGCCACACATCAGCCCAAGCCTGTGTTGTCCAGGTCTTGCAGCATGCAGGCATAGACTGCTTCATTATCTGAGGGATTGCGAATGGAACTGAACACTGCAATCATCAGCAAACATCCCCATTTCTGACCTTATGATGGAGGGAAGGTTATTGATGCAGCTGGAGATGGTTGGGCCTAGGACACTGCCCTGAGGAACTCCTGCAGCAATGTCTTGGGGCTGAGATGATTGGCCTCCAACAACCACTACAGTCTTGCTTTGTGCTAAGTATGACTCCAGCCAGTGGAGAGTTTTTCTCCTGATTCCCATTGACTTCAATTTTACTAGGGCTCCTTCTTACCACACTCTGTCAAATGCTGCCTTGATGTCAAAGGCAGTCACTCTCCTCAACTCGAATTCAGTTCTTCTGTCCATATTTAGACCAAGGCTGTAATCAAAGCTGGAGCTGAGTGGCCCTGGTGGAACCCAAACTGAACATTGGTGAGTAAGTGCCACTTGATGGAAGGTGTCGTTGACAGTGCTATCACTTTGCTGACGATTGCGAGTAGGCTGATGGGGCAGTATTTGGCCAGATTGGTTTTGTCTAGCTTTTTGTGTTCAGGACATACCTGGGCAATTTTCAGTTAGTTTCCAGTGTTGTAGCTGTACTGGAACAGCTTGGCTAGAGGCGCAGCTAATTCTGGAGCACAAGTCTTCAGCACTACAGCTGGGATGTTGTCGGGGCCCATAGCCTTTGCTGTATCCAGTGCACTCAGCCGTTTTTTGATATCACATGGAGTGAATCGAATTGGCTGAAGACTGGCTTCCGTGATGGTGGGGATATCGGGAGGAGGCCGAGATGGATCATCCACTCGGCACTTCTGGTTGAAGATGGTTGCAAACACTTCATTCAGCCTTGCCTTTTGCACTCACGTGCTGGGCTCTGCCATCATTGAGGATGGGGATGTTCATGGAGCCTCCTCCCATTAGTTGTTGAATGGTGGTAGACAATTAACGACTGGATGTGGCAGGACTGCAAAGCTTGCATTTGATCCGTTGATTGTGGGATCGCTTACTTGTGTCTGTAACATGTTGCTTCTGCTGTTTAGCATGCATGTAGTCCTGCATTGTAGTTTCACCAGGCTGGCATCTCATTTTTAGGTGTGCCTGGTGCTGCTCCTGGCATGCACTTCTACACTCCTCATTTAACGAGGGTTGATCCCCTGGCTTGATGGTAATGGTAGAATGAGGGATATGCCAGGCCATGAGGTTACAGATTGTGGTGGAATACAATTCTGCTGCTGATGGCCCACAGCACCTCATGGATACCAGTTTTGAGCTGCTTGATCTGTTCTGAATCTATCCCATTTAGCATGGTGGTAGTGCCACACATGACCAGTGTGAAGACAGGACTTCGTCTCCACAAGGACTGTGTGGTGGTCACTCCTACCAATACTATCATGGACAGATGCATCTGCAACAGGTGAGGACAAGGTCAAGTTGGTTTTTCCCTTGTGTTGGTTCGCTCACCACAGGCCCAGTCTGGCAGCTATGCCCTTCAGGGCTTGTTCTGTAATGGTGCTACCGAGCCACTCTTTTTGATGGACATTGAAGTCCCCCATCCAGAGTACATTCTGTGCCCTAACTACCCTCAGTGCTTTCTCCAAGTGGTGCTCAACATGGAAGTGTACTGATTCATCAGCTAAGGGAGGGCAGCAGGAGGTAATAACTCTAGCAGAAGAATTAAAATTTCAAGGTGAGGGGGAGATGGCATAGAATGTTATTTTAATAGGTGCATTGTGGTAGAGAAAAGGAAATTTCACAACATTTCAGTGGCTCCATTGATTGGTAGATGTAGTCCATGGTGTGGTACTGGGCTTCCTTTTGAGAACTGTGAAATATTGAACTTGAGGATTGTCTATTAAATAATTAGCTAGTAAACAGCAGTGAACATGCAATCAGGAAAGGTAGATCATGTGAAGTGATATCTAGAAAGCCTTCCAATAGCTACACTTTCCAAGTTCTGCACAAAAGCTCAAACCAATGGAGATTCAAGGTAAACCTTGCAATTGAATAAGAAATTGGTGGATACTAGTTGGCTATGTCCAGGCAGAAATGGGGGAGGGAGAGTTGTTGAGTGGGGGCCACTGCTATTTCTAGCTTGTATTAATGACTTGGACCAGAAACTCATGCTGCCAAACTTGGGAGGGCAGTTGATTCTGAGATGGCAGCTCAGAATATTGAGTTTGAGAAAATATGTAAGTGGGCTGAACATTGGCAACAAATTTGAATGCAAAGTACTGCACCCAAGGAGAAAGGCAGCCCACATTTTCCACAAATGCTGTTGGAAAGGCTGAAGATGAAGCTTGTGTGCTAGGCATCTTTGGTTTTCTGCTTTCCCCTGCTGTTTTTTGGTAGACCTGGAGTTGGTGGTATAATCGTTTGCATCCCTGTTGCTTTCCCTTTTTCCTCCCTCTTCTCTCGATCAGCCTTTCCAATGGAAAGAGGAAGAACTGCACTCATCATATGTGGGTGGGTGCAGAGTCAATCAGGTGACATTACCACCGACAAGTGTCCTGCTGTTTGCATGTACATGAGATGAGGAAGAATTTCTTCACTGAGGGTTGTGAATCTTTGGAATTCTCTACCCCAGAGGGCTGTGGATGCTCATATATTCAAGGCTGAGATCGCTAGATTTTTGGACACTTGGGGATTGGGCAGGAAAGTGGAGTGGAGGTCAAAGATCAGCCATGATCTTATTGAATGGTGGAGCAGGCTCGAGGGGCCCTTGGCATACTCCTGCTCCTATTATGTTCTTACGACCTTGGGGTCCGAAAGGGTCAGGGGCATCTCCAGGGTGAGACTCTTAGCTTGCTTCACTTCTGGTACAATGGCAAAATGGAAAGCCTAGATCAACATATCCTACTACTGCAAAGCAACAATCATCAAAACCAGTAAAACAAAGAAATGTTCCTCATACTATATTAAACTTTTGGTCTGGCCACTATGTGCAGTTTTCTTCACTTGAGAGATAAGGACCCTTGAGGCAATTCAACAATAAATTGGAGAAACCTTTGGCTTTTCTGCCTCTTAAGTAGGTGCCCAAGAGATGACTTTGACAGCAAATAGTATGGCATAGGTACAGTCACTTTAAACTTTCATCATAGGCATCTATCACTTTGGCCTGGTTACAAAAGTCAGATTGTGATGCCTCCTTGCCTGAAATTGTTTTTGAGGGGCATTTCCCCATTTCAGAGGGCGAGGGGAGGGGGCGAAGGCAGAGATTTCCCTTTTGTACAAAAAGTAAGCAAACAAATGAGGCTTGCCAAATAGCCGCCTTCAGTGGGTCTGTTGACAGGTTATGCATGTCTAATACGTCACCTGTTAACGATCTGTGCTTCACTTGGAATTTTATGATTCAGTTTCCACTCAGCATTTGGTAGTAAATGCAAGGCAGGTGGTGTTCAATGACTGTTGCTAACTTCCTGGCTTTTTTGTTTTTGTTTTGTATAGTTCCTGTTCATACTCTTGATCATCTTTGCTGCAGAAGTGTCGGCCTTTGTTCTGGGATTCATCTACAGAAGACAGGTACATTTTAAACTGGCTTGGGGCAGAATATGCACATTTTTTTCCCCTCCCTTTCTCTGTCCCTAACCCCTCTTTCCCCCCACACACTTGATTTTATTCATCTTTGGGTGGAAATTTAATTCCAGAAATTGATCTTTGGATGGGGTTGATAGACAAAAACTTCAAAACAATCGAAACTTGTTGGGGTTTTTAATAATCATGACTGTTGATGTGTGTTCACTGGTGTGCCAGCAAGAGCTATAGGTACAGATGAGCAACTGCTGCGCTGCACAGACTGAACCATAGGCAGAACTGAAAAGTGATTTTCCTCCATGCATTGCAGTGAAGTTTTGAAAATTAAAACTTCGAATCATAGAATGGTTTCAGCACAGAAGGAGGCCATTCAGCCCATCGAGCCCATGCCAGCTCTCTGAGCAATCCAGTTAGTCCCATTCCCCTGCTCTTTCCTTGTCGCCCTGCAAATTTTTTTCTCCAAGTATTTATCCAATTCCTTTTTGAAAGCCACGATTGAATCTGCTTCAACCACCCTTTCAGGCAGCGCATTCCAGATCATAACTACTCGGTGTTTTTTAAAAAGTAAATTTTTCCTCGTCACCTTTTTTGGTTCTTTTGCCAATCACCTTAAATTTATGTCCTCTGGCTCTTGACCCTTCCGCCAATGGGAACAGTTTCTCTTGGACTCTTCACTATTTGGAACACTTCTTTCAAATCTTCTCTCAACCTTTTCTGCTGTAAGGAGAACAACCCCAGCTTCTCGGGTCTATCCACATAACTGAAGTCCCTCATCCCTGGAATCATTCAAGTCAATCTTTTCTGCACCCTGTAAGGCCTTCACATCCTTCCTAAAATGCAGTGCCCAGAATTGGACACAATACTCCAGTAGTGGCAGAACCAGTGTTTCATAAAGGTTCAGCATAACTTCCTTGCTTTTGTACTGTGCCTCTATTTATAAAGCCCAGGATCCTGTATGCTTTTTTAACAGCTTTCTCAACCTGTCTTGCCACCTACAAAGATTTGTGCACATATACCCCCAGGTCTCTCTGTTCCTACACCCCCCCTCCTTTAGAATTGTACCCTTTAGTTTATTTTGCCTCTCCTCATTCTTCTTGCCAAAATGATCACTTTGCACTTCTCCGTGTTAATTTTCATCTGCCATGTGTCCACCCATTCCAGCAGCCTGTCTATATCCTTCTGAAGTCTGTCACTATCCTCCTCACTGTTCACTACACTTCCAAATTTTGTCATCTGCAAACTTTGAAATTGTGTCTTGCACACCCAAGTCCAAGTCATTAATATGTATCAAAAAAAGCAGTGGTTCTAGTACTGAACCCTGGGGAATACCATTGTATACCTTCCTCCAGTTTGAAAAACAGCTGTTTGCCACTACTGTTTCCTGTCACTTGGCCAATTTCATATCCATGCTGCAACTGCCCCTTTTTCTATTCCATGGCTTCAGTTTTGCTGACAAGCCTATTATGTGGCACTTTATCAATAGCCTTTTGTTAGTCCACATACACAACATCAACTGCATTGCCCTAATCAACCCTCTGTTACCTCACCAAAAAACTCAATCAAGTTAGTTAAACATGATTTGCCTTTAACAAATCTGTGATGGCTTTCAATTATTAATCCATACTTGTCCAAGTGACTATTAATTTTCTCCCAGATTATCGTTTCGAAAAGCTTCCCCAACACCGAGGTTAAACTGACTGGCCTGTAGTTGGTTTTATCCTTACACCCTTTTTTGAACAAGGGTGTAACATTTGCAATTCTCCAGTCCTCTGGCACCACCCCCATATCTAAGGAAGATTATGGCCAGCACCTCTGCAATTTCCATTTGTACTTCCCTCAGCAACCTAGGATGCATCCCATCCAGACTAGGTGATTTATCTACTTTAAGTACAGCCAGCTTTTCTAGTATCTCTATCAAATTTTAGCCCATCCAGTATCTCAACTACCTCCTCTGTGACTTTGGCAGCATCTTCTTCCTTGGCAAAGACAGATGCAAAGTATTTATTTAGTACCTCCAGCCAGGCCCTTTACCTCCATGTGTAGATTTTTTTTGGTCCCTAATCGGCCCCACCCCTCCTTGTTATCTATTTATATAACTCTAGAAGACTTTTGGATTCCCTTTTATGTTAGCCACCTGTCTGTTCTCAGTCTCTGCCTCTCTTATTTCCTTTTTCCCTTCTCTGTACTTTCTATATTCTGTCTGATTCTCACTTGTATTATTAACCTGACATCTCATACACTCCCTTTTTCTGCATTATCTTTCTCTTTTTCATCTAGGGGGCTCTGGATGCCCTACTTTCCCCCTTGTGGGAATGTACGTAGACTGTACCTGAACCTCTGCTCTTTAAAGGCTGCCCATTGTTCGATTATGGTTTTGCCTGCCAATCTTAGATTCCAATTTACCTGGACCAGATCTGTTCTCAACCCACTGAAATTGGCCTTCCTTCAATTAAGTATATTTACTCTAGAATGCTGCTTGTCCTTATCCATAACTAATCTAAACTTTGATACTATAATCACTGACACTTGCTTCACTTGACCCACTTCATTCCACAGAACTAGATCCAGCAATGCCTCCTTCCTTGTTGGGCCAGAAACATACTGATCAAGAAAGTTCTCCTGAACACACTTCCATCTTTCTGTTTCACCACCAACACCCCCCACCCCCCCACCCCCCGATCTTTCTTTTGAATCCAGTAGGTCCCCTCTTAACATTGTTGCTAGTCACATGGTCTTTGTACCAGAATCCAATAGATACTCGCTAGAAAGATAATTAAGCTCTTCAGCATTTTCTTCCCCTCTCTAACTTCATTCACTTCCCTCATGCAGTTTTACCTTTTTTGGTTAATTTCAGGATGAAACAAATGTTTTTCCTCATCCCTTGTAAGTGGAGTTAAAATGGAAATTTCCATCTAAAATTGCAGTTGACTGTTTCAGCTTTAGCTACATTCTGCAGATGCCATTCCCAACAGGGCTGGGAGTGTAGTGCTCCACACAGCATTTGGTCTCTACATCTGCTTTCAATCTTCATCATCTGTTTTTGTACAACTCCCCAGGAGTTCAAAGTACAAGAGTAAGGAAGTCTTACTATTGTACAGGGCTTTGGTGAGACCTCACCTGGAGTACTGCGTGCAATTTTGATCCCCCTTACCTATGGAAGGATATACTCTCCTTAGAGGCAGTGCAACAAAGGTTTATTAGATTCATTCCTTGGATGAGGGTTGTCCTATGAGGTGAGGTTGAGCAGAATGGGCCTTCTCATTTAGAAGAATGAGAGGTGATCTCAGTGAAACATAAGATTCTGAGGGGGTAGATGCTGAGAAGTGGTTTCCCCTGGCTGGAGAGTCTAGATCTAGTGGGGCATAGTCTCAGGATAAGGGGTCGGCCATTTAGGACTGAGGTGAAGAGGAACTTCTTCACTCGGTTGAATTTTTGGAATTCTCTACCCCAAAGGGCTGTGGGCACTGTCATTAAGTATATTCAAGGCTGAGATAGGTAGATTTTTGGAATAGAGGGATATGGAGATCGGGCAGGAAAGTGGAGTTGAGGTCTAAGATCAGCCATGATCTTATTGAATGGTGGAGCAAGCTCGAGGGGCCGTATGGCCACCTGCTCCTATTTCTTATGTATTGATTCCGCCTGCCGACATCGCTCAAATACTGGAATAAGGAGAGAAAAAGGTGTTTGTTTTGTACTTCATTTTAGTGCTTTTGTTAAATTGAAATAAAGGTTAGAGCCCAGGTTTGTTTACTAAGCCAGTGCACTGCTTGCCTCTCAGATCAAGCAGGACAGGAAATGAAAGTGTAGTTAGTGCAAACTCAGTTTGGGCAGCTCAAAAGGCTAGTGGGTATTAGCACAAATTGAGGTTTTTGTTACCAGCTGCAATTGTGTAGTGGAGACATTAATGCTTTTGAAGTCAAAACACTGCAGTAGAATAGTGTCCATTAGAAATTGCTGACTAGCCACAGGTTTGGCTACGGCAACACTGTTTCTGCCACATGCACTAGTTGTAGTAGAAAACTACTTGCGTGCATATACACACACTATACAAGTAAATGTACTTCACGTGTACATTTACAAACATATGCCATCATTCAGTAACCAAGGAAGTAAAGCACTCTGATCAAACACTCGCACACTGATTTCTGTCTTGGCATTTCACCAACAAACACAAGGGTTAAAGTACACATGCATGTCCCATGTGAGTATTGAGCACATGCCCAAAACTACTGCTCATTCTTTGACTAATTAATGAAATTAGCAACATTTGGATTCCCAATTAGCCACATGGCTAACATTGAACAACACTACAGTAGAAGGATCTATTACTTTGCACTGTTCTTGATTCTGACATGAGGTTGGGGGGGAGGGAGTATGGTGTTGGAAGAGTGGTCCACATCTCACTTATTTACAAGTAGAAGAGAAGAAACAGATAGTGCTGAGTGTGTACTGTTTTGCTGTTTCTACAGGTACATGAAGGTGTGGATAAGTCTATGGCTAATGTCTTTGAGAAATACAATGGGAAAAATAGCGCAAGCAGGGCTGTGGACTACTTGCAGAAGCAGGTAAGACTGAAACATGCTCTTGTGGCGGTTGCTTACTCAGCTGTACAATGAGGGTGCCCCTAAAAATGTTATCTCATCGCCAAGAATGCACCACTCTACCAAGACACTAAACTGTCTAAATACAAGTCAAGCACAAGCTGATGCTGCTCTGCATTGTAACTAAATTTGTCTTCCTGAAGCTGGATTAATGGTTTAAGCTGCAACAAATCCTCAGACTCTACAAACCAGTGTTTCTAATTCCACTGGTGCTTGGGCAGTATCTCTGAGCTAGTAAAGATTTCATAGATTGGGAAGGTAGAGGGCAAGTAAGTTTCTTCCCTGCCTTCCCAACTTAGAGGGGGAGGTGGGTAAACTGTGGAAAGAAATAGCCACCTTCTCCTCCTCTGTGGCCTGCATGGCGTTTCCTCCTATTTTAGATCTGCCTGGATAATTGTCTCCAAGCACGTCCCAGATGGGACTTCATTTCCAGTATGGAGACTGGGTGGTGGGGGGGGGTTCTATTCAGTGCTCGAGTAGCCGAGAGATCATGTAGCTCCAGTCATAGTCTTAATCTAACCATATCTACACAAACCAAGTTCGAAACTGACTTTTCTCTGTGGGCAGACATTTAGCATAGGGTCTTCACCTGGTAAGAACTTGGGTACAAAGTTAAGATGTTGACTGGTATGCAATTGGGTGTTTATGCAGAGATAACTTTCAATTAAGTAGAATGAGTAATGGAAGCAGACCAGTTTATTTCCCCCACTGATTTTTTTTTTCTTCTGCACCAGCAATCCAATATGGCCCTATTTGCATACTATAGATCATCCTGTCTTGCTTCCCCCCCCTCCCCCCCAATATGGTAACCCACAGTGGGAGGGGTAGAAGAGGTTGGATGATCTGGCCTTACAAAAAATGTTACTGCACGTTCAGTAATTTGTTTTATTCATTACATGTTAAACTTTGTGTGCTGAATTGCCATACAGAGAATTCAATGTATTGTAACTTCATGCAAACACTAAACTTGTATTAAAGGGATTTTACTTAACGTCTTCTTGTCCTTGCTCTAGATGGAGTGCTGTGGCATTAAGAACTACACCTACTGGGAAAACACTGATTGGTTCATCAAAGAGAACAAGACTTTCCCCCTCAGCTGCTGCAAGTCTCAATTCTCCAACTGCACAGGAAACTCAAGCCAACCTGAGCTCCTCAACACTGAAGTAGGAGTTTTATCTTTTTTAGCCTCCTTAGATTGGCAGCAACATTAAATCTGCTTCTACAAGCAATGTAGCTGTGCTCACCAATAAATGCTTTGCTTTCTAGATGGAATTCAAGTGAAACAAACGAATGGGGGTGGGTGGAGAAATATGTAATCTGGATCTCTTGAGGAAACTAATTTTGAGGAGTAATCTCCAATCTATGTACTGCAGCATCCTGACTGTAGTCGAGCTGATTACATCTGAGATGGTGATACCAGATTCAGTGGAAGTGGCTCTTGAAACTGAAATGCTGTTCAAGTGAATCCACCCACAAGCAATGTTCAAGGAACCAAATGCATGGTCCAAGCACACCTCTGATCTGTGATCTATATTATGCAATCTCTCTCTCTCTCTCTCTCTCTCGTGCTCTCGCTCAGTGATTTGGCTTAAGTTCCATTGTTCATTTCCGGAATCCTAGCCAATCTCTTTCTGCCTAATCCCATTTCCTGTAAATATTTTCACTAGTCACTCATATTTGCTGCCATATATAACACTCCAGAATTATGGGTTGTATTGGAATCCTATTTCAGCTATGCCTTTGAAGCAAGAGCTTCCATGCAGTGTGGAATAGGCTTGATGCTCTGACTCACTCTTTCCAGTAGCTTTGGGAGAAATCTGGATAGGTTTTTTTTTTTCTCCTGGGGGCCTGTGGCATAGGAAGGAGGATTTTCTTATTAACTATTCTATGAATTTGGAATCATAACAGGGCTAAGGCCACTTAAGTGTCAAGTTATTACTTTTTTTAAGGCGGTTTGGAAGGTAGCAAATGTAACCCCGCTATTGAAGGAAGAAAGGAGGGAGAGAGAAAACAAGGAACTACAGGCCAGTTAGCCTGACTTCAGTTGATGGGGAAAATTCTGGAATCCATTATTAAGGAAGTGGTAATGGGGCATTTAGAATAACATAATACAATTAGGCAGAGTCAACATGGTTTTATGAATGGGAAATCGTGTTAGACAAATTTATTAGTTTTTTGAGGATGAGGGGGAAACCAGTGGATGTAGTATATTTGGATATCCAAAAGGCATTTAACAAGGTGCCACATAAGGTTGTTGTGCAAGATAAGGGTTCATGGGGTTGGGGGTAATAGCATGAATAGAGGATTGTTTAACGGACAGAAAACAGTAGGGATAAATGGGTCATTTTCAGGTTGGCAGGCTGTAACTAGTGGGGTGCCGCAAGGATCAGTGCTTGGGCCTCAGCTATATACAATCTATATTAATAACTTAGATGAAGGGACAGAGTGTAATGTATCCAAGTTTGCTGATGATACAAAGCAAGGTGGGAAAGTAAGCTATGAGGAAGACACAGTCTGCAAAAGGATGTAGATAGGTTAAGTGAGTGGGCAAGAAGGTGGCAGATGGAGTATAATGTGAGGTTATTCACTTTGGTGGGATGAATAGAAAAACAGGATATTTTTTAAATGTTGGTATTCGGAGAAACTTGGGTGTCCTTGTACAAGAAACACCAAGTTAGCATGCAGGTATGGAAAGCAAATGGCATGTTGACCTTTATTGCAAAGGGGTTGGAGTAAAAGAGTAAGGAAGTCTTAATATTGTGCAGGGCTTTGGTGAGACCTCACCTGGAGTACTGTGTACAGCTTTGGTCTCCTTATCTAAGGAAGGATATACTTGCCTTGGGTAGTGCCATGAAGGTTCACTAGATTAATTCCGGGATGAGAGGGTTGTCCTATGAGGAGAGGTTGAGTAGAATGGGCCTATTCTCTCGAGTTTAGAAGAATGAGAGGCGATCTCATTGGAACATATAAGATTATTAGGGGGCTTGACAGGGTAGATGCTGAGAGGTTGTTTCTTCTGGCTGGAGAATCTAGAACTAGGGGACATAGTTGCAGGATAAGGGGTCAGCCATTCAAGACTGACATGAGGAGGAATTTCTTCACTCGGAGGGTTGTGAATCTTTGGAATTCTCTACTCCAGAGGGCTATGGATGCAGAGTCGTTGAGTATATTCAAGGCTGAGAGATTTTTTTTTGACTCTATGGGGATCAGATGGGAAAGTGGAGTTGAGGTTGAAGACCAGCCATAATTTGATTGAATGGCGGAGCAGGCTTGAGGGGCCAGATGGCCTATTTTTTTATGTAGGCACATGAGACTTTCAACTTCAGTAAAATGGGCATAGTTTTTTGGATAGAAATGGATGTGAATAAGTCTGATTTGCAGACTTTTTTTCTTGGCCAGCTGAACTTCCCTTGACTTTAGGGAAATGGAACTGCACTTAAGACACTTAGTTGTACTGTCAGTATCCAAAGGCATGAAGATGCTGTCCAAAAGTTTTGAAGGTGGGGAGAGAAGTAAACTAGACAGTGGGGTTTAGGCAATGTGTTCAAGGATGGACAAAATAACAAGGATCTGAGTTTTGCAAGGTGGGCCTTAGTATGGAGCAACTTGTGTATGGGGGGGGGATTTATAGGCCAGGATAAGGATTTCAATGTCTAGGGGATGGGGAGCTAATGGAGAATGG
Source organism: Heptranchias perlo (assembly GCF_035084215.1). Taxonomy (NCBI): domain Eukaryota; kingdom Metazoa; phylum Chordata; class Chondrichthyes; order Hexanchiformes; family Hexanchidae; genus Heptranchias; species Heptranchias perlo. The sequence goes on from NC_090325.1 coordinate 29,081,131, forward strand.
GTGTTAGGAACCTTGCAAGTTAAAATGCAGGTCTCGCTCAAGACTAGCGAGGTGGAAAGCCACACATGGGATGCTGCTGGGAGGAGGAGAGGTGTCAATTTTGGGGTGACAAAGAAGTAAGGTAGGCTACAGGGACACTAATTTCAGCTACACAATGCATTAATTTCAGGAAACCCTCACTGTAACTTAGTGATTGATTAGCTCTGATTCTGGAAAGTGTAACTTCAATTTAACTTTTTTTTTTCCTCCTTGTAGGGATGTGAACCGAAGTTGGAGTTTGACCTACAGTCAATTTTGAGCTATACTATGCTGGTCGTCCTGGGATTTGCCATCATTCAGGTAGTGATTTTTGTTTAAACCTAGACTGGCACCCGACAGTGCTAGGATGTCCTGGGACTGTTGGGGACAATTAGGATAAAGCTTCCTGAGCAGGAGCCAGTGACTGCCAACGAACATTGGGCCAAGTAAGGGTAATTGGGATTTTGGTTGGTGGGCTCAGTCAATTGGGCTTGGAGGTTGAGGTGGAGGAAAGAGAAAGGGCTCTATTTTCAGACATCCGAGCCAGCGGGTTCGTGGCGGGTGGGGGGGGTTCTGAAAATCGGGGATTCCCGGGGCAGGTCCGGAGCCCGGCTCCAACCCGCCCACTTCCGGGTTCCCCAGTGACTCGCTTAGATGCGCGCGCAGCCCCTGCATGTGGGACTCCTGCTGGCAATTAAAGCCGGCGGGATCCCACTTAAACCAATTAATGCGATAGTTCAGGTCATTTGCAGGCCTGATTTGTAGGCTATTTTAGAAGGGGTGGGATTTTCAACTCAACTGAGTGTTTCCCGTACTGGGGGAAACACTCCTAGTTCAAATGGACATGTTGCAGCCACCAGTCTGTGGCAGCTGCAAAGGTCCCTTTGACAGGTGGGTGGGGGAGACCCTCACTCATTGCAGGAGGCCACTCTGTCACTTTGGACAAAGTTTGGCCTCCACCACCCTCCTCCTGACAATCAAATGCATAAACTTGCACACTTACCCCAGTGTCCAGACACATTTACCAACCTTGCGGACCCCCTCAGATGTACATCTTCCAGATGGGGGCCGCCTTAGCTGCAGTCATTACCTCCTCTGAGGGTGAACAGCTTCATCAGCCACACCATCCACCTCTGACACGTGGAGCTCCACAACGCAGTGCTGTGACACGTCCACCTGCACAGCAGGAGGGAGGGCAACTGCAGAGCGATGTGTCACAGAAGGCACTACTATCGCCACAGGGTGTACAGACAGAGTCTCTGCTTCCTGGACCTCACTGAGCAACAGTGCACACGGAGGCTCAGTCACTCAACGTGTAGTCATGGACATCTGCAGCCTCCTGCATGCCGAGCTGCTCCCGGCTGGCCCAAGCACCATCTTCTTACCTGTTGCTGTCAAAGTCACCACTGCCCTCAACAACTTCTCCTTCGCATCCTTCCAGGGTGCCACGGGAACATTGCTGATATCTCTGTCGTCTGCACAAAAGAGCCCTGCAAATACACCTACACCCACTCTGCAGTCACACAATGGGTGGTATCAGATGTGGGTCTTCATGGTGATCCTCAGGAATGGGCATTATTGCACAAACCAGACCAGATTCGCAAAGACGTGGCAGTAGTGGTGACAATATAATATGTGATGTGAGTTGGCCAGAAATCAAATATAAGGAAAAAAACAATGATAAACCCTTGTGCATCCCCTTCGTGCTCACGACACGTTTGCCTTACACCTCCTACTGCACATATGTGATGCATGCCCTGTGGCTGCAGCACAGGTAGTGGCTGATCGTGAAAGATGTATGAGACAGAGCCATGAGATTGTATGAGGATTGGGTTGAGTGGTAGTGGCGGGATGAGTACTGGTGAGGTGAGTAAGTGCAGGTAAGATGAGGATGAGGTTTGAGTGGGTGTGAGGGGTGATGTGACAGAGTAGTGTTGGCAGTGCAGAAGGAGATGTGGGGTGGCAGACGGAGTGTAGGGGAATGAGTAAGTGTACTCACTTCAGCTGACCTACTTAGGTCATTGAAGCGCCTCCTGCACTGTATGCAGGGGCGTGATATGTTGGTGGTGCTGGTGACCTCCTCTGCCACCTCGAGCCAGGCCTTCGTGGTGGCAGAGGCAGGCTATTCCTCCCATCTGCTGGGGAGAAGATCTCTGTCCTCCTCCTCACCCCATCCAGTGGGACCTGGAGTGAGGCATCATTAAACCTGGGAGCAGCCTTCCACCTGGGCTGCTCCATGCTGTAATTTTGGCTTTCTGCAGCATCAGTCAGTGGAGGACTGCCCCTCTTAAATAGGACTCCTCCAGCTGACGGCCTATGATGCGGCTGCGCAGTCCGCCTGCTGCACAGCTTTCCAGCATGACACCCGGAAGCCAAGGTAAGTGCCTTCAATTAGGCTGCGATTGCGTGCGGAGCAACCCAAATTCACTGGGCGTGTTACCCACGCGCCCAGTCGACCCCCCCCCCCCCCCCCCCAGCTGCCAACCTGCCTCCTTCTAAAATCGAGCCCGAAGTGTTTGCATCCCCTTCTAGCCTTAGTGGCGATAGCTAGAAGTCAGTTTTATGATCCTGGCCCCTGCATGCTAGTAAACCAGACTGTGCTTTTACAGATTGAAGATCTGCTTTCTAAATATTTTTTTCCCCTCCAGTTATTTGGAATGATCAGCGTCTGTGTGATTGGCTGCAGACAAAAACAGACAAACTACGAACCACTCCCCTCTGGATTGTATGCATGAAGGAAATCAAGTCTATGACACAACCTCCAGCTTATTTTGAGTACTGGTGCACTATGCTAACCAGTGGAAGTGTGATCAGACCCACCAAATGAATTTCAGGCTTCTCCTATACAATGGGAGTGGTCAAAACCTTTTTTTAAAGCTACCCTTGGCCTCCCTTTTTGCAAAACATTAATCTGGTTAACTTGTAACACTGGAGACTAAATTCTGTACAGATCACAATACCTGTTGCACACATTTATCTTTTTATAAACTCCCTTCTCTCCTTAATTGCTTTGCTTTTGACATGTGGCTGTCAACTTTTTTTTTGAGCTGCAGTTTTGCAACCAAAAACAGGAAGTCTAGTTACCACAAGGCACACTATTTCTGGATATGTGTGGAGATACTGCATCCAAAGCTACTGAGACTGCAATAGTGGCTTCACATCTTAACAAGTGAACTGTAAGTCCATTTTACTGAAGGCCTCCAGGGAGGAGGGAAACCTGTTCCTTGAAGGGAATTTAACCACATAACCAGGTGACTCATTTCCACTGATTTTTATTTTAACACATTGCTTTTTTTTTCCCATTACCCCTGCAAAATTGATGTGGGTCTGGCCCTTACCACCTTTTTATTAATCAATGAATTTTGTTCTGATATTTGCTGCACAGGGCTCTTGTAGCCACCCTGTTTTTTTCTTGTTTACCTTTTTAACTACTATCAAAAAAAAATGCTTTGAGACCTTTCTTTGCGTCTCCCAAGTTACTGCACATAAAAACCCCATGTGTGCTCTGCTACTAATGGCCAAATGAAAAGATGTACTAACCACTTAATTGATGTGATCCTTTTTGGGCTGTGGATACAATGAACTACTGAGGATGGGTGAGGAGTAGGTTTTTAAATGAAGCACTTAATGAGTTAAACTATAAAGAACCTAGCCAGCTTAATGTTTCTCTGCCAAATCAGTTATTGATGTCCTAGCTTTTCCAATCTGACCTTTTTTAATGTATTTATAGGCTAATTGTGTTTAATTTCAAATCTAATTAAAGTCCATATCTCTTTGTAACTAATGGTTTTAGCCAAGCAGCTACACTATAGGCAAATACTTAATGTTTTTCAGAAAAAATAGTGGAAGTATCCATAGTATTTTGGTAACCTGATTATAGGCTTTTTCTTTCTTTTCCCCCCCCCCCCTTCAAATTATTCTGGTGAAGATGCTGAATGTCAGCTGATAAATGCTGACACAAATTCTTCTGAATGGGCACAGTGGGATCTTGTGTCCTAAATCATTCAGCACTCCCTACTTAATACTGCAGTAAACAGTGTTCAGAGCTCTAATTCCAAACCAAATGTGGATAAGTATGTATTATTGATGTTCTTTTAAAAGCTCGTGACTTTGTAGCAACTGATGCTCGAGTCCAGAATTTTTAGAAAAGCTTCAAAAATCAAGTCAATAGTTTACTTCTAATTCTTAACCAGATTAGTGTGTACTTAGTCTTGGGCCAAGGTCATTGTGGAAAAACCCCATGCCAGCTGAATAGATTCTGGGTGCCATCTACTACCCTGAAACTTAATCTTTGTGCACTCCACTAAGCTAAACTCTTGGCATAATGCAAATGATGGCCTGTCGCAGCTTGGATCCTAGTTACAGCTATAAATCTCAGTCCTTCAAATCGTCTTCTCAATGGCTGATTTTACTGTTTGAAATTGATATTATACTATTGAGAAGCTGTCATCTGTCTGACTTCTGTACTGCAGCTGATGGCTAACTTGCTGTAAATCAAATGTAACAGGGTGAGCTAGGAGACTTCACTTTCTATAAGCTTTTAATACTCATGTGCAACATGTTTGTTTAAAAAAATTTATGCTGATGGTTAATAAAAATATTGTGAAACTTTGTTTTGGATTTGTGTGTTATGGCCGGTGAAACATTGTTCTAAGTGTGATTATTTCGTGCTTCTCTGAATAAATGACTTGCCCAACAGTGAAGATCCTGAATAATGCCCACTATTTCATGTCCAAGCTGAGTGTCTGCATAATGCTTGGCTGTTTTTGGTTGCGTTCCTAGAAGACTGATTAAAATGGCAAGAACTTGTAAAAGAACGGTGTATGAATATTTCTAATTCAGGATGTGGATGTTACTAATGAGGCCACATTTATTGCCTCTTCATAGTTGTGCTGAGAAGATGGTGGGCCTGCAGTTCTTGTGAGGGTGGTGATGAGTAGGAAATTCCAAGGATGCTGACCCAGTGACCATGAAGGAACAGTGATTTTGGAGTTGATGGTCCCATGACATTGCTGCTGTTGTCCTGTTTGTTGGTGGGGGTTGCAAGGGGAGAGAGATGCTGTTGAAGTAAATAAATGATTTGCTGCAGTGCATCCTGTAGATGGAATGTACTGTAGCCACAGTACACTAGTGGCTAGGGCTGGATATTGAGTCCAGGGGCAGAGATGCTGATCAAACAAATTGCTGTGTCTTGGATAATGTTGAGCTTCTTTAGAGTTGTAGTTGCACCCATCTAGGTGCATGTGCCTCTAGGGGTCTAGAGATGAGTCATTCTTAGAGTATCCACTATCTGCCTTGCTCTAATAGCCATGGTGTTTATTTGTCTGGTCCTGTTAAGCTTCTGCTCAGTGACCACCCAAATGTTGAGTGCAATATTGGTTGCATTGAAGGTTGGAGAAGTGACTGATCTGATCTTGTTGGAGATGGTATTACCTGGCACTTAAATGTTGCCTGCCACTTGTCAGCCAAGCCTAGATGTTATTCAGGTCCTGCTGCAGGTTGACATGGGATGCTTCATTACTGAGTTAGGAATGGAGGCGAACACTAGAATTATCAGCAACCAGCACAACTCCTGACCTTTTGACTAGGAAGATCACTGAAGCAGATGATTGGAGTAAGGATGCCTCCCAAAGGCACTCCTGCAGATATGTATTGTGATTGGTCTCTGCCATATGCAATGATCTTGCTGTTTATCCAGTGTGACTCCAGTTTTTGGAATGTTTTCCATGAAATTTAGTGTTTTGCTTAGGCTTCTTGATATTCAGAGCAGCTACTCTCTCCTAGCATTTAGCTCTTGTGTTCATGTCTGGACCAAGACTATGATAGAGGTCTGGAGTTAGTAGCTCTAGTGGAACATGACTTGAGTGTCTGACAAGGTGTCATGTGATGGCAAAGAATAAAGCACTACCGAATCCAATAATGGGGAATGAACCAGAACAGATAAGAGAAGTGTAGGGGAACATCTAGGCAACAGCGTTCACACCATAAGGTTTAAGATTAAGTAGGAAGAGTAAGACCGACCAAAGTAATAAATTGGGGGGGGGAGAAAAAGCTGATTTTCAGGCACTGAGAATGGAATTAGGAAAATAAACTGGTGTAAGACTGCAACTGTTAGACCATTGTGGAGAAAGGGATAGACAGAGTACTTATAGGCCAGTCAGCCTAACCTCGGTGATGGGCAAATTATTGGAAAAAAAATTGTGGGACAATATTAAGTCACTTAGAAAGGCTCAGATTAATCAAGGACAGCCAGCATAGATTTGTTAAAGGAAGGTTGTGTCTGACTAACTTGATTGAATTTTTTGAGACAGTAAAACCGAAGGTCGATGAGCATAGCACGTTTGTTGTAGTCTACATGGATTTAAGCAAGGCTTTTGACAAGGTCCCATGTGGAAGACTGGTCAGAAAAGTAAAAGTCCAAGGGAAAGTGGCAAATGGGCTCAGTGGCAGGAAGCAAAGGGCAATGGTTAACTGGTGACTGGAAGGCTGTTTGTGGTAGGGTTCTGTAGGGCTTAGTACTAGGTCCCTTGCGTCTGTGCTATACATCAATGATTTAGACTTAAATGTAGGGGTGTGGTAACAGTGTATGTTACTGGACCATTAATCCAGAGGCCGGGACTAATAATCCAGTGTCATGAGTTCAAATCCTGCCATGGCAGCTGGGCAATTTAAACTCAATTAAATAAAATCTGAAACAAAAAAAAACTATTATCAGTAATGGTGGCCATGAAACTACTGGATTGTAGTTTTAAAAACCCAACTGGTTCACTAATGTCCTTTACGGAAGGAAACCTGCTGTCCTTACTCGGTCTGGCTTGTACGTGACTCCAGACCCACAGCAATGTGGTTGATTCTTAATCGCCCTCTGAAATAGCCTGGCAAGCCACTCAGTTTTATAATCTCGCTACAAAAAGTCATCAGAATAAAATCGGTCAGACCATGAGGCACCGGACATGACAAAGGCATAATCTTATTGAATGGCGGAACAGGCTCGAGGGGCCTATTTCTTATGTTCTTAAACCAAGCCCAGTGGAGCCTGCAACGTCCTCCTCACTAACATCTGAGGACTTGTACCAAAACTGGGAGAGCTGTCCCACAGACTCGTCAAGCAATAGCCTGACGTGGCCATATTCACAGAATCATACCTTTCAGCCAACGTCCCACACTCTTCCATCACCATCCCTGGGTATGTCTTGTCCAACGGGCAGGCCAGACCCACCAGAGGTGGTGATAGTGACATACAGTCAGAAGGGAGTGGCCCTAGGAGTCCTCATCACTGACCGAGCTGGCCGAATCCTGAAGGACATAGCTACCAGATTGGGCCTGTGGTAAGTGGTGAGCGAACCAACACGAGGGGAAAAACCAACTGGACCTCGTCCTCACCAATCTACCTGTTGCAGATGCATCTTTCCATGACAGTATTGGTAGGAGTGACTACCGCACAGTCCTCATGGAGACGAAGTCCTGTCTTTGCACTGAGGACACCCCCTTCCAACGTGTTGTGTGGCACTACCACCGTGCTAAATGGGATAGATTCAGAACAGATCGAGCAGCTAAAAACTGGGCATCCATGAGGTGCTGTGGGCCATCAGCAGCAACAGAATTGTATCACGGCACAATCTGTATCCTCGTGGCCTGGTATATTCCTCACTCTACCATTACCAACAAGCCAGGAGATCAACCCTGGTTTAACGAGAAGTATAGAAGAGCATGCCAGGAGCAGCATCAGGCGTACCTAAAAATGAGGTGCCAACCTGATGAAGCGACAATACAGGACTACATGCATGCTGAACAGTGGAAGCTCCATGCTATAGGTATAAATAAATGATTCCACAACCAACGGATCAGATTAAAGCTCTGCAGTCCTGCCACATCCGCTCGTGAATGGTGGTGGACAATTAAGCAACTAACGGGAGGAGGAGGCTCCGTGAATATCCCCATCCTTAATGATGGCAGAGTCCAGCACGTGAGTGCAAAAGATAAGGCTGAAGTGCCGAGTGCATGATCCAGCTCGGCCTCCTCCCGATATCCCCACCATCACAGAAGCCAGTCTTCAGCCAATTCGATTCACTCCACGTGATATCAAGAAACGGCTGAGTGCACTGGATACAACAAAGGCTATGGGCCCCGACAACATCCTGGCTGCAGTGCTGAACACTTGTGCTCCAGAACTAGCCGCGCCTCTAGCCAAACTGTTCCAGTACAGCTACAACACTGGCATCTACCCGACAATGTGGATAATTGCCCAGGTATGTCCTGTCCACAAAAAGCAGGACAAATCCAATCCGGCCAATTACCGCCCCATCAGTCTACTCTCAATCATCAGCAAAGTGATGGAATTGTGTCGTCGACAGTGCTATCAAGTGGCACTTACTCACCAATAACCTGCTCACCGATGCTCAGTTTGGGTTCCGCCAGGACCACTCGGCTCCAGACCTCATTACAGCCTTGGTCCAAACATGGACAAAAGAGCTGAATTCCAGAAATGAGGTGAAAGTGACTGCCCTTGACATCAAGGCAGCATTTGACCGAGTGTGACACCAAGGAGCCCTAGTAAAATTGAAGTCAATGGGAATCAGGGGGAAAACTCTCCAGTGGCTGGAGTCATACCTAGTGCAATCCCGGCTAGCTCAGTCGGTAAAGCATGAGACTCTTAATGTCAGGGTCGTGGGTTCGAGCCCTACGTTGGGCGAGTATCATTTTTCTATAGACAGACTGGGACTTTATTCCCTGGAGAGTAGGAGGTTAAGGGGTGATCTTATAGAAGTCTATAAAATAATGAGGGGCATAGATAAGGTCGATAGTCAAAATCTTTTCCCAAAGGTAGGGGAGTCTATAACGAGGGGGCACAGATTTAAGGTGAGAGGGGAGAGATACAAAAGGATCCAGAGGGGCAATTTTTTCACTCAAAGGGTGGTGAGTGTCTGGAACGAGCTGCCAGAGGCAGTAGTAGAGGCGGGTACAATTTTGTCTTTTAAAAAGCATTTGGACAGTTACATGGGGAAGATGGGTATCGAGGGATATGGGCCAAGTGCAGGCAATTGGGACTAGCTTAGTGGTATAAACTGGGCGACATGGACATGTTGGGCCGAAGGGCCTGTTTCCATGTTGTAACTTCTATGATTCTATGATTCTAAAGGAAGATGGTAGTAGTTTTTGGTGCCAATCATCTCAGCCCCAGGACATTGCTGCAGGAGTTCCTCAGGGCAGTGTCCTAGGCCCAACCATCTTCAGCCGCTTCATCAATGACCTTCCCTCCATCATAAGGTCAGAAATGAGGATGTTCACTGATGATTGCACAGTGTTCAGTTCCATTCGCAACCCCTCAGATAATGAAGTAGTCCATGCCCGTATGCAGCAAGACCTGGACAACATCCAGGCTTGAGCTGATAAGTGGCAAGTAACTTTCGCACCAGAGAAGTGTCAGGCAATAACCATCTCCAATAAGAGAGGGTCTAACCACCTCCCCCCTTGACATTCAATGGCATTACCATTGCCGAATCCCCCACCATCAACATCCTGGGGGTCACCATTGACCAGAAACTTAACTGGGCCAGCCATATAAATACTGTGGCTACGAGAGCAGGTCAGAGGCTGGGTATTCTGCGGCGAGTGACTCACCTCCTGATTCCCCAAAGCCTTTTCACCATCTACAAGGCACAAGTCAGGAGTGTGATGGAATACTCTCCACTTGCCTAGATGAGTGCAGCTCCAACAACACTCAAGACCCTCGATACCCTCCAGGACAAAGCAGCCCACTTGATTGGCACCCCATCCATCACCCTAAACATTCACTCCCTTCACCACTGGCACACCGTGGCTGCAGTATGTACCATCCACAGGATGCACTGCAGCAACTCGCCAAGGCTTCTTCTACAGCCCGCGACCTCTACCACCTAGAAGGACAAGAGCAGCAGGCACATGGGAACAACACCACCTGCATGTTCCCCTCCAAGTCACACACCATCCCTACTTGGAAATACATCGCCGTTCCTTCATCGTCGCTGGGTCAAAATCCTGGAACTCCCTTCCTAACAGCACTGTGGGAAAACCTTCACCACAAGGACTGAAGCGGTTCAAGAAGGTGGCTCACCACCACCTTCTCAAGGGCAATTAGGGATGGGCAATAAATGCTGGCCTCGCCAGCGACGCCCACATTCCATGAACGAATAAAAAATTGTAGGGGGCATGATTTAAGAAGTTTGCAGATAATACAAAATTTGGCCGTGTGCTTTATAATGAGGAGGAAAGCTGTCGACTGCAGGATGATATCAATGGACTGGTCAGGTGGGCAGAAAAGTGGCAAATGGAATTCAATCCCGAGAAGTGTGAGGTAATGCATTTGGGGAGGGCGAACAAGGCAAGGGAGTACACAATAAGAGAAGTGTAGAGGAACAGAACTTAACCCTGTTGGACACCACTACCCACTTCCAACCACTCTGAAAAACTGACCTTAACTCCTAGTCTGTTATCTCCCTTGTAACTCATTTTTAATCCTGTTTCGTATCTTCCGACTAATTTCATACCCCTTAATCTTCTCTAGTAATCTTTAGCATGGTACCTTGTCAAAAGCTTTCCTAAAGTCCGGGTACAATACATCAACTATATGTCCTCCATCCGCCATGTGTGTTGCCTCTTTGAAGAACACTTAAGATGTTTTTCAAGCACAATTGTCCCTTTTGGAATCCGTGATGGCTTCTTCTAACTATTTTCTTTCTATTTAGATATGTGGTCATTTTATCCTTAATTGAAGACTAAAATTTTACCTACCACAGATATTATACTAACTGGCATGCAATTACCTGGATTAGATTTGTCTTCTTTTTCAAAAAAATAGGTACATTGTGTAACTGATTCAGACGTGATGCCAAATGGTAATCAATGTCTCATTTATTAATAGTCAAATCAAACATGTAATGGTATCAAATATTAGACAACAAAGATCATAACCATGTTACCCCGTTTGATCTCTGGGCAGAGGTTGTAATTAAGTTGGCGACCTGGTCGTTTTAAGTTTTCCGATAGTGAAGTAGACTTCTGATAGTCAGGTGTTCTTCTGACAGCCGTTTGACTTCACTGATTCCTCTGTCCGACACAAAGAGTCTGCAAAGGGATATCGACAGGTTAAGTGAGTGGGCAAAAAGGTGGCAGATGGAGTATAATGTGGGGAAATGTAAGGTTATTCACTTTGGTAGGAAGAATAGAAAAACGGAATATTTTTTAAATGGTGAGAAACTATTAAGCGTCGGTGTTCAGAGGGATTTGGGTGTCCTTGTACACAAAACACAGGAAGTTAACATGCAGGTACAGCAAGCAACTAGGAAGGCAAATGGTGTGTTGACCTTTATTGCAAGGGGATTGGAGTGCAAGAGTAAGGAAATCTTGCTGCAATTGTACAGGGCTTTGGTGAGACCACACCTGGAGTACTGTGTACAGTTTACTCCTTACCTAAGGAAGGATATACTTGCCTTAGAGGCGGTGAAACGAAGGTTCATTAGATTGATTCCTGGGATGAGAGGTTTGTCCTATGAGGGGAGATTGAGTAGAATGGGCCTATACTCTCTGGAGTTTAGAAGAATGAGAGGTGATCTCATTGAAACATATAAGATTCTGAGAGAGCTTAACAGGGTAGATGCTGAGAGGATGTTTCCCCTGGCGGGAGAGTCTAGAACTAGAGCACATAGGTTCAGGAGAAGGAGTTCGCCATTTAGGACTGGGATGAGGAGGAATTTCTTCACTCAGAGGGTCGTGAATATTTGGAATTCTCTATCCCAGAGGGCTGTGGATGCTCAGTCATTGAGTATATTTAACATTGAGATCGATAGACTTTTGGACTCTAAGGGAATCAAGGAATATGGGAATCGGGCGGGAAAGTGGAGTTGAGGTCGAAGATCAGCCATGATCTTATTGAATGACGGAGCAGGCTCGAGGAGCCGTAAGGCCTACCCCTGCTCCTATTTCTTATGTTCTTAAAAGAAGTTGGGTTTTTATTTCGCGCCTGGCAGGAACCTCAGAGCATAAACGGAACAATATTCATAAGACACTTATAGATTAACAAAATTGTTTATTAATGAATTCAAGATGGTTAGCTTGTTTTAACATTATTCATCTAACCACAAGACCCTTTGCAAGGCGACCAGTTTGTTTGACCACATTCGTCTAACTATCTCATCGTGGCCCTGGTCTTATTGCTATCTTTGAATTATTGTTCTGCTTTTTGGGTCATTGTTCCTCTTTTACCACATAGCTGCCTTACCTCACAATGAAGGTGACAAGGGTCGTTCACTAGTCAAAGGTGTAAGGAAAAATATATATGCCAATATGTCTTTTACTTAAACTGTTATTGTCCTTGAATAAACATAGAAACATAGAAAATAGGAGCAGAAGTAGGCCATTCAGCCCTTCGAGCCTGCTCCACCATTCCATCTGCTCATGGCTGATGCTCTATCTCAATACCATATTCCTGCTCTCTCCCTATACCCCTTGATGCCTTTGTGTCTGGAAATCTATCTAGCTCCTTCTTAAATATATTCAGTGACTTGGCCTCCACAGCCTTCTGTGGTAGAGAATTCCACAGGTTCACCACCCTCTGAGTGAAGAAATTTCTCCTCATCTCAGTCCTAAATGTCCTACCCTGTATCCTGAGACTGTGACCCCTTGTTCTAGACCCCCCAGCCAGAGGAAACATCCTCCCTGCAACCAGTCTGTCTAGCCCTGTCAGAATTTTATACATATTAATGAGATCTCCTCTCATTCTTCTAAATTCGAGTGATTACAGGCTGAGTGACCCAATCTCTCCTCATACGACAGTCCTGCCATCCCAGGAATCAGTCTGGTGAATCTTCGCTGCACTCCCTCTATGGCAAGTATATCCTTTCTTAGGTAAGAAGACCAAAACTGCACACAATACTCCAGGTGTGGTCTCACCAAGGCCCTGTATAACTGCAGTAAGATAATAAAGGCCATGAGGCTGTTGGTGTCAAAGTACAATAACTATATTAAGAAGTTATAACAAGTAGCAAAGATGTTTAAAATACAATAGTACAATTAAGTATGCTGGTTAGATTGATACGACCTGGCTTATTGTTCACGAAACCACAGACCCCAGAGTGCACCACTGAAAGCCTGATCTACGGACAGTCCAGCCGTGTCCCGAGAACGTTCTGGTTAGTTACCGAAAAGCACCTCACTTATATATGTTTTAAACACAATAAGCTCTATAAGCTTTCCATCAGTCATCCTCTCTGTCTAGAAAGGGGCTATCAGTCTTACTCCCTTTACTCTTTGCATTAATTCCCACAGCCTATCCTAACTCCCTTTTGCATTTCTCCAATGGAACCGCCACCTCCCTTTCCACAAGCAAACAAGCAAGGCCATCAGGATGGCCCAGGTGGTTGCTAACCAGAAGGGCTTTCTCCCTCACAAGGTCGTAAGAAGCTTGTTTGGAAACAGACAGCTGACTAATATGTATTTCACTTTAACATAGGATTTATAATAATGTAGCTTAGGTTTATAACAATATAGAAAGCTTGTATCGTGCTTTTCTTACAAAGGTTAACAGTTTACAATTCAGCAAAATAAGCCACACACTCAGCAAAATAAGCAGCACAGCCTACACAGCATGATGGTTAGTAGCATTAAGAAGAAGATGTTACTTTTTCCCTACTTCAAATATTCTTACGTTTGGCAATTCTCTCTTAAGGGGCGTAAGGAAAAATGAGGTATAGTTAATTCTTTAGAAGACCAAAGGTAGCTGCAAAGAGATATTGATAAGATGGAGGAATGGACTAAAATGTGGCAGATGGAATTCAATGTTAGTAAGCATGAGATGATACATTTTGGTAAAAACATAACAGCAGTAACTATACTCTGAATGGAAGGATGCTCTGTACTGTGGAAAAGCAGAGGGATTTGAAGGTACAGGTTCATAGGACATTAAAGGCAGCACCTCAGGTTGATAAGGCCATAAAGAAACCTAATGGAACTCTAGGTCTTGTCACAAGTTATAGAATATAAAAACGAAGAGGTAATAATGTGCCTGTGTAAAACTTTAATAAGATCTCAGAGTACTGTGTGCACTATTTGGGCTTCACACCATAGGAAGGGTAATGAGACTTTAAGAGAGGAAGCTGCTTAGTCTGAGAAAACACAATACAAATAAACACTTGAAAAATTGGGGCTTTTTTCATCAGGACAACACAGATTATGGGGCGAAATGATAGAAGTGTTTAAAAGGATGGAACAGGGCAGATAGGAGCAGATTGCTTCCAGTAGTTGAGGGGTCTCGAGTGAGGGGCCATAGATACAATATTAAATGTGAAATTTAGAACAGAGAACGAGGAACTTCTTTACACAGAGAGTTGTGAAATACACTTCCAGGGTAAGTAGTTCAGGGAGAAACTATGTCAGAGTATAGTTACTGCTGTTATGTTTTTACCAAAATGTATCATCTCATGCTTACTAACATTGAATTCCATCTGCCACATTTTAGTCCATTCCTCCATCTTATCAATATCTCTTTGCAGCTACCTTTGGTCTTCTAAAGAATTAACTAGGAGCAGGAGTACGCCTAATGGCCCCTCGAGCCTGCTCTGACATTCAATAAGATAATAGCTGATCTTTGACCTCAACTCCACTTTCCCACCCCATCCCCATTTCCCGTGATTCCCCTAGAGTCCAAAAATCTATCCATCTCAGCATTGAATATATTCAATGACTCAGCATCCACAGCTCTCTGGGGTAGAGAATTCCAAAGATTCACAACCCTCTGCGTGAAGAAATTCCTCCTCATCTCAGTCTTGAATGGCCGACCCCTTACCCAGCCACTATCCCCCCTAGTTCTAGATTCTCCAGCCAGGGTAAACAATTTCTCAGCATCTACCCTGTCAAGCCCCCTAATAATCTTATATGTTTCAATGAGATCACCTCTCATTCTTTTAAACTTCAGAGAGAATAGGCTCATTCGACTCAACCTCTCCTCACAGGACAACCCTCTCATCCCAGGAATTAATCGAGTGAACCTTCATTTTTTTTTATTCGTTCATGGGATGTGGGCGTCGCTGGCGAGGCCGGCATTTATTGCCCATCCCTAATTGCCCTTGAGAAGGTGATGGTGAGCTGCCTTCTTGAACCGCTGCAGTCCGTGTGGTGACGGTTCTCCCACAGTGCTGTTAGGAAGGAAGTTCCAGATTTTGACCTAACGACGATGAAGGAACGGCGATATATTTGCAAGTCGGGATGGTTTGTGACTTGGAGGGGAACGTGCAGGTGGTGTTGTTCCCATGTGCCTGCTGCCCTTGTCCTTCTAGGTGGTGGAAGTCGCTGGTATGGGAGGTGCTGTCGAAGAAGCCTTGGCGAGTTGCTGCAGTGCATCCTGTAGATGGTACACACTGCAGCCACTGTGCGCCAGTGGTGAAGGGAGTGAATGTTTAGGGTGGTGGATGAGATGCCAATCAAGCGGGCTGCTTTGTCCTGGATGGTATCGAGCTTCTTGAGTGTTGTTGGAGCTGCACTCATCCAGGCGAGTAGAGAGTATTCCATCACACTCCTGACTTGTGCCTTGTAGATGGTGGAAAGGCTTTGGGGAGTTCGGAGGTGAGTCACTCGCCGCAGAACACCCAGCCTCTGATCTGTTCTTGTAGCCACAGTATTTATGTGGTTGGTCCAATTACGTTTCAGGTCAATGGTGACCCCCAGGAAGTTGATGGTGGGGGATTCGGCGATGGTAATGCCATTGAATGTCAAGGGGAGGTGGTTAGACTCTCTCTTATTGGAGATGGTCATTGTCTGGCACTTGTCTGGCGCGAATGTTACTTGCCACTTATCAGCCCAAGCCTGGTTGTTGTCCAGGTCTTGCTGCAGGCGGACTCAGACTGCTTCATTATCTGAGGAGTCGCGAATGGAACTGAACACTGCGCACAGTGTCTGCAGTGTGCACCATACACAGGATGCACTGCAGAAACTCGCCAAGGCTTCTTCGACAGCACCTCCCAAACCCGCAACCTCTACCATCTAGAAGGACAAGAGCAGCAGGTACATGGGAACAACACCACCTGCACGTTCCCCTCCAAGTCACACACCATCCCGACTTGGAAATATATCGCCGTTCCTTCATCGTCGTTGGGTCAAAATCCTGGAACTCCCTTCCTAACAGCACTGTGGGAGAACCTTCACCATACGGACTGCAGCGATTCAAGAAGGCGGCTCACCACCACCTTCTCAAGGGCAATTAGGGATGGGCAATAAATGCCAGCCTCGCCAGAGATGCCCACATCCCATGAACGAATAAAAAAATCATCAGCGAACATCCTCATTTCTGACCTTATGTTGGAGGGAAGGTCATTGATGAAGCAGCTGAAGATGGTTGGGCCTAGGACACTGCCCTGAGGAACTCCTGCAGCAATGTCCTGGGGCTCAGATGATTGGCCTCCAACAACCACTACCATCTTCCTTTGTATAGGTATGACTCCAGCCACTGGTGAGTTTTCCCTCTGATTCCCATTGACTTCAATTTTACTAGGGCTCCTTGGTGCCACACTCGGTCAAATGCTGCCTTGATGTCAAGGGCAGTCACTTTCACCTCATTTCTGGAATTCAGCTCTTTTGTCCATGTTTGGACCAAGGCTGAAATGAGGTCTGGAGCCGAGTGGTGCTGGCGGAACCCAAACTGAGCATCAGTGAGCAGGTTATTGGTGAGTAAGTGCCACTTGATAGCACTGTCGACGACACCTTCCATCACTTTGCTGATGATTGAGAGTAGACTGATGGGGCGGTAATTAGCCAGATTGGATTTATGCTGCTTTTTGTGGACAGGACATACCTGGGCAATTTTCCACATTGTCGGGTAGATGCCAGAGTTTAGCTGTACTGGAAACATAGAAAGTTATGGTGCAGAAGAGGGCCATTTGGCCCATCGTGCCTTGCCGGCCGAAAAAGAGCTATCCAGCTTAATCCCACTTTCCAGCTCTTAGTCCATAGCCCTGTAGGTTACAGCACTTCAAATGCACATCCAAGTACTTTTTCAATGAGTTGAGGCTTTATGCCTCTACCACCCTTTCAGGCAGTGAGTTCTAGACCCCCACCAACCTCTGGGCGTAAATCTCCTCTGTACCCTCTCTAATAGAATCACATCTTTCCTGTAATGTGGTGACCATAGAAAAAAATAGGAATAGTTTGGCTAGAGGCACAGCTAGTTCTGGAGCACAAGTCTTCAGCACTACAGCTGGGATGTTGTCGGGGCGCGTAGCCTTTCATGTATCCAGTGCACTCAGCCGTTTCTTGATATCATGTGGAGCTAATCGAATTGGCTGAAGACTGGCTTCTGTGATGGTGGGGATCTCCGGAGGAGGCCAAGATGGATCATCCACTCAGCACTTCTGGCTGAAGATGGTTGCAAACCCTTTTGGTTGGCACTTCATTTTTAGGTGCACCTGGCACTGCTCTTCTACACTCCTCATTGAACCAGGGTTGATCCCCTGGCTTGTTGGTAATGGTAGAGTGAGGAATACGCCGGGCCATGAGGTTACAGATTGTGCTGGAATACAATTCTGCTGCTGCTGATGGCCTACAGCGCCTCCTGGATGCCCAGTTTTGAGCTGCTAGATCTGTTCTGAATCTATCCCATTTAGCACGGTGGTAGTGCCACACAACACGTTGGATGGTGTCCTCAGTGTGAAGACGGGACTGTTGTATCGCCTCCAAGACAAGTCCTTCCTAAGATAAGATCAAAAGTCTATGCAGTACTCCAGGTGAGGTCTCACTAAAGCCCTGTGCAACTGTAGTAAGACTTCCTTATTCTTGTACTCCAACCCCCTTGCAATAAAGTCCAATATGTCATTTGCTTTCCTAATTGCCTGCTGTACCTGCGTACTAACTTTTTGTGTTTCTTGTACGAGGGCACCAACATTTAATAGTTTCTCACCATTTAAAAAATATTCTGTTTTTCTATTCATCCTACCAAAGTGAATAACCTCACATTTCCCCACATTATATTCCTTCTGCCACCTTCTTGCCCACTCATTTAATCTGTCTATATCCCTTTGCAGACTCTTTGTATCCCCCTCACAGCTTACTTTCCCACCTAGCTTTGTATCGTCAGCAAATTTGGATACATTACACTCGGTCCCTTCATCTAAGTCATTAATATAGATTATAAATAGCTGAGACCCAAGCACCTATCTTTGCGGCTCCCCACTACTTATAGTCTGCCAACCTGAGATTGACCTGTTTATCCCTACTCTCTGTTTTCTGTCGTTTAACCAATCCTCTATCCATGCTAATTGGGATTAGAGTGGATTTGGGATTAGAGTGGATATTTGGATGAAGGCAAATGGGATAAAGGGCTATGGGAATAGGGCAGGAACATGTGATCAAGACTACTTGCTCTGTGGAGTGTAAACACCAATGGGACTGGCTGAGCCAAATGGCCTATTTCCATATGGAATCATACAGCACAGAAGGAGGCCATTTGTCCCATTGTGTCTATGTCTGCTCTTTGAAAGAGTTCTCCAATTAGTCCCACTCCCCCACTCTTTCCCAATAGCGCCGCAAATTTCTCCTTTACAAGTATTTATCCAATTCTCTTTTGAAAAGTTGCTATTGAATCTGCTGCCACCACCTTTTCAGGAAGTGCATCCCAGAATTTTGGGCCATTGGGAAAAGTTCACTAAATTGCTGGTTCATCAAATTACATAGAATGTAAGCACAGAAACAGGCCATTCGGCCCAACTGGTCTATGCTGGTGTTTAAGCTCCACACGAACCTCCTCCCTACTTCATCTAATCTCATCAACACATCCTTCTGTTCCTTTCTCCCTCACGTGTTTATCTAGCTTCCCCTTAAATGCATCTATGCCAGTTGCCTCAACTCACTTCGTAAAAATAATTCTCATTGCCCTCCCCTGATTTTTTTTTACCAATTATCTTAAACCTGTGTCCTCTGGTTACTGACCCTTATGCTGGTGCAGTTTCTCCTAATGTACTCTATCAAAACCCCTCAAATTTTGAACAGCTCTATGAAATCTCCCCCCTAACCTTCTCTGCTCTTGGGAGAACAATCCCAGTTTCTCTAGCCTCTCCAAATAACTGAAGTCCCACATCCCTGGCACCATTCCAGTAAATCTCTTCTGCACCCTCTCCAAGGTCTTGACATCCTTCCGAAAGTGTGGTGCCCAGAATTGGACACAATACTCCAGCTGAGGTCTAACCAGTGATTATTATAAAGGTTTGACCATCACTTCCTTGTTTTTGTACTCTATGCCTCTATTTATAATGTGGAGATGCCGGTGATGGACTGGGGTTGACAATTGTAAACAATTTTACAACACCAAGTTATAGTCCAGCAATTTTATTTTAAATTCACAAGCTTTCGGAGATTTTCTCCTTCCTCAGGCAAATGTTTGCCTGAGGAAGGAGAAAATCTCCGAAAGCTTGTGAATTTAAAATAAAATTGCTGGACTATAACTTGGTGTTGTAAAATTGTTTACAATTCTATTTATAAAGCCCAGGATCCCTTATGCTTTTATGTAACTTCTATGTATGTCAGAGTTTACAGGAAGAGTGTGGTTACAAACGTGAGACACTTTAAGCTGAGTAAAGTGATACTGCACTCAATGTTTAAACCTCAGCCCGATTGTTCTTTCCTGTGTCAAAGGTGGTCACAGTGAGCCTGTGCGTGACGTCACGGAAAAGGGGCGGGACGAGCGCAAAGGCGCCTGGGTAACCGGGCCCAAAAAGATGGCGGGAAAAGCCGGGCGGTTCCTCGGATGTTAAAGTTGATGTTTACGTTTCAAAAAAAAAACTAAAAATGGATTCCAAAAGCGCCAAGGTAAAGTGTTTTATTTTATTACACTTTGAACTTTAAATGTTAAAAAACGCACAAAATTATAAGGTTAGAATTAGATTTTGAAAAGTTTAGAACTTATTTTCGGCGGGTTTTTTTTGCGCAAATACCATGGCAACGGAAGTCCCGCCCACCTGTCTCCGGCTGATTGGTGGCGAGACGGAGCGTTTGAGAGAGACTCGTAACCTGATTGGATGGCGCGATTGTCAGTCACGATTGGTGCTCGCCGAGGTGGTGGAGGGAGTGTCAGCGGGGCGGGCCGGGTCTGGGTCAATGGTCAGCGGGGCGGGCCGGGTCTGGGTCAATGGTCAGCGGGGCGGGCCGGGTCTGGGTCAATGGTCAGCGGGGCGGGCCGGGTCTGGGTCAATGGTCAGCGGGGCAGGCCGGGTCTGGGTCAATGGTCAGCGGGGCAGGCCGGGTCTGGGTCAATGGTCAGCGGGGCAGGCCGGGTCTGGGTCAATGGTCAGCGGGGCAGGCCGGGTCTGGGTCAATGGTCAGCGGGGCAGGCCGGGTCTGGGTCAATGGTCAGCGGGGCAGGCCGGGTCTGGGTCAATGGTCAGTGGGGCAGGCCGGGTCTGGGTCAATGGGGCAGGCCGGGTCTGGGACAATGGGGCAGGCCGGGTCTGGGACAATGGGGCAGGCCGGGTCTGGGTCAATGGTCAGTGGAGCAGGCCGGGTCTGGGTCAATGGTCAGTGGGGCAGGCCGGGTCTGGGTCAATGGTCAGTGGGGCAGGCCGGGTCTGGGTCAATGGTCAGTGGGGCAGGCCGGGTCTGGGTCAATGGTCAGTGGAGCAGGCCGGGTCTGGGTCAATGGTCAATGGAGCAGGCCGGGTCTGGGTCAATGGTCAGTGGAGCGGGCCGGGTCTGGGTCAATGGTCAGTGGGGCGGGCCGGGTCTGGGTCAATGGTCAGTGGGGCAGGCCGGGTCTGGGTCAGTGGTCAGCGGAGCAGGCCGGCTCTGGGTCAGTGGTCAGCGGGGCAGGCCGGCTCTGGGTCAATGGTCAGCGGAGCAGGCCGGCTCTGGGTCAATGGTCAGCGGAGCAGGCCGGCTCTGGGTCAATGGTCAGCGGGGCAGGCCGGGTCTGGGTCAGTGGTCAGCGGAGCAGGCCGGCTCTGGGTCAATGGTCAGTGGAGCAGGCCGGCTCTGGGTCAGTGGTCAGTGGGGCAGGCCGGGTCTGGGTCAATGGTCAGTGGAGCAGGCCGGGTCTGGGTCAATGGTCAGTGGGGCAGGCCGGGTCTGGGTCAATGGTCAGTGGAGCAGGCCGGGTCTGGGTCAATGGTCAGTGGAGCAGGCCAGGTCTGGGTCAATGGTCAGTGGGGCAGGCCGGGTCTGGGTCAATGGTCAGTGGGGCAGGCCGGGTCTGGGTCAATGGTCAGTGGGGCAGGCCGGGTCTGGGTCAATGGTCAGTGGGGCAGGCCGGGTCTGGGTCAATGGTCAGTGGGGCAGGCCGGCTCTGGGTCAGTGGTCAGTGGTCAGTGGTCAGTGGAGCAGGCTGGGTCTGGGTCAATGGTCAGTGGGGCAGGCCGGGTCTGGGTCAATGGTCAGTGGGGCAGGCCGGGTCTGGGTCAATGGTCAGTGGGGCAGGCCGGGTCTGGGTCAATGGTCAGTGGGGCAGGCCGGGTCTGGGTCAGTGGGGCAGGCCGGGTCTGGGTCAATGGTCAGTGGGGCAGGCCGGCTGTGGGTCAGTGGTCAGTGGAGCAGGCCGGCTGTGGGTCAGTGGTCAGTGGAGCAGGCCGGGTCTGGGTCAATGGTCAGTGGGGCAGGCCGGGTCTGGGTCAATGGTCAGTGGAGCAGGCCGGGTCTGGGTCAATGGTCAGTGGGGCAGGCCGGCTCTGGGTCAGTGGTCAGTGGGGCAGGCCGGGTCTGGGTCAGTGGGTCCGGCCGGGTCTGGGTCAGTGGTCAGTGGTCAGTGGGTCAGGCCGGCTCTGGGTCAGTGGTCAGTGGGGTAGGCCGGCTCTGGGTCAGTGGTCAGTGGGGCAGGCCGGCTCTGGGTCAGTGGTCAGTGGTCACTGTAGCAGGCTGGCTCTGGGTCAGTGGTCAGTGGGGCAGGCCGGCTCTGGGTCAGTGGTCACTGTAGCAGGCCGGCTCTGGGTCAGTGGTCAGTGGGGCAGGCCGGCTCTGGGTCAGTGGTCAGTGGGGCAGGCCGGCTCTGGGTCAGTGGTCACTGTAGCAGGCCGGCTCTGGGTCAGTGGTCAGTGGGGCAGGCCGGCTCTGGGTCAGTGGTCAGTGGGGCAGGCCGGCTCTGGGTCAGTGGTCAGTGGGGCAGGCCGGCTCTGGGTCAGTGGAGCAGGCCGGCTCTGGCTCTGGCTCTAGGTCAGTGGTTAGTGGAGCAGGCCGGCTCTGGGTCAGTGGCCAGTGGGGCAGGCTGGCCGGCTCTGGGTCAGTGGCCAGTGGGGCAGGCCGGCCGGCTCTGGGTCAGTGGCCAGTGGGGCAGGCCGGCCGGCTCTGGGTCAGTGGCCAGTGGGGCAGGCCGGCTCTGGGTCAGTGGCCAGTGGGGCAGGCCGGCTCTGGGTCAGTGGCCAGTGGGGCAGGCCGGCTCTGGGTCAGTGGCCAGTGGGGCAGGCCGGCTCTGGGTCAGTGGCCAGTGGGGCAGGCCGGCTCTGGGTCAGTGGCCAGTGGGGCAGGCCGGCTCTGGGTCAGTGGCCAGTGGGGCAGGCCGGCTCTGGGTCAGTGGCCAGTGGGGCAGGCCGGCTCTGGGTCAGTGGCCAGTGGGGCAGGCCGGCTCTGGGTCAGTGGCCAGTGGGGCAGGCTGGCTCTGGGTCAGTGGCCAGTGGGGCAGGCCGGCTCTGGGTCAGTGGCCAGTGGGGCAGGCCGGCTCAGGGTCAGTGGCCAGTGGGGCAGGCCGGCTCTGGGTCAGTGGCCAGTCACAATCTAAAGCATTTATACTGCAACCAAAACTCGTTGCTTAGAATTTTGGGCCATTGGGAAAAATTTACTAAATTGCTGGTGTTTCGTTGAATTACATAGAATGTACAGCACAGAAACCGGCCATTCGGCCCAACTGGTCCATGCTGGTGTTTACCCTCCACACTGACGATCCGGATTCTTTCCCCTCAGTCTGGTTCAGTAAAAACTGAAGTCGAATACATTTTAAAGTTCATCACAACTTTAATAGCAGGGTTCTTAGTCTGCAGCATTGATTTGGACTCCTGATAGAGTCCCTCTATGCTGGCAGAGCAAGAACAAAAACATACAGAAATCCACACGTTTTTATACAAATCAATACGGGTTGGAACATACTTAACGAGGGTCAACACCAATCATAAGCCGGGCATAGGTTGCCATGCGAGGTTACATTATTTCCGGCCAATCATAAATCGTCCATGTGCTGATCATGCTGCTGTTAGACATCAAAGGGGATACTTCCTCACCTTCCAACTTGGAATGTTCTTCCCTGTCCCTTCTGTTCCTTATCTCCCAACCTGGAATGTCTTTCAACTTTGGCTAAGCTCGTTACCTATATTGATCTGCCATAAACATGGAGACATTCAGACCAGTCCTTGAATCACATCAAAGACTCTACATTGCTAAGACCATGCAAACCTGCTGACTACACAAACATATGGCCCAGCAGGAGGCCAGGCCACCTGTACCAATCTCAGTTACTAACTAATTAACCCTTTCTAACCATTTTGCATTCTGCTTCTTTGCCACGTAGGCATTTTAATATTTTACTGAAAACTGACCACGTAGGGATTCTCAACACGAGCCTCCTCCCTCCTTCATCTAACCTCATCAACACATCCTTCTGTTCCTTTCTCCCTCACGTGTTTATCTAGCTTCCCCTTAACTGCGTCTCTGCTAGTTGCCACTATTACCCCTTTGGCACATTCTTACCACTCTTTGTAAAGAAGTTTCTCCTGAATTCCCTATTGGATTTTTTTATGACCTCTAATTTTAGACACCCTTTCCTTTCTTCCACCCTTCCCCCCCCCCCCCCCCCCCCCCCAACATGGAAACATTTTAATCTACATTGACCCTATCAAGCCCTATTATTATCAGGTCACTCCTCAGCCTTCTCTTTTCTAGAGCCCCAGCCTGTTCACCCTGTTTCCTGATGCTGAAGAAGGCCAGTGGCCACATTGTAGCTCTTTTATCTAGAAAGACCATAAAATCAAGGTCTTAAACAACTTTGCTTCTGACCTAACCTGGAAGATCATTCTGTGCGAGAAAAAACTTCTCTAACATCAGTCTTAAATTTGCTTTTTGCTATTTTGAATCTGTGTCCGTTGTCACACTTGAATTTGAATTGCCATTCTACAGATTGGTGCACTTTAATCCCCAGCACAAAAAAAAATAAAGAATTTTGTACTTATATAATATCTTGTATGTCTCAAACATTCCAAAATAGTTCAAATGCAATGAATTACTGGGAAGTGTAGTCACTTTTTATTAGGTGAACGTGGTAGCCATTTTATGTAATGAGATGAATGAGCAATTAAATTTTTGGTGGTGTTGGAAGCTTTTTTGTAGAAGTTCTACAAATTGCTAACATGTCTGTAAAAGACACATGGTTGCCAATCATTTGTTTTTTACGTGGCCATCAGTGTCTGGGGCGTCAAATCAGCAGAAATTCGTAATATGTACATGAAGGACAGCAGTTCTGGACATACGCAGTGAGTTCCCCCGGTGCACGAGGATCCGTAGGCGGAGAGCTTGGTTGCTAGAGCAACTATAACATTTCTGCTTCAGGCATTTTAAAATTTGTTCTGGGGGTTATGGGGTTGGGCGAGGGGGAATAAAGATCATCGTGTGCATAAGTTGTATTACGACAGTATGGGACAGATTTGATGAACCAGCTGGTCATTTCCTGTCCATCATTTTCTTATATTCAAAACTGTTAATCCAGCAAAATTTATTTTGGTCATTGCAGAGAGACAGAACTGTTCTGGAGAATTTGTACTGTGGAAAGGATGGGAATGTTGGGTGCTGAGGAACAGGCCCAGAGCATTCCACAACATTTTCGGCCAGTGATAATTATGTATTTAAACTTCTACGTACGAGTGATAAGAGTTCCAGTCGACAACGCTGTTTGGAAAGAGTTCCACGGACTGGAGAAGTGTGTTGTGAAATCTTTTGCTGGTGTTCAGTATGGAAGCTTGGGACCAATATGAATGGATATTCTGATCCAATTAAATTTTTAAGTTTTTCTTTGTGGTTCAACTGCAGGTTTCCATGTGGCTATCAAAGATTTTCGGGGACCAGCAAATCCCTTTCTACGAAGTGAACCCATGGACCATGGATGTTCTGTGTCGCCTGATGGAGCGGAACGAAACTCGAAACCATGATGTCATCCAACTGATTGAGGATCTGAAACAAAAAACTGTGGAATACAAGTCTGATGGTGAGTTGGCTGCAGAATATTATTCAACTGAACTAAATTGAATGTAGAATCTGGGCGGGGGTAGAGTCAGTTAGCATTATTAGCACACTGATGTGCTGCACCATAGAATTTCAAGCTGCTGATTGCGTGCATCCGGAGATTCCTATCTTTGCTGTCGAGGAGGTTACTGAGTGGGGTTGCAACATTTGACTCTTCCCCACTTGAAACAGCATCACGCCAGGCTGTTCTTCCTTAGCTTTAGATTCTACGTATGGAACATAGTTTTCTGTTGCTAAGTCTTGGAGATGAGTTTGACAGTTTAGTATTCTCCTGCCTCTCTTCCCCCTCCCCAAGCGGAGTGTGTCTGAGTACTGGCTGATATTCAGTGTAGACTTGAAGAAAAATGGCAAAACTCTGCTGAGACTGGGCCTGTGGCTCTAAGTCGCAAGCTAGTTAGAAATTGCGCTTTAACCGTGGCATTGTATATGTGGGGGGGGGAAGCTAAATTAAGAAGTTCTGATGATAGCGGACGATAGTGCTGACTTAATAATTGTCTTTCATTTTGCTTCAGAATTGTGTCTCCTGTTTGTTCCGATGAAAGGCTGATGTTTCCTTTTTTCCTTAGGAAAAAAAATTTTTTTTGCCTTTCTTAGCGTCCCAATGCTAAGCTGTTCTGTTTCTGATGTGATTCAAACCTTGAGTCTTGCACCTGGATGGAGACTTGGATTGCCAGCACCCAGGCCAAGGCTCGTGCTGTTTGTAACTTGACATAAAAATGTGATCATTGTGCTTTGCTGTTTTGCTTTTCTTTCTCTTCAGCTGGCTACAAGCAGGAATTCATTATGGAAAGTGTGGGCTTGTCCCCCACTAGCCTCTCCAGTAATGGATCTAGCTGCTTGAAAAACCTGGTGGATAGCAGCCTCGCTTTGGACCTGAAAGATACCTCTCAAACCAGGTAACCATCCGATAGGGGTCCTAAGCAAACAGTAAGAATGTCTCACAGCCCTTCCTTAAAGTGTAAACAATTTTACAACACCAAGTTATAGTCCAACGATTTTATTTGAAATTTACAAGCTTTCGGAGGCTTCCTCCTTCCTCAGGTAAATGTCACATTTACCTGAGGAAGGAGGAAGCCTCTGAAAGCTTGTAAATTTCAAATAAAATCGTTGGACTATAACTTGGTGTTGTAAAATTGTTTACAATTGTCAACCCCAGTCCATCACCGGCATCTCCACATCATGGCTTCCTTAAAGTGGACCTGGAAGGTACCTAAAGAGGGAACAGAAAAACTTGCACAACAGGGGAAGTGAGATATAGATAAGTGGAATGCATTGATGCTGCTATGAAGTTTGTTAGTAAAGTGCTGTCTGCCTCTGGCCCCTCTCTGCATGCCATATTTATGCCATTGAACTCTTTGATGAATAACAAGTGAGAAGGGGGAAAAAATCAACATGAGCTTTGTGGTTGGGATATACATACCATGAGAGAGTTATAACTAATGTCACAATGGATGTTAATCATATCCTACAACTTGTCCCATGTTCTGTTTGTATGACATGTATGGTTATTAATTTAAATGTAAGACTTGATTTCCCCCCTCCCTCCCTTCTCCTGAAGGCGTTAGCTCTTTGCTGCAGTATGGTTCCATGAGTACTGGTCATCTTTTGGCCCACAGGGCCATTGTTCATGTGAGTATCTGCAGTCTACTCAATGGCAGGTGGCATTACTGTCGAGCCCAATTCTGTCCTTACTAAGCTTCTGCACAGATGCATTTTTGTCAGAAGGCGACACTGGCTAGTAATTGGGAGCATGAATCCTGGCAATTTTTTTCACCTTTCCACATTCGGCCGCTACTTAAATTAATACTTACAGAAAGCTTTTTTGTATATATTCTCACTTTTTTCCCTCCTTTCCTCTGCTCGTGAAGGCATTGACTTCTTGCTGTGGTACAGTTAGATGGATGCCAGGCACCCTACAATACCTCTTCGATGAGGTAATTCTTCAACTGGGGAACAGTAACAGCTGGCTATTCAACTGCAATGGCATCATAGTCTGTCCTGACCTTGCCCTCATTTGTCGACAATTCAAGTAGAATAGAACCATAGAAAAGATACAGCACAGAAGGGGGCCATTCGGCCCATCGTGTCCGCACCGGCTCGAAGAACAACCAGGTGGCCGTTCTAATCCCACCTTCCAGCACCCGGTCCGTAGCCCTGCAGCTTATAGCACTTTAGGTGCAGGTCTTATACTAGGGCTTATAGATAGCAATCGAGAGTGAATTTTCTTCTTTCGTCATCCAGCTGGGTGGGACTGTCCTCGCCTGGTTCCGTTCTTATCTATCCGGTCATAGCCAGAGAATCACCTGCAATGGCTTCTCTTCCCGCACCCCCACTGTTAACTCTGAAGTCCCCCAAGGATCTATTCTTGGCCCCCTCCATATTTCTCATCTACGTACTGCCCCTCGGTGACATCATTCGAAAACACATCAGGTTTCACATGTACGCTGACGATGCCCAGCTCTACCTCACCGCCACCACTCTCCACCCCTCCACTGTCTCTGATTTGTCACACTGCCTGTCCGACTGGATGAGCAAAAATTTCCTCCAAATAAATATTGGGCAGACCGAAACCATTGTCTTCAGTCCCCGCCACAAATTTCATTCCCTAGCCACCGACCCCATCCCTCTCCCTGGCCGCTGTCTGAGGCTGAATCAGACTATTCGCGGCCCTGGCGTCCTATTTGACCCCATGATGAGCTTCCGCCCACGTATCCGCTCCATCACGAAGGCCTCCTACTTCCTGCTCCGTAACATCGCCCGTCTCCGCCCCTACCACAGCTCATCTGCTGCTGAAACCTCATCCGAGCCTTTGTTACCTCTAGACTTGATTATTCCAATGCTCTCCTGGATGACCTCTCTCTTCTATGCTCTATAAGCTTGAGCTCATCCAAAACTCTGCTGCTGCCCATATCCTAACTCGCACCAAGTTCCGTTCACCCATTACCCCCGTGCTCGCTGACCCACATTGGCTCCCGATTTTAAAATTCTCATCCTTGTTTTCAAATCCTCCATGGCCTTGTCCCTCCCTATCACTGTAACCTCCTCCAGCCCTACAACCCTCCAAGATCTCTGAGCTCCTCCAATTCTTGCCTCTTGTGCATCCCCGATTTTAATTGCTCTACCATTGGTGGCTGTGCCTTCAGCTGCCTAGGCCCTAAACTCTAGAATTCCCTCCCTAAACTTCTCAGCCTCTCTACCTCTCTCCTCCTTTTAAGACGCTTCTCAAAACCTACCTCTTCCTGTCCTATTATCTTGTGGCTCGGTGTCAAATTTTGTTTGAAAATTGCTCCTGTGAAGTGCCTTGGGATGCTTTACTACATTTAAACTCGCTATATAAATGCAATAAAAACAGAAAATGCTGGAGAAGCTCAGCAAGTCGGGCAGCATCTGTGGAGAAAGAAACCGAGTTGACGTTTCAGGTCGAAGACCTTTTGTCAGAACATACAGAGCCAGGGAAAGGGGAGGGAGGGGAGGAAAGAACAAAACAAAAGGGAAGGTCTGTGATAGGGTAGAGGGCAAAAATGACTAAATGACTAAAGGGTGAAGGCAAGG
The DNA here is from genome assembly GCF_035084215.1 of Heptranchias perlo. Classification (NCBI taxonomy): domain Eukaryota; kingdom Metazoa; phylum Chordata; class Chondrichthyes; order Hexanchiformes; family Hexanchidae; genus Heptranchias; species Heptranchias perlo. Next base: position 29,109,922 of record NC_090325.1, read on the forward strand.
AAAGTGATAATGGGACAGGTGAAGAAACAAAAGATTGATCTGGTGTAGTTGTAAATGGCAACAGCAGAACCATTACCAGCACTTGCTGTCTGAAAAAATGGGCATGATGTGGAGATGCCGGTGATGGACTGGGGTGTACAAATGTAAGGAATCGTACAACACCAGGTTATAGTCCAACAGTTTTATTTGAAAATCACAAGCTTTCGGAGGCTTTCTCCTTCGTCAGGTGAGTGTCGGATTCCTTGAAAATTACCGCATATATAGTCAGAGAACAATGCCTGGTGATTACAGATAATCTTTCCAACTGCCCGTTACCAAGGCCATCAAATGAATTGAATAGTGTTCAGACAGAGAAACATTAGATACCAGACTACTGAATATACAAATGGACAGAACCAAAGACAGAGAGAGAGAGAAACATCCGAAAGGAAGAGAAAGAGAGAGAATGACCAGTTGTATTAAAAACAGATAACTTTTTTTTCTCCGCTGGTGGGGTTACGTGTAGCGCGACATGAACCCAAGATCCCGGTTGAGGCCGTCCTCAAAAAAAAAAGTTATCTGTTTTTAATACAACTGGTCATTCTCTCTCTTTCTCTTCCTTTCGGATGTTTCTCTCTCTCCCTCGCTGTCTTTGGTTCTGGCCGTTTGTATATTCAGTAGTCTGGTATCTAATGCTTCTCTGTCTGAACACTATTCAATTCATTTGATGGCCTTGATAACGGGCAGTTGGAAAGATTATCTGTAATCACCAGGCATTGTTCTCTGACTATATGCGGTAATTTTCAAGGAATCCGACACTCACCTGACGAAGGAGAAAGCCTCCGAAAGCTTGTGATTTTCAAATAAAACTGTTGGACTATAACCTGGTGTTGTAAGATTCCTTACATTTGAAAAAAATGGGAGCAGTGGTTATGATCTGAAGTTATTGAAATCTGGAAGGTTGTAAAGTGCCTAAAGGAAAGATGAGGTGCTGTTCCTCGAGCTTCCGTTGAGCTTCATTGGAACAGTGTAAGAGGCCGAGGACAGAGAGCTGGGTAATAGGAGTGGGATGGGTAATTAAAACGGCAAGTGACCGGCAGGTCAGGGTCACGCTTGTGGACAGAGCTTGGGTGTTCAGCAAAGCAATCGCCCAATCTGTGTTTGGTCTCCCCAATGTAGAGGAGACCGCATCGTGAGCAGCAGATACAGTATACTAAATTGAAAGAATTACACGTAAACCACTATTTCACCTGGAAGGAGTGTTTGGGGCCCTGGACGGTGGGAAGTGAGGAGGTAAAGGGCATAAATGCAAGTTGTTGTTCCTAACTAGCACTGGCTCAGATCAATTACCTCAACATAGACTAGGGAACCTGTGCCCTTCCTGGAATGTTCAGCTGAGCCACTCACTCAGTAAGCACACCAAGGAGCCTAAATATTGACTTTAAATGTGAGCATTATTGATGTGTGAATTACATACTGATTACAGTAATGTCTCTGGAATGTTTTTTCCCTTTCAAGCGCTGTCTGTTCTTAATTATATCAACTCAGTGAAATGTGAAAAATGTTTGGAGATTGTAGCATTACATGGTATAAAGAGGCTATGGAACACATCCTGATATACCCACTTGTTCACAGCCTTGATTGTGCTTTTGTGCAGAGTTTACTCTGAATCTAGATTGTTTTAGTGCCATCTAATGGTTGAGATCTGCGTCTTTATTTTCTGTGTGCATTTTTTTTATAACTGAGAAACTAAAGTGCCTGTATTGGGCACCACCAAAGTTACTAAGAATTAAAAGGTAAAATGAATTAGAAAGTAATGATGACCTTGAGTTTCTGTTGGTATCTAAGCTGAGTTGATGAGAGATCTCTTCCACTCTCGTATTACTGAATTCATCTAATGCAGGGGTGTCCAAATTTTTGTTTTCATAGCTACATATGTATGCATCATGGAGCTTGTCGGGTGGGGGGGGGGGGTGGAATGCGGTCACATATCTAAACCTTAGATCTATATTAGCATTATTTACCATATATCTCAAGCTGTGGGTGTTAATAGATCTTGATGTCCTGATTTAGGATTTCTCCACCATTTAGGCAAAAGTGCTAAGAATGATCCTTTCAAAACCCCAGGCTCACAAAATTCAAACCAGTAAAAAGGAATAATCACAAGCAGCACTGAATTGCTTGGGTTTCAAGGATCAGATTGGCAGGAATAAGGGCTGCAGGTTGGATGCCCTGCTCTAATGCCATATGCTGCTTAGTCTGTTTTTACGAACAGTTCATGACGATGCCTGGCACTTGACTAACTTTTCTTGCCTTATTTTTCTGAATTATTAATGAGTGGACATCAATGTCTAGTTTGAAATTTTTCCCCATTTAAGTCCCCTGGTCAGTTGCCTGTTTCAGTGCCATCTCGAGTCTATGGTGCACCCGTCCTCTGGGGGTGGCATGAAGAGGTTAGAAGGGGAGTTCGTATAATCTTAGAGTGAATAAATGCCTGGTTTCAACTGTGGTACCATAGGGGGGGGGGGGGGGGAGGTACTTGAAATCATGCATTCATTCATTTTGAAAAAGACGAGGAAGTTTCCTCCCAACCTTCTAATTATAATTGTAACCGATTCGGACGTGACACCAAATGGTAATCAATGTCTCATTTATTAATAGTTAAATCAAACATATAAAATTATCAAATTTTGGACAACAAAGATCAAAACAATATTAATCCGTTTGATCTCTGGGCAGAGGTTACAATTAAGTTGGCGACCTGGTCGTTTCAAGTTTTCTCACAGTGAGGTAGTCTTCTGATAGTCAGGTGTTCTTCTGACAGCGGTGTCATCTTCAGACAGCTAGGTGTTCTTTCGACAGTCTTCGCTGATTTCTCTGCCCTGAGCTCAAAAGACTTTGGGTTTTTATGTCCCCACTGGCGGGAACCTCACACCATATATGGAACAATATTCATAAGACCCTTATAGATTAACAAAGTTGTTTTTCAAAGAATGCAAGTTGGTCAGCTTGTTTTAATGTTGCTCATCTAACCACAAGACCCTTTGCAAGGTAGTTTTTCAAGGTGGCAGTTTGTTTGACCGCATTTGTCTAGCTATCTCGTCGTGGTCCTGGCCTTATCACAATCTTTGAATTATTATTCCGCTTTTTGGGTCATTGTTCCTGTTTTACCTCATAGCTGCCTTGCCTCACAATGAGGGTAACGGGTCAGTCACTAGCTGGAGGTTAACAGTTTACAATTCAGCAAATAAATTGCGCACCCAGCCTGCAGAGCATGATGGTTAGTAGCATTAAGAAAAAGATGTCAATTTTTCTCTATTTCCAATATTCTTACATAATACTCCTAATTAGTTTCACCCTTTGTCTTAACCTTTAATTTTCCCGTGCTTTGCTTTCATTTTTTAAAAATCTGCACTTCACCCTACTGTCCCAGCCTCCTGGTATAGCTTTGCCAAGATCATCCTGTCCTAACCTCTTAGTGTGGGTTTTTGTGTGTCTTTACCTTTTCAGTAAGAGATTCAGAGAACAGCTTCATGCTCAGAAACCGGTATAATCCTTATAGTGAGAAGAGACTAACTCCTCTTCCTGGGAAAATTACTCAAAGGTCTTGTTGAGCTCCACTAGACTGGCAGCTACATTAGGAAGCACGAAAAAGAAAAGTTAGTTTGTCAGAAAAGTGCATCAGGAATTTCAGGTTGTCTGCACAAAGCATATCCATGCCAACTATTGTTGGAGTAATAAAGTTAACTGTGTGCAAATAGAATTAAAACTAATTCTGTCAAAGATTCCCATACATATAGCAGGGCTATGGGGAAAGAGCAGGGGAGTGGGACTAATTGGTAGCTCTTTCAGAGCACAGGCACGATGGGCCAAATAGCCTTTTTTTTTGTGCTGTATAATTCAATGATCAGACCTTCAAGCCCCTAGTGAGCTGTGGGGTTGGGGAGAAGGCAGGATAAGAGGTCCACATATGGACCGAAGTCTGATTTTTTTTCCCCCAATTTGTTCGTTCTGATAGTGACTGTTGCAGAGGTCTGGTTCCACCAGCACTGTCAGTCCTTCAGTTACTTACCAAAGTGTCCATTCTTCATGTGTGAACTTAACTAGTGAGTGCTGGCAAGCTGTTTGATATTGATTCATTACAGATGAATGTGATCTGTCCTCAGCTAAACCAATTCACACATAAAAATTTCCAGCAAGGATGGTGATTGGGAATCAGAAACCTGACAAACCAGAGTCTGAATCTGAGATTTTCCTGGTTTGTTTAACTGCTTTACAACATTTTCCTCTTGAATTCTTAATTTTCTCTCCCTCTCATTTTTTAGCTTTGTGCTCGCAATAAACGATTTGACCTCTGACCGTACAGCAGCCAAGAACAGAAGTCAGAGAGTTATAATCAGTGACCTGTCGAAGAAACTGACTGAGATGATCATTCTGGAAAAGTCTCTGCAAATGTGAGTGCTGAAGAGCTCGTGCTCAGTTATTTTTGTTGCCTTTTTCTCCACCCTTTCTCCTGAAGGTGCTGACTCCTTGCTAGGAACAGGTCCACGAATGTTGGTCAACCCCTGGTACCTATCTCTCCCTAGTGGCTGTTAATGTGTAAGTCTTGAGAGTGAATGTTGGCAGTCCATTTGACTTCAGGGCATCACAGCCAAGCCCAATCCTGCCCTTTGCCTAATGTTCAATCACATGCATTTCCCCTCACTTTTATTCCCTCTCTTCCTTAACCTGGTGTCAGTTGTATTGGCCCTACCGCCACACCCGTCTGAGATCAGCTAACTCAGCACAGAGAGGGAATCTCGCCTCAGACCTTCCCCAGTCTGTTTGGCTCAGCTACTTGTATATCAACCTGCTTAACCATTGGGGAGCTCCCTATTTTTTAGATTCAGTGTTATGAACTGTTAAAATTGAATTACTCACGTGAAGCTAGTTTGCACTCTGATTTTTTTTTGGCTTCATCAAGATACCGACAAAATTTATATATTAAAATTTGTCTGGATGGGAGTGGTTTAGTTTAGAAATCCATCTGTTTCCAAAATATTTGCTGTGGGTTTTTTTTAAATGTTTTTCATTTGGTCTTTGTTTAACTGAGTTCTAACTTTTTTTTCACTATTCTTGACTCCTTAATGTGAGGTTTCCTGCCTCACATTCATTATATTTCCATCCAAAATTGGCAAAATAAAATAAAAATTCTTTTGTCACTTAATCTGTTTTAAGAACTCTTAACCACAGCCCTGTTTATAGATTTTTTTAAAAAAATGTATTTGCTAACTTATGGAAGTCTGGGCTCCTTTTAAAATGCAGCTGTTGAAAGTTGTCTGTCTATGGCCTAAGTTGAAAATTTACAAAAATCAAGAGGTCTAAATATAAATGCAAGATGTTGTTGGGTGTTAAGACCTGCTTCTTTCCACCTTGCCAGTCCCTGCCCATCAAAAAAACCCACAAGATTGAGTAATCTTTGCCTCCCTGTAAATCCCTGTGTATTTAAAAATAATTAAGTTAATAGACTGCCATTTCACCTCAAGACCCGAGTTTTGAAACCATCCCTGACTGATGAGATGAAAGCTTCCGATCACTGAAGGCTGTAAAGTTCCTAAATTTTAGGTAGATTAAGTACAGAATGGGAAATAAAAAGCCATTCACTCCCATAAATCTGCTCTACCCTGAGTCTGAACGTGATTATTCTAACATTGACTTCTCACAACCTGTTGATATACTTAAAGCTGTTCATCATTCTTTCCTCTTATCTCCTTTGAAAAATATTAAAATTAACCAGTGACATCAAATATTTCTAACCTCCAATCTCTTGAGGCTTGTGAACTTTGTACTTGAATCCTCTCATCCTGCCTGAACTAAATCAGTTTTAACACTTAGGATGGTTAGTGGTTAAAATCGAGAAATTGCACTGGTGCAGTTGGGGATGCTTTTTTCTGAGGTAATTGGGTAAATGCACGGACGTTCGGTCAGGTTGTTAATCATTGTCCCTCAGCTACCTATATGCATTATCTTGACTGTTGATGTCTGGCATGACACCCAGCAATGACTTAAAAATTAAAACCATGCTTCCACATTACAGATCATAAGCAAAGCCACCAGTTTGTAGTTTTTATTGAAGAATGGATGGAATTGTGGAAAATCCCAGTATGATTCCTGGAATCCTGCATAATAAAATTTTAATTTGATTTAATCAGTCACTGTAAGCCAATGCTTCTAATTAATAAGTGGATGGAATTGGAGAATGTGATCCCCAAATCACTGGTAAAGGTTCCTGAATCACATGTAACAAAATGGAATTTGACTTATTCAGTCACTGTAAATTTAATTGGCTAATAAACTAGTTCACAAGATAGTGATTTTGGAGCAGTAATCTTGTATTCGAAAGGGAAAAGAACTTGCAGTTATCTAACACTCTCATGTCCTCACGCTGCCCCAAAGCACTTCACACAGAGAATTACATTTGAAGAACAGGGTGCTTTCTAAATGGTAAAAAGTTAAAAACAGTGGATGTCCAAAGGGACTTAGGGGTTCAGGTACATAGATCATTGAAGTGTCATGAACAGGTGCAGAAAATAATCAAGGTGGCTAATGGAATGCTGACCTTTATATCTAGAGGACTAGAGTACAAGGGGGCAGAAGTTATGCTGCAGCTATACAAAACCCTGGTTAGACTGCACCTGGAGTACTGTGAGCAGTTCTGGGCACCGCACCTTCGGAAGGACATTGGCCTTGGAGGGAGTGCAGCGTAGGTTTACTAGAATGGTACCTGGACTTCAAGGGTTAAGTTATGAGGAGAGATTACACAAATTGGGGTTGTATTCTCTAGAGTTTCGAAGGTTAAGGGGTGATCTGATCGAAGTTTATAAGATATTAAGGGGAACAGATAGGGTGGATAGAGAGAAACTATTTCCGCTGGTTGGGGATTCTAGGAGTAGGGGGCACAGTCTAAAAATTAGAGCCAGACCTTTCAGGAGCGAGATTAGAAAACATTTCTACATACAAAGGGTGGTAGAAGTTTGGAACTCTCTTCCACAAACGGCAATTGATACTAGCTCAATTGCTAAATTTAAATGTGAGATAAGATAGCTTTTTGGCAATCAAAGGTATTAAGGGATATGGGCCAAAGGCAGGTATATGGAGTTAGATCACAGATCAGCCATGATCTTATCAAATGGCGGAGCAGGCACGAGGGGCTGAATGGCCTACTCCTGTTCCTATGTTCCTAAGTACAGTCACTGTTGTTATGTAAACAAACCAGATGATGGTTTTGCTGTGTGATTTATGATGGAATCTGCACCCGATTAAATTACAGTCTTGCAATTACTCCTAGATATCCATTATTCTGTGTAAAGTATGACAGGGTAAATTGAGTGACTAACATTCTGTTTCCTCCTGTGAGATGACAGAATTATCCAGTGCTGTCACACTTAATGTGTTTGTGAGTTTTGGGGAAAAAACATTTTTTTGTTTGTTTTTTAAGCACAGAGCAACTGTGTAACTAAGTCATTGTGATATAGCAGCAGATTTTGAAGCTCACATAATAATTGTGCGTGAATTGTATTGCTACAATGATAGTTCCACTCCACCAGAGGGAGTGGTACTACTTTCTCAAGAGGCTAAGAGCCTCTCGTGGCATTGATGTGAACGATTGAGTCTATTGAGCCTTAGCAGAGCCGCTGTATCTACACTTGATCTGCAAGTGCTTAATCGCGACATAATGCAAATAGTGGAAAAATGTTTCATTTCCTTGTTCTGATATTACATGGGATTCGTACCTGTGTTTTGGGGGATAGCATTGAACAACTTGCATTTATATAGCGCCTTTAACTTAGTAAAACATCCTAAGGCGCTTCACAGGAGCGATTTATCAAAACAAAATTTAATGCCAAGCCACAAAAGGAGATATTAGGATAGGTGACCAAAAGCAAGGCCAAAGAGGTAGGTTTTAAGGAGCATATTCAAGGAGAATAGAGGTAGAGAGGCAGAGAAGTTTAGGGAGGGAATTCTAGAGCTTAGGGTCTAGGCAGCTAAAGGCACAGCTGCCAATGGTGGAGCGATGAAAACCAGCAAGAGGCAAGAATTGGAGGAGTGCAGAGATCTCGGAGGGTTGTAGGACTGGAAGAGGTTACAGTGATGGGAAGGGGCGAGACCGTGGAGGGATTTTAATACAAGGATGATAATTTTAAAACCAAGCCATTGCCAGAGCAGGAGCCAACATAGTTCAGTGAGCACAAGGGTGATGGGTGAATGGGGCTTAGTGTGAGTTAGGATATGGGCAGCGGAGTTTTGGATGAGCTCAAGTTTACGGAAGGTTCTCTGGTTCTGTCCATTTATCATTTGGGTCATTGGTTTATGGGGATAAGTCAATTTCATTTTCATTACATGAGATTTTCCTGGGGTTTTGGGCAACACATTCCACATATGTCCATTTTTCTGTTAAAATTGAAAATCACTGGTCTTGGCCATTGCTTTTTTCATCCTAATTGATTCAGTGGTTTAAGTCACTTATGTTTCTCAATTCTAATTTGAGAATAACAAAAGCAGAAAATAACCAAACATATTATTAATTGATTCTCCCGGTTTTCTCCCCATCACATTATACCAAAAAACTTCTAGTCAATCAAATTCCAGTTAAAAACATTATCGGTAGTAAGCCACTATTGACAGTTCCTCACCCACCCCACTCTACCCACAAAAGTAACATTTATAGCATAATACGCACATTTAAAAAAATTGGAAACAAAAATCTCACGTACTCATCTGATCTGCCAATTGCTTTCCTCGTGACACACCCTGCTAGGCCACAGGGATGTCATTGGGAGCGCCTTTCTCAATATTTCACTATCCAGCTGAGACCTGACTTTCTGAAGCAAAGAACTGTGCTTACAACTCCCATGAACCACTGAGCAGTCCAGCCTCTGTCACGGTGCATGCGGGGAGAGTGCAGTTGTACTGTGAGGATGATGTGACAAAACCAAGCGGCCAGACTACAACTCTCTGAAAGCATTGTTGTGTGGTCCGTGAGCTTGTCTGCAACAACGATTTCCCCTCTGCAATGTAAGTGAGATTTGTAATTTCCATTCAGTTCTCGACACAAAACTGCCCATAATTTAGCTGAAATTGGTTTTAAATTGGCAATATTTTGCAGAGAGAGACCATAAGAGTGACTGGTGTGGGAAATTGATATCTCACATTGGAGGAGTAGAAGGTGCACTGTGTTTGGGGTTAAGGTGCGTTGTTTGGATAGGAGCTGTACCTGCATGCTTCATGGTGACATAATGCAAATAGTGGGAAATGTTCCATTCGCCAGTACTGACATCACTTAGCCCGATGGTACTGAAATTTCAGCAAGTGTAATGGTTTGTCTTTATTTGAAGGGATTTACAGACAACAGACACTGAGCTCACTGCAGCAAAGGCGAAAGCAGAGTGTAAAAAACAGAATGTGGATTTCTTCATAAGAAAGATGAAAGAATGGAGTCAACTAACCCACAGTATAGAGGTCAGTGTTACAGTCACGGTTTCAAGACTGGTTGCTGCCTGACACTCCTGCCTACAGCCAGCCCTGGGATGGGCTTTGCCAGTTCTTTGGCGGGGAAGAGTTAGAGAGTCCTGCGAATGCCAGAAACTCGAGAGATCCAAAATTTTATTTTACATTTAGACCGTTGATCATGCTCTGTATCCCAGCTCAAAGACTGACTCTGATTAAAGTTTAATGCAACCAGAGTGGATTGAATTTGATGCCTTTCCAGAGTGGGGGGGGGATGGAGGCATTTTGGGGAGCATTGAAAGTGTTATAGTTGACTTCAGTTGGGAAGGGGAGAGATCAGCCAGGGCTCTTAATCCTGAGTGCTTTCCAGTGAGTCCTGCTGGAGGTGCATGAATGTGGATGTTGGATCAGGACGGGATCAACCTAGCTCGTATGCCTTCTCTTATGGTCAAATGGCCAGCTGACAGTCATTGTCCTGGATCACCTACAAAAAAAAAGGTACCAAACCCAGCCTTTTGCTACCTATTTCCAGGTCTCTGCCAATGCTGCTCCGTAAACAGCCACCGTGGGGTGCAGGAGAGCAATTTGGACTGCCTTGTATTTTTTTTCTCCTCTTCTCCCTGTGAAAGAAACCTCTGGTATTTCTCCACCATGGAAGGGCTGAGGTTAGAAACACAAGTGGGTACATCAGAATTAGGTACCCTGACCTCCATCTATTGATGCCTACTGCTAATAAATATGTGTGGACTTTGAATGAGGACAGAATTGACTTTGATGAAACATCCCCTGCCCCCCAGAATTGGATAGTAAGCTGTCAAAGCTCACTCATGAATGGGCTCTTGGGTGAGTTAGTGGAGGGTGCCTGGTTGGGTGACTTATTAAAGGATGCCTAATGCCAATGAGGCTGCAGCCCAGCAGGGAGTCTACATTACACTTTCAGAAGAAGAAGAGGGGAGAAAATTAGCTGGGGTGGGGGGAAAATTAGTCATTGATACTAGATACTAGCTGGGAGGATATTGTGAGCCTAACAGTGTGAGGGAGCTGGATTAACATCAGTGGAGGTATAGTTATTAATGTGTTGCTTTTTTTAAAAAAATAGGAAATTTAGGCAATTTTTTTTAATAAGAATTGTGGAACTGAAACCATGGCGGGTTTTAAAAAAGGACTGAATGAGTTCCTATTAGTGAAAGAAATGCAAGGCTATTAGTTACTAAATTGCAACTAAAGGGAAATATCCCTTTGGACAGAAGTACTTTGGATGTCCCACTCTGCGTCCCTGGATTTTTACTCACCCCCCACTTCCTATGATGTGGGAGATTTCTGACTTTGCTTTGTACCTTACTTACCATGTGGGAAATAGCAGGAGTGAAGACCTATCTCACAATAACATAGTCTTGTGTTCTTTTCCTGTTTTGGTAGCTCCTGTCTTAACTGCGAGACTTTGAAATTTTACTTTTAAGTTTAATCTTTGACCATCCATTTTTCTTTTAAAAGAATGATTTAAAGAAGGCTGGATTTGAGCCGTCTCTGGATCATCAGTCGATGGTGGAACTCTCCGAGGTGGGTATGAGAGTGTAAGAACGTAAGAACATAAGAAATAGGAGCAGGAGTAGGCCACACGGCCCCTCGAGGCTGCTCCGCCATTCAATCAGATCATGGCTCGAGGGGCCGTAATTGAAAGGATTAAGTCCTGACCATGCTGGTCATTGTGAGGTTTCTTTTTTTTTTTAAAGAGAGCGATTTCACCTTGGAATAATGTAATTGTGGCAAGCGAGTGCAATGAACCCTTTTGTGCGGCGGCACTGAGGGCTTCTCTCGTTGCCCAGTGTGCTAGGCACTTGGTCATCTGTTTGGGATGTGCCCTGTTAGAAGAGCCAGGACTTGCACTCTCCAGCTGTGAGATTAGACGACAAGTGCTGAGTCAATGAATTCAGCAGTAAATCTGACCAACTATTTATCGTGATTTTTCCTCTTGGACCTGAAACAGGTTGTGTGGGAGAAGGTGGTTAGGGGCCAATTTGGAGCTGAGAATGTGCCGAGTATCAGTCTGTATTATGCAGGCACTGGATCGTTTTCTCTCCCGACTGCTGATTTGGGAGTGATGTTGGGGGGTGGGGATGAGTGAAGTGGAAGAAGCTTATGCCAATCTGGAGGAGAGTGGAAATCATTGAGACTGATCGTTCTGTATTTGCTTTCTAGCGACTGGAAATTGTGAAGAAGGAAGTAGCGTCTTTGAATGCAAAACTGAAATCCTACCTTGACTTGACGCCCGTAAGTGCATTGCATTGTGTCTGTTTCAGGATAGACATGACAACAGGGAAGGCAACTCGAGGAGAAGACATCTTAGATGTTAGTGGTTGACTAGATGATTTTCTCTGGCGTTACATATGGGAGGTCAAGACCAACTACAGTCTTCGGGTCAAACAGTGTTAGAGGGAGGAAGAGTAATTGGACCTAGACTGAGGGATGGATGTGACAATGGAGCCAAGAGGAGGTCAGGCGCAGAAGGTAGAGTGCGGTGAGGGAGGGGAAAGGTAGAGCAGAGTTGGAAAGGGAAATGGGGAGAAAGTTAGAGGAGAGATACAGGCCAGGAGGATGAAGAGGGAAAGTAGAACACCTTAGTATCCAAAATTAATCTATTCAGACATGTTTGGCAAAGTTAGCTCTTTTCAGTTTAGGTGGTAATGTAATGGTTAGCAAGTGTATGCTCATTGTTTAAGTCCATTGAATGGTGTTCGTATAAAGACACAGAAACTCTGATCAGGTATCAGTTTAACCCCTATATTGGAACAATTGGAATTTCCTCTGTTGGGCTGGTTTCACAAGTATTGTTTTGGATTTCTCCTACACCAGTGTTAAACTCGCAGCCCCAGGGTTACAGGTTGTTTAAAAATGAGTGAAAATGTGATTTTTGTGCCTTTTTTCATACTGATGGATATGGACAATCTATAGGAAATTATTTTGGATTCTACAGATATATATATATTAGATCGTAATTTTTTTTTGAGGCACCCTTCCCACCCCTTCTTGTAGCCTGCTCCTAGGGTTTCACGAGTGCTGTTCTTGGCCATTCACACGAGACGTGCACGAATACCGTGATCAAAACTATCTGATATAAACAAAACATGAAATACTATGGACGCTGGAAATCTGAAACAGCAAAGGCTCAGCAGGTCAGGCAGCATCTGTGGAGAAATGGGAGTTGATATTTCATGTCTGGGACCCTTCCTCAGGACTCAAACCTGAAACTTTGAATTCTGTTTCTCCTGAGCTGCTGAGTATTGGCAGCTTTTTCTGTTTTTGTTTACTGTGCCTGATAACCCTCTTTCAAATCTTCCTCCTCTCTTCTAGAGAGACATGTGGCTTTCTTTGTGCTTCCTTGTGTACCATAGGCAAGATTAGGAACTAAATGGAGGAGAGGGTTGAAAACCTGTTTCAAATTCAAATTCTTTCCCTAATGAATCATCATCTCCAGTGCAACTTCTTTACTATTAAGTACGGTGTGACTTACAATGCATGTTTCTGTGTGATAGTAACTTTTTTCTGGGGGGTGGGTGTTAAACTTGTTTTTTGCAGAATCTGTATGCTGCCAAAGTGAAAATTGAGGAAACAAAACTGGAGCTGGTAAGTGTTTATCTGAACTAAGACAGAGATACATTTAAGGGAAAGCTCGGTAAGTACACGAGGGAGAAAGGAATACAACGATATGGTGATAGGGTTAGATGAAGTAGGGTGGGAGGAAGCTCAAGTGGAGCATAAACACTGGTACAGACTAGTTGGGCTGAATGGCCTGTTTCTGTGCGGTAATTTCTATGTAAGACTTTTACTTAATATATTTTTGTTTAGTAATAAATATATATTATCATTTTAATTTTAAATACTGTTCATCAAGTATGAGCAGGTTCCAGACTCCAGAAGCAACACTTTGTTACAGATGCAAAACAATCTTAAAAATGCTGGGTGCTATTCCTCCACACCGTCTCGTCTCCTACTACTGCTCCTTTCCTCTTCCCCATACACACTCCCTCATCCCCCACTAAGTCTCTAACCCTGCTGCAGTCTAAAACCAACAAGGAAATTTCCTGATTAAAAAATAATTAAAATCTGATTGACCTGAGCCTGTGCTCACAAAATATAAAAAAAAGAGAATGTGAGGTTAACTTATTAGTTATTTACAAACCTTTTATTTTTCTTCAAAGATATGATGTGCCTTTCCTTTTTAAACTTGTTTCCTGCCTTGTTCAATTTGGTCCCAACCCTCAACCCCTGGTAAAAAATCATCTCTGGTCAAGAAACTTGGAGACAGGCTGCTCCCAAATTTCTGTCAATGCTACCCTGAAAATGGTCACTGAGATGTGCAGGACCATCTGCAATGCCACCCTCTTCCCAACCCCCCCCCAATATATTTTTATTGGGTGATAAAACTGACATTCCAACAATAAAGGACTTGTTTGTACTCCTTTCTCAGTTCTCCTCCACGAACATTGTATCCAGAACAACTCAAAGTCACAAGAGTTGTACTTTTCCAATTTTATCATTACATATTTCTGCAATGTGCTCATTATTTAGTTTATTCCTCTCTCTGTGGACGTGTCTGGTCTTTTGATCTTTGGCCTCCCCACAGGTAAGATTGGTAAACTCAGCATGTGGGATATTACAGTCACAAGCCGGTGTTGCAGACTTGCGCTCTACACTGTTTTGTGTGTGTGTCTATTACGTATTTTTGTGTGTTGTTTCCTGTTGTTGGCATCACTGTAGCAAAGTGTAGGTGGATTTTGTCTTAAAGAGGATCTTTTTCATCACTTTGTGGTACAGGATCATACAGCCCAAAAGGTCCCAAGTTCCGTACCTTTTTGCCTGTGCTCAGTAAACTGATTTTAGCTGGAATAGCACTTAAAACACTACAATTGGCCTTAGATCCCCTGATCCAGGGACGTAAAAAATCAGTGTCTGATTGCTATCCAGACTGTACGCATGTGTCGATATAAGGTGCGGGATTGGCTGAGATATTCTTCACGATGTAAGAGTCTGTTGACATCCACTGTCTAGGCCAGATGTTTTCAAACTTGTGTGTGAGGGTCTCTGCAAATATTAACACACCTCTGGGGTTCATATCCTAACTTCCAAAAGGTGGTGTCAGCAAACCAAACGAAAACAATTCTGTCATTGCAGAAAATGTTATTTTTTTAGTACGCTGCAGCAGAAATATAATGTGCTAGCAAATCAACATATTCAGAAAAATACAGAAATTTGATCGTGCAAACTTGGGTTTGGGATCCCATTTTGAAAATGAAAGATCTAGATTCACCTATAAACAAGTTGAATGCAGCCAGTAGCCAAGGTACATAACAACATAAGAAATAGAGGCAGGAGAAGACCACATGGCTCCTCGAGCCTGCTCCGCCATTCATTGAAACATAGAAACATAGAAAATAGGAGCGAGTATGGGCCTGCTCCGCCATTCAAAATGATCATGGCTGATCGTCTAACTCAGTACCCTGTTCCCGCTTTTTCCCCATATCCTTTGATCCCTTTACCATTAAGAAATATATCTATCTCCTTCTTGAATACATTTAATGACTTGACCTCCACTGCCTTCTGTGGTAGAGAATTCCACAGGTTCACCACCCTCTGAGTGAAGAAATTTCTCCTCATCTCAGTCCTAAATCTCCTACCCTGTATCCTGAGACTGTGACCCCTGGTTCTGGACTCCCCATCGGGAACATCCTCCCTGCATCTAGTCTGTCTAGTCCTGTTAGAATTTTATATGTTTCGATGAGATCACCTCTCATTCTTCTAAACTCTAGTGAATATAGGCCTAGTCGACCCAATCTCTCCTCATATGTCAGTCCTGCCACCCCAGGTATCAGTCTGGTAAACCTTTGTTGCATTCCCTCCATGGCAAGGACATCCTTCCTCAGATAAGGAGACCAAAACTGCACACAATACTCCAGATGTAGTCTCACCAAGGCCCTGTATAACTGCAGTAAGACATCCCTGCTCCTGTACTCAAATCCTCTTGCAACGAAGGCCAACATACCATTCGCCTTCCTAACTGCTTGCTGCTCCTGAATGCTCGCTTTCAGCGACTGGTGTACAAGGACACCCAGGTCTTGTTGCACTTCCCCTTTTCCCATTCTATCACCATTCAGATAATAATCTGCCTTTCTGTTTTTACAACCAAAGTGGATAACCTCACATTTAACCACGTTATACTGCATTGGCCATGTTCTTGCCCACTCACCCAACTTGTCTGAATCACATTGGAGCCTCTTTGCATCCTCCTCACAGCTCACATTCCACCCCAGCTTTGTGTCGTCTGCAAACTTGGAAATGTTACATTTAGTTCCCTCATCCAAGTCATTGATATATATTGTGAATAGCTGGGGCCCAAGCACTGATCCCTGCGGTACCCTACTAGTCACTGCCTGCCACCCGGAAAAAGACCTGTTTATTCCTACTCTCTGTTTCCTGTCTGTCAACCAATTCTCACTAGTTGGTGGCCTTTAGAATACACCCAGTAGTGTAATGGCACCTCTATTGTTTCTTTACTCTAACCAAATAGATTCTGTCCTCGACCCCTCCAGGACATCCTCTCTCTCCAGCACTGCAATATTCTCCTTAATCAATACTGCCACCACCCCCCTCCCCTCCTTTCTTTCCTTCCCTATCTTACCTGAACATCTTGTATCCAGGAATATTTAGTACCCAATCCTGCCCTTTTTTGAGTCAGGTCTCTGTTATTGCCACAATATCATATTCCCATGTGGCTATTTGCGCCTGCAGCTCACCAACCTTGTTTACCATGCTTCGTCCGTTTACACACATGCACGCTAAACCAATCTTAGACTTTCTTGTACTCTTAGTTTGATCCCACCTAATACCGTACTATTTCTTATTCCAGTGCTGTCTTTCTCTCCCGATCCTTTGTGCAACTTGTTTCTCCTTTCCATTGCTACATCCTGTGTCCATCCCCCTGCCAAATTAGTTTAAACCCCCACAGCACTAGCGAACCTCCCCACGAGGACATTGGTCCCAGCTCCTTTTGAGGTGCAACTCGTCTGGCTTGTACAGGTTCCACCTCCCCCAGAACTGTTAATTAGTCATTGGGAGCTGCGTAAGTGTGACTCAGGAATGACTCTCTGCGTCTGTTTTTATTTAATTGAGCAGTTCCTGGTAGATTTTATTTGTTCCGTGATAAACAACTGCAAAAAACTGCAGAGGGCTCTGCAAAAAGACATGGCAATTTTTAAAATATTAGCTTTTTAAAAAATAAATTTAATTCTCTTCCAGAAAAAAGTTGATCATCTTCTTTCTGAGAAGATGGAGGATCTGGAGTGCATGGTGCCTGAAGTGAATCTGCTCAAATGAACTGCAAACTGACAGTGGATCAAATCCCTCTTCTAACATGGAGCATCTATGAGCTTCACGCTGCTTCTGTGTGTCTAACTTTGACTAGCAGTCTAAAACAATGGAGTATATATTTTTTTAAAGTTTGCAATGTTAACAAAAGATCCTAACAAGCTTGACTTTGGATCAGTGATGTTTATATAAAGTACAGCTGGAATTGTCCTTTTGTGAGTGAATGGTATTTGGATGACATTTAAGTGTGCCAAAGCTTCATTAATAGCTCATCAACTGTTGAATCTCTTGGAAAAAATGTTATCTTGCTGTAGCTATTGTTGTGCCAGCCTCTATGGTGTCAAGGGGTTTCCATAATAGTTTATTTCCTGTTATCGCAGTAGTTCTCCATTCAAACTACTATGGTTAGTGAACCCAGTAAGATTGCAGACAGTGATCATGTGGTCTGAGATTTAAATTTTCTTAACTTTTGGAAGAGCCAACATTTCATGTTTGAGTTCCTAATGGGAGTGCATTTCACTTCTCCATCTCCCCATCTTCTCATTTGCCTTCAAATTTTCTCCTCGTTTTCTACCCAGCCTGAAGGATTGGGTATGGTCCCCACATATCTTACGAAGAAGTGCTGGACGATTGTTTTATGACGGGGAGGGGGCACCACAGCCAAGCTTGATTCTGTCTTCCCACTCAACTCTTCCAGCAGCAGTCACCCTCTACTAAACAGGAAGAGGAAATCAATTTTTTCCCTTAGTCTAGGGACATTGGCTAATTACAGTGCCCCCACTATTACCCTAGCTCAGATCAGCTGACTCAGAATGTTGATCGAACTTGGTACCTTCCTGATTTTTATGCTCAATCCTATGCTGCATTGGGTGGTTACTTATGGAGCTACTGGGGAAAGTATCCTCTCTTTCATGTCTATATGTGTGGAGAACTTGCCATGTTTCTGTCTGCATACTGGTATGAATGACTTGTTTTAGATTTCTTGTATCTATACAATGTCTATTATGGCCCCAAAGCCTGCTCACAATGTTCCTTAACAGAACATAAAGATTGTGTGGTAAAGGAATGCTGTATGCAGCATTGTGCAAAAGTAAATAAATCTGACTGCAATGGATAACTGTTTTATGGCAGAATTTGAATGAGTATTTACTCTCTTGTGTTTTGAAGCTGTGCTTTTACCATAGGATGTATGAATATAAGAATGAGAAATTACCATTCAATTCATTGAAGCTCATCTTGCGTACCTTAACTCTACTGTTCCACTTGACAGATTGTTCCAAACATTTGAGTAAAGTCCTCCTCAATTATTTTTTCTAACCTAACAAAGAAAAAAGATGACTTATAGCTTTGCCTAGTCTGTTCTGGAGATTGGATTGCTTGTTGGGACCAAGCTGTTTATAATGGGATCTGAACTAACATTTAATATTGTCTTGATCAGACGCATGTACAATAGGTGAGGGAGTGGAAGTGAACCTGCTACAACTTTAGGATTTGCAAAGGATGCAGTGATTTAAATGCCTTCCATCCCAATCAGTGTTTCACCCTACTTTCCACAAGAATATGAATCCAAAAGTGTTAGCAGTAATGAGCTTTCTTAGTCCCCTGATAGTCACTGCCTTAACCAGCTGAACTAACTGGGCCATACAGACCTAGCTTCCAGTTTCAAACCCTGGTTTGTGCTAGTTTAGCTGATCTAAGTCAGATCGAGGGTAAGGTTCTACATTTGGCCTTAGTGACTCTTGATTAGGAAGGAGAAAAATCCAATCTGAAAATGCACCTAATAGACTTCTGGTTATGATAGAATTGGGGTTGGCTATATCCCCCTATGGCAATAGGCTGTCGATAATTACTGTTAAGGCTCCATGTGATGAATGGCTACTTGTGTGAGATACTACATGGTGCTCAGTGCCTATAGAACTGTACAGCAACAAGGAGTCAATGTCTACAGGAGAGGAGGAAGGAAGGAAGGGGAGACAATTAGTTGTGCACATTTTAGAAGTGTCAATTTAAAGCTGTACATACACAGTGTGAGCAATAACGGGCTAACCTCTGCATAGCCTGAACGCCTGCATTAAGGTAGTTTGATGGTGTACACGGAGCATTGAATGAGGAATGATGCCTGTTGTTCCCTGCATTTCAGTTCACGATGAAGCAGTCACTGATTGGAGGCAAGATTCTCTCTTAGAGGGGGAGAAGGCCTTTACATCTGCTTGATCATAATTTTTTTTATTTGTTCATGGGATGTGGGCGTCCCTGGTGAGGCCAGCATTTATTGCCCATCCCAAATTGCCCTTGCGAAGGTGGTGTGAGCCGCCTTCTTGAACCGCTGCATTACTTTTGGTGAAGGTTCTCCCACAGTGCTGTTAGGAAGGGAGTTCCAGGATTTTGACCCAGCGACGATGCTTCCAAGTCGGAAATATTCCACAGAAGGAAGATTTGACTTTGTGACTCTAAATCATACTTTAATTTATTTAGAATTGCTGCAACACCACCCATTGTTGTCATAAATTTAGAATACTGCCAATAATCGAGTGACTTTGATCATGAAAGAAGTTCAACACAAAAGATCAGTTTTGGTACTATGTCCCACAGTCTTAAAGCATAGATCAGTGTAATCAAAGGACTAGTATGAAATACCAGTAGGTGTATAATAGTAGGTGTATAATTAGGGTTATGAGTTTGTGTTTCCTCTTTAATTGGTGCTGTTGGTAGAAATACTAATATTGCAGTCTGCCAAATGGAAGGGGGAAAAACCTTCTAATTTCCATGTGGTTAGGCTAATGAGACTGCAACTTAGTCTGACAGCTTCCCAGGAAATGCAGTGACACATAATAGCCTCCCTGTGGCATTTGTCACTACCTGACCTGGAGAGAAAAACAAAGCTGGCTAAGGAATCAATTTACTGAAACTCATAATTTAAAAATATTACCCAGTCTGTTGATGTGAATACACAAAATGTTTGCTTTCAGTTGCCGCTAACTGGTTGCTTTAAAATATAAAATAAAAGGATAGCTGAGAGGTACTTTAAGTACAGTAAGTGTACATGTATCTCCCGTCATGTTTGGGTTAGGTAGAATATATTTTACCTAAGTAGCCACGCCGTTTTGAAAATTTAACTAACTTGGCTTAAATCCCACCCCCCCATCCCCAAGATTAACTATTACCCCATCGGAATCAATACCTCCATCTGAGAGATCTGTGATCTTTCCTTCCCTTGTGAAACAGGAACTGCAGGTGTCAGCAGGCTTAATGTGTAAATTAATAATACAGTACTGTATTTTGTAACGCTACCATGAGTCTGAATGTTGACACTAATATGATTGAAACCTGATAAACGTAGTTCTATTTTACCGTGGAATGTTGTGCTTGGATTGGATTTCTGTAATTTACTAAGGATAAAAATAAACCAATATTGCAAATCTTAGTCCTGCAGCTATTTGAATAATTTGTTCAGCGATTTCAGTCTAAACACAAAAATGTGTTTTGCTTCACTGTTATGGGTGAAGTTTGTTAAGGGGGTGATTGTGGGGTTTTTTTGCGCGGGGTGGGGGGGGGGGGCACAAAAAATGGTTGGGGGTATTTGCAGCAAACTAAGGAGGGAGAGCTGGAGTGTGTGAGAGAGGGGAAATGTTGTGAGGTGGGGTACATTAAAATATGCACTTGAAGCAGGGCCGGGGTGGACTGTGGCTGCACATTCCTTCACAAAAGGAAAAAACAAATCTCAACTTGAACAAAACCACCTTTTACAAGTGAGGAAGTGAATTTTCATTATTTAATTTCTGCCCTTTCCACCTGGTGAAGATAACTTTAAAAAAAATACTTATTAGTAAAATAGGTTATAATTATTAATTGCCAAACAAAAGATTATGGAATTTGTTTAAATTAAAGGGAGAGGCTTTCTGTCTATTGATGAAATCACTTTATAACAAAAATCAGTCCTGGATTTAATTGGAAATACTTTTTTTTTTGCGGGAGGATTTTTAATTAAAATGTTTCAGTCTTAAAATGGTGGAAGTGGGTCTGGGGTTCGAAGGGCCGGAGCTGGGATGTCGCCATGGTAACGGTCAGGAAGAAGAATTGGTTCCGGGTCAGAAACGGGTGACCTTTTGCTTCTGGAGCGGAGAAGCCGGTGAAGCGTCCGCCATTTTGTGAGAAGCTGCACACGGAGGAGGCAGAGCCCGAGCCGTGACCATGCTGTCGGTCCGCCTACCCACGGCCTTCACGCGAACTCTGCTCAGACATTGCGCTCGTGTAAGCGATCCCGAGAATTAAATTACTTCTTCGAGGGACCCGGAAGCTCGAGTGCAGTAAAATCATATTCCATTCCGAGCCGGAGCCGGAGCCTCCGCCATTTTGGAGACGCAGCTGTCGGTGACTTTGAAGACAGGCCGCAGCCGCTGTTATTTGGGGATTAGTTTTATTGATTTTTTTTGTTCCGCGGAATGACCGCCCTTCCCCCGCGATGAGGGAGCGCGCGCAACGCCGGTGAATCCGCAGTGCGCAGGACCGGAAGTGAGCGGGCTTGTTTTGGGAGACGCAAGATACAGAGCTCGAGACGGTAAGAAACCGGAGAAAGAAAGAAATGGAGAGGGACACACAGGGAGTGAGGGAGAGGAGAGGGACACACAGGGAGTGAGGGAGAGGAGAGGGACACACGGGGAGTGAGGGAGAGGAGAGGGACACACAGGGAGTGAGGGAGAGGGAGGAGAGGGACACACAGGGAGTGAGGGAGAGGAGAGGGACGCACAGGGAGTGAGGGAGAGGAGAGGGACACACAGGGAGTGAGGGAGAGGAGAGGGACACACAGGGAGTGAGGGAGAGGAGAGGGACACACGGGGAGTGAGGGAGAGGAGAGGGACACACGGGGAGTGAGGGAGAGGAGAGGGACACACGGGGAGTGAGGGAGAGGAGAGGGACGCACAGGGAGTGAGGGAGAGGAGAGGGACGCACAGGGAGTGAGGGAGAGGAGAGGGACACACAGGGAGTGAGGGAGAGGAGAGGGACACACAGGGAGTGAGGGAGAGGAGAGGGACACACAGGGAGTGAGGGAGAGGAGAGGGACACACAGGGAGTGAGGGAGAGGAGAGGGACACACAGGGAGTGAGGGAGAGGAGAGGGACACACAGGGAGTGAGGGAGAGGAGAGGGACACACTGGGAGTGAGGGAGAGGAGAGGGACACACTGGGAGTGAGGGAGAGGAGAGGGACACACAGGGAGTGAGGGAGAGGAGAGGGACACACAGGGAGTGAGGGAGAGGGAGGAGAGGGACACACAGGGAGTGAGGGAGAGGAGAGGGACACACAGGGAGTGAGGGAGAGGAGAGGGACACACAGGGAGTGAGGGAGAGGAGAGGGACACACAGGGAGTGAGGGAGAGGAGAGGGACACACAGGGAGTGAGGGAGAGGAGAGGGACACACGGAGTGAGGGAGAGGAGAGGGACACACGGAGTGAGGGAGAGGAGAGGGACACACAGGGAGTGAGGGAGAGGAGAGGGACACACAGGGAGTGAGGGAGAGGAGAGGGACACACGGAGTGAGGGAGAGGAGAGGGACACACAGGGAGTGAGGGAGAGGAGAGGGACACACTGGGAGTGAGGGAGAGGAGAGGGACACACTGGGAGTGAGGGAGAGGAGAGGGACACACAGGGAGTGAGGGAGAGGGAGGAGAGGGACACACGGGGGGGGGAGGGGGAGAGGGACACACAGGGAGTGAGGGAGAGGAGAGGGACACACACGGAGTGAGGGAGAGGAGAGGGACACACAGGGAGTGAGGGAGAGGAGAGGGACACACAGGGAGTGAGGGAGAGGAGAGGGACACACAGGGAGTGAGGGAGAGGAGAGGGACACACGGAGTGAGGGAGAGGAGAGGGACACACAGGGAGTGAGGGAGAGGAGAGGGACACACAGGGAGTGAGGGAGAGGAGAGGGACACACTGGGAGTGAGGGAGAGGAGAGGGACACACTGGGAGTGAGGGAGAGGAGAGGGACACACAGGGAGTGAGGGAGAGGGAGGAGAGGGACACACAGGGAGTGAGGGAGAGGAGAGGGACACACAGGGAGTGAGGGAGAGGAGAGGGACACACAGGGAGTGAGGGAGAGGAGAGGGACACACAGGGAGTGAGGGAGAGGAGAGGGACACACAGGGAGTGAGGGAGAGGAGAGGGACACACAGGGAGTGAGGGAGAGGAGAGGGACACACGGAGTGAGGGAGAGGAGAGGGACACACAGGGAGTGAGGGAGAGGAGAGGGACACACAGGGAGTGAGGGAGAGGAGAGGGACACACAGGGAGTGAGGGAGAGGAGAGGGACACACTGGGAGTGAGGGAGAGGAGAGGGACACACAGGGAGTGAGGGAGAGGGAGGAGAGGGACACACGGGGGGGGGAGGGGGAGAGGGACACACAGGGAGTGAGGGAGAGCAGAGGGACACACACGGAGTGAGGGAGAGGAGAGGGACACACAGGGAGTGAGGGAGAGGAGAGGGACACACAGGGAGTGAGGGAGAGGAGAGGGACACACAGGGAGTGAGGGAGAGGGAGGAGAGGGACACACGGGGGGGGGAGGGGGAGAGGGACACACAGGGAGTGAGGGAGAGCAGAGGGACACACACGGAGTGAGGGAGAGGAGAGGGACACACAGGGAGTGAGGGAGAGGAGAGGGACACACAGGGAGTGAGGGAGAGGAGAGGGACACACAGGGAGTGAGGGAGAGGAGAGGGACACACAGGGAGTGAGGGAGAGGAGAGGGACACAGGGAGTGAGGGAGAGGAGAGGGACACACAGGGAGTGAGGGAGAGGAGAGGGACACACTGGGAGTGAGGGAGAGGAGAGGGACACACAGGGAGTGAGGGAGAGGAGAGGGACACACTGGGAGTGAGGGAGAGGAGAGGGACACACTGGGAGTGAGGGAGAGGAGAGGGACACACAGGGAGTGAGGGAGAGGGAGGAGAGGGACACACAGGGAGTGAGGGAGAGGAGAGGGACACACAGGGAGTGAGGGAGAGGAGAGGGACACACAGGGAGTGAGGGAGAGGAGAGGGACACACAGGGAGTGAGGGAGAGGAGAGGGACACACAGGGAGTGAGGGAGAGGAGAGGGACACACAGGGAGTGAGGGAGAGGAGAGGGACACACAGGGAGTGAGGGAGAGGAGAGGGACACACAGGGAGTGAGGGAGAGGAGAGGGACACACAGGGAGTGAGGGAGAGGAGAGGGACACACAGGGAGTGAGGGAGAGGAGAGGGACACACTGGGAGTGAGGGAGAGGAGAGGGACACACAGGGAGTGAGGGAGAGGGAGGAGAGGGACACACGGGGGGGGGAGGGGGAGAGGGACACACACGGAGTGAGGGAGAGGAGAGGGACACACACGGAGTGAGGGAGAGGAGAGGGACACACAGGGAGTGAGGGAGAGGAGAGGGACACACAGGGAGTGAGGGAGAGGAGAGGGACACACGGAGTGAGGGAGAGGGGAGAGGGACACACAGGGAGGGAGGAGAGGGACACGGGGGGAGGAGAGGGGAGAGGGACACGGGGGGAGGAGAGGGGAGAGGGACACACAGAGTGAGGGAGAGGAGAGGGACACACAGGGAGTGAGGGAGGGGCGAGGGACACACAGGGAGTGAGGGAGAGGAGAGGGACACGGAGGGAGGAGAGGGACACGGGGGGGGGAGAGGGACACACAGGGAGTGAGGGAGAGGAGAGGGACACACAGGGAGTGAGGGAGAGGAGAGGGACACACAGGGAGGAGAGGGACACACAGGGAGGAGAGGGACACGGGGGGAGGAGAGGGGAGAGGGACACGGGGGGAGGAGAGGGGAGAGGGACACACAGGGAGTGAGGGAGAGGGACACGGGGGGAGGAGAGGGGAGAGGGACACACAGGGAGTGAGGGAGAGGGAGGAGAGGGGAGAGGGACACACAGGGAGTGAGGGAGAGGGAGGAGAGGGACACACGGGGGGGAGGGGAGAGGGACACACAGGGAGTGAGGGAGAGGGACACACTGGGAGGGAGAGGGAGGAGAGGGACACACAGGGAGTGAGGGAGAGGGAGGAGAGGGGAGAGGGACACACGGAGTGAGGGAGAGAGAGGAGAGGGACACACTGGGAGGGAGAGGGAGGAGAGGGACACACAGGGAGTGAGGGAGAGGGACACAGGGAGAGAGGGACACACAGGGAGAGGGAGGAGAGGGACACACGGAGGGAGGAGAGGGACACACAGGGAGTGAGGGAGAGGGACACAGGGAGTGAGAGAGGAGAGGGACACGGGGGGGAGGAGAGGGGAGAGGGACACACAGGGAGTGAGGGAGAGGGAGGAGAGGGGAGAGGGACACACAGGGAGTGAGGGAGAGGGAGGAGAGGGACACGGGGAGGAGAGGGGACAGGGACACACGGAGTGAGGGAGGGGGGGGAGAGGGACACACAGGGAGTGAGGGAGGGGGAGGAGAGGGACACGGGGGGAGAGAGAGAGGAGAGGGACACACGGAGTGAGGGAGAGGGACACGGGGGGGGAGGAGAGGGGAGAGGGACACACAGGGAGTGAGGGAGAGGGACACGGGGGGAGGAGAGGGGAGAGGGACACAGGGAGAGAGAGGAGAGGGACACGGGGGGGGTGGGAGGAGAGGGGAGAGGGACACACAGGGAGTGAGGGAGAGGGAGGAGAGGGACACGGGGGGGAAGGAGAGGGGAGAGGGGCACACAGGGAGTGAGGGAGGGGGAGGAGAGGGACACGGGGGGAGAGAGAGAGGAGAGGGACACACAGGGAGTGAGGGAGAGGGACACGGGGGGAGGAGAGGGACACACGGAGAGAGAGAGGAGAGGGACACACGGAGAGAGAGAGGAGAGGGACACACAGGGAGAGGGAGGAGAGGGAGAGGGACACACAGGGAGTGAGGGAGAGGGAGGAGAGGGACACGGGGGGAGGAGAGGGGAGAGGGACACGGGGGGAGGAGAGGGGAGAGGGACACGGGGGGAGGAGAGGGGAGAGGGACACGGGGAGGGAGGAGAGGGACACATGGAGTGAGGGAGAGGGACACACAGGGAGTGAGGGAGGAGAGGGACACACAGGGGGAGAGAGAGAGAGGAGAGGGACACACGGAGTGAGGGAGTGGGAGGAGAGGGACACGGGGGGAGAGAGAGAGGAGAGGGACACACGGAGTGAGGGAGAGGGAGGAGAGGGACACGGGGGGGGGAGGAGAGGGGAGAGGGACACACGGAGTGAGGGAGAGGGACACGGGGGGAGGAGAGGGGAGAGGGACACGGAGAGAGAGGAGAGGGACACGGGGGGGGGAGGAGAGGGGAGAGGGACACACAGGGAGTGAGGGTGAGGGAGGAGAGGGACACGGGGGGGGAGGAGAGGGGAGAGGGACACACAGGGAGTGAGGGAGGGGGAGGAGAGGGACACGGGGGGAGAGAGAGAGGAGAGGGACACACAGGGAGTGAGGGAGAGGGACACGGGGGGAGGAGAGGGACACACGGAGAGAGAGAGGAGAGGGACACACAGGGAGAGGGAGGAGAGGGAGAGGGACACACGGTGTGAGGGAGAGGGAGGAGAGGGACACGGGGGGAGGAGAGGGGAGAGGGACACGGGGGGAGGAGAGGGGAGAGGGACACAGGGAGGGAGGAGAGGGACACACGGAGTGAGGGAGAGGGGAGAGGGACACACAGGGAGTGAGGGAGAGGGAGGAGAGGGACACACAGAGAGAGAGAGAGAGGAGAGGGACACACAGGGAGGAGGGAGGAGAGGGGAGAGGGACACACAGGGAGTGAGGGAGAGGGAGGAGAGGGACACACAGGGAGAGAGGAGAGGGACACACAGGGAGTGAGGGAGAGGGAGGAGAGGGACACGGGGGGAGGAGAGGGACACACAGGGAGTGAGGGAGAGGGTGGAGAGGGACACTGAGAGAGAGAGGAGAGGGACACACAGGGAGTGAGGGAGAGGGACACGGGGGGGGGGGAGAGAGAGAGGGGAGGACACACAGGGAGTGAGGGAGAGAGAGGAGGGAGAGGGACACGGAGAGGAGGGAGAGGGACACGGAGAGGAGGGAGAGGGACACGGAGAGGAGGGACAGGGACACAGGGAGAGGGAGGAGAGGGACACACAGGGAGTGAGGGAGAGAGAGAGGAGGACACACGGGGAGAGGGACACACAGGGAGAGAGAGAGGAGGACACACGGGGGAGGGGAGAGAGAGAGGGGAGGACACACAGGGAGTGAGGGGGAGAGAGAGAGGGGAGGACACACAGGGAGTGAGGGAGAGAGAGGAGAGGGACACACAGTGAGTGAGGGAGAGGGAGGAGAGGGACACACAGGGAGTGAGGGAGAGAGGAGGGACACACGGGGGAGGGAGAGGGACACACAGGGAGTGAGGGAGAGAGGAGAGGGACACACAGGGAGTGAGGGAGAGGGGAGGACACACAGGGAGTGAGAGGAGAGGGACACACAGGGAGTGAGGGAGAGAGGAGTGGGACACAGGGAGTGAGGGAGAGAGAGGAGAGGGACACACGGGGTGGGGGAGAGAGGGGAGGACACACGGAGTGAGAGGAGAGGGACACACACGGAGTGAGAGGAGAGGGACACACAGGGAGTGAGAGGAGAGGGACACACAGGGAGAGAGAGGAGAGGGACACAGGGTGTGAGGGAGAGAGAGGAGAGGGACACACAGGGAGAGAGAGGAGAGGGACACACGGAGTGAAGGAGGGAGAGAGAGGAGAGGGACACACGGAGTGAGGGAGAGAGGAGGGGCACACGGGGGGGGGGGAGAGAGGGGAGGACACACAGGGAGTGAGAGGAGAGGGACACACAGGGAGTGAGGGAGAGAGGAGAGGGACACACAGGGAGTGAGGGAGAGAGGAGAGGGACACACAGGGAGTGAGGGAGAGAGGAGAGGGACACACAGGGAGTGAGGGAGAGAGGAGAGGGACACACAGGGAGTGAGGGAGAGAGAGGAGAGGGACACACGGGGGGAGAGAGAGGAGAGGGACACACAGGGAGAGAGAGGAGAGGGACACACAGGGAGAGAGAGGAGAGGGACACACAGGGAGAGAGAGGAGAGGGACACACGGAGAGAGAGGAGAGGGACACACAGGGAGTGAGGGAGAGGGAGGAGAGGGACACGGGGGGAGGAGAGGGGAGAGGGACACGGGGGGAGGAGAGGGGAGAGGGACACGGGGGGAGGAGAGGGGAGAGGGACACGGGGGGAGGAGAGGGGAGAGGGACACGGGGAGGGAGGAGAGGGACACATGGAGTGAGGGAGAGGGACACACAGGGAGTGAGGGAGGAGAGGGACACACAGGGAGAGAGAGAGAGAGGAGAGGGACACACGGAGTGAGGGAGTGGGAGGAGAGGGACACGGGGGGAGAGAGAGAGGAGAGGGACACGGGGGGGGGAGGAGAGGGGAGAGGGACACACGGAGTGAGGGAGAGGGACACGGGGGGAGGAGAGGGGAGAGGGACACGGAGAGAGAGGAGAGGGACACGGGGGGGGGAGGAGAGGGGAGAGGGACACACAGGGAGTGAGGGAGAGGGAGGAGAGGGACACGGGGGGGGAGGAGAGGGGAGAGGGACACACAGGGAGTGAGGGAGGGGGAGGAGAGGGACACGGGGGGAGAGAGAGAGGAGAGGGACACACAGGGAGTGAGGGAGAGGGACACGGGGGGAGGAGAGGGACACACGGAGAGAGAGAGGAGAGGGACACACAGGGAGAGGGAGGAGAGGGAGAGGGACACACGGAGTGAGGGAGAGGGAGGAGAGGGACACGGGGGGAGGAGAGGGGAGAGGGACACGGGGGGAGGAGAGGGGAGAGGGACACGGGGGGAGGAGAGGGGAGAGGGACACAGGGAGGGAGGAGAGGGACACACGGAGTGAGGGAGAGGGGAGAGGGACACACAGGGAGTGAGGGAGAGGGGAGAGGGACACACAGGGAGTGAGGGAGAGGGAGGAGAGGGACACACGGAGTGAGGGAGAGGGGAGAGGGACACACAGGGAGTGAGGGAGAGGGAGGAGAGGGACACACAGAGAGAGAGAGAGAGGAGAGGGACACACAGGGAGGAGGGAGGAGAGGGGAGAGGGACACACAGGGAGTGAGGGAGAGGGAGGAGAGGGACACACAGGGAGAGAGGAGAGGGACACACAGGGAGTGAGGGAGAGGGAGGAGAGGGACACGGGGGGAGGAGAGGGACACACAGGGAGTGAGGGAGAGGGTGGAGAGGGACACTGAGAGAGAGAGGAGAGGGACACACAGGGAGTGAGGGAGAGGGACACGGGGGGGGGGGAGAGAGAGAGGGGAGGACACACAGGGAGTGAGGGAGAGAGAGGAGGGAGAGGGACACGGAGAGGAGGGAGAGGGACACGGAGAGGAGGGACAGGGACACAGGGAGAGGGAGGAGAGGGACACACAGGGAGTGAGGGAGAGAGAGAGGAGGACACACGGGGAGAGGGACACACAGGGAGAGAGAGAGGAGGACACACGGGGGAGGGGAGAGAGAGAGGGGAGGACACACAGGGAGTGAGGGGGAGAGAGAGAGGGGAGGACACACAGGGAGTGAGGGAGAGAGAGGAGAGGGACACACAGTGAGTGAGGGAGAGGGAGGAGAGGGACACACAGGGAGTGAGGGAGAGAGGAGGGACACACGGGGGAGGGAGAGGGACACACAGGGATTGAGGGAGAGAGGAGAGGGACACACAGGGAGTGAGGGAGAGGGGAGGACACACAGGGAGTGAGAGGAGAGGGACACACAGGGAGTGAGGGAGAGAGGAGTGGGACACAGGGAGTGAGGGAGAGAGAGGAGAGGGACACACGGGGTGGGGGAGAGAGGGGAGGACACACGGAGTGAGAGGAGAGGGACACACAGGGAGTGAGAGGAGAGGGACACACAGGGAGAGAGAGGAGAGGGACACAGGGTGTGAGGGAGAGAGAGGAGAGGGACACACAGGGAGAGAGAGGAGAGGGACACACGGAGTGAAGGAGGGAGAGAGAGGAGAGGGACACACGGAGTGAGGGAGAGAGGAGGGGCACACGGGGGGGGGGGGAGAGAGGGGAGGACACACAGGGAGTGAGAGGAGAGGGACACACAGGGAGTGAGGGAGAGAGGAGAGGGACACACAGGGAGTGAGGGAGAGAGGAGAGGGACACACAGGGAGTGAGGGAGAGAGGAGAGGGACACACAGGGAGTGAGGGAGAGAGAGGAGAGGGACACACGGGGGGAGAGAGAGGAGAGGGACACACAGGGAGAGAGAGGAGAGGGACACACAGGGAGAGAGAGGAGAGGGACACACAGGGAGAGAGAGGAGAGGGACACACAGGGAGAGAGAGGAGAGGGACACACAGGGAGAGAGAGGAGAGGGACACACGGAGAGAGAGGAGAGGGACACACAGGGAGTGAGGGAGAGAGAGGAGAGGGACACACAGGGAGAGAGAGGAGAGAGACACACAGGGAGAGAGGAGAGGGACACACAGGGAGTGAGGGAGAGAGAGGAGAGGGACACAGGGAGAGAGAGAGGAGAGGGACACACAGGGAGTGAGGGAGAGAGAGGAGAGGGACACACAGGGAGTGAGGGAGAGAGAGGAGAGGGACACACAGGGAGTGAGGGAGAGAGAGGAGAGGGACACACAGGGAGTGAGGGAGAGAGAGGAGAGGGACACACGGAGTGAGGGAGAGAGAGGAGAGGGACACGGAGTGAGGGAGAGAGAGGAGAGGGACACACGGAGTGAGGGAGAGAGAGGAGAGGGACACACAGGGAGTGAGAGAGAGGAGAGGGACACACGGAGTGAGGGAGAGAGAGGAGAGGGACACACAGGGAGTGAGAGAGAGGAGAGGGACACACAGGGAGTGAGAGAGAGGAGAGGGACACACAGGGAGTGAGGGAGAGAGAGGAGAGGGACACAGGGAGTGAGGGAGAGAGAGGAGAGGGACACAGGGAGTGAGGGAGAGAGAGAGGGACACACGGAGTGAGGGAGAGAGAGGAGAGGGACACACGGAGTGAGGGAGAGAGAGGAGAGGGACACACGGAGTGAGGGAGAGAGAGGAGAGGGACACACGGAGTGAGGGAGAGAGAGGAGAGGGACACACGGAGTGAGGGAGAGAGAGGAGAGGGACACACAGGGAGTGAGGGAGAGAGAGGAGAGGGACACACGGAGTGAGGGAGAGAGAGTAGAGGGACACACGGAGTGAGGGAGAGAGAGGAGAGGGACACACGGAGTGAGAGAGAGGAGAGGGACACACGGAGTGAGGGAGCGAGAGGAGAGGGACACACAGGGAGTGAGGGAGAGAGAGGAGAGGGACACACAGGGAGTGAGGGAGAGAGAGGAGAGGGACACACAGGGAGTGAGGGAGAGAGAGGAGAGGGACACAGGGAGTGAGGGAGAGAGAGGAGAGGGACACACGGAGTGAGGGAGAGAGGGACACACGGAGTGAGGGAGAGAGGGACACACGGAGTGAGGGAGAGAGGGACACACGGAGTGAGGGAGAGAGGGACACACGGAGTGAGGGAGAGAGGGACACACGGAGTGAGGGAGAGAGGGACACACGGAGCGAGGGACACACGGAGAGAGGGACACACGGAGAGAGGGACACACGGAGTGAGGGAGAGAGGGACACACGGAGTGAGGGAGAGAGGGACACACGGAGTGAGGGAGAGAGGGACACACGGAGTGAGGGAGAGAGGGACACACGGAGTGAGGGAGAGAGGGACACACGGAGTGAGGGAGAGAGGGACACACGGAGTGAGGGAGGAGAGGGACACACGGAGTGAGGGAGGAGAGGGACACAGGGAGTGAGAGGGAGGAGAGGGACACAGGGAGTGAGAGGGAGGAGAGGGACACAGGGAGTGAGAGGGAGGAGAGGGACACAGGGAGTGAGAGGGAGGAGAGGGACACACGGAGTGAGGGAGAGAGAGGAGAGGGACACACGGAGTGAGGGAGAGAGAGGAGAGGGACACACGGAGTGAGGAGAGGAGAGGGACACACAGGGAGTGAGGGAGCGAGAGGAGAGGGACACACAGGGAGTGAGGGAGAGAGAGGAGAGGGACACACAGGGAGTGAGGGAGAGAGAGGAGAGGGACACACAGGGAGTGAGGGAGAGAGGGACACACGGAGTGAGGGAGAGAGGGACACACGGAGTGAGGGAGAGAGGGACACACGGAGTGAGGGAGAGAGGGACACACGGAGTGAGGGAGAGAGGGACACACGGAGTGAGGGAGAGAGGGACACACGGAGTGAGGGAGAGAGGGACACACGGAGTGAGGGAGAGAGGGACACACGGAGTGAGGGAGAGAGGGACACACGGAGTGAGGGAGAGAGGGACACACGGAGTGAGGGAGAGAGGGACACACGGAGTGAGAGGGAGAGAGGGACACAGGGAGTGAGAGGGAGGAGAGGGACACACAGGGAGTGAGGGAGAGAGAGGAGAGGGACACACGGAGTGAGGGAGAGAGAGGAGAGGGACACACGGAGTGAGGGAGAGAGAGTAGAGGGACACACGGAGTGAGGGAGAGAGAGGAGAGGGACACACAGGGAGTGAGGGAGAGAGAGGAGAGGGACACACAGGGAGTGAGGGAGAGAGAGGAGAGGGACACACAGGGAGTGAGGGAGAGAGAGGAGAGGGACACACAGGGAGTGAGGGAGAGAGAGGAGAGGGACACACAGGGAGTGAGGGAGAGAGAGGAGAGGGACACACGGAGTGAGGGAGAGAGGGACACACGGAGTGAGGGAGAGAGGGACACACGGAGTGAGGGAGAGAGGGACACACGGAGTGAGGGAGAGAGGGACACACGGAGTGAGGGACACACGGAGTGAGGGACACACGGAGTGAGGGACACACGGAGTGAGGGAGAGAGGGACACACGGAGTGAGGGACACACGGAGTGAGGGAGAGAGGGACACATGGAGTGAGGGAGAGAGGGACACACGGAGAGAGGAGAGAGGGACACACGGAGTGAGGGAGAGAGAGGAGAGGGACACACGGAGTGAGGGAGAGGGAGGAGAGGGACACACAGGGAGTGAGAGGGAGGAGAGGGACACACGGAGTGAGAGGGAGGAGAGGGACACACAGGGAGTGAGAGGGAGGAGAGGGACACACGGAGTGAGGGAGAGAGAGGAGAGGGACACACGGAGTGAGGGAGAGAGGAGAGAGGGACACACGGAGAGAGGAGAGAGGAGAGAGGGACACACGGAGTGAGGGAGAGCGAGGAGAGGGACACACATGGAGTGAGGGAGGAGAGGGACACACAGGGAGTGAGAGGGAGGAGAGGGACACACGGAGTGAGAGGGAGGAGAGGGACACACGGAGTGAGAGGGAGGAGAGGGACACGGAGTGAGAGGGAGGAGAGGGACACACAGGGAGTGAGAGGGAGGAGAGGGACACACAGGGAGTGAGAGGGAGGAGAGGGACACACAGGGAGTGAGAGGGACACACAGGGAGTGAGAGGGAGGAGAGGGACACACAGGGAGTGAGAGGGAGGAGAGGGACACACAGGGAGTGAGAGGGAGGAGAGGGACACACAGGGAGTGAGGGAGAGGGAGGAGAGGGACACACAGGGAGTGAGGGAGAGGGACACACAGGGAGTGAGGGAGAGGGAGGAGATTGACACACAGGGAGTGAGGGAGAGGGAGGAGAGGGACACACAGGGAGTGAGGGAGAGGGAGGAGAGGGACACACAGGGGGGGGGAGAGAGAGAGGGGAGGACACACGGAGTGAGGGGGAGAGGAGGGACACACGGGGGGAGAGAGAGGAGGGAGAGGGACACAGGGAGAGGGAGGAGAGGGGCACACAGTGAGTGAGGGAGAGAGAGAGGAGGACACATGGGGAGAGGGAGGAGAGGGACACACAGGGAGAGAGAGAGAGAGAGGAGGACACACGGGGGTGGGGGAAGAGAGAGAGGAGAGGGACACACAGTGAGTGAGGGAGAGAGAGAGGGGAGGACACAGGGAGAGAGAGGAGAGGGACACACAGGGAGAGAGAGGAGAGGGACACACAGGGAGAGAGAGGAGAGGGACACACAGGGAGAGAGAGGAGAGGGACACACAGGGAGAGAGAGGAGAGGGACACACAGGGAGAGAGAGGAGAGGGACACACAGGGAGAGAGAGGAGAGGGACACACAGGGAGAGAGAGGAGAGGGACACACAGGGAGAGAGAGGAAAGGGACACACAGGGAGAGAGAGGAGAGGGACACACAGGGAGAGGGAGGAGAGGGACACACAGGGAGTGAGAGGGAGGAGAGGGACACACAGGGAGTGAGGGAGAGGGAGGAGAGGGACACGGAGTGAGGGTGAGGGACACACAGGGAGTGAGGGTGAGGGACACACAGGGAGTGAGGGTGAGGGACACACAGGGAGTGAGGGAGAGGGACACACAGGGAGTGAGGGAGAGGGAGGAGAGGGACACACAGGGAGTGAGGGAGAGGGAGGAGAGGGACACACGGAGTGAGGGAGAGGGAGGAGAGGGACACACAGGGAGTGAGGGAGAGGGAGGAGAGGGACACACAGGAAGTGAGGGAGAGGGAGGAGAGGGACACACAGGGAGAGAGGGAGGAGAGGGACACACAGGGAGTGAGGGAGAGGGAGGAGAGGGACACGGAGTGAGGGTGAGGGACACACAGGGAGTGAGGGTGAGGGACACACAGGGAGTGAGGGAGAGGGACACACAGGGAGTGAGGGAGAGGGAGGAGAGGGACACACAGGGAGAGAGGGAGGAGAGGGACACACAGGGAGTGAGGGAGAGGGAGGAGAGGGACACACGGAGTGAGGGAGAGGGAGGAGAGGGACACACAGGGAGTGAGGGAGAGGGAGGAGAGGGACACACAGGAAGTGAGGGAGAGGGAGGAGAGGGACACACAGGGAGAGAGGGAGGAGAGGGACACACAGGGAGTGAGAGAGAGAGGAGAGGGACACACAGGGAGTGAGAGGGGAGAGGGACACACAGGGAGGGAGGAGAGGGACACAGGGGGAAGAGAGAGAGGAGAGGGTCACACGGAGTGAGGGAGAGGGACACACGGGGGGAGAGAGAGGAGGGTACACAGGCAGAGGGGGAGTGAGGGAGAGGAGGACACAGGGAGAGAGAGGAGAGGGACACACGGGGAGAGAGAGAGGGAGGAGAGGGACACACGGGGAAGAGAGAGAGGAGAGGGACACACGGGGAGAGAGAGAGGAGAGGGACACACGGAGTGAGGGAGAGAGAGGAGAGGGACACGGAAGGAGGAGAGGGACACACAGAGGGAGGGAGAGGGAGGAGAGGGACACAGGGAGGGAGGAGAGGGACACGGAGTGAGTGACACACAGGGAGAGGGAGAGAGAGGAGGACACACAGGGAGAGAGGGAGAGGAGGACACAGGGGATAGAGAGGAGGACACACGGGGGAGAAAGAGAGAGCGGACACACGGGGGAGAAAGAGAGAGAGGAGGACACACGGGGGAGAAAGAGAGAGAGGAGGACACACGGGGGAGAAAGAGAGAGAGGAGGACACACGGGGGAGAAAGAGAGAGAGGAGGACACACGGGGGAGAAAGAGAGAGAGGAGGACACACGGGGGAGAAAGAGAGAGAGGAGGACACACGGGGGAGAAAGAGAGAGAGGAGGACACACGGGGGAGAAAGAGAGAGAGGAGGACACACGGGGGAGAAAGAGAGAGAGGAGGACACACGGGGGAGAAAGAGAGAGAGGAGGACACACGGGGGAGAAAGAGAGAGAGGAGGACACACGGGGGGGAGAGAGAGAGAGAGAATGACACACGGTGGGGGGGGGGGAAGAGAGAGAGAGAGAGAGAGAGGGGGGGGGAACACGCGGGGAGGGGGAGAGAGAGAGGGGGGAACACGCGGGGAGGGGTAGAGAGAGGGGGGAACAAGCGGGGAGAGGTAGAGAGAGGGGGGAGCACGCGGGGAGAGGTAGAGAGAGGGGGGAGCACGCGGGGAGAGGTAGAGAGAGGGGGGAGCACGCGGGGAGAGGTAGAGAGGGGGGAGCACGCGGGGAGAGGTAGAGAGAGAGGGGGGAACACGCGGGGAGAGGTAGAGAGAGAGGGGACACACGGGGAGAGG
Organism: Heptranchias perlo; assembly: GCF_035084215.1. Taxonomy (NCBI): domain Eukaryota; kingdom Metazoa; phylum Chordata; class Chondrichthyes; order Hexanchiformes; family Hexanchidae; genus Heptranchias; species Heptranchias perlo. Next base: position 29,145,767 of record NC_090325.1, read on the forward strand.
TAGAGAGAGAGGGGACACACGGGGAGAGGTAGAGAGAGAGGGGACACACGGGGAGAGGTAGAGAGAGAGGGGACACACGGGGAGAGGTAGAGAGAGAGGGGACACACGGGGAGAGGTAGAGAGAGAGGGGACACACGGGGAGAGGTAGAGAGTGGGTGAGGTAGAGGAGGGGGACACAAGGAGAGAGGAGTGGGACACGGGGAAAGGGGGACACAGAGAGAGAGAGAGGGAGGACACACGGGGGGGGGGGTAGAGAGAGGGAGGACACACGGGGAGGGGGAGAGAGAGGGAGGACACACGGGGAGGGGGAGAGAGAGGGAGGAGACACGGGGAGGAGGGAGAGAGAGAGGGGGAGGAGACACGGGGAGAGAGAGAGGTGGAGGAGACACGGGGAGGGGGGGGGAGAAAGAGGGGGAGGACACGCGGGGAGGGGGAGGACACACGGGGAGGGGGAGAGAGAGAGGGGGGGAGAGAGAGGGGGAGGACACACGGGGAGGGGGGGAGAGAGAGGGGGAGGACACACGGGGAGGGGGGGAGAGAGAGGGGGAGGACACACGGGGTGGAGGGGAGAGAGAGGGGGAGGACACACGGGGAGGGGGGGAGAGAGAGGGGGAGGACACACGGGGAGGGGGGGAGGACACACGGGGAGGGGGAGAGAGAGGGGGGGAGGACACACGGGGAGGGGGAGAGAGAGGGGGGAGGACACACGGGGAGGGGGAGAGAGAGGGGGGGGAGGACACACGGGGAGGGGGAGAGAGAGGGGGGGGAGGACACACGGGGAGGGGGAGAGAGAGGGGGGGAGGACACACGGGGAGGGGGAGAGAGAGGGGGGGAGGACACACGGGGAGGGGGAGAGAGAGGGGGAGGACACACGGGGAGGGGGGAGGACACACAGGGAGGGGGAGAGAGAGGGGGGGAGGACACACAGGGAGGGGGAGAGAGAGAGGGGGAGGACACACGGGGAGGGGGAGAGAGGGGGGGGAGGACACACGGGGAGGGGGGAGGACACACAGGGAGGGGGAGAGAGAGAGGGGGAGGACACACGGGGAGGGAGAGGGGGAGGACACACGGGGAGGGAGAGGGGGAGGACACACGGGCAGGGGTGGAGAGGGAGAGGGGGAGGACACACGGGCAGGGGTGGAGAGAGAGAGGGGAGGACACACGGGGGAGAGAGAGAGGGGAGGACACACGGGGAGGGGGAGGACACACGGGGAGGGGGAGAGAGAGAGAGAGGGGAGGACACACGGGGGAGAGAGAGAGGGGAGGACACACGGGGAGGGGGAGGACACACGGGGAGGGGGAGAGAGAGAGGGGGAGTACACACGGGGAGGGGGAGAGTGGGGGAGGACACACGGGGAGGGGGAGAGAGAGAGGGGGAGGACACACGGGGAGGGGGAGAGAGAGAGCGGGGGAGGACACACGGGGAGGGGGAGAGAGAGAGGGGGAGGACACACGGGGAGGGGGAGAGAGAGAGGGGGGACACGGGGAGGGGGAGAGAGAGAGGGGCGACACGGGGAGAGAGAGAGGGGGGACACGGGGAGAGAGAGGGGGGAGGACACATGGATAGGGGGGACACGGGGGGAGAGAGAGAGGGGGGACACGGGGAGAGAGAGAGGGGGAGGACACATGGAGAGGGGGGACACGGGGGGAGAGAGAGAGGGGGGACACGGGGAGAGAGAGAGGGGGAGGACACATGGAGAGGGGGAGAGAGGGAGAGGGGGGACACATGGGGGGGGGGGAGAGGGAGGGGGGACACACGGGGAGAGGGGGAGGGGGGACACGGGGAGAGGGGGAGGGGGGACACGGGGAGAGAGAGAGAGGGGGGACACGGGGAGAGAGAGAGGGGGGACAAGGGGAGAGAGAGGGGGAGGACACACGGAGAGGGGGGACACACGGGGAGGGGGGACACACGGGGAGGGGGAGAGAGAGGGAGGGAGGACACACGGGGAGGGGGAGAGAGAGGGAGGGGGCACACACGGGGAGGGGGAGAGAGAGAGGGAGGGGGCTCACACGGGGAGGGGGAGAGAGAGAGGGAGGGGGCTCACACGGGGAGGGGGAGAGAGAGAGAGGGGGCACACACGGGGAGAGAGAGAGAGAGGGGGGGCACACACGGGGAGGGGGAGAGAGAGAGAGGGGGGACACACAGAGAGAGAGGGGACACACGGGGAGAGGTAGAGAGAGAGAGAGGGGACACACGGGGAGAGGTAGAGAGAGAGAGAGGGGACACACGGGGAGAGGTAGAGAGAGAGAGAGGGGACACACGGGGAGAGGTAGAGAGAGAGAGGGGACACGGGGAGAGGTAGAGAGAGAGAGGGGACACGGGGAGAGGTAGAGAGAGAGAGGGGACACACGGGGAGAGGTAGAGAGAGAGAGGGGACACACGGGGAGAGGTAGAGAGAGAGAGGGGACACACGGGGAGAGGTAGAGAGAGAGAGGGGGACACACGGGGAGAGGTAGAGAGAGAGAGGGGACACACGGGGAGAGGTAGAGAGAGGGGGGTGAGACACGGGGAGAGGTAGAGAGAGGGGGGGAGACACGGGGAGAGGTAGAGAGAGGGGGGGAGACACGGGGAGAGGTAGAGAGAGAGGGGGGAGACACGGGGAGAGGTAGAGAGAGAGAGAGAGAGGGGGAGAGGAGGGGGACATACGGGGAGGAGGGGGACATACGGGGAGGAGGGGGACACACGGGGAGAGGTAGGTAGAGAGAGAGGAGGACACACGGGGAGAGGTCGGTAGAGAGAGAGGAGGACACACGGGGAGAGGTAGGTAGAGAGAGAGGAGGACACACGGGGAGAGGTAGGTAGAGAGAGAGGAGGACACACGGGGAGAGGTAGGTAGAGAGAGAGGAGGACACACGGGGAGAGGTAGGTAGAGAGAGAGGAGGACACACGGGGAGAGGTAGGTAGGTAGAGAGAGAGGAGGACACACGGGGAGAAGTAGGTAGAGAGAGAGGAGGACACACTGGGAGAGGTAGGTAGGTAGAGAGAGAGGAGGACACACGGGGAGAGGTAGGTAGAGAGAGAGGAGGACACACCGGGAGAGGTAGGTAGAGAGAGAGGAGGACACACGGGGAGAGGGAAAGAGAAAGAGAGAGGAGGGGACACGGGGGGGGAAGAGAGAGAGAGGAGGGGACACGGGAGGAGAGAGAGAGAGGAGGGGACACGGGAGGAGAGAGGAGGGGACACGGGAGGAGAGAGAGAGAGGAGGGGACACGGGGGGAGAGAGCGAGAAAGAGGAGATCCGGGGGAGAGAGAGAGAGGCGACACGGGGAGAGAGAGAGGGGACACGGGGAGAGAGAGAGAGAGAGAGGGGACAAAGGGGGAGAGAGAGAGAGGAGGGGACAAAGGGGGAGAGAGAGGAGGGGACAAAGGGGGGAGAGGGAGGGAGAGAGAGAGAGAGAGGAGGACACACGGGGTGAGGGAGAGAGAGGAGGACACACGGGGAGGGGGAGAGGGAGGGAGAGAGAGGAGGACACACGGGGAGAGGGAGGGAGAGGAGGGCACACGGGGAGAGGGAGGGAGAGGAGGGCACACGGGGAGGGGGAGAGAGGAGGGGGACACACGGGGAGAGGGAGAGAGGAGGGGGACGCACGGGGAGAGGGAGAGAGGAGGGGGACGCACGGGGAGAGAGGAGGGGGACGCACGGGGAGAGAGGAGGGGGACGCACGGGGAGCGGGAGAGGGGGGCACTCGGGGAGCGGGAGAGGGGGGCACTCGGGGAGCGGGAGAGGGGGGCACTCGGGGAGCGGGAGAGGGGGGCACTCGGCGAGCGGGAGAGGGGGGCACTCGGCGAGCGGGAGAGGGGCACTCGGGGAGCGGGAGAGGGGGGCACTCGGGGAGCGGGGCACTCGGGGAGCGGGGGAGGGGTACACGGAGGGGGGAGAGGGGCAGGAGGGGATAGAGATACAGAGAGACATGGAGAGAGGGACAGGACGAGGGGGGAAGGAGAGAGGGACAGGACGAGGGGGGAAGGAGAGAGGGACAGGACGAGGGGGGAAGGAGAGAGTGACAGGACGAGGGGGGAAGGAGAGAGTGACAGGACGGGGGGACGGAGAGAGAGGGACAGGAGGCGGGGGACGGAGAGAGAGGGACAGGAGGCGGGGGACGGAGAGAGAGGGACAGGAGGCGGGTGGCGGAGAGAGAGGGACAGGAGGCGGGGGTCGGAGAGAGTGGGACAGGAGGCGGAGGAGGGGGGGTGAGAGAGGGGCAGGAGAGGGGGAGAGAGACACACGGAGAGAGGGGCAGGAGAGGGAGAGAGACACACGGAGAGAGGGGGCAGGAGAGGGGGAGAGAGACACACGGAGAGAGGGGCAGGAGGAGGGAGAGATACGAGAGAGAGAGAGAGGGTCAGGAGGAGGGGGGAAGAGAGAGTCACGTAGAGAGGGAGACAGGAAGTGGGGGAGAGAGGGACAGGAAGTGGGGGAGAGAGGGACAGGAAGGGGGGGAGAGAGGGGGACAGGAGGAGGAGGGGGGGAGAGAGAGGGACAGGAGGAGGAGGGGGGAGAGAGAGGGACAGGAGGAGGAGGGGGGGAGAGAGAGGGACAGGAGGAGGAGGGAGGGAGAGAGGGACAGGAGGAGGAGGGAGGGAGAGAGGGACAGGAGGAGGAGGGAGGGAGAGAGGGGCAGGAGGAGGGAGAGATACGAGAGAGAGAGAGAGGGTCAGGAGGAGGGGGGAAGAGAGAGTCACGTAGAGAGGGAGACAGGAAGTGGGGGAGAGAGGGACAGGAAGTGGGGGAGAGAGGGACAGGACGGGGGGACGGAGAGAGAGGGACAGGAGGCGGGGGACGGAGAGAGAGGGACAGGAGGCGGGGGACGGAGAGAGAGGGACAGGAGGCGGGTGGCGGAGAGAGAGGGACAGGAGGCGGGGGTCGGAGAGAGTGGGACAGGAGGTGGAGGAGGGGGCGTGAGAGAGGGGCAGGAGAGGGGGAGAGAGACACACGGAGAGAGGGGCAGGAGAGGGAGAGAGACACACGGAGAGAGGGGGCAGGAGAGGGGGAGAGAGACACACGGAGAGAGGGGGCAGGAGAGGGGGAGAGAGACACACGGAGAGAGGGGCAGGAGGGAGAGATAAGAGAGAGAGAGGGTCAGGAGGAGAGGGGAAGAGAGTCACGTAGAGAGGGAGACAGGAAGTGGGGGAGAGAGGGACAGGAAGTGGGGGAGAGAGGGACAGGAAGTGGGGGAGAGAGGGACAGGAAGGGGGGGGAGAGAGGGACAGGAAGGGGGGGGGAGAGGGGGACAGGAAGAGGGTGGGGGGAGAGGGACAGGAGGAGGAGGGGGGGAGAGAGAGGGACAGGAGGAGGAGGGGGGGGAGAGAGAGGGACAGGAGGAGGAGGGAGGGAGAGAGGGACAGGAGGAGGAGGGAGGGAGAGAGGGACAGGAGGAGGAGGGAGGGAGTGAGGGACAGGAGGAGGAGGGAGGGGGAGAGAGGGACAGGAGGAGGAGGGAGGGGGAGAGAGGGACAGGAGGAGGAGGGAGGGAGAGAGAGGGACAGGAGGAGGAGGGAGGGAGAGAGAGGGACAGGAGGAGGAGGGAGGGAGAGAGAGGGACAGGAGGAGGAGGGAGGGAGAGAGAGGGACAGGAGGAGGGGGGGGGGGAGAGAGAGGGACAGGAGGAGGGGGGGGGGAGAGAGAGGGACAGGAGGAGGGAGGGAGCGAGAGGGGGACAGGTGGAGAGGTGGAGAGAGATGGACAGGAGGAGGAGGAGGGGGGAGAGAGGGGGACAGGAGGAGGAGGGGGGGAGAGGGGGACACGGGGAGAGAGATAGGCAGGAGGAGGAGAGAGAGATTCACACTGAGAAATAGGGGCAGGCAAAGGCGGTGAGAGAGAGAGGGAGAGAGAGACACACACACGGAGAGTGGAGGAGGAGGAAAAATTAAAAAGCAGCACCTCAAAAGTAAGGATTATTACCTGAGCCATGAGCAAATTGGCATAGGGTAAATAAGAGTGGAGAGTTAAATTCGTGGCTCAAAGATTGGTGTTGGAGAAATGGATTTCAATTCAAGGGGCACTTGCATCAGTACTGGGCAAAGTGGGAGCCTTCATCTGAACCGTGCTGGGGCCAGTGTTCTGGCGAATCGTATAACTAGGGCGGTAGAGAGGGCTTTAAACTAAATAGTGTGGGCGAGGGATCAAGTTTGGGAAAATGTGATAAATTAAAGAAAGAAAACAAGGCAAGAGAGCAAGGTAGCAATAAGGGAAATGATAATCAGAGAGTGGCAGGAAGGGGCAGAGCATGCAAACTTAAGAGTGCACCAGCAGATAAGGCATAGAGGTTGCAAAAATAGTAAAAAGACAGCACTAAAGGCTTTGTACCTGAATGCGCGTAGCATTCGTAACAAAATGGATGAATTGACAGCTCAAATGGAAATAATTATGTACGATCTGATAGCCATTACAGTGACATGGCTGCAAGATGACAAAGGCTGGAACCTGAATATTCAAGGATACTTGACATTTCAGAAGGACAGGAAGCCAGGAAAAGGTGGAGGAGTAGCTCTGTTAATTAAGGATGATATGAGTATAATAGAGAGAAATGCCCCTAGTTCTGAAGACCAAAATGTAGAATCAGTTTGGGTAGAGATAAGAAATATAAAGGCAAGAAGTCACTTGTGGGAGTAGTTTATAGGCCCCCTAACAGTAACCACACTGTAGGACAGGGTATACAGGAAGAAATAATGGGGGCTTGCGAGAAAGGAACAGCGATAATCACGGGTGATTTTAATCTACATATAGATTGGAAGAATCTGATTGGCAAAGGTAGCCTGGAAGATGAGTTCATAGAGTGCTTTCGGGACAGTTTCTTAGCACGCTCTAGAGCCAACCAGAGAGCAGGCTATTCTAGATCTGGTAATGTGCAATGAGACAGGATTAATTAATAACCTCATTGTAAAGAAGCCCCTAGGGAGCAGTGATCACAATATGATTGAATTTTGCATTCAGTTTGAGGGAGCGAAGAGTAGGTTTAAGACTAATGTTTTAAACTTAAGTAAGGGCAATTATGAGGGGATGAAGACAGAGCTGGCTAAAGTGAACTGGGAACTTAGGTTAAGGGATAGGTCAGTAGAGATGCAGTGGCAGACATTTAATGACATATTTCATAACACTCAGCAGAGATACATTCCAGTGAGAAAGAGGGATTCTAGGGGAAGGACGTACCATCCGTGGCTGACTATGGAAGTTAAAGATAGTATCAAATTGAAAGAAAAAGCATACAATTCCGTGAAGATTAGTGGCATGTCAGAAGATCGGACAGAATATAAAAAACAGCAAAGAATGACTAAAAGAATAATGAGGGAGAAATTAGAGCACGAGAGAAAGCTAGCTAGAAATATAAAAACAGATAGTAAGAGTTTCTACAGGTATTTAAAAAGGAAAAGAGTAAGTAAAGTTGGTTCTCTAGAGAGTGTGGGGAATTAATAATGGAGAACAAGGAAATGGCAGATGAATTGAACAGATATTTTGCATCCGTCTTCACTATAGAGGATACAAATAACATGTCAGAAATAATTGTGAATCAAGAGGTGAAAGGGAGTGAGGAACTTAAAACATTTACAATCACCAGGGAAAGGGTTCTGAAAAAATTATTGGAACTAAAAGCTGACAAGTCCCCAGGTCTTGACAGACTTCATCCTAGGGTCTTAAAAGAAGTGGCTGCAGAGATAGTAGATGCATTGGTATTAATTTTCCAAAATTCCCTAGATTCTGGAAGGGTCTCATCAGATTGGAAAGTATCGAATGTAACTCCTCTATTCAAGAAAAGAGGGAGACAGAAAGCAGGAAACTACAGGCCAGTTAGCTTAACATCTGTCATAAGGAAAATGCTAGAATCTATTATTAAGGTTATAGCAGGCCACTTATAAAATCTCAATGCAACCAGACAGAATCAGCACGGCTTTGTGAAAGGGAAATCGTGTTTGTCTAATTTATTAAGGGAAAGTGGCAAGTTGGATCCAAAATTGGCTCAGTGGCAGGACAGAAAGGGTAAAGGTCAATGGGTATTTTTGTGACTGGAAGTCTGTTTCCAGTGGGTTTCTGCAGGGCTCAGTACTAGGTCCCTTGCTTTTTGTGGTATATATTAATGATTTGGACTTAAATATAGGGAGCATGATTAGGAAGTTTGAAGATGATACAAAAATTGGCCTTGTGGTTGATAGTGAGGAGGAAAGCTGTAGACTGCAGGAAGAAATCAGTGGACTGGCCAGGTGGGCAGAAAAGTGGCAAATGGAATGCAGTCTGGAGAAGTGTGAGGTAATGCATTTGGGGAGGTCAAACAAGGCAAGAGAATACACAATAAATGGGAGGATACTGAGGCGTGGAGGAACAGAGACACCTTGGAGTGCATGTCCACAGATCCCTGTAGTTAGCAGGACAGGTAGATACGGTGGTTAAGAAGGCATACGGGATACTTTCTTTTATTAGCCAAGGCATAGAATATAAGAGCATGGAGGTTATGCTGGAACTGTATAAAATACTAGTTAGGGCACAGCTTGAGTACTGCGTACAGTTCTGGTCTCCACATTACAGGAAGGATGTAATTGCACGAGAGAGGGTAGAGAGGAGATTTACGAGGATGTTGCCATGACTGGAGAATTTTAGCTATGAGGAAAGGTTGGGTGGGCGGGATCGTTTTCTTTGGAACAGAGGAGGTGGAGGGGTGATTTAATTGGGGTGTACAAAATTATGAGGGGCCTAGATAGAGTGGATAGGTAGGATCTATTTCCCTTAGCAGAGAGGTCAATAACCAGGGGGCATAAATTTACAGATTGATAGAAGGATTAAAGGGGGTTGCTGAGGAAAATTTTTTTCACCCAGAGGGTGGTGGTGGTGGTCTGGAACTCACTGCCTGAAAGGGTGGTAGAGGCAGAAACCCTCATCACAATTAAAAAGTACTTGGATGTGCACCTGAAGTGCTGTGATCTACAAGGCTACGGACCAATTGCTGGAAAGTGGGATTAGGCTGGGTGGCTCATTTTCGTCCGGTGTGGACATGATGGGCCGAAAGTCTGCCTCATGTGCCGTACATTTTCTATGATTCCATATAAAATAGCCACTAATAAATCCAATAGGGAATTCAGGAGAACCTTTCTTTACCCAGAGAGTGGTAAGAATGTGGAATGTGGTACCACAAGGAGCAATTGAGGCAAATAGCATCGATGCATTTAAGGGGAAGCAAAATAAACACACGAGGGTGAAAGCAATGGAAGAATATGCCCATAAGGATGGATGGAGGAGGCTCATGTAGAGCATATACGCCGGCATAGACTAGTTGGGCCGTAGGCCTGTTTCTGCGCTGTAGACTGGATGTAACTCAACGTAAGCCAGAGGGCAACAAGAAAGAATAAATTTGCATTTCTGTAGCACCTTATCGCACCTATCCTATCAAACAACTTCATGCATAATGAATTACTTTGAAGTGCAGCCACAAAGTATAGGCAAACACAGCAAGATCTGACTAACAGCAATGGGATGCATGCTGAGTTAATCTGTTTTTGAGAATATTGACTAGGATACTAGAAGTCTGTTTTTCTTCGAGTAGTGCCTTTGGACCTTTAATATCCAACTAAGAGAGACTTCAGGACTGAGATGTACACACTTCAGGAGCAGAGGGGCCAGTAGATAGTACAAGAGACACTGGCAGGTCTGAAAATAAAGAGGGAGACACACTGAGCCGACAGATAAGAGAGAAATCGAGGCAGACATACAGAAAAGCAGGAAGGGGCAAGAGGCTTTGGGACAATGTGAGTCAGAGATACATGTTTGGAAAAAGGCAGAGAAGGGCTTGGGAGAGAAAAATATAGGCAGGGAAGAGAGAGAGAGAGAGGGAGGGTTTGTGTGCAGGCAGATGGGCTCAGAAGGATTGATAGACAGACAGGAATAGGCGACATGGGGGCTATTAAGCACAGAGATGCCATCCTGAGGACATAGTGAAACACATGAGAGAGAGAGAGCAGAGCCAGGCAAACAGAAATGGACAGACACAGACAGCAGGAGAGTGAGAGACACAACCCCCCCACACCCCAAGCGACACCGAGACAAACACACACAGGCTTGGAAATGGAGATATGGAGAGAGAGAAACAGTTTTGGAAATAGTGATGGAGATGGGCAAAGAGAGATTCAGAGAGACGTGCATAAGTGCAAGGGCAGGCCTTGGACAAACAGAGAGAAGGAAGGAAAGGTAGAACAAAGAAGTTGCATTTATATAGCTTCTTTCGTGACATCAGGACATCCCAAAGTGCTTTACAGCCAATGAAGTACTTCTGAAGTGTAGTCACTGTTGTGATGTAGGAAACGCAGCAGCCAATTTGTGCACAGCAAGGTCCCATAAACTGCAATGAGGTAATGACCAGGTAATCTGTTTTTAATGTTGGTTGAGGGATAAATATTGGCCTGGACACCTGGAGAATACCCCTGCTCTTCAGATAGGGCCTTGGTTTAATGTCTCATTCGAAAGGTGGCACCTCTGACAGTGCAGTACTCCCTCAGTACTGCTCTGAAGTGTCAGACTGAATTATGTGCTCAAATTTCTGGAATGGGACTTGAACCCACAACCTTCTTACTCGGAGGCAAGAGTGTTACGGCGACCTGGCGACCATGTGTGCAGGACGTGTGTCCAGCTGCAGCTACTGGCTAACCGCATTTCGGTGCTGGAGCTGCGGGTGGATTCACTGTGGAGCATCAATTAGCTCAATTGCTAAATTTAAATCTGAGATAGATAGCTTTTTGGCAACCAAAGGTATTAAGGGATATGGGCCAAAGGCAGGTATATGGAGATAGATCATAGATCAGCCATGATCTTATCAAATGGCGGAGCAGGCACAAGGGGCTGAATGGCCTACTCCTGTTCCTATGTTTCTACCCGCGATGCTGAGATTATCGTGGATTGCACGTTCAGTGAAGTGGTCATACCGCAGGTAAAGATTACGCAGGCAGAAAGGAAATGGGTGACCACCAGGCAGAGTAAAAGGACTAGGCAGGTAGAGCAGAAGTCCCCTGGGGTCATCTCCCTCTCAAACAGATATTCCGCTTTGGATATTGTTGGGGGAGATGGCTTATCCAGGGGAATGCAGCAATAGCCAAGAGTGACTCAGCTGCACAGGAGGGGAGGAAAAAGAATAGGAGAGCAATAGAGATAGGGGATTCCATCGTAAAGGGAACAGATAGGCATTTTTGTGGCCGCAGACGTGACCCAGGATGGTATGTTGCCTCACTGGTGCTAGGGTCAAGGATGTCACTGAGCGGCTGCAGGACATTCTGAAGGGGGAGGGTGAACAGCCAGAGGTCATGGTCCATATCGGTACCAATGACATCGGTTTAAAAAAAAGGGATGAGGTCCTGCAAGCAGAATATAGGGAGTTTGGAAATAAATTAAAAAGCAGGACCTCTAAGGGAGTAATCTCAGGATTACTCCCAGTGCCACATGCTAGAGAGAGCAGAAATAGGAGAATAGACCAGATGAATGCGTGGCTTGAGAGATGATGTAGGAGGGACGGGTTTAAATTCCTGATGTGGAGATGCCGGTGATGGACTGGGGTGGACAAATGTAAGGAATCTTACAACACCAGGTTATAGTCCAACAGTTTTATTTGAAAATCACAAGTTTTCGGAGCTTAACTCCTTCGTCTGCCGAAGGAGGTAAGCTCCGAAAGCTTGTGATTTTCAAATAAAACTGTTGGACTATAACCTGGTGTTGTAAGATTCCTTAAATTCCTGAAGCATTGGAACAGATTCTGGGAAAGGCGGGACTTGTACGAGCTGGACAGGCTGCACCCAAGCAGAACCGGGACCAATATCCTCGTGGGGTATTTGTTCTGTTGGGGAGGGTTTAAACTAGTACGGTAGGGGGATGGGAATCAAAGGGCAGGTACAGATAGGACAAATTCAGACCAGGAAACGGGAAGTAGGAAAGCAGTTAGTGACGTAGTTAGCGACTCAGAATGGCAAAAGAAGCAACGGTTAAATAGTATTCAGCACAGGAATTTGACCGGTTAAAGGGTATATACTTCAATGCAAGGAGTATTACAAACAAAGCAGATGAGCTAAGGGCACAGATGGACACAATGCAGCATGATATCATTGCTATAACGGAAACCTGGCTTAAAGAGGGGGATAATTGGCAGCTCAGTATCCATGGAAATAGAGTTTTCAGGCAGGATAGAGTGGGTAATAAAAAAGGAGGGGGTAGCATTATTGGTTAAAGAATCAATTACAGTTGTGAGAAGGGATGATATGCTAAATGGATCATCAATCGAGGCCATATGGGTTGAGCTAAGAAATAAAAAAGGGTCAGTCACACTACTAGGAGTGTACTATAGACCCCTGAATAGCGAAAGGGAGATAGAAGAACAAATATGTAGGCAAATTTCCAAGTGCAAAAATAAGAGGGCAATAATAGGGGACCTCAACTACCCTAACATCAACTGGGATTCAAACAGTGTGAGGGGCACAGGGGGCGCAAAATTCTTGATTGATGTCCAGGAGAACTTTTTTAGCCATTAAGTGACAGACCCAACAAGAGGGGATGCAATTCTAGATTTAGTCCTGGGAAATGAAGATGGGCACGTGGGTGAAGTGACAGTGGGTGACCATATTGGGGATAGTGAGCACAATTCAGTTAGTTTTAGCATTATTATGGAAAAGGACAGAACTAAATCAGGAGTAAACATTTTAAATTGGGGGAAGGCAAATTTTACAAAACCAAGAGGTGATTTGGCAGAAGTGAACTGGACACAACTACTTGAGGAGAAATCAGTGGCAAGCCAATGGGAGGCACCAAAAAGTGAAATATTACAGGCACAATGCAGACACGTCCCCTCAAAGAAAAAAGGTGGCACTGCCAAATTTAGAGCCCCCTGGTAGTCTAGACGTATACAGGGCAAGATAAAGCAGAAAAAGAAAGCTTATGACTGTCACAGAAAACTAAATACTGCAGAAAGCCTAGAGGAGTATAGAAAGTACAGAGATGACGTAAAAAAGGAAATAAGGAAAGAAAAGAGAGGGCGTGCAAAAATATTAGCTAGTAAGATTAAAGAAAACCCAAAGATGTTTTATCAGTACATTAAGAATAGCTAAGGAAAAGTTGGGACCTATCAGGGATGATAAGGGTAACTTGAGTTTAGAAGCAGAGGATGTGGGTAGGGTTTTAAATGAATATTTTGTCTCCGTATTCACAAAGGAAAGGGATGATCCGGACGTAGTAGTTAAAGAGGAGAGGTGTGAAATATTGGATAAGGTAAACATAACGAGAGAGGAAGTACTAGAGGGACTGGAATCCTTGAAAGTTGATAAGTCACCAGGGCCGGATGGATTGTTTCTTAGGCTATTGAAGGAAGTGAGGGAGGAAATAGCGGATGCTCTGATGATCATTTTCGAATCTTCACTAGATACAGGGGAGGTACTGGAAGACTGCAAACGTAGTACCATTGTTTAAAAAGGGTACGAGGGAAAGGCCGAACAATTATAGGCCGGTCAGTCTTACCTCGGTGGTGGGCAAACTATTAGAATCAATACTGAGAGATAGGATAAACTGTCACTTGGAAAGGCATGGTTTAATCAGGGATAGTCAGCATGGATTTGTTCAGGGAAGGTCATGCCTTACAATTCTGATTAAATTCTTTGAGGAAGTGACAAGGAGGATTGATGAGGGTAGTGCAATGGATGTTGTCTACATGGATTTTAGTAAAGCATTTGACAAGGTCCCATATGGCAGACTGATCAGCAAGATAAAAGCCCATGGGATACAGGGAAATGTGGCGAATTGGATCCAAAATTGGCTCAGTAACAGGAAACAAAGGGTAAAAGTCGATGGATGTCTTTGCGAATGGAAATCCGTTTCCAGTGGTGTGCCACAGGGCTCAGTGTTGGGTCCCTTGCTGTTTGTGGTATATATTAATGATTTGGACTTGAATGTAGGGGGCAAGATTGGCAAATTTGCAGGGGCCTGTGGCAGATGGTGAGGGAACCATCAGGAAGGAAAAACCTACTTGACCTCACCCTCACCAATTTACCTGTCGCAAAAATTGGCCGTGTAGTTGATAGTGAAGAGGATAGTTGTAGACTCCAAGAAGATATCAATGGGTTGGTGGAGTGGGCGGAAAAGTGTCAAATGGAGTTCTACCTGGAGACGTGTGAGGTAATGCACTTAGGGAGGGCAAACAGTAAAAGGGAATACGCAGTAAACAGGAATATATTGAGAGGGGTGGAGGAAATGAGAGACCTTGGAGTTCATGTGCACAGGTCCCTGAGTGTGGCAGTACAGGTAGATAAGGTTGTGAAGAAGGCATATGGAATGCTCTCCATTATTAGCCGAGGTATAGAATACAAAAGCAGAGATGTAATGATGGAACTGTATAAAATGCTGGTAAGGCCACAGCTGGAGTATTGTGCGCAGTTCTGATCACCACATTACAGGAAGGACGTAATTGCTCTGGAGAGAGTGCAGAGAAGATTTACAAGAATGTTGCCAGGGCTTGAAAATTGCAGTTACGAGGAGAGATTGGATAGGCTGGGGTTGCTTTCCTTGGAGCAGAGGAGGCTGAGGGGTGACTTGATTGAGGTGTACAAAATTATGAGGGGCCCATATAGAGTAGACGGGAAGTACCTGTTTCCCCTAGCAGAGTGTTCAAGAACTAGAGGACATAGATTTAAGCTGATTGGCGGAAGGATTAGAGGGGACATGAGGAAAAAGTTTTTTAGCCAGAGGGTGGTGGGTGTATGGAATTCGCTGCATGAATTGGTGGTCAAGGCAGGTACCCTCAACTCTTTTAAAAAGTACCTAGACCTGCACCTAAAGTACTGTAAGCTGCAGGGCTACAGACCGGGTGCTGGAAGGTGGGATTAGAATGGGCACCTGGTTGTTCTTTGAGCTGGTGCGGACACGACGGGCCGAATGGTCCCCACTTCTGTGCTGCATCTTTTCTATGGTTCAGTGGTTACCACTGAGCCAAGGCCAAGAGAGAGAAAGAAATGCGAGCAGGCCTGGGGACAGGACAAAATGATGCAGTGAGGCAGAGAATGAGTCACAGGACAAGCTTGGAGAAAGTTAGCCACAGGCAGGTTGACTCAGGAAGAAACAGTTATGCCTGGTACGGAACAATAGAGAAAGAGAGGGCACCCTGGGTGGAGAAGAGTTGGGGAGGGAGAGATATGCCTGAGGGTTGGGAGAGACACTCAGACATATAAACAAGCGTGGAGACGGAGAAAGACAGGTAATGACGGGCCTAACAGATAGGCAGACGGGATAAATGGAATTAAATTGGGTAAAGAGATATATAGAGATTGGCCAGAGAGAGAGTCAGGCCCAGAGATGGAGAAGGCAAGAGGCAGGAACAGACCTGGCTACACAGACACAAATGGCCAAAATTCCTTGGGTTTATACACATGGACATTTGGAGACCTGGGAGTAAAGGAAGGGCAGTGGTAGGGGGGGCACAGAGAAAAATAAGCCTAGGGATAGATGAAGAGAAGGACTTGGGGGTAAAAAGAGTGAGAGACCCAGGGACATTCAGAAAGAGAGAGAGAGAGAGACACACACACACACACACACACGTGAGAGAGAAAATACCGACGGTTTGATAGAATAGAGTTAGACACACCCAAGGGGAGAACGGAGAGGGGATTTCTCTGGTATGGGCAAACCATTGGAGGAGTGGGGATTATAAGCAGATGGGAAAAGTGTATGGCAGAGTCCTTGTATTTTTTTGGGCGGGGGCGGTTGGGGGAAGGGAGACGAGGAAAGAGAAGTCCTTGCCTTACTAATGTAATTAATTTCCAGGATCTGCTCAACTATATGTGCTGTGGATTCATTTTCAAACGGATAAAGGAGTGAACAAGTCGAACAAATCAGGGTACAGAATTGCTTTTAAATCAGTTGGAAGGCTCAGTCGGAGGGTGTGGCTGAGTTACGGAGAAATGCTATATTATCTGATCTCATAAATGCAAGTTCTTTTATAGCTTGACTTGCTCTTTAGGTTTAGATTCAGTAACCCAGTTTGTGTTTTGAAACTAGAGACCAGTGACTGGAAAGGGAGTCAAAGGGAAACCAAATTAGGAGCTATAGTTTCAGGGTATGGATTTAAAAGTAAACAGTGTGTGTTCACTGCTAAATCCAGCAAAAGCAAAGGTGTAGAAGTTTCTTATGTCACTTTGGCAGCTAATATTTCACTGGTTCTGTATTCTTATCTGATGATTAAAGGGCAGGTATTTCTAACCTCCCATGGAGGTAATATATCACTAAACTTATTGCTCCAGAGAAATCAGTATTTATGTGTTTATACACAAAACGGTGGTTATGACCAAATAACCTAATTTCTGTAGGGTTTCATGATATCAGTAGTGAGAAAATTGTCTGCAAATGGCGCCCAGTTGATACGAGGGAGGATATTCAGGATTGATGGAAAGTAGAAGTTTAGATGGAGAGATTGGAATCAATTAAGAGCTGGTGATCTGCAGCAATAGATGTACAGTCTGACTGTGTAAGATATTGCATTATTATTACTAAAGCTGCTAATGTATTTAAAAATAACCAGGTTGAAGCTGGTTATTTAGTAGTTCATCTGGGAACTTTTAAAGCCCTGTTTATAAAATAACTGGAAATTAATGTATTTACAATACAATTGGTAATGTAAAACATACAACTTTTTAAAAACAATGTTAAAAAAATTACTAGGCAAGTTACACTGGGAATTAAAAAAGAACTCTACAAAAGCAGTTAACTAAATTTTAAGTGGAGTAAATTAATCCTAAAAAGAAAAAAAGTGCAACTTTTTGGTGTAGGTAACCTGATCACGGTCAGCAAGAGGTACAGTAGATGGATGTTGCAGCAAGAGAGGGGAAACATTATCAAGCAATTATAAATGCGCTGCTGTTCCTTGACTTTTCAGCTCACCACAGCTGGACAGTAATGATTACGTGAATGTTTCCTAGACCTGTACCAAGGGCTAGTTTGGAGTTTTATCATTGAAGTTATTACCAATACAGTAGCTTCCCAGTGTGTAAAAGGGATTTGTGATAAAGGTCAGTGCAGATGTCTGGAGATGTCTGATTTTTCTCATCCACAGCTCATTCCAAACACTGCCCCAAGGCTTCTTTCAATCCGACACTTCCATTGTCCCTGTTCTTGCCTAACTCCACTGACTTCCTATGCCTTATCAAATGATTTCAAGATCTTTGTTCTCAGAGAGGGCATCATTTAAGAAAATTTACTTTGCAGCAAGCAGGTGAAGTGGCACATCGTTTTCTTCAGAACTGGTTGGACTCAGAGTTTGATGGTGGGCTTGGAATTCCAAGGTTACAAAATTGTTTTCTGTCACAGTAGATTGCCATTGATTTTCGATCTGCATCACTGCTGTTATTTTATTGACAGGCATGCAACGACCATTTGTTATAGCCTTATTTGAGTAGAATTTCAGGGTGATGGGATGAGTTCTTGTGGATCTTCATAATTGATGTCACTGTTCATGACCTATGGCATATTTTGTTCAAAGGCTCTTCCATTCTGACTAAGCCCATTTTGAAGTAATTCTGGATGTTTGGAAGCAAGAAAAACCAAAGGAAATGCTTGAGTTTTCTTGATTGTAACTTTACTTGGGTAACACTTTTTGAAATTTCAATGAGTTTGCTAGATTTTCATGTAATTTTAATTACATTTTGAAAAATATTGTTCTTCCTAAAATTTCTGGGGTGAAATTCACCCAACTACCTCATCTCCAAACACTGGTTAGATTATTTGTGTGGTGGATTTCTGACCTCTGCAGACATGTCACTAATCTATCTCCGCCTTTGAAAACCTTATCAAAACACATCTCTTCAAACAAGTTTTCGGTCATCTCTCCTGAGCACAGACTCCTTGGCTTGGTGTCCCACTTTCTTATGCCCATCTGTGAAGCACATTGTGAACATTTCTTAATGCGAAAAGTGCTATGTAAATGCTCGTTGGTTGCTTCGGGGAAAGGCTGGCACCTCACATAGGGGGCAGCATTTTATTTAAATGGGGTGGGGGTAAAGAGAGTAAGCTGGGTAGAATTTGGTTAGTGATGTGCTGTTGGCTTGCAATGTGGATGCTTTAAAATTCTGCCAGAATTTTTTTGAAGCTCGAGTGACATGATTAATGGAATTATTAGCCACAAACAAAAACTCTCTGGCTGATACTTTATAATTAGCAGTTTCCACATTTGTAAATTACGGGCAGATGGAGCAGACAACAACATGTCCATGAATCCAAACTGCAAAATAATTTATAGCGTAACTGAATTTCATAGTAAATTTCTACAGATTATTCTTGTGTCTTGTGTTGCCCTACAAAAAAAGGGTAAAAATTGTACCTGAATGTGGCATCCATTTTCTGTACTGATTGTCGTCTTTAGAGGCTTGAAATGAAGTATGTTGTATCCCATTGTAAACAATTTTACAACATCAAGTTATAGTCCAGCAATTTTATTTTAAATTCACAAGCTTTCGGAGGCTTCCTCCTTCCTCAGGTGAACGTTGTTGGAAATGAAATCCTCGAAATGAAATCGCATTTATAATTCACAGAACAATGCATGGTGATTACAGACAGTTTTTTCAACTGCCCGTTGCCAAGGCAATCAGTGTGCAGACAGACAGGTGTTACCTGCAAGGTCTCCGAATATACAAATCACCAAAAAAAAACAAAAAAAAACAGAGATAGAGAGGTAGAAACATAGAAAAGACAGCAACTGACCCGTTATATTAAAAACAGATAACATTTGTTCGCTGGTGGGGTAACGTGTAGCGTGACATGAACCCAAGATCCCGGTTGAGGCCGTCCTCATGGGTGCGGAACTTGGCTATCAATTTCTGCCCGACTGGGAGGGAACCCTCCTGTTTGGTGATTGTTTTGCGGTGTCCGTTCATCCAGTGTCCGTGTCCGTCCAGTACTTCCCCGGAGCAGAGAAACTACGCCATGTTCTCCGCAGCCTTCAACATGTCATCAATGACGACGAACACCTCGCTATGGCCATCCCCAAACCTCCACTACTCGCCTTTAAACAGCCACCCAACCTCAAACAGACCATTGTTCGCAGCAAATTACCTAGCTTTCAAGAGAACAGCGTCCACGCCACCACACAACCCTGCCACGGTAACCTCTGCAAGACATGCCAGATCATCGACACAGATACCACCAACACACGAGAGGACACCACCCACCAGGTGCATGGTTCATACTCCTGTGACTCGGCCAACGTTGTCTACCTCATACGTTGCAGGAAAGGATGCCCCAGAGCATGGTACATTGGCGAGACCATGCAGACGCTGCGACAACGGATGAACGGACACCGCGCAACAATCACCAAACAGGAGGGTTCCCTCCCAGTCGGGAAACACTTCAGCAGTCAAGGACATTCAGCCACCGACCTTCGGGTAAGCGTACTCCAAGGCGACCTTCGAGACACACGACAACGCAAAATCGTCGAGCAGAAATTGATAGCCAAGTTCCGCACCCATGAGGACGGCCTCAACCGGGATCTTGGGTTCATGTCACGCTACACGTTACCCCACCAGCGAACAAATGTTATCTGTTTTTAATATAACGGGTCAGTTGCTGTCTTTTCTACGTTTCTACCTCTCTATCTCTTTTTTTGGTTTTTTTTGGTGATTTGTATATTCGGAGACCTTGCAGGTAACACCTGTCTGTCTGCACACTGATTGCCTTGGCAACGGGCATTTGAAAAAACTGTCTGTAATCACCATGCATTGTTCTGTGAATTATAAATGCGATTTCATTTCGAGGATTTCATTTCCAACAACGTTCACCTGAGGAAGGAGGAAGCCTCCGAAAGCTTGTGAATTTAAAATAAAATTGCTGGACTATAACTTGGTGTTGTAAAATTGTTTACAATTGTCAACCCCAGTCCATCACCGGCATCTCCACATCATGTATCCCATTGTGGCATTTTTCAAAAGTAGTTGATATTTATGTAGGGGGGATTGTTGCAATATATTGATTTTATAATGCTGTCACCATTTTTACTGGAATTTAGACGTAGGTGATTACACTCTGTTCTGGCCACTCCTGTCTGCTAAGAAAACTTTAAATTCCTTAGAATTTATGAACCATCTGTAATGTAAAGAAATGACACATATTGAGTTACGTACTCTCAAAATTTCTTCAAATATGGGGTAGTTTGCGTAGGATAAATGAGGGAAGAGTAGTACGTTTAAACTAAAATTAGTCTTTTCAGCTGGCAGATGTGGAACAGGGTGCTCCAGAGTGAACCTGAGTGCATTGTTCTATGCTCATATAAGGTAAAATTTGCCTTTTATTCACAACAGAAGAACTTTGGATGCCAAGGTTTATCTTTTGTCACACCTTTGCAGGCGCAAGACCTGGTTTCTATTAATTTTTAATTACAGAAATATCTTCCCATTTGACTTAACTGGACTTGAATAGAATTTGAAATAATTACTTATGTGCTCTTTGAAGAGCTAAGTAGTGTTTCATTTCTTGTTGGAAACCATTACTTCTGTCTAAATTTTGAAGGACAATAAGCTTGTTTTTCTGTGCAGTACATATTGAGCACTGAGGTTGTAAATTTTGCCTGATGGAAATATAAGTTGCAGATGGTGTGTATAGGATTGCCATGGAGTGGATGGATACAGTTTTGAGATCACAATTCCCCTACAGTGCTGACTCTGTCTCTTACCAGTATTTTACTGAAGGGAGGACGGAAGGGATAGTTGTGCATTCCTTGCATTGACTGATTAAAAAACCTGTTCAGGAAATGTCATTCTTCTGTTTCTCCATGCTTTTCTTAGTATATCTGCTGCTTGAGAGCATGGTGCAGTGGACATTTCCATGATAATTGCATGGGTATGAACGGAGATGCTATCATCAGTTTAATTATGTAATTTACTCAAAGATGTAATAGAAAACATGTAGAAACCGAAAATACAATAAAGAATAGTCAACACGGATTTCAAAAGGGAAGATCACATTCGACCAACCTTATTGAATTCTTTGAAGAAGTAACAGAAAGGGTGGGCAAAGGTAACGCAGTAGATGTAATATATTTGGATTTTCAAAAGACCTTCGATAAAGTATCGCATAGAAGACTCATGACTAAGGTCAGAGCACATGGGGTCAAGGGCCCATTAGCAGAATGGATAGCAAGCCGGCTACAAAATAGAGACGGGGTTAAATATAGTTACTCAAACTGGCAAAAGGTGGGAAGTGGTGTTCCACAAGGATCGGTGCTGGGACCACCATTGTTTACCATTTACATAAACGATTTGGACTTGGGAATTGGAAGTACAATTTCAAAATTTACGCACAATACCAAATTGGGTGGTGTAATTAATCCCAAGGAGGACTGCAACAAAATACAGGAAGACATTAATAAACTTACAGAATGGGCATGTAATTGGCAAATGAATTTCAGTATAGACAAGTGTGAGGTATTACATTTTGGTAGAAAGAATAAGGGGGCCACATATTGCTTGGATAATAAGAGTCTAAATAGGGCAGAGGGATCTGGGAATACAGATATACAAATCACTTAAAGTAGCGACCCAGGTTAATAAGGCTATTTAAAATAAAGCAAACCATGCACTGGGATTCACTTCTAGAGGGATATAATTGAAAAGCAGAGAAGTTATGTTAAACTTGTATAGACCCTTGGTTAGAGCATACTTGGACTATTGTAAACAGTTCTGGTCTCCATATTATAAAAAGAATATAGAGGCATTGGAGAAGGTGCAAAAAAGATTCACTCGGATGATACCAGAACTGAGAGGTTATACCCATCTGGAAAGATTGAGCAGGCTGGGGCTCTTTTCTCTAGAAAAGAGAAGACTGAGGGGTGACCTGATAGAGGTCTTTAAGATTATGAAATGGTTTGATAGCGTAGACATAGAGAAGATATTTCCACTTTCGGGGGAGACCAGAACTAAGGGCTATAAATATAAGATAGTCACTAATAAATCCAGTAGGGAATTCAGGAGAAACTTCTTTAACCAGAGTGGTTAGAATCTGGAACTTATTATACTACAAGGAGTAGTTGAGGTGATGAGCATAGATGTATTTAAGGGGAAGCTAGATAATCACATGAGGGTGAAAGGGATAGAAGGATATGCTGATAGGGTTAGATGAAGTAGGGAAGGAGGAGGCTCACGTGGAGCATGGACCTGTTGGGCCGAATAGCCTGTTTCTGCTGTATGTTCTATGTAATTCACTTTGAACTGTCAACATTTTTGGGGAGAACAGACAAGTTAATGTTTCAGATGTAAGCCATGCCCTATGGTTCTGGAAGAGATGCTTATGCAAATATTTTTTAAACTCTCCATAATTTATCCTTTAAAAAAAATGTTATTGTAATGAGGGCACCACCAGCAAGCCAGTCTTCATTTCCCCTCTCTAGCTGCCATGAGGGCATTAAGGTTCAGCCACATAGTGTGGAATGGGAGTCAGATATAAGCCAGAGCAGTTTTATTTCCCAAAGTGAGATAGTTGGGTTTTTACAGCAATCCGGCAGCTTATATGGTCATTTTCTAGTCCACAATTTACTAGATTTTTTTTTGAATTCGGTTTCGCAATTTGCATATTTAAATTAATGAACTCTGGGTTGCTAGTCTAGTATCCTAACAACTGGGCTACCATTATTCAGATCAGAAAAGATCCCAATTCTGATCCCATGTCTCTGCTCAGTTAGCTAGTCTCATTTTCTAGGAATAGTATGGGTCGTACCGTATTGCTATGCTACTCGGGGTGGCAAACCCATAGTTTCTTCCCTTGATTGCTATCAAGTGATCCGTGCTACAAAGTTTATGAATGGATCAGGTGAACATACTTTGGTTTTGGTTTTGTTGCCACGTGATAGACTAGCCAACCAATGCTTACATGTGAAGAATAGTAGCTTGGATAAGGTATCCAGGAAAAATAGCTGCCTTTAGCAAAGATGAGAGATTTGGTAGAGAAGAACATTCCACTGAGCTTTCCATACATTATGATTATAGCTACAATGGAAATATGAAAATAAACATTTTATGAAACTGATTTTAGTTACGTAGAAATATTCAACTTTTTGCAAATCATGTTGGACTAACCTGTTGCTATGACCTCACATCACAGTCTGCTCATAATGGTTGATAGTGATTTACTGTCTTGCTGTGAATTGTTTGATGAAAGTGAGGACATTGAACTGAGGCTATTACCTTTAGTTTTATTTTGAAGGATCCCTGAGTATTTTGATCATGTCTGTGATTGTCACCATGAAAAAAAATTGGAAGCTTGGCCCAAAGATGCAAATTATTTAGGGAATACAAATGGTAGGTTTCTAATGCTATAAGAATTAAATGAATCCATAGTTAAAATACACAATATTATGCTCCTATGGTGTGTGCTGACCACAAAATGATATTAGCAAAAATGAAAGCGCCTAGAATTGGTAATAACCTTGTGACATGGGTTGGTAATTGGGAGGCAGAAGATAGAGATTGGGGGAAAAGGGAACATTCTCTGATTGGTGGGATATGAAAAGTGGTGGTCCCCAGGGATCTGTACTGGGGCCTCAGCCTTTCACTCTAAATAGTTAGATATAGATATATATATATATATCTCCCGGTTCCGAGAGGAGAAGCAGCCAGGGAAGCAGCGGTCACACTCCAGGTCCAATGAAGCTGCTCATTCGGACCCAGCATCGCATTCTGACTCGGATGTGAACAGTTCCACCTCTTCTGGGAAACAATCTCCAGCTTTTCCCACATCCTAACAGAGACCCAAATCTTGCTCGAAGTCAAGAAAAGGGCAACTCAAAGGCATCTGAATAACACTTTTTTAAAAAAGGAAGGGTCGAGAACCAGAGGACACAGATTTAAGGTGATTGGCAAAAGAACCAAAGGCGACATGAGGAAAAACTTTTTTACACAGCGAGTGGTTATGATCTGGAATGCACTGCCTGAAAGGGTGGTGGAGGCAGATTCAATCGTGGCTTTCAAAAGGGAATTGGATAAGTACTTGAAGGGAAAAAATTTGCAAGGCTATGGGAAAAGGGCGGAGGAGTGGGACTAACTGGATTGCTCTTGCAAAGAACCGGCACGGGCTCAACGGGCCAAATGGTGGCCTCCTGTGCTGTAACCATTCTATGATTCTAGAGTTGTGTCCACATTTGCAGATGACACTAAGCTATGAGGCACAGTAAGGTCTATAGATGGGAGAAGAAAGTTACAAAGGGACATAAACAGACTAAGTGAGTGGGCAAAATTATGGCAGATGGAGTTCAGTGTGGGGAAGTGTGAGGTCATACACTTTGGATCTGACAAAGACAAATCGGAATATTTTCTTAATGGTGAGAGACTAGGAGCTGTGGAGGAGCAAAGGGATTTAGGAGT
Organism: Heptranchias perlo; assembly: GCF_035084215.1. Lineage (NCBI taxonomy): Eukaryota > Metazoa > Chordata > Chondrichthyes > Hexanchiformes > Hexanchidae > Heptranchias > Heptranchias perlo. Next base: position 29,170,107 of record NC_090325.1, read on the forward strand.
CCATGTACAAAGATCACTAAAAGCTAGTGCATAGGTTCAGAAAGTAATCGAAAAGGCTAATATTGGCCTTTATCCCAAGGGGGCTGGAATATGTGTTAGAATATAAAAGTGAGGAAGTAATGCTTCAATTGTACAGAGCCTTGGTCAGACCCCATCTGGAGTACTGCGTTCACTGTTGGGCACCAAACTTCAGGAAGGATATATTGGCCTTGGAAGGGGTACAGCGCAATCACCAAAATGATATCAGGCCTTAAAGTGAGTAAAGCAAATCAGATATTGGGGGGTATTAAAATTAGATCAATATTGAGCCAAAATAGTGAGGTAATCCTGCCACTTTATGAATTATTAGTGTGGCCACATTTGGAATGCTGTGTACAGTTCTGGTTGTCACAATACAAAAAGGATATCGCAGCTATTGAAAGGATCTAGAAGAGAGCAACCAGAATGATTATGGGGATGGGGGGATTGGTTTATTAAGAGCGATTACGTAAGTTCTCACTGGAAAAGAGAAGGTTAAGAGGTGATCGATTGCTGGCTTTAGGATTCTAAAGGGACTAGATACAAAGAAAATATTTCTTCTGGTCGGTAATCCAGAACAAGGGGGCATAATAAATTTAGAGCTAGGCCATTTAGGATTGAAAAGTAGAAAGCACTTATTCACACAAAGGGTAGTGGAAATCTGGAAAGCCCCCCCCCCCTACCCCTTCCCGGCTGAGGATGCCGGATCAATTGAAATTTTCAAACCTGAGATTGATAGATTTCTGTTGGGTAAGGATATCAAGGGATGTGGAGCAAAGGCGGGTAGATGGAATCAAGGTACAGATCAGTCAGGATCTAAATGAAAGGCGGAACAGGCTTGAGGGGCTGAATGGTCTACTCCTGTTACTACATTCTTGTAACCAAGACAGTTGTAACAAAGCAGAAGAGCAGCAGAGAGCTGAGACACCAATAAACACCCCGTTACAACACTTTAAGATTATGTAGCAATTCAGATGATAGTTCCTCTGGGTAATCTTGACTGTTGTTAATCTTGTGTTTTTGCAAAAAAAAAGTTGCAGCACTATTGAAATTACTGGTCTTCCATTTTTTAGTTGTATTCATATTGAAAGAACTAGATTTTAAATATAATTTGCATGCTTGATAAGTCTCCATCTTTTGTAATAGCCTCTAGATATGTGTAATTTTATAGAGATTAGGATTATTAACTATAACTAACTACACCTGACAATAATGCGACTTCGTATCAGCTTTCCAGCACCAGTTACATTGAACGTTCTTTTTTTTTCCTTATACGCATGTGTATATGTGAACGACAGAATCCAAATACAGTCAAAGCCTGCTGTTTGACATATTTCCAAGAAAATAAAATAATCTAAAAATTGCTGGTTGCTGCCCATTCCCTTTCTCCAGAGCTGAATGCTTGCCAAATATGAACCACTAACTTCACAATTTTGCGAGTAGTGATTTAAAAATAATGTAAATGAAATGGGAGAAATTACAATCTTCAGATGACTTTAATTGTGCATTTTAAGTTATTTTAAGAGCATTTTGATGGCATCTGAGCTCTATAATATACTGAGTTGAGAGAATGCTTGCTCCGTTGCTTGTGGCCAAGTTACTGGCTCTCAGTTGCCTTGAGGAGACCCCATTTCTGTATGAATTTCTACTGTAGTTAATGCTATTTGTAATCTGTGTTGAAGGCGTTTCTAGCTTGTCACAATTAATGTATAAAAGGTAGCATTGCGATTTGGAGTCCTGATTCCAAAATGAAGGTTGTAACAATGTTGAGGGGAAGGAGTGAGTTCTCGTAAATAAAAATGTTTATAAAGCACAGTATTGAAACAGTATCTGCACATCAAATTACTGAAATTTGTTCATTTTTATTATGGATGTCATTCTTTTTAATGCTGTATTAGCAAGGGTCTGCAGCTTTCTATTTAATGTAAGTTTGACCACTGCTATCTAGATGCTGACATGAATGGCACAGCTTTTATTTTATACTAGTATTTGAGAAGTTTTGTAAGAAAATTATATCTCAAATGTAGTTACTAAAATAATTTGAAATGCTTGAAATTAATTATTTTCACCTTAATTTATTTCACACTCCTAGAACCTAAAATATTGTTTGTATTTTTTTTAGTAACATTTCTTTAGTGGCAGCGTGGTAGGGGCATTCTTCTTTGGGGCATCCTTTACACATTGCAGGAACGTAGTCAAGCCCGATCGCTTCTGGGAAACTATGTGCTAAGCATGACTTTTTTTTATTCTGATGTCATTTAAGCAGAATCGCACATGACCTCCTAAATTCCCAAGACCTATGAAATGGCATCACTTGGTTTTGACCATAGCCATTTTAAGTATCCCACCGTCAGGTTTTAATTTTGATGTTTGTAAAGTTACTGTGTGAAATACTCCTACCACCTTAAACATTGCTGTTTACATTTAGCAAATGTGTTTGGTTGCTCTACCTTGATAGCAAAAGTTGGAGTTCATCAGCAGAGACACACTTCTACATTCTGTAATAATTTGGTGTGAAAGGTGCCTGAATGAAGAAGAAAGATTGCTTTCCCTGTAGGGCTGTCTTCATTCTTTTAATGATAAAGGCATCTTTTACACCCTACAATCACTCCCGACCGTTTTCTTAGACCCTGCAATATAATTTTGGTTCGGTTAGGAATTTTATTGTGAAGTTGGTTTAGATTGGCTTCAGGTCAAAATGAAACTGGTACTATTCCTGTAATGTGTAAATGAGTCTAGCATTTGAAGAAGGAACAATGTGACTAATCTTTTTTTTTGTTAAACTCTTTCCTTTTCAACATACTGAGCAGGATGCACATTGTCATGATGTTGCAGCAGGGGAAACATTGTACAAAGTCTCTGTTCCTAGGCTCTCATAGTCAATCAATTTACACCATAAGGAAATCCAAGGATGAGAAAAGGCCATGTGGCCCATCAAGGTTTTGAGCATCTCTAAAGCATAAAATATAATTAGGTAACTGAGATATTGCAAATTACTTAGTGTCATAAAGGGAGCTCTCTGAACATTTCACACCAACATGTGAATTCAGAACCAGAGCAAGTTCAGGTAGCTCCCTTTAGAACCTAATTTTCATTTCAAGGCTGATCCCTAGTGTCACAGCTGATCCCTATTGTCTTCACAGCACTGAGTTATCAAGAAAGTCTAGGAAAACCTCTGACACCTCAACCTGGAAAGGAAATGAATGAGTGGGGAATGTGTTGCAGACTAAGTGGAATAGTAAAGGTAAATTGGGAGTATTATTTCAAGTTAAACCATGACTGCAGGGCAAGGGGAAATAGTTATGAGCTGGTAAAGATGATCAAGGTTGATGTTAGGAAGCAGCTCTTCACATACTAATATCTATCTGGAATGATTTTCCAGGTAGGATAGTGGAGGCAGACACCTTGGAACAATTCCTGAAATGGTGGTGGAAGCAGATTCAATAGAAACTTTCAAAGGAGAATTGGATATATACTTAAAAAGGAAAAATTTGCAGGGCTATGAGGAAAGAGCACAAGAGTAGGACTAATTGTTAGCTCTTGCAGAGAGCCGTCACAGGCACATTGGGCCTTCTGTGCTGTATGATTCTATGAATTCCAGATGCAGTGATGGGTGAGGGGAAAGAGGAATCTGTACGTTTCCGTGGAAGAGATAGCTGGGCAGAATGACTGTCCTCCGTGCCCCTCCCCAGCTCAGATATCTTTGTGATTATCATAGGTTCAGCACAGGAGGATGCCATTCAGCCCGAGCTATCCAATTAGTCTCATTCCCCATAGCCCTGCAAAATTTTTCCCTTCAGGTATTTATCCAATTCCCTCTTGAAAGTTACTACTGAATCTGCTTCCACCACCATTTCAGGCAGTGCATTCCAGACCATTACAACTTGCTACTTAAAAAGAATGGTTCCTCATGTCGCCTCTGGCTCATTTGCCGATCACCTTAAATCTGTGTCCTCTGGTTCTCGACCTGGCTGCCACTGGAGACAGTTTCTCATTGTTTACTCTGTTAAAACCGTTCATGATTTTGAACACCTCTATCAAATCTCCGCTTAACCTTCTCTGTTCTAAGGAGAACGACCTCAGCTTCTCCAATCTCTCCACATAACTGAAGTCCTTCATCCCTGGCACCATTCTGGTAAATCTCTTCTGCACCCTCTCGAAGGCCATGATATCCTACCTAAAATGTGGTGCCCAAAATTGAACATAATACTCCAGCTGAGGCCTAACCAGTGTTTTATTAAGGTTTAGCATAACTTCCTTGCTTTTGTACTCTATGCTTCTATTAACAAAGCCTATGATCCCATATGCTTTTTTAACAGCCTTCTCAACTTGTCCTGCCACCTTCAAAGATTTGTGTACGTGCACCCCCTTCAAAATTGTACCATTTGTCTGTCTGTTCCTGCACTCCCTTTAAAATTATACCATTAGTTTATATTGCCTCTCCTCATTTTTCCTACCAAAATGCATCACTTCACATTTGTCCGCGATAAATTTCATCTGCCAAGTGTCTGCCCATTTCACCAATCTGTCTATGTCCTCCTGAAGTCTGTTACTATCCTCCACATTGTTTACTACATTTCCGAGTTTCGTGACATCTGCAAACTTTGAAATTATATCCTCTCTACCCAAGTCCAGGTCGTTAATATATATCAAAAAGAGCAGTGTTCCTAATACTGACCCCTGGGGAACACCACTGTATACTTTCCTCCAGTCTGAGAAACAACCGTTCGCCACTGCTCTCTGCTTCTGACCCCTAGCCAATTTTGTATTCACACCGCCACTGTCCTTTTAATCCCATGGGCTTTAATTTTGCTAACAAGTCTATTATGTGGTATTATGTAGCATATCAATAAAACATCATTTCCCTCCAATAAAGATATATTGCTGATAAAACAATAAAAATACATTAATTAGTGTAACTCTGTGGCATCTATCAGAACTGGTTATGGGCATTACTGCATTGAAGTTGAGAGCTTTCACTTATAAATGCAATACATTTTTTAGCTTGTGAATGTGTTGTAAATAGCTCCTGAGTGGGATTTTCCTGCAGTGCGGTATTGGTTGCTGTAGATGAGATCTGTTTGAGCGAACTGGTGATTCATAAACATTTTTTTCCTTGATGCTTCTGGGACAAACTTTAAATGAATGCCTTATGGTATGCAGCGCTTTAGCTGTAAGAGTGCTTACCTTTCAAACTGAGAGGTTGTAAGCTTGAGAAAATTGTCTTGCTGCCTTTGTGTGTGAGGATGCTAGTCTATCTGATAATCATTGACTATCTTAATGTAATCATTTTTATCAGTGCTTCCCATAGATAATTTGCCTATAACTCATGATCCAATGCAGTTTAGTAATTTAGGGTACCCTGGAACTAACTGAGTACTGGAATTATTTATCTGGAGTTGGTTTACAGTTTGAGAAGTCTACCAAGTGCATACTCATCTGTTGCATATTGCAATGATCTTCCAAAAGCAGTGTGTCCAGGAGACCCACCACCCCCTTTTACCCCATGTTGATCCAGCCCCCGACCACTCAACTACCTCTCCTTGGCCTAATGTTTACTGACATCATCAATCTGTCCTTTTCCTCAATTGTAAACAATTTTACAGCACCAAGTTATAGTCCAACAATTTTATTTGAAATTCACAAGCTTTCGGAGGCTTCCTCCTTCCTCAGGTGAATGTTGTGGAAATGAAATCCTCGAACCCTTCGCATTTATAAATCACAGAACAATGCCTGGTGATTACAGGAAGTCTGTCCAACTGCCCGTTGCCACGGCAATCACAGTGTGCAGACAGAGAGGTGTTACCTAAAAGGCCACCGAATATACAAACCACCCAAAAAAAAGAGAAAGGCAGAAACATAGAAAAGACAGCAAATGACCCATTATATTAAAAACAGATAACATTTGTTCGCTGGTGGGGTTACGTGTAGCGTGACATGAACCCAAGATCCCGGTTGAGGCTGTCCTCATGGGTGCGGAACTTGGCTATCAATTTCTGCTCGACGATTTTGCGTTGTCGTGTGTCTCGAAGGCCGCCTTGGAGTACGCTTACCCGAAGGTCAGTGGCTGAATGTCCTTGACTGCTGAAGTGTTCCCCGACTGGGAGGGAACCCTCCTGTCTGGTGATTGTTGCATGGTATCCGTTCATCCGTTGTCACAGCGTCTGCATGGTCTCGCCAATGTACCATGCTCTGGGGCATCCTTTCCTGCAACGTATGAGGTAGACAACGTTGGCCGAGTCACAGGAGTATGAACCATGCACCTGGTGGGTGGTGTCCTCTTGTGTGATGGTGGTATCTGTGTCGATGATCTGGCATGTCTTGCAGAGGTTACCGTGGCAGGGTTGTGTGGTGTCGTGGACGCTGTTCTCCTGAAAGCTGGGTAATTTGCTGCGAATGATGGTTCGCAGCAAATTACCCAGCTTTCAGGAGAACAGCGTCCACGACACCACACAACCCTGCCACGGTAACCTCTGCAAGACATGCCAGATCATCGACACAGATACCACCATCACACAAGAGGACACCACCCACCAGGTGCATGGTTCATACTCCTGTGACTCGGCCAACGTTGTCTACCTCATACGTTGCAGGAAAGGATGCCCCGGAGCATGGTACATTGGCGAGACCATGCAGACGCTGCGACAACGGATGAACGGACACCACGCAACAATCGCCAGACAGGAGGGTTCCCTCCCAGTCGGGGAATACTTCAGCAGTCAAAGACATTCAGCCACCGACCTTCGGGTAAGCGTACTCCAAGGTGGCCTTCGAGACACACGACAACGCAAAATCGTCGAGCAGAAATTGATAGCCAAGTTCCGCACCCATGAGGACGGCCTCAACCAGGATCTTGGGTTCATGTCACGCTACACGTAACCCCACCAGCGAACAAATGTTATCTGTTTTTAATATAACGGGTCATTTGCTGTCTTTTCTATGTTTCTGCCTTTCTCTTTTTTTTGGTGGTTTGTATATTCGGTGGCCTTTTAGGTAACACCTTTCTGTCTGCACACTGTGATTGCCGTGGCAACGGGCAGTTGGAAAGACTATCTGTAATCACCAGGCATTGTTCTGTGATTTATAAATGCGAAGGGTTCGAGGATTTCATTTCCACAACATTCATCTGAGGAAGGAGGAAGCCTCCGAAAGCTTGTGAATTTCAAATAAAATTGTTGGACTGTAACTTGGTGTTGTAAAATTGTTTATAATTGTCAACCCCAGTCCATCACCGGCATCTCCACATCCTTTTCCTCAGGCATCCCTTCAAAACTGCTGCCATAGCTGCCTCCTTTAAAGGCATACAAAACGTACGAGCATATGAAAAAGGCGGACTGAAAAAGATCGGATGATCCATTGAGCTTGTCCCATACAGTCGTGCTGCTACTAAGCACCATGATCCTCAATGCTCCCCACTCACCAGCAGCCATGTAGTCTCCTGGGAGAGGCAAAAAAACAGATTTAAAAAAAACCCCACATCTAATTCAGGAAGAAAAGAATTGTCCAAAATTTCTCTCCGACTCTTGAATGCAATCAAAAAGGAGTTCCAAGAACTAACACTGACCACGAGGTATATCATCTAACATCCCATCTGCCCTTTGTACACAGTGATAACAGCCTCCTGCAGGAACTTGTCCAGCTCCCCTTTGAATGTTTGCACTCGCTGCGCGAGCTGGCAATTTATTCCAAAGATCTGTGACCCTCTGCGATAAGAAAAACCTCCTGACATCTAACCTAGTTCTATGCTTACATAACTTGTATGCATGTCACCTAATTCAAATAATCTATCCAGATGACACTGTTTCCACTGGCAAGAGGGTCGGAAATCAGAAGACACAGATTTAACATAATTGACAAAAATCCATTGGGGGGAACGAGGAGAAATTTTTTTACGCGGTGAGTTGTTATGATCTGGAATGCAGTACCTGAAAACGTTGTGGAAGCAGATTCGATAGTAACTTTCAAAAGGGAATTAGATATTTACTTGAAAAAGAGAAATTTACAGGGCTATGGGGAAAGAGCAGGGGAGTGTGACTAATTGGATAGCTCTTTCAAAGAGTCGGCACAGACACGATGGACCAAATGGCCTCCTTCTGTGCTGTATGATTCTGTGATGCAGTCTAGTCCCTTCTTTAATTAAATTTGTTTGATCAAATCATCCTGAAGTCTACGTTTTTCTAGTGTTAAAAAGACCCAACTCTGAGCACATAATAACTAAGGATTTTAAAACTAGGTATTAATCTAGTGGCCCACTTTTTTCATTCATTCTCGGGATGTGGGTGTCGCTGGAAAAGTCAGCATTTATTGCCCATCCCTAGTTGCCCTTGAGAAGGTGAACCTCTACCAGGGTGTCTCTACCATCATTTGAGGGGACCAGAACTGAATACAGTATTCTAGATAAGGTCTTGTACAAAGACACTGGTGCTCTTGGTTTTATATTGGATTATCCTGGCTATACATCCTAATACTCTATTTGGTTTTGCTATAGCCTCTAAGCACTGGTTGTGAACCGTTAGAGACTCATGCACTATATCACCTAGATCTCTTTCTCTTGATCTCTCCGTCCTCTTTACTACTATGCTATCTCTAACTTCCCCTTCTCTAAGATTTTCAAATGTACCATTGCCGCTGAACACTCCCTGCTTGAATCACTTTCATTTGGTGCAGCTCAAAATCACCAGTGATATCCTGCGACATAATGCCTTATCCTTCTTCGTCCATCCTTTTCTGAAAGACTTGCATTTATATAGCGCCTTTCACGACCTCATGACGTCCCAAAGTGCTTTACAATCAATGAAGTACTTTTGAAGTGTAGTCACTGTTCTAATGTAGGAATGTTCTTCTGCTCTGCCTCTGTGGCACAGCCATTTTAATGATTCTATTCTATTTCTTGTCCTGATATAATCGGCACATCTTTTCCAATAGCTTCTCCTCCTGTGCCCACACCATCACTTCCAGCAAGGCTGTGAAGGGCTCCATCCTTGACCACCTACCATTTATTAAAGTGGTCTCTAATGATCCAGGGTAGCATTCTGGCCCTTAAACAATTTTGTCTGATTTGAGTCCCTCCTCTTAATGTAAGTTTTGTGTTATTGGCCATTTGTGTTCACGTAAATGACTCGAATGTGCAGTTAGAGTATTGTCAATACTGTTAACCCGTCTTGCAGTCCAGCACTTGCATGCCAAACTAAGTGCCAAGTCTGTTTCTACTGCTGACCTCATTCAGCTTGAATATCATCAGGTAATTTTTTAAAATGGACGCGATGAGGCTTGGTTCCACTTGACTTGCTGTCTGTATAGGGGACAAAGATCTGTTCCCACTCGCCCTATCTTGAAGCCTGGTCTCTTTCCATAGTGTTTACTCAATTGGTAAATACCGTTTAAAAAATCAGACCCATTTGTGTTCATTTGTTGCAGAAACATTTTATATTCTTAGAGAAAACTGTCTGACACAACTTGTAAATTAATCTTTGAACTGGATCCTTATGACAGTTCCCTCTGATTTATTTGTGAGAAGATTTTTTATTTATTTGATTTTAATTTGGGCTTTCATTACACATTTTAAGTATATATAATTTTAACACTCACCTGGATAGAATCTTTTTAAACTAAAGTTCATGCATCGGCAGCTGGGATCAAGTGGATCCCTTGAAGAGTATAGAGATTGCCGGAGTAGAGTTAAGAGAGAAATCAGGAGGGCAAAAAGGGGACATGAGATTGCTTTGGCAGATAAGGCAAAGGAGAATCCAAAGAGCTTCTACAAATACATAAAAGGCAAAAGAGTAACTAGGGAGAGAGTATGGCCTCTTAAGGATCAACAAGGTCATCTATGTGCGGAACCACAAGAGATGGGTGAGATCCTGAATGAATATTTCACGTCGGTATTTACGGTTGAGAAAGGCATGGATGTTAGGGAACTTGGGGAAATAAATAGTGATGTCTTGAGGAGTGTACATATTACAGAGAGGGAGGTGCTGGAAGTCTTAACGCGCATCAAGGTAGATAAATCTCCGGGACCTGATGAAATGTATCCCAGGACGTTATGAGAGGTTCGGGAGGAAATTGCGGGTCCCCTAGCAGAGATATTTGAATCATCCACCGCTACAGGTGAGGTGCCTGAAGATTGGAGGGTAGCAAATGTTGTGCCTTTGTTTAAGAAGGGCGGCAGGGAAAAGCCTGGGAACTACAGACCGGTGAGCCTGACATCTGTAGTGGGTAAGTTGTTAGAGGGTATTCTGAGAGACAGGATCTACAGGCATTTGGAGAGGCAGGGACTAATTAGGAACAGTCAGCATGGTTTTGTGAGTGGAAAATCATGTCTCACGAATTTGATTGAGTTTTTTGAAGGGGTAACCAAGAAGATAGATGAGGGCTGTGCAGTAGACGTGGTCTACATGGACTTTAGCAAAGCCTTTGACAAGGTACCGCATGGTAGGTTGTTACATAAGGTTAAATCTCACGGGATCCAAGGTGAGAAAGCCAATTGGATACAAAATTGGTTTGACGACAGAAGACAGAGGGTGGTTGTAGAGGGTTGTTTTTCAGACTGGAGGCCTGTGACCAGCGGTGTGCCTCAGGGATCGGTGCTGGGTCCGCTGTTATTTGTTATTTATATTAATGATTTGGATGAGAATTTAGGAGGTATGGTTAGTAAGTTTGCAGATGACACCAAGATTGGTGGCATTGTGGACAGTGAAGAAGGTTATCTAGAATTGCAACGGGATCTTGATAAATTGGACCAGTGGGCCGATGAATGGCAGATGGAGTTTAATTTAGATAAATGTGAGGTGATGCATTTTGGTAGATCGAATCGAGCCAGGACCTACCCCGTTAATGGTCGGACATTGGGGAGAGTTATAGAACAAAGAGATCTCGGAGTACAGGTTCATAGCTCCTTGAAAGTGGAGTCACAGGTGGATAGGGTGGTGAAGAAGGCATTCGGCATGCTTGGTTTCATTGGTCAGAACATTGAATACAGGAGTTGGGATGTCTTGTTGAAGTTGTACAAGACATTAGTTAGGCCACACTTGGAATACTGTGTACAGTTCTGGTCACCCTATTATAGAAAGGATATTATTAAACTAGAAAGAGTGCAGAAAAGATTTACTAGGATGCTACCGGGACTTGATGGTTTGACTTATAGGGAGAGGTTAGATAGACTGGGACTTTTTTCCCTGGAGAGTAGGAGGTTAAGGGGTGATCTTATAGAAGTCTATAAAATAATGAGGGGCATAGATAAGGTAGATAGTCAAAATCTTTTCCCAAAGGTAGGGGAGTCTATAACGAGGGGGCACAGATTTAAGGTGAGAGGGGAGAGATACAAAAGGGTCCAGAGGGGCAATTTTTTCACTCAAAGGGTGGTGAGTGTCTGGAACGAGCTGCCAGAGGCAGTAGTAGAGGCGGGTACAATTTTGTCTTTTAAAAAGCATTTGGACAGTTACATGGGTAAGATGGGTATAGAGGGATATGGGCCAAGTGCAGGCAATTGGGACTAGCTTAGTGGTATAAACTGGGCGACATGGACATGTTGGGCCGAAGGGCCTGTTTCCATGTTGTAACTTCTATGATTCTATGATTCATGAGATCACGGTGATTTTTTTTTAACATGTATTTGTTCTCTGGATGTGGGGGATGCTGGCAAGACCAAATATATCACCCTAACAAGGTGATGGTGGGTCGTCTTCTTGAACAGCTGCATACACTTTCCACCACCGTCCAGTCGTCGTGGTGGCAGTGTGGCCCTTGTCACCACCTTGGTCTCTCCTCCTACTCCTCTAGCACCTTCTCCTTTGAACACCTCACCTTATTTCACTTCCCTCGCCTCTCCTTTAAAGTCTTCATTCTCTACTGCCATCCAAGCCCTTTCCTTAGTTTAACAAGGACATATCCTCCCTCAGCCTCCATACTGATTGACATCATTGAGGATGAGGAGTTAATCTCAATCTCCTCACCTTGTCCTTTCTCCTCTAATTTCGCTACCCTCTTGTTCTCCCTTATCCTCTCCCTTCATACAAGCTCTATTATTTTTTCACATTCACCCCCTTGACTGTGTCATCTAACATGGCCTCTCTACTCGCATTGTCTCAAATACAGATAAGGCCATCTTTGACCACTTCATTGTATCCCTCACCATCTACATCACCTACCCACATCCAACCCCAATTCCTTCTGTCCATTCCTAGATAAAACTCTTCCCCCGTCACTTACTCTTGCTCTTTCAAACTTCCAACACTCTAGCCTTTGGCCCTCCATATGCCATGATATTTCTGCAGCTGTTGAACTGCTCAACCACTCTCTGACCTCCACCTTTTATACCCATGTCTCCAGTAAATCCTTACTCTCTCTTCATCCTGGTCATTCCCCCTATTATGACCCTCATCTTTGCTCCCTCAAGTTCAGGGGCGTATCTGGTGTACGACTTTAATCATCCATCGCCAGATCTGGCTGGATCACATCAAGCACTATCAAGCCTTGTTCTCCGCCAAAACCGTTTACTACTCCAGGATCATCCTGGAGAGCAAAGATAACCCGTGACTCTATTTCACCACTGCAAACCATCTCCTTAAACCTGCCTGCCCTGCCCTCCATCCTCACCTCAAAGATTGATGCATTATCTCTCCTTGTTCTTCTCTAGCTTCCTGCAGCCTTTGACTTGGTCGACCACACCAATCCCTGGCCTCTGTTGTCCATCTCCGTGGGACTGCCCTCCCTTGGTTCCATACATACCTATCCAATTGTAGCCAGAGCATCACCCACAATGGCTTCTCTTCCCACCTCCATACCATTACCTCTAGAGTCAAGGGTCTATCCTTCACCCATCCTCTTCCTCTTTTACATGTTGCCCCGTGGCAACGTTATCCAAAGACACATGGTCAGTTTCCATATGTATACTGACAACACCCACCTCTCACTGAAGAGGTGATTAAAGTAGTGGACAGGGGAATATAAATGGCTGTTATTTATATGGACTTCCAGAAGGCATTTGATAAAGTCCCACAAAAGAGACTGTTAGCTAAGATAGAAGCCCATGGAATCGAGGGGAAAGTACGGACTTGGTTAGGAAGTTGGCTGAGCAAAAGGCGACAGAGAGTAGGGATAATGGGTAGGTACTCACATTGGCAGGATGTGACTAGTGGAATCCCACAGGGATCTGTCATGGGGCCTCAATTATTCACAATATTTATTAACGACTTAGATGAAGGCATAGAAAGTCTCATATCTAAGTTTGCCGATGACACAAAGATTGGTGGCATTGTAAGCAGTGTAGATGAAAACATAAAAATACAAAGCGATATTGATAGATTAGGTGAATGGGCAAAACTGTGGCAAATGGAATTCACTGTATACAAATGTGAGGTCATCCACTTTGGATCAAAAAAGGATAGAACAGGGTACTTTCTAAATGGTAAAAAGTTAAAAACAGTGGATGTCCAAAGGGACTTAGGGGTTGAGGTACATAGATCATTGAAGTGTCATGAACAGGTGCAGAAAATAATCAAGAAGGCTAATGGGATGCTGGCCTTTATATCTAGAAGACTAGAGTACAAGGGGGCAGAAGTTATGCTGCAGCTATACAAAACCCTGGTTAGACTGCACCTGGAGTACTGTGAGCAGTTCTGGGCACCGCACCTTCGGAAGGACATATTGGCCTTGAAGGGAGTGCAGCGTAGGTTTACTAGAATGATACCCGGACTTCAAGGGTTAAGTTACGAGGAGCGATTACACAAATTGGGGTTGTATTCTCTAGAGTTTCAAAGGTTAAGGGGTGATCTGATCGAAGTTTATAAGATATTAAGGAGAAAAGATAGGGTGAATAAAGAGAAACTATTTCCGCTGGTTGGGGATTTTAGGAGTAGGGGGCACAGTCTAAAAATTAGAGCCAGACCTTTCAGGAGTGAGATTAGAAAACATTTCTACACACAAAGGGTGGTAGAAGTTTGGAACTCTCTTCTGCAAACGGCAATTGATACTAGCTCAATTGCTAATTTTAAATCTGAGATAGATTGCTTTTTGGCAACCAAAGGTATTGAGGGATACGGGCCAAAGGCAGGTATATGGAGTTCGATCACAGATCAGCCATGATCTTATCAAATGGCGGAGCAGGCACGAGGGGCTGAATGGCCTACTCCTGTTCCTATGTTCCCTTGACCCCTCCACTGCCTCTGTAATGTCAAACTGCTTGTCCAACATCAGTCCTGAATGAGCTACAATTTCCTCTAGTTAAACATTGGGAATCGTCTTTGGCCTCAGACACAACTCTGTACCCTTGCCACTGATTCCATCCCCCTCCCTAGCCACTGTCTTGGGAAGTCTGCCCCTGCCTTAGCCCAACTGCTGCCAAAACCCTTCCCCATGCCTTTGTGACCTCCAGACTCTACTATTCCAATGCTCTCCTAACCGGCCTCCCGTGCTCCACCCTCTATAAACTTCAGTTTACCAAATCTCTGCTGCCTGTACCCTATCACGCACAAATCCCCCATCACCCCTGACCTATATTGTCTCCTGGTCCCCACAATGCTTCAAGTTTAAAATTCTTATCCTCATGTTCGAATCCGTTCATGGCTTTGTCCCTCCCTGTCTCTGTAACCTCCTTCAGCCCGACAACCTTTGAGAACTCTGTTTCTCTAACTCTGACCTCTTGTGCATCCCCAACTTCCTTTGCCCCATCATTGTTGGCCATGTCTTCAGCTGTCTAGGCTCCAAGCTCTGAAATTGCCTCCCTAAAACCTTTCCGCCCTCATTCCCTCTCCAAGCTCAACTTGTCCATGAGACCCACCTCTTGCTGCATTGACCCAATTCTGACTAAATTGCTGACCAACCAACTTCCCTTCCTGGCCCCTATGCTAACTGACATTGTAAATGGTTCCTTCTCCTTTGGCACAGTTCTCTTCCCCCTCAAAAGTGTTTTTCCATATGAACGTACGAGCTAAGAGCAGGAGTAGGCCATTCGGCCCCTCGAGCCTGCTCTGCTATTTGATAAGATCATGGCTGATCTGATTGTGTCCTCAACCCTACTTTCCCTGTCTACCTACTATAATCTTTGACTCTCTCTTGTTAATCAGGAATCTATCTAACTCAGCCTTAAAAATATTCAATGACCCTGCCTCTACCGCTCTCTGGCGAAGGGAGTTCCACAGACTCACAACCCTCTGAGAGAAAAAAAATTCTCCTCATCTCCGTTTTAAATGGGAGACCCCTTGTTTTTAAACTGTGGCCCATAGTTCTAGTCTCTCCCACAAGGGGAAACATCCCCATAGCATCTACCCCTTCTAGTCCCCTCAGGATCTTGTATGTTTAAATAAGATCGCCTCTCATTCTTCTAAACTCCAGTGTATACAGGCCCAACTTGTCCAATCTTTCCTCATAAGATATCCCCCTCATCCCAAGAATCAGTTGAGTGAACCTTCTCTGAACCGCCTCCAAACCAATTATGTCCTTTCTTAAATAAGGAGACCAAAACTGCACAGTATTCTAGATGTGGTCTCACCAATGCCCTGTACAATTGTAGCAAAACATCTCTACTTTTATGTTCCCGATGGCTGGTGAGTCCAAAACCATGGGTCACAGTCTCAGGATACGGGGTATGCCATTTAGAACCGAGATGAGGAGAAATTTCTTCACTGAGGGTGGTGAACCTGTGGAATTCTCTACCACAGAAGGCAGTGGAGGCCAAGTTATTAGATGTATTCAAGAAGGAGATAGATATATTTCTTAATGCTAAAGGGATCAAGGGATATGGGGAAAAAGCAGGAACAAGGTACTGAGTTAGACGATCAGCCATGATCATTTTGAATGGTGGAGCAGGCCCGAAGGGCCGAATGGCCTACTCTTGCTCCTATTTTCGATATTTCCATATTCCATTCCCCTTGCAATAAATGACAGAAGTGTCGAGGATGGATTTTTATCACCCCTCTCCCCCCCCCCCCCCCCCAAAAACCCATCCTCGACCCTTCTGTCCTTGAAAACCTCCAATCTCCCTTTCCTCTTAAGTCCTTGATCCTATTTGTTGCTTCCCAAATCTGTGCCCATCTTTCTTGTAACTCCATGTTTGAATCTCCAGTCAGGTGTCTGTCCCTGCCATAGGACTGAAACAGCCCTAATCAAAGACACAAATGATTACCTCTGTGCCTCTCTGACCTCATCCTCCTCGACCTCTCTGCTGCTTTGGACACGCTCAACTACATCATCCTCTTCCAATGCCTCTCCTCTGTTGTCCATCTCACTGGGACTGCCCTTGCATGGTTCCACTCTTGGAAATGTAGAAAAACTTACGGCATAGAAGGAGGCCATTCAGCCCATCGTGTCGGTGCCGATCGATAAAGAGCTACCCAGCCAAATCCCACTTTCCAGCACTTGGCCTGTAGCCTTGTAAGTTATGGCACTTCAGGTGCATATCCAAGTACTTTTTAAATGTGATGAGGGTTTCTGCCTCTACCACCCTTTCAGGCAGCGAGTTTTAGATCCCTACCACCCTGTGGGTGAAAACATTTTTCCTCAGCTCCCCTCTAATCCTTCTACCAATTACTTCAAATTTATGCCCCCTGGTTATTGACCTCTTTGCTAAGGGAAATAGGTCCTTCCTGTCCACTCTATCTAGGCCCTTCATAATTTTATACACCTCAATTAAATCACCCCTCAGCCTCCTCTGTTCCAAAGAGAACGACCCCAGCCTATCCAATCTTTCCTCATAGCTAAAGTTGTCCAATCCTGACAACATCCTCATAAATCTCCTCTGTACCCTCTCTAGTGCAATCACACATTTCCTGTAATGTACGCAGTACTCAAGCTGTGGCCTAACTCGTGTTTTATACAGTTCTAGCATAACCTCCCTGCTCTTATATTCTATACCTTGGCTAATAAAGGAAAGTATCCCGTATGCCTTCTTACCTACCTGTCGTGCTACCTTCAGGATCTGTGGATATGCACTCCAAGGTCCCTCTGTTCCTCTACACCTCTCAGTATTCTCCCATTTATTGTGTATTCTCTTGCCTTGTTTGACCTTCCCAAATGCATTACCTCACACTTCTCTGGATTAAATTCCATTTGCCACTTTTCTGCCCACCCCATCCAGTCCATTGATATCTTCCTGCAGTCTACAGCTTTCCTCCTCACTATCAACCACACGGCCAATTTTTGTATCATCTGCAAACTTCTTAATCACGCCCCCTACATTTAAGTCTAAATCATCGATATATACCACAAAAAGCAAGGGATCTAATACTGAGCCCTGTGGAACCCCACTGGAAACAGCCTTCCAGTCACAAAAACACCCGTCGACCATTACCCTTTGCTTCCTGCCTCTGAGCCAATTTTGAACCCAATTTGTCACTTTCCCTTGGATCCCATGAGCTTTTACTTTTTTGACCAGTGTGCCATATGGACCTTGTCAAAAGCCTTGCTAAAATCCACATACATCAAACACACTACTCTCATCGACCCTCTTTGTTACCTCAAAAAATTCAGTCAAGTTAGTCAGACACGACCTTCCCTTAACAAATCCACATTGACTGTCCTTGATTAATCCGTGCCTTTCTAAATGATTTAATACTGTCCCTCAAAATTGATTCCAATAATTTGTCCAGCACAGAGATGAATACCTATTCATTCGTGCAATGGCTTTTCATCTCTTCCCATACTTATTTCTGGAGTCCTCCAAGGATCTGCCTTTGGTCCCCTCCTCTTCCTCATCTACACAATCCCTTTTGATGGCATCATCCAAAGAAATGAGTTCAGATTCCACATGAATGCTAAAACCCTCATCTGTGCGTTTGCCTCCTCCCAGCTCTACCTCTCCACCACCTGTCTTGACCCCTCAACTGCCTTGTGCTGTCAGACTGCTTGTCTGTCATCCAGTCTGGGATGAGCCTCGATTTTCTTCAGTTAAACATTGGGACAGCCGAAGTATCGTCTTTGATTCCCGCCATAAATTCTGTACCCATGTTACTGATTCCATCCTTCTCCCTGGTCACTTTTTTTAGATTGAACTAGTCTGTTTGCAATCTTGATGTACTATTCATTCCTGAGATAAGCTTTCAATCCGATATCCTCTCTATTAAAAAGACTACTTGCACCTCCCTAATATTGCCCGCCTCTGTCATTGCCTTGGCCTATTTGGTGCTGAAACCCTCATCTGTGCCTTTGCCTACTCCAGGCTGAACTATTCAAATGCTCTCCTGGCTGGCCATCCATCCTCCATAAACTTAAGCTCCTCCAAAACTCTGCTGCCTGTATCCTATCTCACAAAGTCCCCCATTGATCCACTCTCTGATTACTGACCTACATTGGCTCCTGGTCCCCCTACGCCTCAAATTTAAAATTCTCATCCCTTCATGACTTCACCCCTCCCCATCTCTGTAACCTCCTCCAGCCCTACAAACACCACCCCCCTCCCCCGCCCCCCCCCCCCCGGTTCACTGCGTTCTTCTAATGCAGGCTTCTTGTGCAACCCCCTCCCTTCGCCCACTGATGTCAGCCATGCCTTCAGCCATTAAGTGCTATGCTTTGGAATTCCCTCCCTAAACCTCTCCACCTCCCTCCTCTTTTAAGACCCTCCTTAAAACCATCTTTTTGACCAAACTTTTGGTCATCTCCGAATATCTCCGTTGACTCGGATTCCATTTTTGTTTGATTACGCTCCTGTGAAGTGCCTTGGGATGCTTTTCTATGTTGAAGGTGATGTTTAAATATTGTTTTTTGAATACGGGTATCATGTTTGCTTGTTACCAATCTAGAAGGAATCTCCCTAGTACTTATTAGCTCCCGTGACACTACAGAATACATCCAATCTACAGAATACATCCAGTCAAACAAATTGAGCTTTCCTTTCGTTAGGATTCTCCAAACTTTGATTTTGCACATTTTAGGACCTCACAATTGGTGATGTAGTCTTGCCAGTTGATGTGCATAATATATCTGAGGTGGTTCAGGTGAAACTTAATTTGAGTTCTTTAATGTGACAGGTAGTACAATCATAGGAGAGAGATATGTGATAGACTTTGAATTTAGTGTGCGACTTGATAGTGTATTGGTTATGTTATTGGACTCATAATCCAGAGGCCTGGACTAATAACCCAAAGAACATGAGTTCAAATCCCACGATGACAGTTTGTGAATTTGAATTCAGTTTTTAAATCTGGAAATGTAAAGCTGGCACCAGTAAAAATGACCGTGAAGCAGTCGGATTGTCTTAAAAACCAAACTGGTTTACTAATGTCGCGGGGGAAGGAAATCTGCCATTGTTCACCAGTCTGATCTATATGTGACTCCAGTCAACTTGGTCGACTCTTAACTGCTCTCTGAACTGACCTAGCAAACCACTCAGTTGTATCAAACTGCTCTGCAGTGGTTTGATACAACTGATCATGGCCCACTGGTACCTTCTCAAGGCAAGTAGGGATAGGCAAGAAATGCCAGCTTGCCAGTGATGCCCACATCCCAAGAGTAAATAAAAATATGACACAAAAGTTCAGACTAAAGGAATAAGAAATAGCTGATAAACTTTCCTATTTATGTAAGTAGTGAATTCAGTGTTGGAACTGCTCCTTTCTGTTTTGCATAAAGTGTCCTTTAGTCATTTGCTGTGCTGAAAATTTCTTGTTTTGAAACAGTTAAGAATGAAACCCTTGTGTTCAATGTCAAACTATCAACATTCTGACCTGCAGTTTTATAAGAAACTGTTATTTAGAATCACAATTAACTGGAAAGTAGGATTTTTTAAGTTCTTGAATGTGCAATCTTTTACAGCGAGAGCAGTGACTTAAGGCTATGGTTAAACTGGTGAGAAGAACAGAAAACTGTGGGGTAAAGGGACGGGTTGGAAATGGCAAAGTGAAGGGTAGAATTACTGGTCTATGCCAGCGTTTAAGCTCCACACGAGTCTCCTCCCACCCCTCTACATCTGACCCTATCAACTTAACTGTCTTCCCTCCTCCTCCTCCTCCTCCTCCTCCTCCAGATTTTCTTTTAACTCCACTCAATGAAATTGTAGTCTGTCAAACAAAAGTTTGAATTGCGATCTCTGTACTTAAAACTAGCAGTGTTTCTTCAATTTGTTTTTCTCTTGAAAAACCACAAACCATTATGTCGCAATTTTTTTTTCAAAAAGTGTTTTAAATAGCATCAGTGAGAGCAAAATTGCAAGTCTGGGCAAATATGATAGGTTGACATATTTAAACACTTAGGGGGTCCCTAAGCCTTGGGTCTTACCAACCTGCACCTATAGCTGCTCTTGGTCCCAGGTAAAACTGAGTCTAGAAATCTTTTTCTGGGCTTAGAAAAATTGATTTAACAGCATCAAAGCTAGGAGCTGGCTCCTGGAATCCAGTATAAAAATAGCTAAAGTCTGGGCCTTAATGGGGTATGAGCCTATGGAGAGAAGCTCTATATCGGGCAAATATCAGGAAACTATTTCTGTGCATTTCTTAAACCACGGTGATGGGTTTCTGCATTTGTCAGATTAAAATAATGTTCTGCCAAGACTAAAAGTTCTGTATTATGGGCAGATGGAAACATATTGGTCTACTGAAGAATTCTCTATTTGCTATTTATCCTAACTTGACCAATGAATTCTCTGTTCTCTTTAGGTTTCCCCAGTTTCTTTAAATCTTTAATTGAGCACGCACCTTCTCAGTCCTGGTACTCTACGTGTCTATGGTCTTTGACAGAGAGTGCTCAAGAACTAAGTGACATGAAGATGGAAGCAGCAGAGAAGGCAGACTTCTCTTCCCAGGACGGTCTGGAGGAAGCTGAGGCTTCAAGAAAAGGTATTGAGACAAAAGTTGGTGACACCAGCAAGGAAGATGATGGGTCATTTCAGAAAGAGACCTTAGCAGCTAAATTGAGAAAAGATGACGTTGACTGTCCACCGAAACCAAGTGGGCTGTCTGCTGAGCCTTGTTTGTTGATGGAACTTGGGCAAGACTCTTCTGAATCCCAGCTTCCGTCTGCAGACAGCGATAAGCAAACACCTGGCCGCACCTATGATAGCGACTCTTCTAATCGTATGGCTTCCCCTTCTTCCAGTGGTCATTTGGCAGACTCTGACACACTTTCGTCCGTAGAGGAGAATGAGGCACCCCAGGTAAATGTGGCTATAGACCAGGATCCTTCGGGAGGATCCGGTCCTGCAGTCGGCAGAAAATCACGACGATCCAGGTCTGAGAGTGAAACATCAACCATGGCTCCTAAAAAGAATCGCTCATCGAATGACAAGCAAAATGGGCGTGTGTCAAAGGTTAGAACCCAGAAGCAAAAGGAACGGATACGATTGCTTCGGCAGAAACGTGAAGCAGCAGCTAGGAAGAAGTACACGTTGCTGCAGGACAGCAGTACGAGTGATAGCGACTTGACGTGTGACTCCAGCACAAGTTCATCAGAGGATGAGGTTTCTGGAAATGGCAAGAGGACGATTAATGCAGAGATTCCAGGTATTTACAAGCATTCTTTACAACCGTGATTTTAAAAACCCATGAAAGGAAAAAGCAATATCTTGGTGGCCTGTGTATTTTCTCGTTTAACTTCCTTCTGGTTTTAAATGACTGCTTTAGAAAGGAAACATAATTTCTTAACTGGCATAAAGCAGTATATAGGTTTATACAAAATATATTCTTGATGACAAAACCTAGCCATCCAGTTTTGTTTTCCTGTCCCATACAATTGATGGAACGTAAGAAAATCTGGAATGGGAAAACGCTGATCAAGCTCACTCCTTCGAGAGTCTATGTTCTGTCATGGCTTCCCTACCACCATTATTATTTGTTGGTCCCCTGCTTCAATAAGCACTAAGTTCCTTTCCCTATCTCACTTGGGGAAAAATGTCTAGTAGTACTGTTGTTACAGGCCTCAGTTTCCCTTAACATGTTTGATAAAGCATTAACTTTGTGGCGTTTGATGAATGAAGTGCATATGAAATGGAACCATTGTAAAAATAAGAATAAAACTTCAGCTTTGTAAGCAAGCATCTAAATTATGTTGGATCAGATGTAGTACCATACTATTCTTTTCTGTGCAGTTGGAAGGAAGACCTTTTTGCGCCACGTTGTAAAATGGTAAAAGAAATAACCTCAGTTGGAAGCAAGATGTGTAAAAATATTGTTGGGGAATAATGGTTTTAATTGTTTCTCTTAGCAATTGCAGTACAGTAGAGGTTTACTAAAAATCTCGCTCGCACTGTGATCGACTCGAGCATTTTCTTGGAGAGCTTCTACTTGCTATATCCCTCTAGAATGCTGGTTAGATTTGTAAAAATAACCTTCTGCACCATTTTAAACAATACACCACTCCTGGGATATGATCTTGGGACACAATCAGTAATTTGGTGTATTAGTATAAATTCATAACTAGAACTGACTTTAGGATGTGGGGAAGAAGAAAACTAATTATGATATTAGGAATATCTGGGTCACAACATTTTAAGGGTGCTAATTAAACTGCTGGTGTTAATTAACATTATTTGTAAAGCTAGTACCTTAAAGTTGACGTTTTGTTATTGAGAATGGATTACACTGCGAACCTGATGACGTCAGGTTGCTGGTGTTGAATGAAATTGTGGCGCAAAGTCAGTGTTTGATCTGCTTTGATTTTGGGTCCACCAATGATAAGTGGCAATACTGAGTAGAAAATGGGTTTTGTTTCCACGAATGACAAGTGAAATCTGGATGAGCATCCTAAATGAGATACGTTTATTGATCGAATATGTACCATTGCTTACAGTGTGGCATTAGTTTAGATTCTTGGTCTGTCCCGTGTTCCTGGAAAAAAAATCTCTTTTTATTCAAGTAGTTTTAATTTTAGAGCACTTGACCACACTTACCACAGCAGGATTTTGATTATTCATGTGTGCTTTATTGCACCTTATTAGTTTGATCATCAGAATAGATAGAGGATGAATTTGAATATAATTAAAGTTTTTTCTTTTTTAAAAAAAGTATAGCTCAGTAAGTTTATCCAATTGGTCGCTAGGTCATGTAGACCACAAATGTTCCATGTTTGATCTCTAATCTATGCTTAGTTAGCTATTCTCAGAAAGGGCAGGAGGAGGGTGCTATAATAGGCCTCAGCATCCCTGGGTTAGAGAAGGGAAAATTGTTCCTGATCCACTTGCTAACCGGTGATCCCTGTTGGAAATGTGCAGGTTTGCGTATCAAGCACACACAGGATGAAGCTCAGGTATTGTGCCCCATAATCTGACAACCATTCACATGAATAACGGTAACATTTTGAGGTACCAGAGAGTGATTAAAGCCTTCAGAACCGTGCCCCAACAAGGATTTGATGCCTTTAAAAGAGTTGAGGGAAGAAAATTGGCATGGTGGAAGAACTATTCATTCAGTGTTCATGAAAAAGCGCTGTTGAAAGCTCTAGCTGAGACATTCTTGTTATTGTGAGCAGCATGGAATGATGGGAGCATTGAGTTGGGTCCAGAGATGTTTTGCCTCAGTCCTCCAAGCTTACTTCAATCTAGGTATGGCACAGAAACGTGTCTGATAAGACTGCACAAATTGAAAGAAACAATAATGATTCAGTGGAGAAAACAAATCAAGATAACTGGATGCTACTACTGTATTTTGAAACTTTGGATGTAATTAGAAACCAAAAACAATAATCCTGTATATGAGAACCAATATGGCTTCAAAGTACTCCTTTAAAAAAATCTCCACCCTTTATTCTATATTTTCCATAAGAATGTAAGAAATAGGAGCAGGAGTGGGCCATATGGCCCCTCGAGCCTGCTCTGCCATTCAATAAGATCATGGCTGATCTTTGACCTCAACTCCACTTTCCTGCCGGAACCCCGTATTACTTAGATTTTAGGACTCTAACGGAATCAATCGATCTCAGTCTTGAATATACTCAACGACTGAGCATTCACAGCCCTTTGGGGTAGAGAATTCCAAAGATTCATGGCCCTTTGAGTGAAGAAATTCCCCCTCATCTTGGTTCTGAATGTCTGGCCCTTTATTCTGAGAGACCATGACCCCTACTTTTAGACTCTCCAGCCAGAGGAAACATTCTGTCAGCATCTACCCTGTCAAGCCCTCTTAGAATCTTATACGTTTCAATGAGATCACCCCTCATCCAGAGAATACAGGCCTATTCTACTCAATCTTTCCTCATAGGACAACCCTCTCATCCCAGGAATCAATCGAGCGAGTGAGAGTAATTTTTTCAATTTTTTAATATGGAAAATATAGAATAAAAGGTTTGGAGATTTTTTTTTAAAAGGAGTGCTCTGAAGCCATATTGGTTCTCATTTACAGGATTATTGCTTTTAGTTTCAAAATACAGTAATAGCATCCAGTTATCTTGATTTATTTTCTCCACTGAATCATTACTATTTCTTTCAATTTATGCAGTCTTATTTTCTTAAACTGTCTTTAACCATCTTTGACGTGCTTGATAAGCCTCTTGGTTGCAAGTAATAATGACAAGTATGGATTGGTTTTGCTTTTGCACATTTCTTGTAACTGAAGCTCTCTGGTAACTTGAATGCAAAATTGTGAAGTGGGGAAATCCCATTATGTATCATAGTATCGTAGTAGGTACAGCCCAGAAAGTGGCCATTCGGCCCGTCCTGCCTGTGCCCGCTCTTTGAAAGAGCTAACCAATTAGTCCCATTCTCCCCGCTCTTTCCCCTTAGCCCTGTAAATTTTTCCCCTTCAAGTATTTATCCAATTTCCTTTTGAATGTTATTATTGAATCTGCTTCCACCACCCTTTCAGGCAGTGCATTCCAGATCATTACAACTTGCTGCGTAAAAAAAAAAGTTTCCTCATGTCACCTGGCTCTTTTACCGATCACCTTAAATCTTTCAGTGCTGTTTTTACAGTAAAATTGCATTAGCATTAATAGACTGGATAACTGTCCTACCACAAATAATACTCTGGAAAATGAGTACAGCGTTGGACTGCTTTTTGTGATGCATACATTAAATATAAACAGTCCAAACTGAAACACATGCCCCAAAACCTTCAGATATTTACAGCTGTTGATTCACCAGTCTTGGAGCATGTTTCATTTCCACTTAGAATCATAGAATCATAGAAGTTTACAACATTGAAACAGGCCCTTCGGCCCAACATGTCCATGTCGCCCAGTTTATACCACTAAGCTAGTCCCAGTTGCCTGCACTTGGCCCATATCCCTCTATATCCATCTTACCCATGTAACTGTCCAAATGCTTTTTAAAAGACAAAATTGTACCTGCCTCTACTACTGCCTCTGGCAGCTCGTTCCAGACACTCACCACCCTTTGAGTGAAAAAATTGCCCCTCTGGACCCTTTTGTATCTCTCCCCTCTCACCTTAAATCTATGTCCCCTCGTTATAGACTCCCCTACCTTTGGGAAAAGATTTTGACTATCTACCTTATCTATGCCCCTCATTATTTTATAGACTTCTATAAGATCACCCCTAAACCTCCTACTCTCCAGGAAAAAAAGTCTCAGTCTATCCAACCTCTCCCTATAAGTCAAACCATCAAGTCCCGGTAGCATCCTAGTAAATCTTTTCTGCACTCTTTCTAGTTTAATAATATCCTTTCTATAATAGGGTGACCAGAACTGTACACAGTATTCCAAGTGTGGCCTTACTAATGTCTTGTACAACTTCAACAAGACATCCCAACTCCTGTATTCAATGTTCTGACCAATGAAACCAAGCATGCTGAATGCCTTCTTCACCACCCTATCCACCTGTGACTCCACTTTCAAGGAGCTATGAACCTGTACTCCTGGATCTCTTTGTTCTATAACTCTCCCCAATGCCCTACCATTAACAGAGTAGGTCCTGGCCCGATTCGATCTACCAAAATGCATCACCTCACATTTATCTAAATTAAACTCCATCTGCCATTCATCGGCCCACTGGCCCAATTTATCAAGATCCCGTTGCAATCCTAGATAACCTTCTTCACTGTCCACAATGCCACCAATCTTGGTGTCATCTGCAAACTTACTAACCATGCCTCCTAAATTCTCATCCAAATCATTAATATAAATAACAAATAACAGCGGACCCGTCAAACGTTTTAAAAAGCCGAACTAGGATCTCCAGTACAACTTGGCTGTGACATTTGTGTGCTGTAGAGACGATGCCTTGGTTGGTGTGAACTTTCCATCTGGAGGTAACCTCCAATTTAGCAGTTTGCCTTCCCACCACCGCATTGTTGTTTTATCCATCATAGTTAGGTTCTACTAATCTATTGCCACAAGTGCACTATTTTTCTTCTTGTAGCTCCATTCTTCTCTTGTCTCCTGGTCACACTGTTTGTCTCCACGCTACTCAATGCCATGCCAATTCTGTGTACTCCTAAAAACCAATGCAGCTACACAACTAAGAGGAATTGGAGCAGACTATGTCACAAAATGAGGAATTAACAAACCAACAGTTCATGATCAATTTGCCCTGCTCTCAAATGTTTTTATGTCTGCTGGGTCAATAGGAACATAGCAGTATAAGAACATGAGTATGCCATTTAGCCCCTCGAGCCTGTTCTGCCATTCAGTTAGATCATGGCTAATCTGTACCTCAACTCTGTTTACCTGCTTTGCTCCATTATCCCTTAATACCCTTACCTAACAAAAATCTATCTATCTCAGTTTTGATATTTTCAATTGACCTAGCCTCAACAGCTTTTTGAGGGAAAGCGTTCCAGTGTTGGTGAGAAGGTAGCAGATGGAGTATAATGTGGGGAAATGTGAAATTATGCACTTCATTAGGAAGAATAGAAAAGCAGGATTTTTTTTTAAAAAGGTGAGACACTAAGAAATGATGGTAGAGGGATTTGGGGGTCCTTGTACACGAATCACAAAAAGTTAACACGCAGGTACAGCAAGCAATTAGGAAGGCAAATGGTATGTTAGCCTTTATTGCAAGGGGTATTGGAGTATAAGAGTAAGGCGGTCTTGCTGCAATTATATAAGGCTCTGGTGAGACCACATCTTGAGTACTGTGTACAGTTTTGGTCTCCTTACCTAAGGAAGGATATACTTGCCTTAGAGGGGGTGCAACGAAGGTTCACTAGATGGATTCCTGGAATGAGAAGGTTGTCCTATGAGGAGAGATTAAGTAGAATGGGCCTATATTCTCTGGAGTTTAGAAGAATGAGAGGTGATCTCATTGAAATGTATAAAATTCTTAGAGAGCCTGACAAGGTAGATGCTGAGAAGCTTTATAAAATTGTAGCATAACTTCCACCCCTTTGTATTCCAGCCCCCTTGAGATAAAGGCTAACATTCCATTAGCCTTTTAATTTTTTTATACCTGTGCACTAGCTTTTAGTGATTTCCGTACATGGGCACCTATATCTCTCTGCTCCTCCACGTTTCCTAGCTTATTACCATTTAGAAAATACTCTGATCTATCTTAGGTCCAAAGTGGATGACTTCACACTCCCCCACATTGAACCCCATCTGCCACAGTTTTGCCCACTCACTTAATCTATCGATGTCCCTTTGCAACTTTCAGCTCCCATCTACACTACTGTGTCACCTAACTTAGTGTTGTCAGCAAACTTAGATATACGGCTTTCTATTCCACCATCTAAGTCATTGATAAATATAGTGAAAAGTTGAGTCCCCAGTACACATCCCTGGGGGACACCACTAGTCACATCCTGCCAATTGGAGTACAAGCCCATTAACCTTACTCTCTGTCTCCTACCTCCTAACCAATTCCCTACCCATGTCAATAGGTTGCCTCCAATTTCATGTGCTTTCAAATAGGAAATCAAAAATTATTTGCCGTACATTGCTGACTGTTGACTCTTCGCTGTGATATTTCCTGAGTGTGCAAGTGTTGATAATACAGATGGTAATGTTGTTGAAGTTGTAAAGGAAAATAGTACCTTGTGTATAAAGGAGAATTTAGCATACTTTATTTGCTGTCTTCAGCTATATTGTTAGCAATGCAGTTTCACTGCATTAGGTGAATTTTCATTAATTCGTCTGGGTGGTGGGCACCAAAATTAAATTATGATAATGCCCAAACAGTTTAATTGCTAACTTATTTTACAGCTCTGTATAGGTTTGAATTTTTCAATCCATCTGGTTTAAGATAACAGCAGCTATTTTATTCTCACTGTGTTGAATAAACATCGATGCTGTGCAGCATAGTAAATGTCCATACTCTTGAGAGCTTTAATTACAGATCCATGATTGACTCAAGTGGACAGAGTTAATTAATCCTGCTAAAGAGAAACAGTTTTTTGGGGGGCAGGTGGGTCATGTTATTATACTGAAAATTAATTTCTTCCACCAAAATTTTCTTTGGATAGTTTTCTGTCTTTTTTTGCACTTTCGATTTTTCTTTCCATACCCCTCGTTCCTTGAAACTAGTACTGGTTCTGGGATTTGGTTTGAGGAAAACAATCTTCCAGTATTTCTCCTAAGTGCTCCTTATACTGGGGCTTGTTTAATTCTGATCGCAGGAGACTGGGGCTCATGTACCTGCTCCCTGTGTTTACACCATGAGATGTCTTATCCTGGCAGTAGAATCAGACACCCATAAAAGTTGGGGAGTTGGCACATGAGCAGTGGTCTTCCACAATCTAAATGCCAGCGTAAAAGTGTCTTTAAGATGTGAGTCTAGGCACTGACTATCAGTGGGCTTTTTGGTTGTGGAACTTACCACAACAGAACCTGATCCTCTGCTCATCTGATGCATAATTCCAGCATGGATCACTAGGTAGTAATCAGGTGTGGAAATCTTGGGTAAGCACTTTTCTCCCCCATCATCAACCCAGCTGTAATCTTCTGCTCTGTATGCTTTAATGGTACACAGCATGGTGCATATCCCATCTGCAGAAGGAAGTGTTGTGAACTAAACTCTGTCCATGTGGTCCTCCCAGCTCAGTGTAACCCTTCAATGTGCTTTTAGATTTTACTTGACTCCAGGTCACTTCCCATAATCATATATTGCATTCCTGTCACAAAAGGTGTAGGCTGAAGACCTGTGTGATTATTCAAACATTGGATAGAGATTTATTTTTTTTTGTTAGTACTAAATTTTGGAAATGTTTGAAGAGAACTTGTTTCTGTGGATTGGGCAAGAGAAAGGGCTAAAAATCTAAAACTTTCTGGACACCTTGGGTGCTGGACTGAACATAGGAGTAGGCCATTCAGTCCCTCGAGCCAATCAGATTGCGCGGCTGATCTGTACGTCAGCTCTGTTTATCCACCTTTGTTGGACATATTCCTTAATACCCTTACCTAACAAAAATCTATCGATCTCAGTCTTGAAGATTTCAATTGACCCAGCATCCACAGCCTTTTCGGGGAGGGAATTCCAGATTTCTACTACCTTTGTCTGAAACAGCCCTTTCTGATTTCACTTCTAAAAGGCCTAGCTCAAATTTTAAGATTTGTAGGGATACAGATGTTCCAGCGATTCGTGAACCTGGACCATAGTCAGTCAAAGAAAGTCACACTTATGCGGTAGGTTCATTATTCAAAGTGATTATTTAATGATTTAAACAATTCACACAAGCATCAAGCATACATACAACCTTACGAACCAAGGGTTTCAGCATTGAGGCAGTTAGACTGATCAGCTCTCTTGAGGTTCTTCTTCTTGGACGTCCTTCCTGTAGGCAAAGCTTCTTCAAGCTTCTCCAGCTACAGTAAAGAAGCTGCCACGATGTCACGTCTTTATATGATTTTTGGCAGTTGGGGTGTGATCAAAAGTTATGAGAAGACCCATTCTGGCCACTCACCTGCCGTTGCATTAATGATGGATGGTTGGCTGGACCACTCAAAACAGTGTGAACCCAGGTGCAGCCTTTTCACCGTGTGAAACCTGCTGTATCTTCTTGTCTGTGTGAACCCAGGTGCAGTAATATTACTTATCTTTCCCAAGGATTTCTAACTGTCTCAGCGCTGTTTTTCCAAGTCAGTTGTTTTGAGAATGAAAATTGTTTTGACAACCAAAGGCCTGTTCAAACCTTCTTGAAACTTCTGCATATTGTTGCTTTCATTCTTATCCATTATTATTGAAAACCGAAGCTTCTTGAAGTCTTTGCATATTGCTGCCTTCACAGTTTTAAACTTATAATGTTTAAAATAACATGTTACAATGTAAAGTCCAAAGGGGAAAAATTAACCCTTTCCTTTAAATGTAATGTCCAAAGGTTTTGAATTCACAATGTTCAAGGGGTTTTAACCACTGCCCTTCAGTCCCTCAAGTGAGTCTGTCAGATCTTATGACTAATTCACTTTATATACCTTGAGCATTGTCCTTGGTTGTTAGGTTTTTTTAAATCATTGTTTCACGTTCCCGTTTAAGACGGGTTTGCCCTGACATACGCAAAAAGAATATTTTCTTGCCATGTTTTTGAATTAAACATCTCATTACACATAAGCAAATTATCATAACAAACACCAGAATACATTGGGTACAGATTAAAGCCATACTAATTATTCTTGCTTGTCAAAACCTTTGGGGGTGGGGGAGGAGTTGATCACAGTAGCAGGTCTCAAATGTAACCAAATTAAGAAAACAGTGCTTTGTAAACGTTCGAATTGATTTAAAACAAGACCATGTGTCTTTAATTTATAAACTGTATAAGGCAGTAGCAGTTTTTAGCTGTAATCCAATTAAAACAACACACTTTGAAGTTCAAATTGATTTTTTT
The DNA here is from genome assembly GCF_035084215.1 of Heptranchias perlo. Lineage (NCBI taxonomy): Eukaryota > Metazoa > Chordata > Chondrichthyes > Hexanchiformes > Hexanchidae > Heptranchias > Heptranchias perlo. The sequence continues at coordinate 29,200,752 of NC_090325.1, forward strand.
TCTCTGAAAAAATCTTTCTGCTGCTAGAACAGTGATAACTTGCAGATTAATTCTAACCAAATGCTTGTCAGGGAGACAGCATTTCAGTTCGTTCATCTTAGTTTTTTTTTAAAAGTATCTTTTTATCTATAAATGTCTCAGGTAAAACTCCAATTGTTCTTAAAGCCGTTGGCATTTATTTATTGAATTATAGAAAGGTTACAGCACAGAAGGAGGCCATTCGGCCCATCGAGTCTGAGCCAGCTAGTCCCACTACCCCGCCCTTTCCCCATAGCCCCGCAAATTTTTGCTTTTCAAGTACTTATCCAGTTCCCTTTTGAAGGCCATGATTGAATCTGCCTCCACCACCCCCTCAGGCAGTGCATTCCAGATCCTAACCACTCGCTGTGTAAAAAGGTTTTTCCTCATGTCACCTTTAGTTCTTTTGCCAATCACCTTAAATCTATGTCCTCTGGTTCTTGACCCTTCTGCAAGAGGGAACAGTTTCTCTCTATTTACTCTGTCTAGACCCTTCATGATTTTGAATACCTCTATCAAATCTCCTCGCAACCGTCTCTGTTCCAAGGAGAGCAATCCCAGCTTCTCCAGCCTATCCACGTAACTTAAGTCCCTCATCCCTGGAATCATTCTAGTAAATCTGTTCTGCACCCTCTGTAAGGCCTTCACATCTTTCCTAAAGTGCGATGCCCAGAACTGGACACAATACTCCAGTTGTGGCCGAACCAGTGTTTTATAAAGGTTCATTATGACTTCCTTGCTTTTGTACTCTATGCCACTATTTATAAAGCCCAGGATCCCGTATGCTTTTTTAACCGCTTTCTCTACCTGCCCTGCCGCCTTCAACGATTTGTGCACATATGCCCCCAGATCTCTCTATTCCTGTACCCCTTTTAGAATTGTGCCCTCTAGTTTATATTGCCTCCCCTCGTTCTTCCTACCGAAATGTATCACTTTGCATTTTTCTGCGTTAAGTTTCATCTGCCATGTATCCGCCCATGCCACCAGCTTGTCTATATCCTCTTGAAGTCTGTCACTATCCTCCTCGCTGTTTACTACCCTTCCAAGTTTCGTGTCATCATTTAGGTGTCCAAAATTTATTGACTCTTAGTCTAACTACAAGATATCTCGAGATTGTTGTCATAGAGGTCTGTTAATCATTTTTTTCCTGGTCACTTTTATTTTCTGACCACAGTCAATCACAAGATCAAAGGGTGCTGGCAGTTTGCTAACAACTATCATATTCCAGTGCAACCAAGATGATTAAACAAATAGAATCACCTAAAATGCCCCAAAATTTTCACACATCAATTCATGTTCTCCAATTCTCAACACAACTCCAAACACATCAATTCACCTGACATTCACTCCTTTTCCTCTTCAAAGCATTGAGCATTTAAGAAATTCAAAATGCCAATTTTCATGTGTGACAATCTCAAGTCCAGAATTAGAGACGTTCACATAATTTACAATAAAAAGAATTTTATCTTGGCCATAGTAAAAGTATGGTTTTCACAATTTAATAGGTTACTTAACTTCAATAAATCCAATTTAATTCAGCAATATCAAAATTAAATACAAGACAGAACAGAAAATTATCAAAATAGCATGTGCTTACAGAAACCCAATAAATTACATTACACAAAAGGGGAAAACATAAAACAAGCATTGAAAGGGGGCGTCGCCCACAACAGTGAAAGGAAAGCACACTCACAGGCTTTTAAAGAGACAGTACACGGAAAACAAAATAACACATTCTGTAGCTTGTAACTCTCTCCCTTTCTCCTCCTACGTTCCATCATAGATTAATTTATCCTTTTTCATTTAAACCAATTTTCAATTTCCAATGTTTCCGACTTATTCAGTTTTGTACCAATTTAAAATCTTATGGCTGCCATCAAATCCTCCCTTTGTTTCTCTACTTTCCCCAATTTTTTTCTAACGTCTCTTGTTGGTCTGCTTGATTTAGGGTCAAATTACTTTCTTTAATCAGGGTTTGACTCTAAAAGTACTCTACGTGGCCTTCCAGGGTCTAGATAGATCTTTAATTATTCTGACCATCTTTCTTTTCAATTATCAAGTGTCTTTCCCAATTGTTCCTTTACCTCTTCCGGTTTCCTCTTTAGATTAGATTCCTATGCTGAGAAGGGGTCTGACTGATAGTCCTCTAGTGGGAACCATTCCTCTCTCCATTTGGTAACTTTTTTTTACGTATTCTTGAATCGCCGCTTCCGTTTTTATATTCCATCCACCTCTGCTCGGACATTGGAAACAGTATTTTTAAGCTTCCTCTTATACTTGCCACTCGCCTCTACCAGAAAACCCTGTATCTGCCAGGACGTTGGACGCAGTATTTTTACTCTTTATCTCACTGCATCAGATCCCTGTTCGGGCGCTACTTTCTGTAGGGACACATAAGTTCCAGTGATTCGTGAACCTTGACAGTAGTCAGTCAAAGAAAGTCACGTGTACGCGGTAGGTACGCTAATCAAAATGATTATTTAATGATTTAAGCAATTCACACAAGCATCAAGCAATACATACAACCTTAAATGCCAAGGATTTCAGCATCAAGCCAGTTAGTGTGATCAGCTCTCTTGTAGCTCTTGAGGTTCTTCTTCTTGGACGTCCTTCCTGTAGGCAAAGCTTCTTCACGCTTCTCCGACTGCAGTAAAGAAGCTGCCATGATGTCTCATCTTTACATGACTTTTGCCAATTGGAGTGTGAGTGAAAGTTAAGAGGAGTCCCATTTTGGCCACTCACCCACCGTTACATTAATGATGGATGGTTGGCTGGACCACTCAAAACCATGTGAACCCAGGTGCAGCCTTTTCATCGTGTGAAACCTGCTGTATCATCATGTCCGTGTGAAGCCAGGTGCAGTAATTTATAGTTATTTTTTCCCAAGGATTTCTAACTGTCTCAGCACTGTTTTCCATGTCAGTTGTTTTGAGAACCAAAGGCCTGTTTGAAGCTTTAGTTCAGACAAGATGATACAGCAGGTTTCACACGGTGAAGCTTCTGCACATTGTTGCTTTTGTTTTTATCAGTAGTTATTGAATACCAGAGCTTCTCGAAGTTTCTGCACATTGCTGCCGTTACAGTTTTAAACCTATAATGTTCAAATGTAATGTCCAGGGGGCAAAGTTAACCCTTTCCTTCAAATGTAATGGCCAATGGTCCAAAAGGTTTTGAATTCACAATGTTCAAGGAGTTTTAACCTCTGCCCTTCAGATTATGCCCCTTTTTTCTGGATTCCGCCATCAGACACAATGGTTTCTTTGTATCTACCCTATCAAATCCTTTTATCATTTTAAAGACCTCGAATGTTATCACCCCCAAAACTCAAGGGAATACAAAGCAAGTTTATGCAACTTTCCCTCAAAATTAACCCGGTATCAGTAGCCAGTGGTGTTCCGCAGGGGTCGGTGCTGGGTCCCCAACTCTTCACAATCTATATTAACGATTTGGAGGAGGGGACCGAGTGTAACATATCAAAGTTTGCAGATGATACAAAGATGGGAGGGAAAGTCGAAAGTAAGGAGGACATAAAAAACCTACAAGGGGATATAGACAGGCTGGGTGAGTGGGCGGAGATTTGGCAGATGCAATACAATATTGGAAAATGTGAGGTTATGCACTTTGGCAGGAAAAATCAGAGAGCAAGTTATTATCTTGATGGCAAGAAACTGGAAAGTACTGCAGTACAAAGGGATCTGGGGGTCCTAGTGCAAGAAAATCAAAAAGTTAGTATGCAGGTGCAGCAGGTGATCAAGAAGGCCAACGGAATGTTGGCGTTTATTGCTAGGGGGATAGAATATAAAAACAGGGAGGTATTGCTACAGTTATATAAGGTATTGGTGAGACCGCACCTGGAATACTGCATACAGTTTTGGTGTCCATACTTAAGAAAAGACATACTTGCTCTCGAGGCAGTACAAAGAAGGTTCACTCGGTTAATCCCGGGGATGAGGGGGTGGACATATGAGGAGCGGTTGAGTAGATTGGGACTCTACTCATTGGAGTTCAGAAGAATGAGAGGCGATCTTATTGAAACATATGAGATTGTGAAGGGGCTTGATCGGGTGGATGCGGTGAGGATGTTCCCAAGGATGGTTGAAACTAGAACTAGGGGGCATAATCTTAGAATAAGGGGCTGCTCCTTCAAAACTGAGATGAGGGGAAACTTCTTCACTCAGAGGGTGGTAGGTCTATGGAATTTGCTGCCCCAGGAAGCTGTGGAAGCTACATCATTGAATAAATTTAAAACAGAAATAGACAGTTTCCTAGAAGTAAAGGGAATTAGGGGTTACAGGGAGCGGGCAGGAAATTGGAAATGAATTTAGATTTGAGGTTAGGATCAGATCAGCCATGATCTTATTAAATGGCGGAGCAGGCTCGAAGGGCCGATTGGCCTACTCCTGCTCCTATTTCTTATGTTTATCATTCTGGTGAATCTGTGCTTCACCCCCTTATCTTTCTTGAGGTTTGGTGCCCAAACCTGAATGCAGTACTCCCGATGGGGTCTAATCAAAACTGTACAACTGAAGCATCACTTCCTCACTTTTGTATTCCAACCGCCTTGAGAGAAAGGCCAACCTTCCATTAATGTTTTTGATTGCTTTTTGTACCAGTGCATTAGCTTTTAGTGATTTGTGTACATGGACACCTAAATCCCATTGCTCCTCCACAGCTCCTAGTCCCACCATTAAAATAATCTGATTTATCTTTCACGGATCCAAAATGGATGATATATTTCCCCATGTTGAACTCCATCTGCCGTAGTTTTGCCCACTCACTTGGTCTGTCTGCCTCTTTGTAACTTCCTGCATCTATACAACTTACTGCATGCAGTCAATTTTAGCTCTGATCTCTGTATACAAGTGCTAATATTCATACCACCTGTTCCTATGTTTATCGAGTTTCAGCTTTCACTTGAAAGGGTTCCAGATGTTGCAAAACCGTGGATCACTGGGGCTATGAGTGTCTTTACAGCTTTTCTAGTCTGCAATTAGTCTTTACTGCTACCTTTGTTTGGAAGCAGTGGAAAAAAAAATTGAGAGGTATGCTGGTGGATGAATTATCCAAACATGGAGATACAGGTCAGAAGTTGAACCTGTATAATTTCAAAATAATGTGCATGTTTAATATGAAATTCTTCTTGTCACTATCAATTACCTGATAGTTGTATTGCGTATTACTATTACTTTCATTTTTTCACTCCAGGCTCTCATCTCTAGAAATATACTCGATCCAAAAAGAACAGCAGGATCTTTCATTCTCAGTTAGGGCTCTTATTTGAAACAGCACAGTGTGGAGTTTTCTTGTGATTAGGGTAGGGAATGGGATTAATTAGCGGGTTGACTGACGTTGAGTTCTCAGTCTTTTATTTTTCAGTGTATCCCATCAGATGGTGCACATGGCAAGGAAGATGTTAATTCATCACATTTCTGTCAGCATGGATGGAAAAGAAATGAAAATAGAGAAACTGAAAATGTTGGCAATATGAAATAAAAACAGAATATTGGAAACATACTGTAGGTCTGCTCGCATCTGAAAAGAGAAATGGCAGGTTAATGTTTGGGTTATGGGAAGGGATTAGTTTTGGATGGTTTTAGCAAAGACTTGATAGACTGGTCTCCTTTTAATGTAAACTGTTGTGGTTCTATGGAGTGTACATCCTTTTTCAAAAGTGAAGTATTTCCTGCATTTTCTGTAATAAAATTACATCTTTTAGATTATCATGTTCATTTTCTGAAACAGCAGCAGCTTTTGAAACAGCCCCAAAGGTATCATACTCCATAGAAACATAGAAAATAGGCGCAAGAGTAGGCCATTCGGCCCTTCGGGCATGCTCCGCCATTCAAAATGATCATGGCTGATCGTCTAACTCAGTACCCTGTTCCCGCTTTTTCCCCATATCCCTTGACCCCTTTAGCATTAAGAAATATATCTATCTCCTTCTTGAATACATTTAATGACTTGGCCTCCAATGCCTTCTGTGGTAGAGAATTCCACGGGTTCACCACCCTCGGAGTGAAGAGATTTCTCCTCATCTCAGTTCTAAATGGCATACCCTGTATCCTGAGACTGTGACCCTTGGTTCTGGACTCCCCAGCCATCGGGAACATCCTCCCTGCATCTAGTCTGTCTAGTCCTGTTAGAATTTTATATGTTTCGATGAGATCATCTCTCATTCTTCTAAACTCTAGTGAATATAGATCTAGTCGACCCAATCTCTCCTCATACGTCAGTCCTGCCATCCCAGGAATCAGTCTGGTAAACCTTTGTTGCACTCCCTCTGTGGCAAGGACATCCTTCCTCAGATAAGGAGACCAAAACTGCACACGATACTCCAGATGTGGCCTCACCAAGGCCCTGTTTAACTGCAGTAAGACATCCCTGTTCCTGTACTCAAATCCTCTTGCAACGAAGGCCAACATACCATTCGCCTTCCTAACTGCTTGCTGCGCCTGAATGCTCGCTTTCAGGCGCAGCAAGCAGTTGCACCCCCTTTTCCCAATCTATCACCATTCAGATAATCTGCCTTTCTGTTTTTATAACCCAAGTGGATAACCTCACATGTATCCATGTTATACTGCATCTGCCATGTTCTTGCCCATTCACCCAACTTGTCTAAATCACATTGGAGCCTCTTTGCATCCTCCTCACAGCTCACATTCCACCCCAGCTTTGTGTCGTCTGCAAACTTGGAAATGTTGCATTTGGTTCCCTCATCCAAATCATTGTGGGGCCCAAGCACTGATCCCTGCGGTACCCCACTAGTCACTGCCTGCCACCTGGAAAAAGACCTGTTTATTCCTACTCTCTGTTTCCTGTCTGTCAACCAATTCTCAATCCATGCCAGTTATATTCCCCCCAATCTCATGTGCTTTAATTTTGCACACTAACCTCTTGTGTGGGACCTTATCAAAAGCCTTCTGAAAATCCAAATACATCACATCCACTGGTTCTTTGCCATCTATTCTTCTAGTTACATCCTCAAAAAAAACTCTAGTAGATTTGTTAAGCATGATTTCCCTTTCATAAACCCATGCTGACTTTATCCAATCCTGTTAATGCCTTCCAAGTGTTCTGTTATCACATCTTTTATAATAGACTCGAGCATTTTCCCCACTACTGATGTTAGGCTAACTGGTCGGTAATTCCCTGTTATTTTCTCTCCCTCCTTTTTTAAATAGTGGGGTTACATTTGCCACCCTCCCTCCAATCTGTAGGAACTGTTCCAGAGTCTTTAGAATTTTGGAAGATGATGATCAATGCATCCACTATTTCCAGGGCCACTTCCTTTAGTACTCTGGGATGTAGATTATCAGGCCCTGGGGATTTGTCAGCCTTTAGCCCCATTAATTTCCCTAGCACTATTTTACTAATACTGGTTTCCTTCAGTTCCTCCCTCTCACTAGACCCTTGGTTCCCTAACATTTCTGGAAGGTTATTTGTGTCCTCCATTGTGAAGACAGAACCAAAGTATGTTTTATATCTTCTGCCATTTCTTTGTTCCCCATTGTAATTTCCCCCATTTCTGACTGTAAGGGACCTACATTTGTCTTCACTAATCTCTTTCTCTTGACATATTTATAGAAGCTTTTACAGTCAGTTTTTATGTTCTCTGCTAGTTTACTCTCATACTCTATTTTTCCCCTCTTAATCAATCTCTTTGACCTCCTTTGCTGAATTCTGAACTGCTCCCAATCCTCAGGCTTGCCGCTTTTTCTTGCAATTTTATATATCTCCTCTTTGGATCTAATACTATCCCTAATTTCGTTTGTAAGCCATGGTTGAGCCACCTTTCCTGTTTTATTTTTGCGCCAGACAGGAATGAATAATTGTTGTAATTCCTGCACACGTTCTTTAAATATTAGCCATTGCCTATCCACCGTCATCCCTTTTAGTAAAGTTCCCCAATCTATCATAGCCAACTCGCGCCTCATACTTTCGTAATTTCCTTTATTTAGATTCAGGACCCTAGTTTAGGATTACATAAGAACATAAGAAATAGGAGCAGGAGTTGGCCAATCGGCCCCTCGAGCCTTCTCCGCCATTCAATAAGATCATGGCTGATCTGATCCTAACCTCAAATCTAAATTCATGTCCAATTTCCTGCCCGCTCCCCGTAACCCCTAATTCCCTTTACTTCTAGGAAACTGTCTATTTCTGTTTTAAATTTATTTAATGATGTAGCTTCCACCGCTTCCTGGGCAGCAAATTCCACAGACCTACTACCCTCTGAGTGAAGAAGTTTCTCCTCATCTCAGTTTTGAAAGAGCATCCCCTTATTCTAAGATTATGCTCCCTAGTTCTAGTTTCACCCATCCTTGGGAACATCCTTACCGCATCCACCCGATCAAGCCCCTTCACAATCTTATATGTTTCAATAAGATCGCCTCTCATTCTTCTGAACTCCAATGAGTAGAGTCCCAATCTACTCAACCTCTCCTCATATGTCCACCCCCTCATCCCCGGGATTAACCGAGTGAACCTTCTTTGTATTGCCTCGAGAGCAAGTATGTCTTTTCTTAAGTATGGACACCAAAACTGTATGCAGTATTCCAGGTGCGGTCTCACCAATACCTTATATAACTGTAGCAATACCTCCCTGTTTTTATATTCTATCCCCCTAGCAATAAACGCCAACATTCCGTTGGCCTTCTTGATCACCTGCTGCACCTGCATACTAACTTTTTGATTTTCTTGCACAAGGACCCCCAGATCCCTTTGTACTGCAGTACTTTCCAGTTTCTTGCCATCAAGATAATAACTTGCTCTCTGATTTTTCCTGCCAAAGTGCATAACCTCACATTTTCCAATATTGTATTGCATCTGCCAAATCTCCGCCCACTCACCCAGCCTGTCTATATCCCCTTGTAGGTTTTTTATGTTCTCCTCACTCTCTACTTTCCCTCCCATCTTTGTATCATCTGCAAACTTTGATATGTTACACTCGGTTCCCTCCTCCAAATCCTTAATATAGATTGTAAAGCGTTGGGGACCCAGCACCGACCCCTGCAGAACACCACTGGCTACTGGTTGCCAGTCCGAGAATGAACCATTTATCCCAACTCTCTGCTTCCTGTTAGATAACCAATCCTCCACCCATGCCAGAATATTACCCCCAATCCAGTGATTCTTTATATTGAGCAATAATCTTTTATGTGGCACCTTGTCGAATGCCTTCTGGAAGTCTAAATACACTACGTCCACTGGTTCCCCTTTATCCACCCTGTACGTTATGTCCTCAAAGAACTCGAGCAAATTTGTCAGACATGACTTCCCCTTCGTAAAGCCATGCTGACTTTGTCCTATTAAATTATGTTTATCCAAATGTTCATCCTGGCTTCCATCGAGAACAGAAGTCCAGACTGTTGGGCTCTCATCTTGCATCTAGTGTGGCGCTATTGTGATCTAGGTATTTTTAATTACTAAAATTCATGTGGCTCAAAGTTGGACAATTCTAAGGAAAAGGCCATTGGAGGGAAAGCAAATTGAGGAGAGGTGTTAAATTCTGAAGAGGCATATATTAGATAGATATAAGCATTATAATAACTAGCACAGAGCTAGACACAGGTTTAACATTAACAAGCTTCAAGTAAGACTAGAGATTTAAGGAAACCTCCTCCCCTCTCCCCCCCCCCCCCCCCCCAATAGAATAATGGATATATGGGACAGACTTCCAGCTAAAGTAGTTAGGGCTGAGTTGATTAACTCAAACAAAAAAGAGCTGGATAAGTAATGTGGTTGGGAATGGGATTGGAGTTTTTAGGGATAAATGTAGACTATGGTAATGAAATGCTAAACGGGGGAAGGACTGCTTTCTTGGCTGGAAGAGGAGAAATGTGTTGAGGGCAGCTGGCTATAGAAATGAGTAGTGGAGGTGATAAAACGGATGAATATTCTGGGCTTCTGCATGATAACTTTTGGAAATCACTGTGTTTCCTTGAGACCATGTGGCTGGGATAGAGTCCATAATAGGGTAAGTAAAGAACAGATGTACTCATTTAGTACTCAATTGCATTCTCAGCATGATCCAAAGTATTTTACTACCAATGGATTACTTACACAGTGCAGTCGTTGTTACGTCGGTAAATGTGGCAGTCAGTTTGTGCACAGCAAACTGTCACAAGCATCCAAATAATCTGCCTTTCATGGCATTGGTTAGGTCACTGGGAAAACTCCCTGTTCCTCTTCAAACAGTGCCATGGGATCTTTTTCATCCATCTGAGTAGGCAGGTGGGTTCTCGGTTTAAAACTTCATCCAAAAAATGGTACCTTAATGATGCAGCCCTACGTCAGTACTGCACCGAAGAATCTGCCCACATTATGTGCTGAAGTCCGTAGTGTGGCTTGAACCCACAACCTGACTCAGGTGCTACCAACTGGGCCAAACTGGTAATATTTGCATGGTCTGCAGAAGAGTTTGGACTTGCTGGTCTAAATTGCCCTTCTTTGGTAAAATTTAATGACTTGATGCCCAAGTAATCTGTTCAAATATGTTGGGTTGCTGATAAGCTATTGTGCATTTGTTATAGTTTATATTTTGTTATAATCCTGATTTGTATTGAAAAATGGAGTATATATTTCTGAAAAATATGAGAATGCATGCCACTTTATTTTAGAATTTTACAATAGATTTGTTTATTTTTTAATATGTAAAATTGAACTTTCAGAAGTATGTGTATCTATTGCACATTTTCATTTTATGATGCTTGGAGAAGTGGCACGTGGTTATGTCTGCAGAGGAGGCAGTGTGAGTTAAGGGTTGAAGCATTTGTTCTGGGCTTCATTTGGGTCAGGAAGTTGGGATTGCCTGTCTTGTGAGTTGTCATATTGGCTCATTGTCTTGCCTGTCTGTGTGTGGGTTGTTGCAGGGTCTGCTGAAAGGCTGTGATGAGTGTACCTTCAGACAGTATTTAACTGACTACTTTAGACAGGCTGAAGTTAAATCATTAAGTCGTCTTTAAAAGAAAAACTGATACACCCACTTTTTGTAGTATTTATGTTTGTAAAATTGTTTTATTAAATGGTTTTCCGATTCCTTTGTTTTATTTCTGCTGCTGCTAGCCTATTTTTGTCATTTAGATCTATTCCCACTACTGAGGTGTAGGCACTCGGAAAGGACACAATTGTATATCCATAAGTGTGAGTGAGAAACTGATTTTCCTCTTTTTAATACTTACAAAAGACACTAATATCCTTAAACGAACATCAGCGCATGTTAATGCATGACAGTTTGTGGCTTCTAATCTTTAAATATATAAAATGTAAAACACAACATTTTAAAATATAGACAATACTGATAAGTGAGCTCAATCGTAATCTAAATCAAGCAAAATACTGCGGATGCTGGAAATCTGAAATAAAAACAGAAAATGCTGGAGAAGCTCAGCAAGTCAAGCAGCATCTGTGGAGAAAGAAAGTGTTAACTTTTCGGGTCGAAGACCTTTTGTCAGAACTGGAAGATGTTAAGAGTTAAAGTTTTTAAGGAAGTACAGAGCCGGGAAAGGGGAGGGGAGGTCTGAACAAAAGGGAAGGTCTGTGATAGGGTAGAGGGTGCAAGTGATCAAATGACAAAAAGGATGATGGTGCGAGGCAAGGAGGGTGGTAATGGGGCAAGTTAAGGAACAAAGGATTGATCAAGAGTAGCTGTAAATGGCAGCAGCAGAACCATTACCAACTTAACAACCTTCGGGACTCAACATTGATTGCAATAACTTCAGATCATAGCCACTGTTCCCATTTTATCGGTCAGCTAGTGCTGGTAATAGTTCTGCTGCTGCCATTTACAGCTACTCCAGATCAATCTTTTGTTTCTTAACCAGTCCCATTACCATCCTCCTTGCCATGCACTATCATCCCTTTTGTCATTTGATCACTTGTGTCCTCGACCCTATCACAGACCTTCCCTTTTGTTCTTTCCTCCCCCCCCCCCCCCCCTTTCCCTGACCCTGTACTTGCTCCAAAACTTTAACTCTTTTAACATCTTCCAGTTCTGACGAAAGGTCTTCAACCTGAAACGTTAACTCTGTTTCATTCTCCACAGATGCTGCCTTACTTGCTGAGCTTTTCCAGCATTTTCTATTTTTATTTCAGTCGTAATCTAATCTCTGTCTCGGGTGACAGTTATAAACTGATGCTGTAGTTTGACGTTCTTGGATTCCCTAGGTCATAATCTGGTTTTGTAACATATTTCTAGGTGTTTTGTTTTTCTCCAATAGGTTTTCTTCTCAAACGTGTTCAGACTTAAGATTTATCTTCAATAATATTCAGACAAAATCTGTCGCATAATAGACAAGCTTGCAACCCCATGTCCTCTCCATCACGAAGACTGCCAAGCTCCCTAACGTAGCCTGCCTCTGCTGCTGCTTCAGTCCATCTGCTACTGAAACCCTCTTCCATGCTTTTGTCTCTTCCTTGCTGGCCACCCATTCTCCGCCCTCCACAAATGTCAGCTCATCCAAAATCCTGCTGCTCATATACTATCCTGCACTAAATCCTGTTTTGCGCATCATCCCGCTTTTACCGACATACGTTGACTCCCGGTCCTTCAAAGCCTCAAATTTAAAATTCACATCCTTGTGTTTAAATCCCTCCATGGCCTTGTCCTTTTTCTCTGACTCTCTTTGCCCCACAATTGGTGGCTGTACTTTCTGCCACTAGGTCCTGCTCTGCAATTCCCTTCATAAACACCTCTGCTTCTCCATCTCTCTCTGCCTCTTTAATACCTTCCTTAAAATTCAACTTCTGACAAAGATTTTTGGCCACCATACTAATTTCTCTTCCTTTGGTGTTTTTCTCTCAACCATTGGGACATTTTTCTATGTTAAAGGCTCTATATAAATACAAATCATTGAAATACTCTATACTTCTTTAAATGTATTCTTGTTTAGTTTGCTTCGGTGTTTATTATGAACAAATAGAGAATGGGGAGGTTTGTTTGCTGGTTTCAATATCTTCTGCATCCTTCCAATGTTGATGTTGGTCTATCAGTGAGATGGATGGATGGAAATAAATTCTGTACTTGCCAGTGTTCATAATATCAACTGAAGTAAAACCTTCAATTAATTAGTTTGTAAAAAAAACGTTTTGTCTTGTTGGCTCTCTGTGAAGGGGACAGGTGTTGGGGGCACGACTTGACTCTCCAAGACCCAGTTTATACTTGCAGTTTTATACTGTAGTGTGTTTCTCTCTCTGTCCCCCTGGCTTCCTCGCACCCTCCCTCAGTTTTTTCCATCTCTGATATTTTATTCCATAATTTCTCCTCTGCACTTCACAACCTCTATACGATTTGATGTACGTACTTGCTTGGTTGCTTTCTTTGTGGGGTGCTTTCTTTCTTTCTTTCTTTCTCTCTCTCTCTCTTTCTCTTTTATTGGGATCTTGCTTTTAAAAAAGAAAAATAGTGGCAATCAGAGGCACTTTTTGTAACTAATATATAAATAGATTGGACATGATCGCAAACATAGCAAATCAATTACTCTGGTGAATTACTTCTGTTTCCTGATGCGCCTCACATGAGACAACTTGAGTTGTTCCCCTGTGAGCTCATTTGAAATCTGAACATTGGAATGATATGTGCCTACCTGAATTAATGTACTATCTAGGACAAGAAAAGAAAAAGCCTTGATAAGGATCTACATGTTAAGCTGTTGTTTAACCTTAATAAGTGCCAGGAATTTACCTGTGAATGGATAAGAAATTAGTTCGCAAAGGGAGGAAGGTTTGGGTACTGGTTGAGGTACTTTTTTTGTGCTTGGGGAGAGGGAGAATACAGGAATTGGGACCTGTACTGTTACTAATTTATATGAACAACCTGGGATCAGAATAATTTCTCCAGACTTTTGATACCTCTAGGTTCACTATATGCCTACATAGCTTATTATCCAAGTACATGAAAAGCTCTCTGAAAGCTTACTTGCATCTTTTGAAAGAAAGACTTGCAATTATATAGCCCCTTATCATTTCTATTGAATGTTTGGAAGTCTTCACATACAATGAATTATGTATGCAAACATAGCAGCCATTTTGCGTCAGAAACATCCCACAAACATCAATGATGCATTCATTTGTTTTTAGTGGTGTTGGTTGAGGGAGGAATATTAGTATTCAGGGAGAATTGGAGGAATGTTAGTACTCGGAGAATTCCTTCTTTGAATAATGTTGTGGGATCTCAGTCATCAATAGACGGACCTTGATTTAATGTCTCTTCTGAAGGGCATTAGCTCCAGCACTGCATTGCTCACTCAGCACTTCACAGGAGTGTAAACCAAGTCCTGGAGTAGGGCTTGAATCCAAAATCTAATTCTTGATGTGAGTGCAAACAACTGAGCCAAGATAACATTTATTAGTCTGATAAGTCTCTAAGTCTGAGTACACATACTGTAACAAAAGCTGTTTTGCCCAGGAATTGTTTTTTATTAAATATATTTAGAGACAGCAGTAGTTTAGTTTGGTCATTTGATTGTAATTTCTGATACATTTCTGATACATTTTGATTAGTATTCAGAGTTCTCTTCTCTTTCCCCCTCCCTGGCATACTATTGTGATCAGAGGCTCTTTCAATGAAATACTTCTATTTCGCGGTAACACTTTTGAGAGTTGGACCAGTATCTTTTAAAGCTCAACTATTTATTTCTATGGAATTGTTCATGGCACTAATTTAGTGCAGTTACTGATTGAAGTATAGGCATCATCATAGTATCAACAACTTGCATTTATGTAGTGCCTTTTAATCAAGAAATATCCCATGGTGCTTCAGAACTAGGGGTAAGGAAAACTGATGCTGAGCCAGGAGGGTAGCCTTATATGCCAACCTACAAATCTTGGAATAGCTGACACAACCCCAAAAATTGGTAACTTTAAAAATATCATACAACTGAGAAACAGTCTTGTCTAACGGCCTAGGACCAATGCCACTGCCTCAAAGCGACTGAATAAGTTAAATTCCTTTGGGATCACATTCCCCAATTCAGTTTAACTGCACGCCCTACCAAAAGAAGTAGTTACAATGGGAGTGCAAAGGGCATATGAACTTATGACTTAAGCTGCAGCTAATCTTAAAATTCCATCAGTTTTATTATATGGAGGGAGGGGGTGGGGGGTACAGAAACAGACTGAAGTACACAAAAGTGGGAATATATGGACTAGCCACAGGAGAAATTTTTTGAGAAGCTTTTCAAACTGGGTACCAGGTGGGTTTGTGCACCTTTCCCCACAATCATGGAACCAGGACATGAGCAGCAGCAAAAAGGTGAGTGCCTTTAAAAGTGCTGTGCTACTGTATGCCATTAGGTACATGTACGTTTGGTCACCTAAGCTATAGGTAGTTTGGAAGGTATATATCTACCCTATACGTAGGGAGGGTAGGAAGACTTTGATTAGCAAGGCCGAGCTTTTTGAAAATTTTGAGGTTCCCAAAGCTAAAGACAAAACTGCCAGTATTGATCGACCTGTCTACATATTTGCTGTGTTTCATTAACTATGAACAAAAGATGATGTACTTGAGGTGGGAAGAGGGGAGGGGTTCTTGTCTATTGTGAATCTCTTTAACATAGATAAAGGTACCCAGCTGTAGCAGAGTAACTTTCTAGGAAATATGTGGGGGAGGATCATCAAAACCATAATCTGTTGTGTTTGGAAACCTAAAAATAGAATTGTGTTGACTTGTAAAAATTGACTAAAACTTGCTCGAGTTGATTTAGGTACTATGCTATACACCTAGCAAACTTCCTTGCATTGTGCACCTTCAAATCATGTTTCTAGCTCCAACTGTGTCAAGTTTCTGTGCATGAACGACATCCACCTGCGCATAAGCGGCAAATTATAAACTCTGCAAAGTTAGTTATTTGGAGCCAAAAACGCAATTTGACAAGGCACTATGTGAATAGAATGGACAGAGGTTAAAAAAGCATGTTGTCTACTCCAAACGCGAGCGGTTGGCATCTATGGAGTAGAAAGGTCGACTGAAACTTTGGCCAGGAGATGGGTTTTGAGTTTTTGACAGGGGAAAAGGCAAATAGGTTTAGCGAGGGATTTCTAAAAAGCAGCGCCTGAAAGCTCTGCCACCATTGGTGGGGTGAAGGAAGAGATGCATAGAAGGCTGGAATCAGAGGAATGCAGTATTTGGCAAGGGTTATAGAGCTTGAAGAGATTGCAGGGATAGGGTGAGTTAAGGCCATGGAGGGATTTATAGGATGACACAAATGTTGTATTTAATGCTTTGGGGGACCAGGACTCAGTGCAGGATAGGGGTGTTAGGTGATCAGGACTTAGTGTGGGTCAGGCATATGTGCCAGAGTTTAGGTCAAGTTGGAGTTTGCTTATGGTCTAGGATGGGAGACCAGCAAGGAGACAGTGAAGAGTAGTCAAGCCGGGAAGTGACAAAGGCACGTACAAGGGTGTCAGCGGTGGTAGAGTTGAAAGTATGTGGTCTTGTGGTGTTGGTAATGCATAGGATGTGAGGTTTAAAGCAAAGTTGAGCAGGAAGCCATGATCACGAACAGTCTGGTTCAGCTGGGAGAGGAATGGAACCAGTTGCAAGGGAGAGAGATTTCTGGTGAGACCAAAGACTATGGCTTTGGTCTTCCCGGTGTTGAGCCAGGAGAAATTGTGATGCGCCCAAGACATTTGAGTGCTGTAGAATTAAAATAATTTTTTTCTCCAATTTTCCTCAGTCTTTCTGTCCATGGATATTTTTTGTTAGAGATGGCATGCGAGATGCTCCCAAGTTTTCATCAATGTTGCTTTGAAATAGGCTGCTAGTTGGTGGGAGCACTCTCAGTAAGTGCATGATTTTGGTATGGGACTCCCCCACGGCAGCACGGCAGAGATCGGTATGTCAGTACCCGGGAGATTCTGCAAAAGAAAAGTAAGCGTTGCAAGTATTTTACTTATGTCTCTCACAGACCTCGTAAGAACATAAGAAATCTCAAAGCACTTTCCATGAAATTAATTATTTTGAAGTGCAATAACTGCTATATAGGCAAATGTGGCAGCCATTTTATGTAGAGCAAGGCTCCACAAAACAGCAAATGAGATAAATGATCTGTTTTTGGTAGAGTTGGTAGAGGGAGGAATGTAGAACAGGGCACTAGGAGAATTCTCTACTTTTCTTTGAATGATGCCATGGGATCTTTGTCCACCAGAACAGCCAGATGAAGCCTCAGTTTTATGCCTCATCCAAAGGTCAGCACCTCTGATATTGCAGTTCAGCGTCCGTACTGCTTGAAAAAATTCTTGAAGTGGGACTTGAACCCACAATCATCTGACTTGGATGAGAATACTGCCAACTGAGCCAAGCTGACAAACTGAGGTTACAGTGCTCTTGAAGCTAGTTGGTGCTGTAACATCCGACACAACCTAGAAGCTATGGAATCAAGGTCAGTAGCTGGCACCATCAAGATCCATTAAGGTTAGGTTATGATATCTCAGATAACGCACAACAAACTGATGAATATCGGCTTAATGCCTTGCCCATTTGCTATCAGATATTTTGTGTAATGGCCAAAATGCCTCTGAATCAAGAAACCCACCCTAAGCCACCATATTTTTAAATTTAGAGTTGATGCCTGAGTTTGGTATTAGTGAAGTGGCTGAGGGTTGTGGGACTGTTGTCACAATTTTCCAAAACCTATTATTTCAGAAGATTTTTTTTGGCTTGTTCACATATGTACATAAGGGGCCCGATTTTAGCACCTGCTATCGGGTGCGTTCTCGGCGGGGGGGCCTCGAAAATCGGGAAATCCAGGATCCCGACCGGATCCCGCCTCGATCCCGCCCACTTCCGGGTTCCCCGCTGACGCGCCGGCGTGCGCGCGCAGCCCCCGCTGGTGGGAATCCCGCAGGCAATTAAAGCCAGCGGGATGCCACTTGAGAGTATTTACTTAGCTATTTCAGGTCATTGACTGACCTGATTAAGGGACTGTGTGTGATTTTGGATCAACATGGGAGTGTTTCCCACACTGGGGGAAACACTCCCAGATCGAATGGACGTGTTGCAGCTGTCAGCCTGTGGCAGCTGCAAAGGTCCATTTGACAGGTAGGTGGGGGGAGACCCTTAGCCATTGCAGGAGGCCACTCTGTCACTTGGGACAAAGTTTGGCCTCCACCACCCTCCTCCTGACGGTCAAAGTCACCAACCTGCACACTTACCCCGGGGTCCGGAGACATGTAATTACCTTGTGGACCCCCTCAGATGTACATCTTGCGGATGTGGGCCGCCGTAGCTGCAGTCATGACCTCCTCGGAGGGTGAACAGCATCACCAGCCTCGCCGTCCACCTCTGACACGTGGAGCTCCACAACAGAGTGCTGTGACACATCCACCTGTACAGCAGGAGGGAGGGCTACCGCAGAGAGAGATGCGTCGCAGAGGGCACTACCCTCGCCACAGGTTCCAAGACCGAGGCTCAGCCTCCTGGACCTCTCTGAGCAGCAGTGCATACGGAGGCTCAGAGTCACTCGACATGTAGCCGTGGACATCTGCAGCCTCTTTCATGCCGAGCTGCTCCTGGCTGGCCCGTGCACCATCTTCCTACCTGTCGCTGTCAAAGTCACCACTGCCCTCCCGAACTTCTCCACAGCCTTCCAGGGTGCAACCGGGGACATCGCCGATGTCTCTCAGTCGTCTGCGCAGAAGAGCCCTGCAAATACACCTACACCCACTCTGCAGTGACACAATGGGTGGCATCAGTGGTGGGTCCTCATAGTGATGCCCAGGAGCGGGCATTATTGCACAAACCGGACAGGATTCGCGAAGACATGGCAGTAGTGGTGCCAATATAATGTGTGATGTGAGTTGTTCTGAAATTCAATAGAAGTAACAACCATGACAAACCCTCAAATACCCTTGTGCATCCCCTTCATGCTCACGACACGTTTGCCTTACGCTGCCTACTGCACATATGTGATGCATGCCCTGTGGCTGCAGCACAGGTGGTGGCAGGTTGAGTGAGGCTGGCCGTGAGAGAGATGCACGAGAGAGTGAGTATGAGATAGAGCCATGAGATTGTATGAGGATTGTGTTGTGTGGTAGTGGGGGGGTGAGTACTGGCGAGGTGATGTGGCAGACGGAGTGTAGGGGAAAGACTACGTGTACTCACTGTGGCTGACCTACTGAGGTCATTGGACCGCCTCCTGCACTGTGTGCAGGTGGGCGATATGTTGGTGGCGCAGGTGACCCCCCTCTGCCACCTCGAGCCAGGCCTTCCTGGTGGCGGAGGCGGGCCACTTCCTCCCGCCCGCCGGGTGGAAGATCTCTGTCCTCCCCCTCCTCCTCACCCCATGTATTGATACCTGGGGTGAGGCATCATTAAACTGGGAGCAGCGTTCCCCCTGGGCTGCTCCATGCAGTCATCTTTGCTATTTGTTGCAGCATCTGTCAGTGGAGGACTGCCCCTTTAAATAGAGCGCCTCCAGCTGACAGTTCTTACTGCGCATGCGCAGCCCGCCTGACGCGCAGATCAGCAGCGGGGAACCCGGAGGAGTAGGTAAGTGGCTCCAATTAGTGGTTTGCCTGCTACGATCGCGCGGGAAACCCACTAATAACGCGCCCGCTTGCCCACCCGCCGAGAACCCGCACCCCTGCTAAAATCGGGCCCAAGGTGTTTGTTATTTATATAAATTGAGTATGCTATTCTATATCTCAATTCTGTAGGTTTAGCTTGGATCTGTTGTGCTACAGTTCTAAGTCACCCAGTGGTTGGCTGCTATACCTTTTCAAAGGTGCAGTTGAGATCTCAGATAGAATTATAGAATCGTTACAGCACAGAACGAGGCCATTCGGCTCGTCGAGCCTGTGGCGGCTCTTTGTAAGAGCCTTCCAGCTAGCCCTCTTTCCCCGTAGCCCTGCAAATTTTTTCCCTTCATATATTTATCCAATTACTTTTTGAAAGCCACGATTGAATCTGCATCCACCACCCTTTCAGACAATGCATTCCAGATCGTAACTACTCACTGCGAAAAAAGTTTTTCCTCACGGCGCCTTTGGTTCTTTTGGCAATCACCTTAAATCTGTGTCCTCTGGTTCTCAAACCTTCCGCCAATGGGAACAGTTTCTCTATTTTTATCTAAACCTGTCGTGATTTTAAACACTTCTATCAAACCCCCTCTCAACCTTCTCTGCTCTAAGGAACACAACCCCAGTTTCTCTAGTCTATCCATGTAACTGAAGTCCCTCATCCCTGAAACCATTTTAGTAAATCCTTTCTGCGCCCTCTCAAAGGCCTTCACATCCTTCCTAAAGTGCGTGCCCAGATTTGGACACAGTATTCCAGTTGTGGCAGAACTAGTGTTTTATAAAGGTTCAACATAACTTCCTTGCTTTTGCACTCTATGCCTCTATTTATAAAGCCCAGGGTCCCGTATGCTTTTTTAACGGCTTTCTCAACCTGTCCTGCCACCTTCAAAGATTTGTGCACATATACCCCCAGGTCTCTCTGTTCCTGCACCCCCTTAAGAATTGTACTATTTAGTTTTTATTGCCTGTCCTCATTCTTCCTGCCACAATGTATCACTTCGCATTTCGCACTTTTCGGCATTAAATTTCATCTGCCATGTGTCCGCCCATTCCACCAGCCTGTCTATATCCTCCTGAAGTCTATTACTATCCGCCTCGCTGTTTACTACACTTCCAAGTTTTGTGTCATCTGCAAATTTTGAAATTGTGCCCTGTGCACCCAAGTCCAAGTCATTAATATATATCAAAAAAAGCAGTGGCCCTAGTACCGACCCCTGGGGAACAGCACTGTATACCTTCCCCGAGTCCAAAAAACAACCGTTCACCACTACTCTTTGTTTCCTGTCACTTAGCCAGTTTTGTATCCATGTGTACTTTTTTTTTGCTCTGGCTTTCCTTATCAGGGTTTGGGCATAGCTGCATTTTCGAAGATCTCTTTTATACATCCATTTCAAAAAATATATTCTAGCAGTCCAGTAATCAAATATTTATTGGCACATCTTCAAGGCCTGACTTTTTCCACATAGTCCAGGAAAGCAGACAACATTTAGGTGTTTCCGACCGTTTTCCAGGCTAACCATGTGTGACCAAACAGACTAGCCAAGCCACCTTTCTCTCCACAGTTAGCCTTCAGATTGGGTGGAGGGCATCATCACCGGTTGGACTAAGGAACGATTCCATGATGGTTTAACAGTAAAGTTGATGCATCAAATTTTGAAGACCTTAACTTATATGTCACAACTGATTTATGTAAACTGATGGCCCATTGGTTCCTGAGTTTTTTTTCACACCCCAGCACAGACTGGGAATAAAACCTGGGATCTTAACTATATTTAGCAAGTGAGGGCATGTTTTTGGAAAATTACTGAGAAAGTTCATTAAATGGAGATTAAACTGGTCTTTTGTTGATTGAATCTCATTTTGAATTTTTTTGCAAAACAATAAATCCATTTAATTGAATTTTAAGCCTCTGATTTTCCTATAAAAGGCCAAAACCAATGGCCAGTCAAGGAATAGAAAGCTTTAAATTTTTTGAAATTGCCATATTTTTGATGGCTTGGCCATAATAAAAAGGCCGAAGTTTGAGATTTTTTCTTTTTTTTTGTATATTAGGTGGCATAACAGGGTGCAGCTGGAGGCAACTGTAAAGAGGGCAGATGTCTCAGAAATTTGACTCTGGTGATTGCTGGGAACACAGAAGGACTTGGAGGAATTGTACCAGTGGGCAAGTCACAGAATATCTGTAGCCTAATGCATGCTCTGACAAGCCTGAATCAGCAACTGATGGATAACTTTGCATTTGAACTTCTACATATGAAAGATACAGTCCCAGGTGACAACACTGCCTGGAGAGAGTTCCATAGGCAGAAGTTGTGTGTGATTTGCTTCGCTGCTGAGACTTCCTGAGAATTTTTGGATTGATGCAGAATGCTAAGGTGCAGCTGTGGCATGCCTTCTGTTCCTAGCATACATGTGAATGTTTGGCTCAAGTGCCAGCAGCTTTTCCGCTGCTGCTTCAGTCATAATATAGGAACAGGAGTAGGCCATTTAGCCCCTCGAGCCTGTTCCACCGTTCAGTGAGATCATGGCTGATCTGTGACCTAACTCCATATACCCACCTGAGCCCCATATCCCTTAGTACCTTTGGTTAACAAAAATCTATCAATCTCAGACTTAAAATTAACAATTGAGCTAGCATCAACTGCCGTTTACGAAGAGAGTTCCAAGCTTCTATCACCCTTTGCGTGTAGAAGTATTTCCTAACTTCACTCCTGAAAGTCCTGGCTCTAATTTTTAAGCTGTATCCCCTAGTCCTAGACTCCCCAACCAGCGGAAATAGCTTCTCTCTATCTACCCTATCAGTTCCACTTAATATCTTGAAAACTTCGATCAAATCACCCCTTAATCTTCTAACTTCCAGGGAATATAACCCTAGTTTGTGTAATCTCTCCTCGTAATTTAACCCTTGGAGTCCAGGTAACATTTTAGTAAATATACACTACACTCCCTCTAAGGCCAGTATATCCTTCCTAAGGTGTGGTGCCCATAACTGAACTCAGTACTCCAGGTGTGGTCTAACCAGGGTTTTGTATAGCTGTAGCATAACTTCTATATTGTAGAGGACTTGCAACCTTGTTGGAGCTCTCTAATGTTGGAGAGAATGGACTTTGGCATGGATTTGGACCATCCTCTTTGAGTCCAATTGATCTGCATGGATTTGGACTGTACTGGGTCCATTAGCAAAAGATGACTTTTCTCTCAAAAGGCTACAATATTCTAACATGGTGCAGATGTAAGATTTGTATAATGTGAGGTTTCTGATGGTTACTAGCAGTGCTGAGCTTTCTTGACGATGCCTGCTCTTCTACTAGAATTTCTAGTCATCTACACTTGTTTTTCTTAAGAGCAGATGAGATTACCAAATCAAGGGGTTGAGAGTAACTGAAGAGGTGGGTGGGTGGGCAACATCTTGGGTCGTTGTTTATAAGCATCAGAACTTGCTTATCTGCACTAAGTCATTTATTTCTTTGGATAGTTCCAGCACCTGTACTAGTAGGACTGTATTACTTAAGTGCAAGTAGGTGATGTTGTGGGAATTGGAGGAGGAATCTGCTGATGTCCAAATGGGTGCTATTCTCTGCGTACCTAAAAATGGTAGTTCATTGCATTATATCCGAGTCTAGTTAAATGCAACTTTTCCCTCCTTTCCTTCTGACTTTATTGTTTTGACATATTGTCGTGTAGAATGCATTTTATTCCCAAATTCTCTTCCTCTTTGAGGTTATCATTCCTAGTACATTTGTCATTCTTATTTGGTTTATTTATCTTATTCTTTACATAAAAATACTCTGCTTATTTACTTATGTCTCCTGGGTTACCTTGCCTTATCTCTTAATAAGATTGGTGAATAAATGGACACATGTTGATTGTTTTTGCATAAGGAGCAATATTATTCTGTGTAGGAAGTGAGCTGTAACCCCAGAGCCACTCTTTAAATATGGAAAAAGTGCTCTGACTAGAGGACTAAGGCTCCATTACGGCAAGTTCATGACAGTAAATAAAATTAGAAACAAAATAAATCATTCTTTACATCCAGCATGCTGTGGTAGTAAAGGGAGCTGAAAGTTGGAGGCTAAACTCCGTATTGATCTTTTAGTAATGACCGAGAGAAAAAAAATTATGCAGATTTTAATAGCACAAAACACAATAATAAAATAATGAATATATATCTATAGAATTGTGAAAAAAGGCTTGTGTTTTCCAACTGCTGATCTGTAACTGTGGATGGGAAACAGTATTTGCTGCAGACAGAGTTGGTGGTTTGATCTCTTCTAGTGCTGGAGATATGGAATGTAAGTATTCTAGCCAGGCACTTGCAACTTCCTGTTACATAGTTTAGAATGCTGACAAGGAATGAAGTCATTGTGGAAGCACCCCATCTTCACCAGCAATGACAGAAGGTGTTATTTTTTTGTAGTAAATTCCCACTGGTGCTAAGATAACTTAAATCTCTTAGTTATGTTGCAACTATTTTTGAGGTGGAGTCTCGATCCTATTTTTCAAAACATCCGCATTTGTAACATCCACATCTTAAAAATCACAGCCGATATCCCTTTGCCTGACCCAGTAGACAGGACAATGTATAGCCCCTTGAACTTGTATGTTTATGCAGTTAATGTGGAAGTTTGCCATTTGCTATTGGGATTTACAGGAAACCTGAAGCTGAACTTAAACCACCAAGCTATGGCTGCAGCACATTTCTTGTAGTTAATCGATATGGTGCAAATCTAATAAAACCTTTAGGAAGTCCCTTGTTTTTTTATCCTTGAATTAGTTTCTACAGTCAGTGCTACAAATTGGACTCCATGTTATCTGCGAGAGTAGTTAAACTTTCTTTCCCTTTCTGTACTTCATTTATAAATTCCACTTTGTAAATGTACATTTTAACAAAATTAATTCTCAGTACTGATGAAAATAGCTACTAACATTGATGAGTGGCAAAATTTCAAAACTATGGTTGCTTTTCCTCTACAATCTATATAATTAAATTTAAACTTTTTTTAAAAAAGGCAGTATTCCTTTTGGTAATTTAAAAGAGGTTAAAATTATTAAATCTGTATTTTCCTTTCTTAACCTGGTAGTATTAATGTCATACTTAAAAATTGTAGTATTTTTTGAGGGCTAAAGAGAGTGCAGTCTAGTAGTTGATGGTTTTCCCTCTTGGGAGCAACCCTCAAATGAAAAAAAAGGTTTTACTTTTCAATGATTATTTCCAAAATCATTTGATCAATGCTATTTTGCTTGTCAGATATTGCATCTAGTATATCTGTAATCTCACTTTTACTATTGAAATTCTGACAATAGATTGGGTCTTATCAACTAAATGTCCACAGAAGAAAAGTGAATGTAGATTTCTTTAAAAGCAGCTGTAATACAAGTCTGTTATGTAGAATTGCTTTTTGATAAGGCTGACTGAAAGGGATCCTGTCTCTTTAAAAGGTAAAATGGGTGTGTTGTAATCACTCTTATCAAATGGCCTCAATGTCTTTCAAGCTGCCAACAATCGTGCAGAGGGGACTGCAGGCACTGCCGCCCAAATGGCCGGACTACTGGACAGTGGGATCTCATGGGAGCGGAACTGTATCGGCAATGTCCTGGAGGAAGCAATGAACTGTTTTGCTGAGATGCAGCGGCAGACAGAGGAGAGATTCCGGATGTGGATGGAAAAGCTGACCCGCTTGGACACTGATGAGGATACAAAACAGCAACAGAATCGACAGGAGCCCAAAATGCCAACAAGGGGCACACCAATGCCCCCTTCTACTCAACCCAGCACATTTATGCATCTGTCCAGCAACCATTCAAATCCACAACAGTCATATAACCCTTATGTGAACAACCATCCAAATGCCGACAGTACTCCAGCATATCAAATGGTTTTCAACAACAATCCGTTAACTGGTTTTCAGGAGAATGGAAACTCCTCTGGTCATGATCTCAATCACTCAAACCTTTAAACGGTCAGAAATTGAAATCTTATAATTAAACTCTGAACCAAACTAGTGTTTTTGAGGGGAGATCTTTTAACTAAAGATTTCTAAACATCATACATTGGCAGCAATGCAGTTTTTGTATACAATGCAGGAACTTCAGTGGCTAGGTTGTTGTTGATCTCAGAATGACTGCTTGAAATACAGAATTTTAAAGCCAGAAGTCACCATGATAACTATAACAACCTACCTCTGATTTTACCTTTGGTCACATTGCAGGGCATGAAAACTTTTCTAAATATAACTGTTCAATTGGCATATTGACTTCATTAATCAAAATTATATTTTTTTTAATTGTTAAAGTTACAATACAGTTAAATGAAAACTACTTTTACAATTTCAAGTTACTTAATATGTTAATAAAAACACAGTTATATTTCAGGTTGGTGCACCCACAGTTCTGATTTTGTGCATCTGAGACCATCCTAATTTGCAGACAGTGACCAATAAAAGCCCAGTGATTACTGTATCATACGTTGTCTGGGTAATGTGTGAGATGGGGGAATGCTTGTCAAAAGAGTTGCAGTTACTGATGCCTCATCTTTACAAGTGTCCTTTCCTCTTGCCCATCTCCTCTTTCCCCTTCCAATTTCCACCTTTTTTCTGGCTGTCCCCCTCTTCAGTCTCTGCACTCCACTAAAGCTCTCTAGAATCTTTGTTTTTGAAAATTGATAATATAGAACCTGCTTTACGTCTGCTACTATTAGGATAAGAACTGAAAGTACTGATATAAGTTTGAATCACATTTGTAATGACACCCCAGTTTCCCCTCCTTTTACTCCTTTCAGTACAGATAATGGATAGGCAAAGCCTCTGAAGCCCCCATCACTTGGCACCAGTGCTACCGTGTACTTGTTTATTTTTCATCTGGCCTGCATTTTGCATCAAAACTATTGCACATTAGTGAACAAATGTAGAAAGTAATTCCTCTTTTGGGAGTGGGGCAATAGAGAGAGGCAATATCTATTCTGACTGCATGACCTTTCAGTAATCAACAGGAATTGAAAATTGCTCAGTTCAGGATCTGGGATGAACTTCTTTGGATCGTACCAGCAGAAATGATCAATTTCAAGTCCACTAAGCCAGTGGTAAAAGTTACACTATAATAACGCTATATTGTGTTTCTTCTAATGCCACATCGCTAGCTTGCAGTGTAGTGGCAGAAACTGAGCATTGTACATGGTTGTCTCAGGTTTAGAACACATTGACCCAGTCAGCTGCACAAATATGTTCACAATAGGTTGGGGTGTTGAACTGGCCACTGGGGCAATTATATAATTTGCCTGCAAATGCCAAGTAACATCTCTTCCTCCTGTCTTGGATTTGGGATATTTCCCCTGGACCAACTGACCTAAGGGAATCAAGCTTTGAACTGTGTCTCCAGACTGCAGATGCAGACTGTATTTTGTTGTCCATCCCCCCATCCCCACATCCCCCTGTGCCCTGGACATGTTGGTTAAAATGGTGAATATCCTTCAAATAGAAAATAGTTGGAGTATGGCCTGGACCTGGATACCTATGTGCATACAGTGAATAAACCAACCAGGAGATTTCTGAAATGCTTTCAGTTACAATTGAAATGTATTTTAAATTGACCAAATATTTACATCAATCTTCAATTTTAGGTCACCTAACAGCAGCAATAGAAATGGACCTGGTAGAGTAGGTGATTCGTGTAAAACTTGAATAAATAAGACTGGATGTCATTAAAGAGAGGTATTTTTAAAAATTAAACCTTTTGATGACTGAGACCCTTTGCAAACTGAGCCATGGGTTTCCACCTCCTAGTTGGTATGAAGCTATAAAAGATCATTGGAAGATATAGATTATAAATTTGAGATTTTATGGATAATGTGCTTGTACTTTATTTACATAATCTCAAAATAACCGATTGCTTGACAAAAATATACATGTTATGATGCAGAATACCCAGGAAAGCTTACTTTGCATAGGGATCAAATTTCATGTCAAGGTGCTCCCGAATACCTCAGAGAGTTAATTGCATGGGATGGTACTGACCAGAAAAATCTTAGACTTGATCCTTGGTCTGTGCTGAGATAACTTCTACTTTGAATGGACTTAAAGGTAAGATATTGGCGGCATAAACATTGAAATCATTTAAGTGACAATTGGAAACCGTGATTGGGAGATTTTTCTATGTGGATGGGTTAAGATCGGCCAAATGGCCTTTATTGTCTGTATTTATCTTGCGATCTCAGCTCGGACAGTAACAGGGGTGTTGTAATTGGCAACACAATACCCCTAGGCTAAGGAGGGTAAATGATCAGCCAGGGCTCTTGCTCATGATTGCTGTCCATTGACTCCTTTTGGAAGTGCACATATGAATGGCAGGTAAGGGCAGGAATTAGGCTCTTTTGTGATGTTTTCCAAGGTTGCCTAGCCCACTGACGTTCACAATCTAGTATCGCACGTAAAGAATGCCTAATTGGGTGAAGTCCAAAAGGGCTGCCTGTGAAAACCTATCCCAGCATGAATTGGTACTTTCAGGAGCAGGAGAAGAAATTTGGAAAGAGAAAATCCTCATTCAAAGATTGTAAGGGTGAGGGAGAAAAACTTTCAAACGGTGTATGTATCTTTCAGGGTATATAAATTAAAAATAATTTAAGCCACCACTCCCCCAGTGAAATGGCCATTTTGATATAGTAGATTCACATTATTAGACTATCCTAATGCCAAGGTCATGGGCATAACGAAATATGCGTATGTAAATTTTACCCTTTTATATGTCAGTAGGCCTTTGGTGAATGTGCCATTCTGTTAAACGGTTACAATTTAAATAACTGAAGATTAGGCTTAGTTACATTTAGAATCTCAATAAGAGCATGGAGCTTCCATAAATGTGAGTTTTTTAAAAGAAAGAAACACAAGGCATGTTCTTTAATCTTCAAATATACTCACTGAAGTAACTTGAAGTTCAGTATTTCTGTGGTTTATACAAAATGACCATGTCCAACTGCTTTAGTTTATCCATTCATTGCATGTGCTGATAAACCAAAGTTCAAACTGTGCAAAAAAAAACTCTTCCTTTTGGGAATTCTTAGATTTAAACTTTTTTTTAAAAAAAGTAATGCAGCTGACACTTGCTGGCTATACATAACGATGTTTAATGTTCATTAATAATACAGTGACATCAATCTAGATGGATTTCGGTGATGTAATATGACCCTGAATCACAGCCTTGACCACTGTGTTATCTGTCTGTGCCAGTCTTGGGAGAAGAAGAGAAAAAGGGAAGGAGACTGCCTGGTATTGGGATCTGGAATAAATGTTGCATGGCTGTCCATTAGACATGAGAATTGTTCCATTCGTGAACTTAGGTGGGTTATTTGAATAGGGTTCCTAGTGGAAGAGTTTGTAAATCCCACTGACAAAAATTCAGGAGAGAAGAGGGTCTCCTTAAAAACTGAGTTGTGCCATTCCTAATTTTCTGAACTTAAATTTTATGCTGTTACTCAGCCTCCTAGGTTGCCCTGCCTGTATTTCATTGTATTGGATTTCTATTACTAAAGTTCACAGGGACAACTTCATGGCGTAGAGCTTTCTTACGGACTTTCGGTCTTTGCTGTCAAATTACTGAGAGTTTGCTGATGACACTTTGAATTACTGTTTAACTAAAATGCTTTGGATGCCAACTGGTGTGTTGCTGCAGGCATTTACACGACTACTACCAATGGTAAGCTGTGTTTTGACTTGTCTTTTCCATCACCAGAAATCTATCTGTAATTTTGTCGTCTTACAGTATTTACGAAAGTTAAACTTAACAGGGTATTGTGGTAAACAGTTCAAATGAAACCTCTCCAAAAGCTATTTTTCCCCCCCAAATAAAATGTGGAAATGGCCCAAATGACACGAAGTATTTCAACCATCTTTTTTGCAGACCTATTCATTAATATGGAATCTGAGCTTTTTATGGAATCAGTGACTTCCATCTAAACAGCCAAGTAAAATTATTTCATGGGCAGGCAGTTTTGTCTGATGCCCACCCTCGAATTGGTTGAATATGTACATTTTAGGAGGACAAAACTGTCACTAGTTTTTGTGTATGTGTTGTGTACTAATTTTTAAACCATTCAGTTACCAGTGATGGAGGACAGGTACCCCTTAACCGTTGTTCTCTATCCCTGATTTGAATGCTGTTAAAAGTGACTGGGAACGTATCCCTTGATGGTCAACCTGGATTGAATTTTAACCCTCAACTAAATTTGATTCCATGGCCTTTTGATTGCCGCGGGCTCTTACTGTCGATAGGCAACCAGAGTTCTTAATTGTTTTCCTTTGTCCCCAGAATGGTGATGCCTTGGTAGTAGCTAACTAGCTATTGAACTTGCCAAAAGCAGTGTCATGACGACTGCGATCATTCTTTGTAGTTTGGACATAGTTGTCCACTATAGATTTATTTTGCTCCTTGCTGTTTGCTGTCCAAGCAGAGAGGTTAAAGGCAAAGGTTCAGAAGGCTGCTGGATTTTGTCTTCATGTGAGAACTTTTCTGCTGGGAACGGGGGGAAGAAAGAGGTAAATCTATAATGGTTTTTGTAGTTTAGGGTTTATTGTTTTTTTTAACAATTTTAACAATATCACGAGTGGTCATAGTTGGTTGATTGTTTACAGCCCTGTCCCCATTAGTTTGAGTCCAGGGGAATCCCTGATGCTAAACTTAAGATCAAGAATTTATTAGCTGCTGTTCTAGATAGGGATGTCTCACCCCAGAGTGGGGTGAGAAGGTGCTGGCAGCTTTAGATATCCTCCCCTTTCTCCTACTCGCCAAAGTATAATTGGAAAGTCGCAGAACAATGTCTGCTTAGTTGTTCTGCATGATTCTGTGTTATGGTGTGATATGCTGTAACATTATGCAACGTGATAAGTGCCACCTCATATGAAGGTTTGCGATGCAAGAAAAATCCAACACCCACCACCAGTCTGTAGAGAGAAATGCATTCTCCTTGCCTCGCTCTCCCAAAAATTGTTTTAAATTTCATACTTCCTCTTACTTGGTTTTGTCGATTTACCAGTACATTAGCGATAAAGCAGTCTCTGAAATGTCTGGCTCACTATAAGGATGAATGTAAAGTATCTCCAAAGATACTCTTCTTGAGCAGTTTTTGAAAAAGCAGCTCAAGCAAATCAATGGAGACAGGGTTTCATCTCTTTAATCTGTTATTGAAGCTGCTATTTGAACTGGAACAGTGAGTTATTAGTATTAGCACAACTTCTATAGACACTAATTGTGGACAGTATTTACAGTGCAATTTGCTTTAAAACAATAAACTCTGTGCTAAAGGTGGACACAAGTACCAGAACCTGTGATTTATATTTTTTTTAGAGATGGTTTTAAACTCGTACCTTTTTTGCTTTTTGACATTTTTCATATTAACTTTCAAAGCCATTAATTCCTTTTGTAATACAGATTTTTTTGCTTGTCTTTTCATAGTGCTGCATTTTTATGGCTATGACTAGGAACTGATGGCAGCCCATGATCCTAACTACATTCTCATTATTGATTGACTACTCTTAAGCTTAAAGTTTCAGCATCCCATCAGTTCAAGGAACCTGAGCTGATTGTGTTGGGATTCTCTTGGGGAGGAAGGTTGCTTCAGAACTAAAAACGAAGTTGAGTGCATATTAAGGCGAGCATCAATATTTTATCTAAGCATCATTTTACAATAAGCCTTGCTCCTGAATAAATGGATGAAGTGTATAAAAGATTACAAAACTGATTTTTTACAAACTTGATCCACAATGAGACATGACAATGCACCAGTTGTATTTCACCCCAAGCACCATTGTCAGTATTACAGCCATCAGCTTTTAAAAAAAAATCACAAATTGCAGACATCCTTTGTAACGCTGATGACTCTATGACCAGCAGGAAGTGTCCTCATTATCTTGCTCAATATGTCTACTCTTGTGCAAGACTTAACGCGAGTGTTGGTAGGCTATTCAATCTGTTCTTGTCCTCATGCACACTTCCAGTAGGGGTTTCTGGATAATCAGCAGAGGGACCCAGTCCAATTTTCCTCCATATCAGAGGCCACTGAAGCCAGTTTCACCACAGCAGAACTACTCTCTTTGGCTCAACTACTCACTGGTTAAATTCACTGAATCTTCTGTTGGAGGAGTGGGGGGAGTATTCTTGAAACAAGTAGTGTTTCCTCCCGCCCATGTGAATTGCTAGCTGTCGAATGGGATTGTGCGGCACAAGCTAGAGGAATGGGAGATCTGTCTTAGAAACCTGTGCAAATAAAATCTTTAAAGAAGCACTTTTTATATATAAAAAAAATTTTGACTATCCTTTTTTCACGTAGTCATAGAATGTAATTTCAGTCCATTAAGTACATGCTGGGTTTTCTTTGCTTCTACATGAGCCACCTAGTCTGATCCAACCTTCCTGCTTACTTCTCATACTCTTCAATATTTTTTTTGAAGCAACTATCCATTGCCTCTATAGTAGAATGTATAAACTCTGCATCAACAACTGGCAGAGAATTCCACATTCTTGTGTAATTTTTTGTCTGACCTCTTTTAATTCTTTTTATTACCTTAAATTAGTGCCTTTTTGTTAACCTCTTTCCAACCAGTGGAAAACAATCCATCACTATCATAACCATGAACTCTTGTTGATCTCACGAAAAATGCTCTAACTTCTCAAATCTCTCTTCATAACTGTAATTCCCTCCTCCATGGTAACATCCAAGTGAATCCACTCTGCACCCATTCCATTGTCTTAAATGTCCCTATAATGGGTGCCTAAAACTGTACACAATACTCCAATTGTAGCCTAATTTCTTGGTATATTCAACATTACCTCATTTCTTTTATATTCTATTCCTCTACATATAAAACTGAGGATTCAGTTTGATTTATGTACGTGAACCACCACTTTTAATGACCTATGTATCTGCACTTCTTTACTGAAAATTCTGTTGTGTTTTTGAAAATCATTGTAATGACATAATATGTAATTGCATCATTGTGCAATTACATATTATGTCATTACAAAGAAAATTATGTCATAATATTCGCCTACCCTAAACACAAGTTTGAAGTGAAGGCACTGCCTCTGTCGAGAATGATTAAATTTTTCTTCTCCCACCCCTCCAGTTTTAATTTGTACCAAGACAATTCACTAAATGAAAGAAGTGCTCCCCTAATTGTAAGTTAGTATTTTTAATCATCCAGGCTCAGCTGTGGCTAGATTTTGCATCTTGAAGCTTAAGCTTAATGGAATATTCCTGTGTAAGATCCTACAGTAGTCATCCTTAAGCATTCCTTATCTAAATACAATCTTTTTTTAAATTAGGTTTTAGTTGATTTTAATTTAAAGATGGCTGCCTTCTCAGCCCTAACATGTGGTATTTCAGTGCTTAGTCTCAGGTTGCAGATCACTAAGATTAAGAAGGATGTCCCTTACTGAATGACAATTCAGTTCACTTGAGCGGCGCCAGTTTACTTCAGATTTTTGGAATGGATACTTGCTGTAGGTCTATAATTATAAGAAAAATTGCAAAGCCAAATTTTGATCCACATCATTTTAATGAGTCAGTAATGGTTTAGATTAACTCCCTTACCTCACCATCACTTGCATTTGTGGAAAATGTAGTTGATAGAATACCTAACAGCACTCTTCTCCTTGTTAACGGTTTGCAAAGTGTCAAATAGAGTAAACAAATCATAATCCATCACAATTTTGGTATAAACTGTGTTTTCAGATCACAAGATCTTTGCAAGATCACAGTGGCTCCCAGTAACTGACATCCAGAATTGTTGCTTGTGTCCATCTTTACTTTCTAGGGAATTGCTATTGCAACACCTTACCTACGTTATGTAACGGTATTGTTTGCCAAGTACTGTATTGCCAAAAACCCTGTAAAATCCAGAAGTGTATAATACTGCAACTTCAATGAAAATAAATTGTTCAAAGAGTAAAAACTCCTTTTGGCTTCTTCACCTTCTGTTTGTACTGATGTTTCCAGAGTGCAGCACTGTAAATGTGCCTGGTGCAATAGCATTTGGTGTGTTACAGACTAGGAAATGGGATGCACTTGAAGACTTGAGTATCCATGTACCTCACGTGCCACCCTAAGTTTTGTTTGCTTTAACCTTGAGTATTGCAGTGGAAATTGCCTGCAAGATTAGTAACTTCTATTAATTTTGTTTCATTTTGCGAGGGGTGCAGCTTAAGCCGCATGTAAAATAGCTAATTCCTGTGTAAATATTATCATCAAAGAAACCTAGCAGAATCTATAGGAAATAAAATAACTGCTTTGCAAAGCCTGGGGAATGTTTCTGCCAATGGTTAAGAATAAGAGTTAGAGCAAAATCCTACAGATAGTGTTTAAGAGCATGAGTTTTCAAAAATCGATGGGTAAATGACTTCCAGTTTCCAGCAAATGGGAACTTTTAGATTTGAAGACTAAAAACACCAGTGGTTAGTGAAGTGTGTTGTGGAACTGGAATTGTTCATGTACCTTTAGTGCTCTGTAAAGCTGTGCATTTTCCAGTTACCCCTAATCACATCCGAATCCTGAAGAGAAAGCAGTGGCTATGTATGGGTAGATGCAGTAATCCATATACTTGCTTGCCCTGGGTAGGTGATCCAATAAGGATTTGGATATAATTGCTCAATGTTTACTGATTAACCCAAGTCTTATTTTTATTATCCATTTTAAGTTTATTTTCATTATCCTGGGCAAGTATTCTGACCATAAGCCTTTAGCAGTGCTGCTCATGAACTGGCTGCTCGGACCTGCATGAGTTCTTTTTCCCCACTCTCCACCATTTCTTACCCCCTCTCCATCCAACCAACAGTTCCGTGGAAACTGAAGATTTTCCATGGGGATACAGTCACCCGAACCTGTGTTGCTATTTACCTCATTTTTATTTCTCTTCGCTCCTTCCTTTGAGGGCAGTGACCTCGATGAACCCTCACTAGGAAGTTGGCTGTTACCTCTGGCTTTGTGTCGAGTGTTATAACCAGTGTCTGATGTTGAGTTGAGATGCATTCCCTCTGCTCCCCTCATTTGTAGTCTTATTGCTTTTGATCAGTAACCTTTGGGATTTATCCTTGTTTTTTTTTGCTTCCTGAAATTGATGGAACATTGTTTTGTATGGAAGTGAACTAATTCTGGTTAACCAGATTTAATTTATCCCACTCTGAAGACTGATCTTTTCGCATTCAGGATTTATGACTGAGCTCAGCCATAGAGAGGGCCAAAGGGTCTTTTTGCAGTGTAGATACTAAAAGAACTTTCATTTATAGATTATACTGCCTCTGAGTGCGATAAATCTATGTGTCATGTGTAAGAGGGGGTAGAAGTTGAAGCATCTTTCAGAAGATGCAGCATTTGAGCCATTGACATTTTATAAATGTGAATTCTGGCTTTCTATTGCTGTGACTGAACCAGTTATAGTAAAAATGCAATTGAAGAACCAAAAGCAAAAGTACATTTATTCATTGTAAAATGATCAGCACCAAAACATGTGCAAGAAGCAATGTTTTGTTTAAACAGCATCTGCTTTTGCATCTGGCACAAATCATTCATAAAAATGATAAAGGTTCCATGAAATTAAACATTTTATTGACTTTTGGTCCCACCCCTGTATGTGGACAATAGTCCAGTGAGTTCTGTAGAAAGCGAGGCTTCATTTCAATATTGGCTCAGTCCATCACTTGGCTTATTACTGTAAAATCAGTTGTCTAAGTTGCACCTGTATACAGGTCACTAATTGCCATTTTGGATAAAAACCATGAAAATTGTATCAGCATATAAATTTCACTACTATGTTTATAGAACATATACACCATGATTAAATTATATTCTTGCACTTTATTTTGAAACATAATTTCACATTGAAATATCACAAACCAATACATGCTCACCCCCTTTGAGCAAACAGAATGGTGATCATTTTAGGCGCCATATTTTCATGTGAAAGGAATCTGGATCCTAAGAAGTGACAGAGAGCTGGAAATATTTATTAAAAGCACAGTGCATTTTACTTTCGCTAAAGCTGTTGTATCTGAATGGCTGACTTAATTTTTGACTATGCTTAATGTAAAAGCCTCTTTGAGCTGCACCACAAAACCCTGAAACGAATAGGCTTTTTTCCCAACCCCGCCAACCCTGGATAAGAGCATTTTAATGCCTCATACGCTGTCTCAGAATACCATGGTCCTTTCCCTTGTAGTGATCTGCACTAAAGCAGTACGTTTCTTAAGCTCAGCGACGTGTTGTTTGGTAACACTGAAGATGCAGGACCACAGCTACAGAAATAACCAGATGTGCCTATACTTTCTGAATCTGAAGACTGGAAATATTTGCCAAACATTTTTTAAAGGGTAGGTGCTAAAGTATTTATATTTGCATGTATGTACTACTGATGAATGTTGCATGTCATTAAGTGTCTGCTCTATGTATTATTTGCGCTTATATAGATATTGACTGCAACAAAAAAAATGTGGAATTCAGTTGGTCAGTGTTAATTTGCTTAGTTCTGCACCAATACTGAATGCGATATTTGTTGGACTACATAATCTTACAGTTTGCAGTATAGCAATGTATGTATATTTGCTTTATTTTTCTAAAGTTTAAAACTTAAATGGCTTAAACCAGCAGTTTGGTCTTGATAAGTGCATAACTAGTTCCCCCAGAAAGTTTTGTGCATGATCAGGACTTGGGTTGCATTAAAAATGAAAGGGAATGCTACATGGGAGTTATACTTGGATCAGATGTGTTTTGTTTTTCTAGCTTGACCATGATAACCAATTTTTTTCTTCCTATTTATGCAAAGTTCATGTATTTTGTGATGCACTGTGCATCAGCACACTTTTGGCCAATTTTATTTATAATCAAGTATTTTCTGTTGATTAAAGGATCTCCTCATGGAAAATACTTAATTATATTTTTATAGTGAAATAAATTGGACCATTTAAAAAAAAACACTGGGTTGACTCCTGTTGCAAAGTGCATATGTGCCAACATCAGATGAGGATAGGTTCAAAACCTGCTGTGCTACCCACCCATGATCGTATAGCCTGCTAATACCAACTGCCTGGGCTCCCAAATGGCCACCGAGGCGAGGTACCAAAGAGCTGCTAGTACTTTTGAAACTGTATACCCAGGAGTCGCTTCTTTTAGAAGAGGGGGACGATAAGCTAATTCTAAGCATGCATTCACTACCTTATGCATTGTCGTTTGGTACATTACACAAAATATTTTCTTTTCATTCTGATCATGTCTTTCAGCCCATAGTAATTATGTTGAACAAAATTGCATGTTTGTGTTTGCAGTCTTTGGAGACCACCTGTGATTACCAAATTTAATCTGTTGCTACGCTGTACCATTCCCCATACTCCTTTGTAAATTTGAGATTCAGTTCTGTTAACTCTGTGCCAATCAGTATAGTCCTGCTGTATGTAAACCCATCTTCGCTCCAAACAGTCCCATCTTCTAAAAAGTATCTTCTGACCTACATTGTGGGCACAAGTGAGGCAGATTAGATTATATTGAGGAAAGTGATATCCATATCATTTGAAATAAGCCCCTCTGGTTATTACATCTAAACTGTATGTTCATGAAAAGCTGCTGGCACTTTATAGATTTTAGATAACTTCCCCTTTCTTGTGAATTATGCCAAACAGCAAAAAGGTACAGAATTAACCAAGAAAATGTACACTCAGATAAATGTGGACAGTACTGTATGTGTTGTAAGATTATGTAATCTGGTGTGACTAGGATCTGATAGTTTCATCATCCATCAGATCCATTCTTCTGATTCATTGGTTACTGTCCTGTTCTTCTCTCCTCTTTAACCTTCCTGAAAAAATGTGTTTACTGTGTTTTTTTTCAATTGAGTCAGACGAATAAATTAGTTGGTCATTTGTGAAAGAACTGATGTAATGGACCATCAACATGTTTATCTCTTGTTCTGCTAACTCGAAATACCCTCTAAAGCTATGTTGTAGTGAATATTGTTAGTTTGCTTTAAGTTAATACTTATATACTTCTGTTAATGGAGGCAAAAATGCACAGATTGCTTAGGCGAGAATTAATTGCTGTTCACTCAATTGTGTCAGCCTTATGCAAAAACCATTGTACTTAAGTTGGGGTTTTCCTGTACCAACTTATTAATGCATTGAACATTACTCCAGTTGGTTAACCCTGCCACTAATTTATATATGTGGTTAATTAATGTCTCCTACTTCATAGCAAGCGTTAATGGCTGTATTAAGCTTTGTTGACAGCATTTGGCCAATAAGTAATGTTGAGTGGTGCACTCTTGTCTTTTAAAGCCTTTATGTTTGTGTGTCTGCCCACGTGCATGCAAATGTTTTTTTTATTAGTACATAGATGAAAGGAGACATGCTGCACAGATATAGTAACAATTCAGGTGTAGATGAGTATATAATGCAGTAAAAAAGATGGGTATAAAGTTAGCCAACTTAAAGGAAGGGAAGTGAGAAGTTTGATGCTCTGTTTTTGAAACTCTGTCTTTGTGTTTTCGCTCCCTCTTAGCCTCCAAACCTAATCTCCCTGAAGCGCACACTACCTGTGTTCAGGTGGGAGATCTGCTCTCAAGCCGTCTCCCATTGCTGCTCTTTACTGATTACTGGGTAGAGTATGACAGTAGTCCTTGCATGACTCCATCTGTTTCTTTTACTCTCGCTCCCCTTTCCCCACTTACAACTGCAATTGGCAACTCCACCAGGTAGCAGAGTGGGAGGGCAAATGTGCTCATGGTGCAATGTATTACTGCTCCAACACACTCTGCTGTCTGACTTTCAAATAAGATTTCTCATAGTAAAAGATGCCCGACAAGATTATTTTTATGGGAGAAAGAAAACCTCTCATGTTTCTAGATTTTCTGTCAAAGTTCAGCGTCACAATCAACAGTTTTATTTACACATATTCTAAGGAATACTGCATGTACAGTTGTACTACTGATATATTTCTAGAACCATGAAATTCTATCACAATGCATTTAGCAGTGAACGAGTTAAATGGAGAGTAATAAACACCTGAGAGTCACTTACAAAACAGAAATCCCATCTCGGTTCAGTTTATCACCTAAACTGCAGGAATGAAATTTAAGCATTTGATGTATCATCTAATTGGCAAGATGATATTACTGCTTTGAAAGCCCTCTTGTGTACCTATTTGTAATATTTACCATGGAGCTTGTGGAGCATTTGTCAGCGATGGGTAGACATGTAGACATCAACCAGTGCTCTCTCTATAGTTTCATACATAATGACGTCCACTCTGAAGAATTACTTTTGTAATGCTTAGTTTTTAATTTGATCCACAAATTTTTAGCAGGAAATAACAAATAGATTAGGTATTAGCTAGTATTGTGTTTAGTTAATGCCACCCAAGTCTTTTTAATATTTTTCCTTAGGGGAGTCTCATTTTCTGTTTTTAGTGGTCAATAAACGTCCCTCCCCATACAAGTACTTTTTATGTGCTTATCTTTTTTAAAAACAGATTTCTAATTCAAGAAAGATTGTCTTCCTCACACTCGACAGTCCATTATCTTCACTCCTAAAACGATCATAACATTTATTTACACAGTCCCTTATGTCCTCTTTGTTTTCCACACGTATCATTTTTGGATGTATCATCACATTTCTGTTGCTGCTGTGATTAATTTCCATATATCTGCAGGGATCAAAATATTTCAAAATCGTTGTTCCAGAAGCTGTCATGCCAAGAAAAGTATAGTTTCTTTTTCTTGTGGCTGTTTGAGATTATTAATGCATTTTCTACTTTCTTCAAACTTTTTTCTTCCTCAAAATATATATTTTTTAAAATCTTTCTGTTTGGGAGAAGGTTGAGAATTTTTATTTTTCTCTGAACCACTGTGCAAAGTTTACAATTTCTCATGTTTCAAAATCCACCAGATTAATAGGAATTTACCAGGTGATTAATTGTTCATGGTGTACAGCCCAATTTAGTCAGGGCTGAAGAAGTGAGAATCTCTTTAAAGTCCTTCTCTGTAGAGCTTCTTGTCTTGTTTGATGAAGGGTCATCTTCATCCAAAGTTATCATGTAATTAGCTTACAACAGATTCTTCACTGGACAACCATGAGTTCTGTAATTCTCTGCATCTCGAGTCTCTGGGGCGCAAATTGGAGAATTACAGGCCAAGTAAGGCTGATTATTTAGCGAGAAAACAGAAGCATCAACATATATGCACTTTTCTCATTCATCCTAGTGAAAATGAAAACCGATTGGAAACGTTATTTGGCTCATGTATATGATTTAAGCTTGTTTCAGGCTTAAAATAATGCACATTTCACACCAGCCGCCAAAGACTGATGCAAGGCTCGAGGGACTAAATGGCCTACTCCTGTTCCTATGTTCCTAATGTTGTAAAGGATAGGAATTAGGAACTAGGCATGAGGAACTAACCATTAGCTATTCCCTATGTGATTGCTGCATTGTGGATTTGAAGGGTTTAGATACTTTATTAGCAAGTTCTAAAAGTGGAGATGTAGGTTATAAAATGCCTTTTAATGTTAACTTGTGAGAAACATAAAGTTGAAAAAAATTAGATTGCACCCAGTATCTCAGGGCAGATTGTAGATGTTCCAGATGTGAGATAATTTACAACAGGCACTTGTAGACCAATCTAGGATTATGTTATGCCTGATGGAATCCAATTATTGAAGGCAGTCAAGAGAAGGCCTGCCCTTTGAGAATAGTAATGTCAGCGCTTGAAGAGGATGAGTCTTACTTAAAATAACAATGGCAGAGTAAATGAAGCAAGATATCACTTTAATTTTCAGCGAGTTGTACTTTATTAAAGTAGCACAAAAAAGATATGTGAACTAAAATATGGTGAAACTTATTTTATATACGCACTTTACTGAATCCTTGAATACAAATCTGAATTGGAGGAAGTTGGAGGAGTTCCCTCTGTTGCAGAGACTCTGGATCCTAAACTCCTTTCCTGGAGTTTTCACAAAACATGCCAAAATAACTAGTCTCCTCATTTTGAAGAGTCCCTTTCAAAACGGAGCACTCTAGAATCCACCAAACCATCTTTATTAACTTGGACCTAAATATGGACTTTGTCACCTCAGTAACATTTATTGAAAGTGGATCAGACTCTCTTAGGGGCTTTGTTTCATCCAACTGCAGGTTCCTTGCAATATCTAGGAAAGTGGAAACTTTCTACAATTACACTCGATAAGTGACTTCCTCCTTTGAGTGTTGGTGACAGTTAGATGTTTTTCAGCCCAGCTTTTCTGACCCTTGCCACCTGTACAGCCTAAGTGTTCTTCCCATATTTTATTAGATTGTCTGCCCTTTGGCTGATTTCAGATTCCTCTTCCTTGGTATGTTGGCCAAGGTATCCTGAATTCAGATGGGTGCTCCTTTTTTTCCCACTAGTTCCTTCCTCCCGTTCCATTCAGAATTTTGTTTTAAAACTGTTTCAGTTTGTGCTGTGCAATAGATGTGTAAGATGCCGATTTATGCCCTTGCCATACAGTGAGTTTTCTAATCTCAGCTGTGCTATTGTGATTGGAGAGGTGCTGAGTAGAAGGTAGAGGGATTGTAGCCCTGATCTGCTTGGTCACCTGATAACATCTTGACGTGGAGTGATAGGTCGAGGCACATCTTTTAGATCGTCCTCTTCTCTGGAGAAGGTGAGGTCATGGGTGTGTCCAAATGGAAAAAGGAAAAGATAAAGGACTAACTTCAAAATAAAACTGCCCTGTATTATTATGTGCACATAAACACAGATTTATGGGCTCAGGAAATGCAGACTTCTGCTTTAACTGAACTTTTGCGCACAATTTTCCCCAGTCAGCACTGATCAGATTTTAGTTTTTAAAATGTTTTTGTGGGTGTAAAGTTTACTTTGTGCCATGAATAGCCAAGCATTCAGCCCTGGTACAAAGTACCTATCTAAAAATAACATATACACCTTCAGTGTTCCACTATCTACCTGCCATCAGGTTGACCTTTTGGCTCAACAAAGACAGGTAGTCTGGGATGTGGTCTCCAAAATAGAGTGTTTTTGATATTGCATGTTATCTTATTAGAGACATGCTTAGAGATGCAGGATAGTTCTCTCCTTCTGTCCTAATTTCTTCCTCTTTCCCTCCCCACAAATGGTATTGTGAGGAGCACTTTGACTTGGACCTGGTTAAACTTGCCCGTTAGTGTTTGACTTCAAGGCTATAATTCAATCTGGGCTCCTCACACGGGAGTACCAGCTGATAGCCACCCTCATTGCTATTTCATATCTTTGAAGCAAATATGGGGACAAGGTGTGTGGCAACACATGAGTATGTTAAGCAGTCACAACCAAATGAGCCTTGAAGTTTTTGCTTTGCATCTTTGTACATAACTGCATATTAGATGAATAGAGTAACTGAAGCTAAGTGTTGTTTTGAAATTGAGGGAAGATAATGGGTGTAAGGACTAGGTGGAGCACGTGCCTTATACAATTGGCTGAAAAGTCCCAAAATGAGGCCTGTGCTGATTTTACAGGGGGTTGGGGGGGGGGGGGTGGTGAAGAATGAGAAGATTCCAAAACAGTATTGCAAAAAGATTCTGCCTATTCTAATTGACTTAAACAAAAATTGTAAGGATACTGAATGGTAAGGACTGCTTATGGTAGCTAGTTTGTTCTCAGAAATTGTGCGTTTGTGTGTTGTCCTGCCCATAGTAAATACATCTTATCCTGCCCTTTCATCCTGCCCTTTCATGCTGCCATTCTTGGTTGGTGGTAGCATATATGTATTGAAACTGCAGTTCCTAGTTAGACCGTGCCTACAGTGCTGTCCACATTTAATGCTTTGTTTTCAGAAAATCAGCAACTTCTTTGGGAGTTCTGGTGAATTAGCAAAGCACATTGAGCCTGAAAAGTTTGAGAGTTGGTGTTTCTTTTTGCCTTTTCCCCTATTAATGCATTTTCATTCAAAAAATTATAGTAATTCTATTTCACTGTTCTAGAAACTTCTTCTTCCTCGCTTGTGTGCATGCTGGAGGCTGTACTGCATTTAACAAGGCAATAGATACAGGAGACCAATGAACGGAGGGATAGTAGAGGCTTTTCACTCGAGAAAGCATTGTAAAACATTTTCTGAATTATTTTAGTTAACCACTTATCACAATTGTTTTTGTTTTTCCCTTTTTGCCCTCTTCCACCCTCCTTCCCTTCTGTACATGTGAATAAACTCATTTCCATTGTGTTGTGTGTTCTCAGATGGACCTCCAGTGATAGCACACTATGATATTTCTGACACTAACTCCGACCCAGACGTACTGAACGTGGACAATCTTCTTGCAGCTGCTGCCGTTCAGGAGCAATTCTCTTTCGGTCATCACGAGTTTAAGGTGAACACAGTTAGGAACCGAGGATTGCTGGAACAATGCGTGGCAGGTCAGTCTAACGAGATAAGTACCTGTCTTTTTTTCCTTTGTCTCTGCATTATATAAAGTAGGTTAGGTATACTAAGACATTATAGAATCATAGAAGTTACAACATGGAAACAGGCCCTTCGGCCCAATATGTCCATGTCGCCCAGTTTATACCACTAAGCTAGTCCCAATTTCCTGCACTTGGCCCATATCCCTCTACACCCATCTTACCCATGTAACTGTCCAAATGCTTTTTAAAAGACAAAATTGTACCCGCCTCTACTACTGCCTCTGGCAGCTCATTCCAGACACTCACCACCCTTTGAGTGAAAAAATTGCCCCTCTGGACCCTTTTGTATCTCTCCCCTCTCACCTTAAATCTATGCCCCCTCGTTATAGACTCCCCTACCTTTGGGAAAAGATTTTGACTATCTACCTTATCTATGCCCCTCATTATTTTATAGACTTCTATAAGATCACCCCTTAACCTCCTACTCTCCAGGGAAAAAAGTCCCAGTCTGTCTAACCTCTCCCTATAAGTCAAATCATCAAGTCCCGGTAGCATCCTAGTAAATCTTTTCTGCACTCTTTCTAGTTTAATAATTTCCTTTCTATAATAGGGTGACCAGAACTGTACACAGTATTCCAAGTGTGGCCTCACCAATGCCCTGTACAACTTCAACAAGACATCCCAACTCCTGGATTTAATGTTCTGACCAATGAAACCAAGCATGCCGAATGCCTTCTTCACCACCCTATCCACCTGTGACTCCACTTTCAAGGAGCTATGAACCTGTACTCCTAGATCTCTTTGTTCTATAACTCTCCCCAACGCCCTACCATTAACGGAGTAGGTCCTGGCCCGATTCGATCTACCAAAATGCATCACCTCACATTTATCTAAATTAAACTCCATCTGCCATTCATCGGCCCACTGGCCCAATTTATCAAGATCCCGTTGCAATCCTAGATAACCTTCTTCACTGTCCACAATGCCACCAATCTTGGTGTCATCTGCAAACTTACTAACCATGCCTCCTAAATTCTCATCCAAATCATTAATATAAATAACAAATAACAGCGGACCCAGCACCAATCCCTGAGGCACACCGCTGGACACAGGCATCCAGTTTGAAAAACAACCCTC
This sequence comes from Heptranchias perlo, assembly GCF_035084215.1. Classification (NCBI taxonomy): domain Eukaryota; kingdom Metazoa; phylum Chordata; class Chondrichthyes; order Hexanchiformes; family Hexanchidae; genus Heptranchias; species Heptranchias perlo. The sequence continues at coordinate 29,244,812 of NC_090325.1, forward strand.
TACAACCACCCTCTGTCTTTTGTCGTCAAGCCAATTTTGTATCCAATTGGCTACCTCACCTTGGATCCCATGAGATTTAACCTTATGTAACAACCTACCATGCGGTACCTTGTCAAAGGCTTTGCTGAAGTCCATGTAGACCACGTCCACTGCACAGCCCTCATCTATCTTCTTGGTTACCCCTTCAAAAAACTCAATCAAATTCGTGAGACATGATTTTCCTCTCACAAAACCATGCTGACTGTTCCTAATTAGTCCCTGCCTCTCCAAATGCCTGTAGATCCTGTCCCTCAGAATACCCTCCAACAACTTACCCACTACAGATGTCAGGCTCACCGGTCTGTAGTTCCCAGGCTTTTCCCTGCCGCCCTTCTTAAACAAAGGCACAACATTTGCTACCCTCCAATCTTCAGGCACCTCACCTGTAGCGGTGGATGATTCAAATATCTCTGCTAGGGGACCCGCAATTTCCTCCCTAACCTCCCATAACGTCCTGGGATACATTTCATCAGGTCCCGGAGATTTATCTACCTTGATGCGCGTTAAGACTTCCAGCACCTCCCTCTCTGTAATATGTGCACTCCTCAAGACATCACTATTTATTTCCCCAAGTTCCCTAACATCCATGCCTTTCTCAACCGTAAATACCGATGTGAAATATTCATTTAGGATCTCACCCATCTCTTGTGGTTCCGCACATAGATGACCTTGTTGATCCTTAAGAGGCCCTACTCTCTCCCTAGTTACTCTTTTGCCCTTTATGTATTTGTAGAAGCTCTTTGGATTCTCCTTTGCCTTATCTGCCAAAGCAATCTCATGTCCCCTTTTTGCCCTCCTGATTTCTCTCTTAACTCTACTCCGGCAATCTCTATACTCTTCAAGGGATCCACTTGATCCCAGCTGCCTATGCATGTCATATGCCTCCTTCTTCTTTTTGACGAGGGCCTCAATCTCCCGAGTCATCCAAGGTTCCCTACTTCTACCAGCCTTGCCCTTCACTTTATAAGGAATGTGCTTACCCTGAACCCTGGTTAACACACTTTTGAAAGCCTCCCACTTACCAGACGTCCCTTTGCCTGCCAACAGACTCTCCCAATCAACTTCTGAAAGTTCCTGTCTAATACCATCAAAATTGGCCTTTCCCCAATTTAGAATTTTAACTTTTGGGCCAGACCTATCCTTCTCCATAGCTATCTTAAAACTAATGGAATTATGATCACTGGTCCCAAAGTGATCCCTCACTAACACTTCTGTCACCTGCCCTTCCTTATTTCCCAAGAGGAGGTCAAGTTTTGCCCCCTCTCTCGTCGGGCCATCCACATACTGAATGAGAAATTCCTCCTGAATACACTCAACAAATTTCTCTCCATCCAAGCCCCTAATGCTATGGCTGTCCCAGTCAATGTTGGGAAAGTTAAAGTCCCCTACTATTACCACCCTATTTTTCTTGCAGCTGTCTGTAATCTCCTTACATATTTGCTCCTCAATTTCCCGTTGACTATTTGGGGGTCTGTAGTACAATCCTATCAAAGTGATCTCTCCCTTCTTATTCTTCAGTTCTACCCATATCGACTCCGTGGGCGAACCCTCGGATATATCCCCTCTCACTACTGCCGTGATGTTCTCCCTAATCAAGAACGCAACTCCTCCTCCTCTCTTACCTCCTGCTCTATCTTTCCTATAGCATCTGTACCCTGGAACATTGAGCTGCCAGTCCTGCCCCTCCCTTAGCCATGTTTCAGTAATAGCTATAACATCCCAGTCCCATGTACCCATCCATGCCCTGAGTTCATCTGCCTTGCCCATCAGACTTCTTGCATTGAAATAAATGCAGTTTAATCTAGACTTCCTTTGGTCTTTGCCCTGCTTTCTCAGACCATCTGTCCGGTCATGTTCTATACACTCTCCCTTACTGCCTTTTGTTTCTGTCACCACTTTATTTCCCACTGACTTCCTGCATCGGTTCCCATCCCCCTGCCGTATTAGTTTAAACCCTCCCCAACAGCACTAGCAAACACTCCCCCTAGGACATTGGTTCCAGTCCTGCCCAGATGCAGACCGTCTAATTTGTACTGGTCCCACCTCCCCCAGAACCGGTTCCAATGTCCCAGGAATTTGAATCCCTCCCTCTTGCACCATCTCTCAAGCCACGTATTCATCCTAGCTATCCTGTCATTCCTACTCTGACTAGCCCGTGGCACTGGTAGCAATCCTGAGATTACTACCCTTGAGGTCCTACTCTTTAGTTTAACTCCTAACTCCCTAAATTCAGCTTGTAGGACCTCATCCTGTTTTTTACCTATATCGTTGGTGCCTATATGCACCACGACAACTGGCTGTTCACCCTCCCCCTCCAGAATGTCCTGCAGCCGCTCCGAGACATCCTTGACCCTTGCACCAGGGAGGCAACATACCATCCTGGAGTCTCGGTTGCGTCCGCAGAAACACCTGTCTATTCCCCTTACAATCGAGTCCCCTATCACTATAGCTCTGCCACTCTTTTTCCTGCCCTCTGTGCAGCAGAGCCAGCCACGGTGCCATGAACCTGGCCACTGCCACCTTCCCCTGGTGAGCCATCTCCCCCAACAGTATCCAAAACGGTATACCTGTTTTGGAGGGAGATGACCGCAGGGGACCCCTGCACTGCCTTCCTACTCTTCCTCTGTCTGTTGGTCACCCATTCACTATCTCCCTCAGTAACTTTTATCTGCGGTGTGACCAACTCACTGAACGTGCTATCCACGACTTTCTCAGCATCGCGGATGCTCCAAAGTGAGTCCATCCGCAGCTCCAGAGCCGTCAAGCGGTCAAACAATAGCTGCAGCTGGACACACTTCCCGCAGGTGAAGGAATCAGGGATACAGGAAGGATCCCTGAATTCCCACATCCCACAAGAGGAACATGACACGGCTGTGGGATCTCCTGCCATGACTTAACCCTTAAGTTAGCTTAACAACAACTACAATGTCAAGAGAAAAAAAAGGAAAGAAAAACTACTTCCCACTCCCTTTAAGGTGTTTACTCCTTTAAATTGTTCTTAATTTAGAGAATCTTAACTACACTAGGGACCTTGATTCACTAAAAAATAAACGCTACTTCCTACAAGACCTTCAGACCTTCCCTTTCTTTTTACTTTCGTTACTGTAGATAAGTAGAAATACTCACCTGAACCTACTCACCAATCAGGTGCCTCCCCTGTGTCGCATCCCGATCTGATTCCTGATGTCACTTCGAACTCGGTCGCAGCTGCGCTTGGCTCGGCTCGGCTCCTCTCAGCTGTTCTCAGCGCTCTGAAATCCCGCCTTTTATCGGACGCTCCCTCCGCTCGGCTCGGCTCCTCTCAGCTGTTCTCAGCGCTCTGAAATCCCGCCTTTTATCGGACGCTCCCTCCGCTCGGCTCGGCTCCTCTCAGCTGTTCTCAGCGCTCTGAAATCCCGCCTTTTATCGGACGCTCCCTCCGCTCGGCTCGGCTCCTCTCAGCTGTTCTCAGCGCTCTGAAATCCCGCCTTTTATCGGACGCTCCCTCCGCTCGGCTCGGCTCCTCTCAGCCATTGTACTACTCTGTTTGTCTCCTGAGGTGGATTTGCTTGCCAGCAGTTTTGGTGACGGCCATGTGACACAGTACAACTTACTAACATAAAAAAAGGGTAAAAAAAGGACTTCAGGCCAATCATGTCTGCCCATCCAGTCATTGCTGCAACCTTGTATGTTCATCCCCTAACTTTCCTGGGAGATGCAAAACTACCTGTGGCAAATTTAGGAAAACTTCTAGGAAATTCCTCTCTGACTTCATCATAATCACAACTAATAAGCAACTCCCCTACCCCCATAATTAGAAGTCAAGTTCCCTTTTAAAGGACTGTAGCTGCCCCATTCTCATGGTGTTGCAGTTTCGTCCAGAGGATAATGCTTTCTAAAAAAATAAATATTTCCTGCCACCTAACCTGACTCTTTACCTAAGGATTTCATTGACATGACTTTCCTAACCATTTGAAATAATTGACTATCCAATCCGTTTATCACTTAAAAAAATTTCAGTCGTATCCTTTCTGCCTATGTGCTTATCTAGAAGTAAATAACCATAAGCCTTGGAACCTAGCCTTATAACTACGATTAAGGGTCATTCTGGTCACTCTCCCCAGCACCCTCTCCAGAGCCTTTATATCCTTCACCATAGTGGGAACCAAAACTGGAGCACAGTATCCCAAGTAGGAATATACTGTAGGAATCCCTAATAACTGTTTCACTTTCCAAATGATTATGTAACATAACCCTTCCTACCAAAGTGAAACTCATGGACCTATAATTTTCAGGGTCCAATTTCTTCCCCTTCTTAGATAATAGAGTTAGAGAGAGTCTACAGTACAGAAACAGGCCATTCAGCCCAACTTGTCTATGCCGGCATTTATGCTCCACACGAGCACATGAATAATCCTACAATCCATGGCAAACAATCCAGAACTATTGAATACAGGAGACAACGGTCACATAAATGCCAACCATTTCCCTGGGGTAAATGGCTTTGGGACCTGCAACACTACTGAACTTAAGTGAATTAATCTTAACCATTTCAGATGAAACAATTTTAGCTATACACGTTGTAATACGGAGACAATGTTACTGCCTTGAGAAGCAAAAACTGATAGTGTGTCTTTTTAGTTCATCAGCATATCTTTAATCTACAAACCTAACCTGCCTTGACAAGTCCTTCAAAGGACGAATGTATTCCTTGATTGTTCTTACTTGTCCCATAACTGGAAAACACTTTGCTGTCACTAGTGCAATTGTCTTTTTTTCTAATGACATCTGAGCATTCCTAATATTGGCTTTAGTTATTCTCAGCTCAGCCCTACTTTCTTGATGATCAGACCTTTTATACATATGGTAGCTTAGTGGTTATGTTATTGGACTAGTAATCCAGAGGCCTGGACTAATAATCCAGAGTCATGAGTTCAAATCCCACCACGGCAGCTGGGGAATTTAAATTCAATTAATTAAATAAAATCTGGAATAAAAAAAACTAGTATTAGTAATAGTGGCCATGAAACTACCGGATTGGCGTAAAAACCCATCTGGTTCACTAATGTCCTTTAGGGAAGGAAACTTGCTGTCCTTCCCTGGTCTGGCCTATATGTGACTCCAGTCCCACAATAATGTGGTTGATTCTTAATCGTCCTCTGAAATGGCTAATAAGCCACTCAGTTGTCAAGAAGGTGGCTCATCACCACCTTCTCAAGGGCAATTAAGGAATGGGCAATAAATGCCGGCCTTGCCAGCGACGCCCACATCCCATGAACGATTAAAGAAAAACATGGAGATATTAAGTTTAAAAAGGTGCTCCATCATGAATTTCACTATTTATCTATTTAGGCTTCAATTTACCCTTAAAACCCCCCTTTCCATTATTGCATTTCAGGGCTGATTGAGTGACACCTGCTAATATAGTACCCAATCGAAGACTAATAGGCCACCGTATTTTCTGTTTGTACCCATGGTACAACTAGCTTATGCAGTGAGCCAACCTGAGCCAGGTTCAACCTCTGGTCTGTGCTGATTTACTAATCTCAGCCAGGGAGAAAACAGTAATACTGCAATTAATCTCAGTAATCCTGGGTTAGGGAGTTGAAAATTGGTCATGATCCTTGGTGTTGATCACTATCCAGTGACCTCCCCCCAACTTGCTGGAAATGTGGGTGTGTGGCCTTTGGGTAAAACTATCCCAACACGAGGCAGTAACTTTTAGGAGAGGAGGCAGACAAAAATTGGGGGGTGGAGGGGAAGGTGAAGCTTACCACAGATTAAGGTGATTGACAAATGATGACATCATGATTAACATGGCAGCGTCTCAAAGCAACAAAAAAAAATTCTGTCATCGTTGGCCTGGCTTTCATTGCAAAGGGGCAGAACTTTCAACTTCGGTGGGGGTATAAAATGGATGGTAGTGGATCAGGCAACCGTTAAAAACCCCACTCGATTTTCCTTTTCATTGATCACAGTGGAAAGGAAAATAGGGCGGCCAATTGCTATCAGCTGTTTTATACCCCACAGAAGTTGAAAGTTCCATCCATGCTTGCTGGAGATAGGTTTGTTTAAAGTGTGATTTTCATTTACGTATATGTGAAGAGAAGAAGCTGTTATAGAGTTTATATCCATGATCACATTTTGTTATGATATGAAATGATCCAGAAATAGTTCTGTGAAAATCATATCTTAACTTAGTGATGCAGCTTATGGTATAAAATTTGTTCCAAGTTAGCCCAATGCATTGCTTGCATTGTTACAGTTTATTATCAGTTTTCTTATCTGCACCTTCCTTGGCTGAGAGGACAGGTTGGAGACCTGCTTGCAGGCTTCGATCATTGTCAGCTTATGGACAACAGTTGAGAGGTCTCCAAGACTGGGCCATGGTGATTGTCCTTTGCTTAATAATTCACCATGTGGGGAATCGTAAATGTGAACACAAGTTGCCTCATTTTTGGATTGGACCCCAGTGAACTATGTCGTTATGCTGCCCTCACCCACATCGCACAAATTATTATACAGATGGGTACCAACCTCGATTCAGGGCTCTGGTATAGTGATGACTCACTCTCATTTTCCTTTTCCAATAGAGTCATAGCTGAGATTAGTAGGTCGAGCAATTAAATTGAACCTAAGTGACACCACCCAGGCTCTAGATTATATGGTCAGTTATGTGCAGTATAGTGAATTCAAGTGTGATTTTTGTATATCTCAATCGATTACTTATTTCAGTATTAAGCTAACATACATGCAGAGTGTTTGGAAAGTCACCATATGATCATCTTGTGCTAAGGACTGCATGCTGTTCTAATGTGCTGTGCTATGGAGAAGTGATTGCCCATGGTTCACCATGCAGTGAATTGCCGATCACATTCATGGAGAAGCCAAGCACTTTTCCTCATGGAGGAAGGAAGAGTCACTCTTGACTGCTTTGCATAACTTCTGTTAATTGGTAATGGAGTGTTAGGCAGAGTTCTGGAAAAAAGAAAACTTGCATTTATATAGTGCCTTATATCTCTCAAGACATCCTATAGTGATTCACAAACAATGAGTTCATTTGAAGCGCAGTTATTGTTATGTAGGTAAAAACAGCAGTCAGGCATCAAGGTCCCAAAAACAGCAATGAGATGAACAACCAGTTAATCTATTTTTGGTGTTTATAGAGAGAGGAATGCTGGCTTGGTGGCCAGGATGCCGGGAGAAGGATTGTACCTCTCCAAATCGTGCCATGGGATCGTTAACGTCCACCTACCTAGGCAGATGGAGTCTTGGTTTAATGGCTCCTCTGAAAGATGGCGCCTTTGACAATGCAGCATTGAAATGTCAGCCTAGGTTCGGGAGTGGTGCTTGAACCCTCAACCTTCTGACTCAGGCAAGAGTGCTTTCAATTGACCCAAAGGTCTCCTACCTGTTCTTTTGGCCGAGAGTGGTTTATAGCATGGGGAGACTACAGAAAAGGAATGAGGAGTGAGATACCTGAAAAGGAAGGAGAGTATTTGGGGATGGGTTGGGAAGTTTGGTAAGGAAGATTTTCTCTACATTTGAAGTGCTAATGATTACCCATTTTCATGGGGCAATGAATTTTGCCCAAGTAAAACATGTCTGAAAACTCATGCGTTTGCTTCTGGTTCCTTGCAGGCCGAGGAGAAGAGAATTTCATAGCAGCTGATGGCTCTACAGGGTTCTCTGTACCAGTAAAGGAAGAAATCCAGATTGCCTCCTCAGATAGTGAGGTCGAAATTGTAGGAGTCCAAGAGGATACAAGGTACAAGCAATTCATCCTGAATATCAATGATGAGAAAATCACTGGCTCCAAATGCCCTGCAGGCATGGTCTAGAAATAATAATTTCCTATCAAATGACTAACATATTCATAAAATAATCATATATCATGATTCACTGTAAAAGATTAAAGCAGAAGGAGCTAGGGCAGAATTGCAAAAATGGTAGACCTGTGTCCAGATCTGAGCCTGTAGAACTTAATTGAGAGAGGGGAACCTTCAAAAGCCAGAATAGGGTCTGTACCTAAAGAACATAATCAGAATTAAATGGATCTATTTAATATTTAGTGCCCATTGAATTGCTAATAATACAAATTCTACCAACAATTGCTTAGCATATCATTTTAAAAAAGGTTTTGTAAAAATTCATTTCAAGTACAATATCTTTCCCGAGGAAACTCCATCTGCCTTTTCTTGTCCACCTGTAGCTTGGTCCTGTTTCTCAAGTTGCACATGGGACATTGATGGATGCAGAGTGTTCACTTTTGTGTCCATTACACCGGCTGACTGTTGTCTTGTGCGTCCAGATGGAGAGCTGCATTCGCAAGGGAAGCTGACCACTAGGAAGGCCTAGGTTCATTTTACTTGGCCTGTGCTGAGTTAGCTAATGTCAGCCATGTGATGTAGGCTCTGCAATTGGTTTCAATGCCTCTTGGTTAGGGAGAGGAAAAATTGGCCAGATTTCTCATTTATAATCACTGTCTTGACCCCTGCTAGAAAGTGCACATTTATGGGCATCATATAAGGACAAGAATGGATTCCACTGTGACGCCCTCATGGGATAATAGCCTGCTGATACACTGTCCAGATTTGCATATGAAGAATGACCACGGGAGAGATACTAAAAGGCCACTTGTGTTTATGGAACCATTATCCATGCATGTGTTGCTGCCTTAGGAGAGGAAGGAAATTAGCAGTGGGGCATTTACAAGCTCTGCTATGCTTTAATGTTGAAGTGCTAATTGGAGGCACAGGGAGACTCGGCAGAATCTCTCGTACCTCCTAGTGGCCATTGTTGGAGCAACATTGATGACCTGGTTGACTGATGATGAATGAATTAAAAAGATAAAGGGACTTCAAAAATTAGTTGTCATCATTTTGTTTTTAATTGCTTGTAAACAGGTGCACTCAGACTAGACCGGGTGTCATTCAGAGCTGTTCAGCATGGAAGCAGAGTTCTCATTCATACTGCCTCAGCAGCAGGGAGCAGCAACAGCAAATGCATTCGTGGGCTGCCGTTTCCCAGCCAACCTGGAGTGGGCCACCGGAAGTTGTTGACCTTACCCTTGATGAAGATGCTAGACGCAGATACTTGCTGTGAGGAATCATGTTTTGCTGTCTTTGTTCTGTGGTGCAGAAAGAGGAGAAAAGAAAAAAACTTGCTTGGCATCTCCTTTCTATTGTTCACAAAGATTTGAAAAGTTATTATTTTGCATTTTTCATTGAGTGGAGTTTCTGTAGTTTCCACCATTTAGTACTGTCCAAAAAGGTATGTTTCACAGTTGTTCTAAAATGTCAATACATCAGCATTGTGGGGTCCAAATTGGGAGAGAGTGTGTTTATAAATGGCTCTTTTTTAAATATAATTTGTACTTTACATTGTGCCAGGTGTTTTAGTAGGTTACAGGATTCACATTATACATGCCTGAATTGGAGTTAAGACATTTTTTGATCAGAGCTAAACTTGGCACTTAGATGCTGTTACCAGGCTGGAGCTGGGTGTCCTTAATAATGCACAGAAACATGGAGAAATTTGAAGTCAATCATCAGCATAATGGCACTGCCTATTTAATCTGGCAGTGAATCCAAGTTTATTAGTGGCTTCAGCCCACATTGCATTGTGCTAAATGTGATCTGATCGTTAGTTTGGCTAATTCAATCATATTGAGATTGACCAGTTGCTGAGTATAAGTAGTTGGATCTGTCTGACAGGTGCTTCTTTCATTCACATTAACTTTCAACAGCTCTCCACTTAGTAACCTGAATGTTTCCAGTCAGTTTCTCTGCTGCTATCTGGGAACCCTGCAGTTTGCACTTGCAATATATTAAAATGAAACATAAGATTATAACTGAAGGAATGGTTTCCATTTTTATCCCAATAGACTTGATATTAGTTACTATTTTAGTATAACAAATGGCTGAACTCTAGCCAGTTAAACGTTAAGTCCCTTTTCCCCTCAATAGTTTTTGCAATAATTCCCTAATGTCCAGTGGAGATTAGCATCTCTTATAACTATTAGCCTCAAGTTGTTGATGTGACAGGCAGTAATTTAAAATAAAATCTTAGCTACAGGGGAATTGTGCATTTGCATCCAGTTCGAGTGGAAGATGATTATGAATTTTGTTAGAATTGGAGAAGTGTTGTCCTCTTGTTTGTCCTCCTGTTCCTGCCCCCCCTCCTCTCCTTCAACCAACCAACCCCAGACAGGGTAATATCACTTGCAAGACATTTAAATAGTGACTTAAAAAAAATCAAATTCTAATAGAGCAATGAGTTTCTTGGGCAAACCACCAAACTGTACAGGAATATGTTAATGACACAACTTGGTTGGAGAGGTTGTATGTATAAAGTTACAGATAGGGCCAAAGGGGAACTCTGACTTTGAGAGCTGTTAAAAGCTGATGTTGATGGCTTATTCTGGCATCTGCATTGGAGCTACTGCTGCTGTGAAGGGTGATGAGCAACAGCTGAAAATGCATTTTTTTCTCTCTGAAAACTAGTAATTTGCATGCTTCCCCCCACCACCTTTTCAGGGGTACTTCTTGGAATAGCTAGGAAAGCACTGTTCTGAAAACTCTGCGTTCCCGTCATGTTTGCCACCCAAGGGAATTTTACGCAGCAGCAGTATATTTAATGCACCACAAACTTTTGCAACTTGCTTTTTCCACCAAGTATCTTTGGTAGTTTATAGTTCCAAGCATGATTGTCACTTGGTTGGCATTCATGACATGCCGTCCGCCGACTGTGGTGGCTTAAAATCAAATGTGTTAAATCTCGCAGGAAACTTAGTGCATGGCATTGTAATAGTTGTGCAGCAAGGTATGTTTTACTGGGCACTTGCTTTCCTTTTCATGCTCAGATTAGTTTTATTTGGTGAAATGCACCAAAAGTGAAAGGGGAACTCACTGGGTAATTGCATCAAATGTTGTGGTACTGGTTCACACAGACCAGGAGATTCTCAGGTTTATACTGTTAGCTGATCTCAGCTTGGACAGTGTGGGTGCTACAATTTTTTTCAGTGCCCCTGCTCGTGACCTGTGCTGGAAAGTTACACGTGTGTACTTCAGGTGAGGACAGGATCGGGATCCTCATGGTTGAGGAGCTTGCCGACCCTGTGTGAATCATAGAATCTTACAGCACGTGAGGTAATTCGGCCCATCATGCCTGTACTGGCACTTTGAAAGCTATCCAATTAGTCCCACTCCCTTGCTCTTTCCCACGGCCCTGCAAATTGCTTGCATATAAAGAATGGCCAATTAAGAGAAGTGCTGGAAGGATGCCAGTATTTAGGAGCCATACTCTTTCTCCCCTCCACACCCCACACCTTCAGGACAAAATGGGAAGAAGAAATTTTGCTTTTTCCATTGTGATCTTTTTTCTTTGTAAATCTGGTTTGATAACCTTTTTTTTGGAATCAAGACTCCAAAGAAAGCTAGGCTATCCAGTTATAGCAATGTGGTAAATGGCAATTTTAATTTATTTATAAAGTTGCTGAAAATGGGCCCTCCTGATGGAAGCAGTGCTACGGCAAAGTATTTCAGCAGCCTTCAATCACAGACCTGAGTCATGATCCTTTCTGAGACTGTTTCTCAACTCACCAATGAAGTTTTTGGATGAGCTGGCGTTCCATTTTAGTGAAGATTACCGAGCAAGTACGAACAGGGACTTACTGGAGCCTTTAAACAGAAACGTACCTTTTTGGTCACAAGTGTAAATGATCATCCTTAAAAGTCACTCAAAACTGGTGTGTGTGGTAACAGTGTCTGAATTTTGTTTTAATTTGTGTTTGTAAAGGTCTTTGTTTTTTTTCAAAATTTTTAGTAATCAAAATTTTGTGCATTTTTGATTTAGGAAGGAGTCTGAGCAACAATAGATTTTTTTTTTCTGAGTTCCACTATCCTTCAGTTAGTATCTAATGTTAACCATCATAGGTTGTTTTAATCAGGGGTGAATTAGAAAATGTTCAAATTTCAATGCAGGATCTCTAATGGTATCAAAATGATTAGATCCCAAGACAAAGTCATGCTCTGCTCTTGACTGTTGCACTATGTGATTTCTGTTGCCGGAGGTTCCTACTGAGCTGTGTAGAGGCTGTAGTAGACTCTTGTCTGCAGGTTCCCAGACTATGAGTGATACTCAGCTTCCTGTGATGCATGTGGTCAAATAAAACCAATTTAAACAACCCTCCCCTTTCAAAAAAAAGGCAAAGACTCCAGTTGTCACTTCGAAAATGTAATTTTTTGGTTGTGGATTTAAGTACTTAAGGGTCTATATACATATAGGACAAAAGGAGACATTTTATATACAAGATAACACATATCCATCAAGATACAAAGTAGCATGCTTAAAACGCAATACTGCCTGTGTTCTTAACAGCTTAGCTGGTGTTCATGGGAACGGTTTTAATCTTTGGCAAGTTTTTCTTTGGCAGTCAGGTTTATGTAACTGTCACATGACCAGAACTGAAATAGTATTTGTTCTTCCCACATTGAACTGAGAACTTACCATCTGATTTGAACCGAACTCATTGTGTCACCTTGTTTGAACTACAGTGATAGCCTTCCTGCATGTCACAGGGCAATAATGGACTCCTCCACCTTATAGGATTAGAAACCAGTAGGTGCTATCATTACTAGTACCCAATGATGATGCTATTTCTACAGAGAAATGCTGTCACCCCCTTTTTTAAACATTGAATTTTAGTATGGATACTTTGAGGTGCAGTAGTACCTGGTGTGATTTGGCATTGCACTTCACTGCATGATGTATCTGCCAAGTCACCGGTGGCCCCGTGAGTTGTGATCTTGTGACTGTGATAGGTATTTTCATTCAACAAAACAAAAAGTTTTATAGTGACCAGCAGGGGCTCTTTGACCCCACCCACCCCAAATTCTGAATACAGTTGCTTCTGACTGTGGAGAGCTCGTCACTTGAGCATGCAGGCTTCAATTCCAATGAATTTCATTAGCTTTTCGACTGATGTGCAATGTTCTTGCAATAGCATTCCACCTCAGGGAAGTGAGAAATAGCCATAGTTTGTGTCTTTGGGAGGGGCAGATAAAACTAGGGTCTGGAATAAATAAGTTTCTCATTAGGCAGCCTAGCCTTTACCAACTACTGAAGTTTAGGTTAACATTAGTGTGCTTTCACACTGGATAGTAACTTTCAATTAAGTAGAGGGGGAGACCGCGGCTCTTAAGGAATAGGGGAAAGAATGTGCTCTGATGGAGCAGAGGCTGTTGAAAGAATTGTTTTTACATGAAGGCTTGTTTGAAATGCTCTTGAAACTTTACCTATGTAGGCCAACAAAAGAGAATGCTGGCTTCACTGTCTGGAGAGATAAGCAAATCAGATTAGGGCAATAAATAACCACGGATCCTTCCCTGTTTGTCAGTTTGCATTCTGCCTTGACCCAAGTCCTGGCTGGGCCACAGTGGCAAAGTACAAATCTGTGTCTGGTTGAAGTTGAATGAGGCCAGGTTACTAAGCAGAATGAAGTGTTATTTAAACAAGTATTACATCTGGAACACTTCTGATTTTAATCAGACTAAACTGTAGTATTTTCTGCATCCCTGCATTATCCTGTCTACCTGTCCTGTACAGTGCCCTCCACCCCCCCGCCCCCCACACACTCATATTGCATTTTTTTCTTCATGCATCATGGAGCTGCCCCTACCTAAAGCTGGAGATCTGTATCCAAATTCTGATTTTTAAAAAAATCTTGTTCCTATAAAATATTTGCTATTTTTTTTACAAAATATAGACCAATATCACTAACATTTTTTGTAGTTCTCAGTACATATTCTTGTGTGAAATTACTGTCACTATATCAGATCAGTGGATATTGGAAATTCCCATCTAATGATCTTCATTCTCCCTTGCTCTATATGTGCACCAGCATTTGAGGATAGTAATTTTGTTTAATTAATATCCTACAAGTGACGAGCTCACAGCACCAGTATCCAACAGGTGAAGATTCCCAATGACTGTTTGCTTCGATGTGATAGCACTTAATGTTTTGTAGCAGTTTTAGAAACCTGAAAAGTAGTGGTGGGCATTGAGCATAAAGTGTGTGCGTGATGCTTTCCTCATTAGCGAAACCTGTGAGGAAACTGCAATACAGTGCTGCTGTCCAATTCCAAGTAACTTTTAAGATATCTAGTCCCCTATTGCAATGCGTTTGCTAATAAAAAAGGGGATGGTTTATGTACTTGATATTCCTTGCCAAATGCTCTGTTCCTGAATCTGTTTAAACCAGCTATGAGCAGTGACAGCAGCGGCATTAGGGAAGGACAGTTGAGGATAGCCTCACTTGGCAACCTTGACTTGTGATGCAGTGTGCAGTATGAATCACTTTACTCATTTCAATGTGTTGGCTCCTTGGGAATTCGTCACTGATTTGGGAAGCTGCAGAGAGAATAAGAAAACAAGGCGGTGGATTAAATGGAGGCAGAGACTGGTGGAGCAGTTACAGTGGCCTCTGCCCACACAGTATTGGGGTCTCAGTCTAGTAGAGTGATTAAAGTATTCATCCTTTAGATTGATCATCCTCACCTTTACCATTAAGGTACAAAGGGGCAGCTTCCTCAACCACTCAATAGGTAAGTGCACCATATAATGTGACACTGAACCACACACATCAGGCATTGTCCAGGATTGATCCTGGTCTCTCAAGTAAATTGACCTAAGCTCGGTTGGAGGTGGGAGCTTTACAATTAATCTTAGTGTGCCAAAGCTAGGGAGGAGAAAAAAGCTAGTGTTCTCACCTCTGGATCACCATCCAACGATGCCTGCGGAAAAGTGCACACGTGTAGATGCCGGGTGAAAACAGGATTAGGCTCGGCTGTGATGTCCCCATGATAAAATAGTCTGACTAGAATCACTGTCTAAGCTTGCATTTGATGAATAGCCATTTATATGATGGATTGGAGGGCTACCAGTGTCCATGGGACCCTATCCCAGCATGAATCAGAATCCTGGAGGGAAAGCTTGGGAAGGATGTATAAGGAGCTACTGAGTAGGTCACAGTTGTGCTTGAAGGAGGATTCTCTTGGGCTAATAACCATTGTAAGAAACCCAGATGGTGGACAGCTTCCCTCGGTACATGAAATTTAGCATTATTCGGACTGGAGCTTCTGCTCTGGATGCTGTGAAAATCATAAAGAGCCATAAATTACAAGGTTAAGTGCGGATACAATCTAATGACAGCAACTGTAACAAGAAAGAAGGTATTTGGTTATCTGCCATTTAGGGGGTATTTAGTGCAGAATTTCACTCTGTACCAAAACAGGGCCCTACTGTGTAACAGACCGAACCGTACATATTCACCACCACAAACATTACTGCTCAAATTTAAATCTGGATACCTAGGCAGGGCGAGGGTTATTTTGTGTTTTCAGAACCACCTTCTGTTTGACATTTTATTTTGTTTTTTTTTGTCAAATTCTTTTGCTTGGGAATGGAATAAAGTTTGCTGTTATTTTCTACTGAAAACAGGCACACACGATGGTAACAGTAAGAACAAAAAGAATTGAGGTATTATTGCTTGTAAGTAAGTTTTTATTAAAGCATAAAAATTGTATAGAATTATTACAAGAGTTTTATGCGCAGTATAAGGGAGCAATTCTAAATAATCCTCAGCATGTAAATTTAAGATCTGGTGAGATTGCACTAATTATGGATTTTTTTTTGCCCCCTCTCAGTATTGATTGTTTTTCTTGAAAAATGTAAATACTGTTTGTGCTGCCTTGTCTGGAGCTGTGGTGGCAGTGTATAGATTTTTAACTGTTATGCAGTGATTATATGAAATAGAAAAATTGAGAAAGGAGAATAAAAATTTAACTTTTAAACATCATTGTTGAAGGTTGACTTTTTTTGTAAAGATCTGTTGATCCTCTTAGTTGCTCTGAATAGTTGTCAAAATCAGTCACACATAATCTTTATTCTTCTTTTGAATTATGTGCTTTTCGTGACTTGAGTTATCAAATTCATATTGGAGCTCCCCAAAATAGCATTGCAGTATTTCCTATGTGGTTTCTGATATCATAAAACTGTCATAGAATCAACACATGCAAAAGTATAGAAATTCTTAAAGATAAATTAGTGATTCACAGTTATCCACAGGGAGCTATAAACAGTAAGGTTTAGCTGCCATGTCTGAGTGAGTGGCCTCATCAGGGCCCCACACCCTTCAATGTTGACACTGAGGGCTGCATCTCCACAGGACTGTGGAAAATCCACATGCATTGAATGTAGTGGCCATCTTTGCTTTTGCTTCTTAAATCTGATAATCTGTAAAGAAAACTCTTAAGTGTTAAAATTTTTAAATTGCGCACGTCCACACTGATGGCAGGACTGCATCCGATAGAATAGCAGAGTGGCGCATTGGAAGCGTGCTGGGCCCATAACCCAGATGTCGATGGATCGAAACCACCTTCTGCTATTAACATTCTTTCTATAATTTTGTCTTTTAAAAAGCATTTGGACAGTTACATGGGTAAGATGGGTATAGAGGGATATGGGCCAAGTGCAGGCAACTGGGACTAGCTTAGTGGTATAAACTGGGCGACATGGAGATGTTGGGCCGAAGGGCCTGTTTCCATGTTGTAAACTTCTATGATTCTATAATACCACTCATCGAGATAAGAGGATGCAAGCAAGGCAGAGCTGAGCTGAAAGAGACAAGGGAAGGGGAAATTAGAGTTGAAAATGAGGATTTGCAAATAAACACAGATGCATCCAGCCAACCCAGCATTCTAAAGAACAGTTGAACCAAAGATGACTTGGTACTGCAGTGGTTTTGACACTGGCCTTCCACCAGTGGGAGTTGGCATCAAATCCACCCTAGACTGATATGAAAAGACTTTGTCTGCTGACTGTAAGGGTCCTATGTAAAATGGTTTCGAGGCAGTCTCAACCCATTTCCTACTGACCACGGGCCTGCAGAATAATGGTCTTGAATTAGCAGTATCATTCACAGGATGGCAGGTGTGGGATATGGAAAAAATGTCACACTGGCAGTACACGATTGCTATTTGAGGTTGTGGTGGAGGCATGTTGTTGGGGTGGATGAGAGGGAACTTTATCCTAACTATGCTATAGCTCACACGGGAGTGCTTGATGCTGACTTTTTTAAATGGTAAGTTTTTCCATTCCTATATCAAGAACCATGATGTGGAGATGCCGGTGATGGACTGGGGTTGACAATTGTAAACAATTTTACAACACCAAGTTATAGTCCAACAATTTTATTTTTAATCCCACAAGCTTTCGGAGGCAAAATAAAATTGTTGGACTATAACTTGGTGTTGTAAAATTGTTTACAATATATCAAGAACACTTGCCTTTGCTATTGCTAGATGGGGTTTCATTGCCTCGGCTTTAATAAAGCAATCATCCTAAGAACTGGAAATGACTTTATACTCTGAATCCCATTTCTTGACAAGAACCTGTGTAGTTCCTTCTTGAAACCCATTAAGGTTCCTTCTTCCACCACCCATGCCAGTAATTGATTCCACCCTTTTACCAAAAAAAGTTCTTCCTGTATTTCCTATTTTCTTCTGTTGTCCTCTTAGTTTGTAAATATTACCCCGCCTTAAATTCTGTACATGGCAGAAAAGTTTACTTGGATCCCATTTGTACAAACCTTTCATAATTTTGAACACTTTTATCATACCTTTTCTGTTTTTTCAAGAGAGAAAAGACCCAAGGTAGTCAATCTTTCCTTAAATTCTGGGATCAGCCATGTACCCCCTCCAATAGTTGATTATTGTTTTTGAAATAGGGAGACCAAAACTGCACACAGTACTGCTGATGTGGTCACACCAGAGCCAAATACAGTTTTAAAATGACTTCTCTGGATTTATACATTATACCCCTTGCTATGCATCCCAACACTGTTTGCTTTTTTAACAGCCTGGGAACGTTACGCTGATGGTTTGAGTGATCTGTTCAGTAAAACCCGAAGATCTCTCCTGCTCTTATACCTCAAGTACATTCCCATTTAGCACATAATCCACATCAACCTTCCCTCTGCCAAATCTCATAATCTTACATTTTCCCTATACTAAACTGCACCTATCATTTCACCATCTACTGATCGAGCTTGTCAAAATTCTTGTTAAATTTGTGCCCATTGATATTCGCCATTTGTCACTGTTGCCAGTTTGGTATCGTCTGCAAATTTGCAAACTTTGGGCACAATTCCTTTCTTTAAGTCATTTATAAAAATTAAACCTTGTGGCACTTCACTGGTAACTAGCTGCCAACATGATACCTGCCCATGCACTTGTCTACCAACCAACCATTTGCCAATCCATTTTAGTACATTCCCATCTATCTCATGGGCTTGGAGCTTATGTAGAAGCTTATTATATGGGCCAGTGTCAAATGCTTTCCTAAAATCCAGATAGATAACTCACTCTCCTCCATCGACTAGGTCTGTTATCTTCTTAAAGAAATCCAATAAATTAGTAAAGCTTGACCATCCACTCCTAAAACCATGTTCAGTGTTTTGGATTAGCTTGTGTGCCTCAAGATGCTCCCTTATTATCCCTCATAATTCTTTTAAACACTTTACCAACAGTGGAAATAAGGCCTACAGGTCTATAATTTGATAGTTCCTCTCCCCTTTTATTGACAATGGGAGTTAAATTTACTATTTTTCAATCTGCTGGGGTTTGCCCAGAGCCCAGTGAACTCTGAAAAATATCCACAAGAGGAACACAATCATTTGAGCTAATTCCTTCAGAACTCTGGGATGAAAGTTGTGAGCTCCTGGCTCTGACAACTGTCGTCTCAGGGTTCTGAAGGAATTAGCTCAAACGATTGCGTGTCTTCCTGGAGAGTTTTCTTTTTAGGACGATGTCAGTTGGCGCCTGCAATTCCCCATGTAGCAGAGGCTAAGCCTCCCACCCACAGGGAGGAAGGAAAAGGGAAAAAAAAGGGCTCTTTTTCTGAGTAGTACTTGTTTTCCAGCAGCTGGTTATGGAGTGCAAGCTTAGAGCAGCTTACTTGGCCAATGGCTCAGTGTTAAATATACTGGGGCAGAAACTGCCCGGAGCGGTGAACCAACAGTGCTCATTGCTCCATAGATTTATACTAACCCACTAACATACCGCGGTCTTTTCTCTGGGCGCTTCTTTGAATTGGAAGCGGAGAAGAGCCCAGCGTCAGTTCAGGTGAAACTAGGACCCCTGGAGAAGAGGAGCGATCTCTCCCTTCCGCCAATCAGATCGCAGCATTTTTGACAAGCTGCGTAACTCTGCCAGCTTCAAACATGAAAACCAGGAAGTGAAAGGTACAACATTTTAAATCAGTGTAAAAACAATTATTGACAGCAAAAAATGAGAAAGTAAGAAATAATTAAATAAAAGAGGCAAATGGGAAAAGTAAAAAAAAAAGTAATGACCAAAAACGATTAAAATAAGGAGTAATGAGGCTCCACATTTTTAAAAGTTAGTTTTTAGTTTTTTGGCAGTCATTAAGACTTACCGTGCTGTTGAAACTTAGTTTAGACCTGGTATTTTTAAGCGTACCTGTTTTGTGGCGTAATTAGTTACTTTCCAGCTGGGCAGATTAGCAAGTTTGCACTTTTTCAATGATTTCTCTCATTGCAATGGACGATATACATTTAATTCGAAACTGTCATATCGCTGGCGAACCACTAGGAGCAAGTTTTGGATTTCTGCATTTCACTGCGCATTCGCGAGTGCCGGAACTTGTTCCTCCGTTTCACCATTAAGAATGGTGAGCACTATTGAGCTCACCATTATTTTGCAAGCAATTTCTGCCCCTTTATGTAGTATGGAGCAGTGTAACTCCCAGGTTTGATCCCTTGTCTGTGTTGATTGGCTCAAGCGCTCCTGGCCTAGGAAGTTAAAAACACATCCAGGTTTCCAACTCCTGATTGCTATCCAGTGACCTCTGCAGGAACATGCACATTTGTGGGTAAGTATGAGGCCCACATTTGATGATCGCAGTTGGTGGAATGCTGCAATTAGCCTTAGTCCCCCTGGATTACAGAAGAAAAAATCAGCCAAGGCTCCTGCTCATTATGGTTATCTAGCAACCCCTGCTCGAAGTGTACATTTTTAAAAGTAAGGACCAGGTCAAATGGCCAGCTGGCACTCCTTCCCAAGGGTCACACCTGAATAATGCTCATTTGGTGACTGGCACCACTGCCTTGAGAAAAGGAGTGGGGAAAATTGTCCAAGCAAGAAAAAAGAATAGGCTGCCCACATGCAGAACCTAGTCTCTTGGGTGAGGTTTACTGATCCCCTCGGAACTTTACGTAAGAATAAACCACCTGCAAGAGAGGAGTGGAGAAAAAGAAAGGTGGAAACAATTGTATTACACTGCACTTTGAAGTACGTTCAAATTAGTTATGTTGCCTTCGTCACCGTGTACGGGTACTTCTGCAAGTAGAGTGCGGACGTAACATCACTTTATATTGACGCATTACTTCCACTTCAAGTGGTACATAAAGGCTGTGGCAGCCGAGCACCAAATCGGGCCCCAGCATCAGCACATTCAGACGAGGGCCAGACAAGGTCATAGAATGTGTAATTGTATAACGTAGGAAGGAACATAGGAACATAACATTTTCTGCATGGCTACACACAGCTCCTCGGAGTTCACACAGGGAGCAAGCCAGCCCAGCTGCTCTACAAGCTCTTCTTGCTTTTCATTGTCTGAAACATCTACACATATATCTCTGTTTCCTTAAGTAGGCTGCCGCCTTCTACACAGACTGATTTTAAAGGCTCACGGGCGAGAACCCGGGCGGAAATTTTTTTTAAGTTTCTCTGAAAGATCTTTTTTAAAAAAAAATTGAATTTGCAGAAAAATAAATTTTAAAGTGTTGCTTGAACATAGATCTGAGATGATAAATATTTTTATTTTAAAAGAATACATTTCAGATGCCATGCATCTTGTTTGGGATCAGTCAGATTTTCTGAGTGGATCATTTGGAAATTTGTAAAACGTAAACTGGACACTAAAACTCTGATTTGTAAACTAAATGCCTGCCTTTCCACTACTGTGATTTATGATGTAGAGGTACTAGTTTTGATATTTTTGATGAATCTTTGTCAGCACTGAAGAAATCCTCAGAACTCAAAGCCATTATCGTCCCTTGTTTGGTTTTCGACTTTGCATTACAAAGGATCAGCTACAGAGAAAAGGAAGCAAGTTCTGGTGACTGAGAGATCAAACGCACCAATGCTGTAAACAAGATGCTGAGTTGATTTGTTTTTTCAGCTCATCAAAAGCTGGCGATTAACTCTGAAACAGCTGTTTAGTAGATGCATTAAAAAAATGCAAGTACTGGAAATCTGAAATAAAAACTGAAAATGTTGGAAATATACAGCATGTCCATCAGCATCGGAAAAGATAGGTTAATGTTTTGGGTGTAGATCAGGGTTGTCAGAAAATACAATTGACTTGAGGCTTGCTCTGTGGTATCTCTGAAATTTCACTGGGTTTTCTCTCTTAGCAGCCTCCAGGGTCAAACTTGGGAGACATTCCTGAATCTAGCTTTGGAAAATTATAACTAACACATCTTCAATTTCCTCACCAATTTATTTTAATACTCTGGAGTGGAAATCGATCAGGTCCTGTAGATTTGTCTATCTTAACGCCCATAATTATCTCCATTATCATTTTAAAAAACTTCTATTAAACTCTCTAAGTTCCTCCCCTTGACTTTTTAGGTTCCCTTGTACTGTTGGAATTTTGTTCTCTTCATTGTGAAAACGGATACAAAGTACTCATTTAACAAGGCTTTAATGGGCCCACATTCCCCTTTACCACCTCCTTTCGTTTAATATATTTATAAAAACTTTTGCTGTTAGCTTTGATATCTCTTGCAAGATTTTTTCATATTCTCTTTGCACCTCTTATTTTCTTTGTTTCTCTTTGTTTTTTAAAGCTCTCCACTGGATTTCCACTTTTCCTTGCATTTGTGTAAACCTTTTCTTTTAGCTTGATCCTGTGTCTTAGCTCATGGTTACGTAACTTACAGAAGTGGAGCTTTGTCTTTTAGGCCTATGTACTGCTTTTACCAAATTCTTCCCACTGTTTGACTATAGGTTTACCCATTGACATTTCAGCCCAGTTTACTATAGTGAATTTGTTTCTCATACTGTTGAAGTTTGACTTATTTAAAATTAAAACCTTGGTTTTAGACACTCCCTCTCAAACCTAATATCAGACTCAATCATATTATAGTCATTATTTGCAAGATGTTCCCTTATCGTCAGATTATTAATTAATTCTGGTTCATTACTCATCATTAAATCCAGTATGACCTGTTCCGTTATCAGTTCTAAAACACATTGTTCTAGAAAACTGTCCTGAATACATTCTAGAAATTTATTGTCTTTACTCCTTGAGCTGTTCTGCTTCTCCCAGTTTTTGAAAATTAAAATCTCCCGGTATAAACACATGGTTTTTGCCACATGCTTCCCTGATCTCGGTACTTATACATTCCCTTCATTACATCACTACTATCAGAAGATCTGTAGACAACTCCTACCAGAGTCTTGCATCCTTTGCTGTTCCTTAGCTCTACCCATAATGTTTCCACTGCATGATGAGGGCATGTGATATCCTGGATGTGTGTGCCAATTACCTTGTCAGAGCTGGAACTCTTTTGTGCTCAACAGATGCCAACAAGGCAGAATGTTTATGGAAGGAGAATGAGCTGGCACATGGCACAATATTAACCCACAGCTCTCTGCATCTGTGATTTTTCCTGCTAAAGATGTGGACTCATACTGGTGCATTGTTCCACAGGTGCTGACTGCTCCAGTACCTCACGCGAGTGGTCATTATTCCTGTGTGGAAGCAAACAATGACTATTCAACTGTGGGAGACAATCACAGCCAAGTTTGTTCTCACCCAACGCCCATAGACATCTGACTATTCAACAGGAGTTACTGTACAGTGATCAGGAGAAGCAGGAACTCTGATTTATTTTTCCCTCCCTTGCCAATGAGGCCAACTGTAGTGCACAACAGTGTCACCCTGTTGCAATCAACTAAGTCGGACGTTGTCTGTCTTAGTTCCACTGCGCAGTCATTTGCTACAGAGCTATTGTGGGAGCATGTATGTTCTTTAAATCTAATGCCACTCTGAAGCCACAGCTCGACTCTGATGCTAATGTTCCCTCAAACCTGACCTTGATGTAGGGATAATAAAAGATGTACTGGTGCAGGGATAGATTATACACTTGGTGTTTTGAGACTGTAATATAAATGCTGAAACTTGACAAGGGGAAAGATTGCTATTGAGTCCTGGGAAGCTCAGGGTACTCTAATGTCATTTAAAGCTTGTAAACTAATCCAGAAGCTGACTATGTCGGGCTCAGTAACTGCTCCAACCCATTTTCCTTGAGGATGTCACCAGCAGTCACTCAAATATTTAAAAAAGCACAGAATGATTCCACAGTGGCAGACAGCCCTTCAGTACCTCACCCAAGTGACCATTCCTCATGTGTGGGCTTGGTTACTGTGGCCTAGGCTTTCTGGCTTGGCCCTGCCAGTTTTCCAGTGGATCTAGGACAGGTCTGCAAATGTAATTGGGGACGTGCTCTGCTGCATCACAGATCCCCCACTACCCCAAAAAGCTGTTGAGGCTGGGGGTCAATTGAAAATTTCAAAACTGGGATTGATAGATTTTTGTATTAAGGGTTACGGAACCAAAGCGGGAAGATGCAGTTAAGATACTGATCAGCCATGATCTAATTGAATAGCGGAACAGTCTCAAAGGGCTGAATGGCCTATTATTTCTAAGTTCCTATGTTCCCAGTTTTCTGGGAAGGAGTGGGGAGGGGGCAATCCCTCTGGCATCAAATGTAACCTTTCGTACCTGCGCAGGCGAATGCAAATTGCATTTTCAGTGTTCCCACACTGGACACTGGGGGCCGCCTATTAGGCCCTGGCATCCAACGTTCTCATTTCATCAGAGGATACAGAAGAGGAGCCCACCAAGAAAAAGAAAAATTCTGAAATAACAAAAAAAGAAATTTTGCACAGGCAGCCTGTCTTTTGTTTCCCCACTGAGTACCTGGGACTTGCCGTGGCACATCTCCTGTCTCTAAGACTGGCACGACCCTCAGTGGATGCCAGGGAGCTCGCCCCCTGCCTGGTAATGACGTGGGTCGAAATTCAGCCAGGATCAGGAGTCATCTCTGGGGTGGGCAAAAATGCCCTCCTGCCTCATTTGCGCCAGCACAATGGCCAAGCAAGAAGCACGGGTTATTTGACTGTGGAGGGAATCACAGCCGAGCCTGATTTTGTTTTGATCCACACTTTCCAGCTGAAGTCACCGTATAGCGATCGTGAGTGGGAAACCCTGGCTGATTTTCCTCACCCTAACCTACTGGTGCTGAGGCCTAATGTAACAATAAGTTGCGTTTATATAGCGCCTTTAATGTAGAAAAAGGCACTTCACAAGAGCAGTTATCAAACAAAATTTGACACCAAGCCACATAAGGAGATATTAGGACAGGTAGATTTTAAGGACCGTCTTAAAGGAAGGGAGAGGGGCGGAGAGGTTTAGGGAGGGAATTCCAGAACTTAGGGCCGAGACAGCTGAAGGCACGGCCGCCAGTGATGGAGCGAAGAAAATCAGGGATGCGCAAGAGGCCAGAAATATAACATCCAAATTGCTCTCTGGCTGACATCAGCTAACTCAGTGCAAATGGGGGATTGGACCTAGAACCTCCCAGTCTATAGTTTAGTACAGTGCAGGTGGATCGTGGGAAAATGTTTGATCTAATTTTTTTATTCATGATTTTATCGTAATGGATGAAGGCTGCAGATTGTGAAACACAGAAAGAGAAAACTATTTTGAGCTGCACCTTCAGCTGGCAGTGGAAGGCAATTCATTGTGTACAATGGTCAGTCCCTTTAAATTTCTAAACATTTTGTATCATTCAGTGAGGCAGAGGGCCATGAGCAGCAGTGCGCTCCCCTCCCCTCCCCTCCCCTCCCCTCCTCTCACCTCTCCTCCCCTCTTCTCAGCCCCCCCGCTACATGCTGTAACTGAAACCTCACACGGCAGCTGGCAGACAGCTTACAGCTGAAGGTCATTGTTACATTTATCCTCCCTACCCCTCCCCCAACTGGCAGAGCTTACTGGATATAAATAGCTCCTCAACTCTCCTCACTGATGCCTGTCTCTCTTCTAACTTCAGCTTTTCATTTCTTCTGAGCAATTTTCTCCCCTCTCCTGAAAGTCTGGACTGTTCACTGGGGTGAGGATCCACTGGAGCCAGTCACCCTTGTACAAATAACGATTCTTCATGTTTGAGCCTAGATATTGACAGGCTGCGAGGAGGCATCAAAACCAAACTTGATCCTGGCCTCCCCTGACGCCCACACACACGTGTGTATTTCCAACAGCAATCAGAAACAGGAATTCTGCTAATTTTTCCCTCCCTAACTTGTAGGATACTAGGGTTTGAACCTGCAACCTTCTTGGTCTGCATGGCTCAGCTCGAACCATAGAATCATACAGCACAGAAAGAAGCCATTCGGCCCATCATGTCTGTAAAAGAGCTATCCAATTAGTCCCACTCCCCTGCTCTTTCCTCATAGCCCTTCTAATCTTTTTTCTTTTCAAGTATTATCCAATTCCCTTTTGAAAGTTATTATTGAATCTGCTTCCATCACCTTTCAGACAGTGCATTCCAGATCATTACAACTCGCTGCATAAAAAAAATTCTCCTCATCTCTCCCCTGGTTATTTTACCAATTATCTTAAATCTGTGTCCTCTGGTTACCGACCCTCCTGTCAGTGGAAACAATTTTTCCTCATTTACTCTATCAAAACCCCTCATGATTTTGAACACCTCTATCAAATCTCCCCTTAACCTTCTCGGCTCTAAGGAGAACAACTCCAGTTCTCCAGTCTCTCCACATAACTGAAGTCCTTCATCCCTGGTACCATTCTAATAAATCTCCTTTGTACCCTCTCCAAGGCCTTGACATCCCTCCTTAAGTGCGGAGCCCAGAATTGAACACAATACTCCAGCTGAGGCCTAACCTGTGTTTTATAAATGTTTACCATAACTTCGATGTGGAGATGCCGGTGATGGACTGGGGTTGACAATTGTAAACAATTTTACAACACCAAGTTATAGTCCAACGATTTTTATTTGAAATCTACAAGCTTTCGGAGGCTTCCTCCTTCCTCAGGCATAAATGCGTAGGCTTCAAGGAGCTCCTGACATTTACCTGAGGAAGGAGGAAGCCTCCGAAAGCTTGTAGATTTCAAATAAAAATCGTTGGACTATAACTTGGTGTTGTAAAATTGTTTACAATTACCATAACTTCCTTGCTTTTATACTCTTATGCATCCATTAATAACGTCCAGGATCCCATATGCTTTTTTAACAGCCTTATCAACTTATCCTGCCACCTTCAAAGATTTGGTTTCTGTGTTCCTGCACCCCCTTTTAAAATTGTACCATTTAGTTTATATTGCTTCTCGTCATTTTTCATTCCAAAATGCATCACTTCACACTTTATGCATTCAATTTAATCTGTCATGTGTCTGCCCATTTCACCAGCCTGTCTATGTCCTTCTGAAGACTGTTACTATCCTTTTCACTGTTTACTACATTTCCAAGTTTTATGTTATCTGCAAACTTTGAAATTATGCCCCCTATACCCAGGTCCAGGTCATTAATATATATCAAAATGAGCAGTGGTCCTAATACTGACCTTTGGGGGACACCACTGTATACTTCCCTCCAGTCTGAAAAACAACCGTTCACGACTACTCCCCGCTTTCTGTCTCTTAGCCAATTTCATATCCATGCTGCCACTGCCCCTTTAATCCCATGGGCTTTAATTTTGCTAACAAGTCTATTATGCCGCACTTTATCAAACACTTTTTGAAAGTCCATATACACATCAACTGCACTACCTTCATCAACCCTCTCCGTTATTTCATCGAAGAACTCAATTAAGTTTGTTAGACATGATTTGCCTTTAACTAATCCACTAAATAAATAGCTACTCACTAAATAAATTCACTGAGACATCAAAGAGGTCCCTCCAACTTTTATATTAAGGTATTTCTCCCCTTTTCCTTTCTTGGTTCTCCCTGTGCCGTGTGCTGTATTCCTAGTGGAGATTCTATAGACCGGATAACTGATCAGGTCTGAAGCCTCTACAATACCGATCTGACGGTTCACCTTCTCTCGTCTAGGCTTGAATCCATGTCCCCTTGTGCTAGAACTTGTGCTAATATTAAAATATCATTCAGAGATCCTGTTTCTTTCTTCTCTTTTAGATCTTAAATAGTTCAATTAGATATCCTATAAACTAATTTGGCAGGGAGGTGGCCAACAGGATGAAACATTAGAGAGGAGCAACAAGGTGCACAGAGGACTGGGAGAGACAAATAGCACTAGAGTAAGGAATAGTTCAGAAATAGGAGGGATCCGACAGCGGACAAATATGAAGCAGTCTAAGATGAGTTTGGAGTGCATGTGTGTAAATGCACATAGCGTGGTAAATAAGGTTGGTGAGCTGCAGGCTCATAAGGGACTCTGATTCAGTGACCTAGCTCAAAGAAAGGGAGGATTATATTCCTGGCTACAAGGTATTTAGGAAAGATAGGGAAGGAAAGAAAGCAGGGGGGAGGCCGTATTGATCAAAGAAACTACTATAGCACTAGAAAGGGATGATGTAGTTGAGGGGCCAAAGACAGAATCTATTTGATTAGAATTAAGAAACAATAGAGGCGCTATTACGCCACTGGGTGCATACTATAGACCACCAAAGTGGGAAGGAGATAGAGGAGCAAATCTGCAGGCAAATTACAGAAAGATGCAATGGGGGACTTCAATTATCTCAATATTGACTGGGACAATAACAGTGTAAAGGGCAAAGGGGGAGGAAGGAAGCACTGCTGGGGAACAGTGATCATAATATCATTAGGTTTAGAATAGTTATGGAAAAGGACAAGGAATAATCAAATGTGAACATACTTAGTTGGAGGAAGGCTAATTTCAGTGAGTTAAAAAGGGATCTTGCCCAGGTGGATTGGAACCAAAAATTGGTAGGCAAAACAGTAATTGAATGATGGGAGGCCTTCAAGGAGGAGATGGTTCAGGTACAGAGAAGACACATTCCGGAGAGGGGGAAAGGAAGGGCAACTGAATCTAGAGCTCCCTGGATGACTAAAGATATAAAGTTTAAAATGAAACAATAAAAGGAGGCTTATGACAAATGTAAGGTTCACAATATAATAAAGAACCAGGCTGAAAACAGAAAGCACAGAGGAGATCTAAAAGAAAAGGAATAAGAGGGGCAAAGAGAGAGTATGAGAATAGGTTAGCGGCTAACATAAAAGGGAACCCAAAAGTCTTTTATAAACATATAAATAGTAAAATGGTAGTCAAAGGAAGGCTGGTACCAATTAGGGACAAAAAAGGAGATCTGCATGTGGAGGCAGAGGGCATGGCTGAGGTACTAAATGAATACTTCACATCTGTCTTCACTAGAGAAGAGGATGCTGCCATTGTAGCAGTAAAGGAGGAGGTGGTAGCGATATTGGATAGGATAAAAATAGATAAAGAGGAGGTACTTAAAAGATTGGCAGTACTCAAAGTAGAAAAGTCACCCGGTCCAGATTTTTAAAAAATTCATTCATGGGCTGTGGGCGTCGCTGGCAAGGCCAGCATTTATTGCCCATTCCTAATTGCCTCCTTGAACCGCTGCAGTCCATGTGGTGAAGGTTCTCCCACAGTACAGTTAGGTAGGGAGTTCCAGAATTTTGACCCAGTGGCGATGAAGGAACGGCGATATATTTCCAAGTCAGGATGGTGTTGTTCCCATGCACCTGCTGCCCTTGTCCTTCTAGGTGGTAGAGGTCACGGGTTTAGGAGGTGCTGTCCAAAGAAACCTTGGCGAGTTGCTGCAGTGCATCTTGTAGATGGTACACACTGCAGCCACGGTGCGTCGGTGATGGAGGGAGTGAATGTTTAAGGTGGTGGATGGGGTACCAATCAAGCGGGCTGCTTTGTCCTGGATGGTGTCGAGCTTCTTGAATGTTGCTGGAGCTGCACTTATCCAGGCAAGTGGAGAGTATTCCATCGCCACAGAATACCCAGCCTCTGGCCTGCTCTCGTAGCCACAGTATTTATGTGGCTAGTCCAGTTAAGTTTCTGGTCAATGGTAACCTCCAGGATGTTGATGGTGGGGGATTCGGCGATGGTAATGCCATTGAATGTCAAGGGGAGGTGGTTAGACTCTCTCTTGTTGGAGATGGTCATTGCCTGGCACTTGTCTGGCACGAATGTTATTTGCCACTTATCAGCCCAAGCCTGGATGTTTTTCAGTTCTTGCTGCATGCGAGCTCGGACTGCTTCATTATCTGAGGGGTTGTGAATGGAGCTGAACACTGTGCAATCATCAGTGAACATTTCCATTTCTGACCTTATGCTGGAGGCAAGGTCATTGATGAAGCAGCTGAAGATGGTTGGGCCTAGGATACTGCCCTGAGGAACTCCTGCAGCGATGTCTTGGGACTGGGGTGATTGGCCTCCAACAACCACTACCATCTTCCTTTGTGCTAGGTATGACTTCAGCCTCTGGAGAGTTTTCCCCCTGATTCCCATTGACTTCAATTTTACTAGGGCTCCTTGATGCTACACTTGGTCAAATGCTGCCTTGATGTCAAGGGCAGTCACTCTCACCTCACACCTGGAATTCAGCTCTAGATGGAATGCATCCTAGGTTGCTGGGAGAAGTAAGGGTGGAAATTGGGGAGGCTCTGGCCACAATCTTCCAATCCTCCTTAGATATAGGGACGGTGCCAGAGGATTGCAAATGTGACACCCCTGTTCAAAAAAGGGGAGAGGGATAAACCCGGCAACTACAGGCCAGTCAGCCTAACGTCGGTGGTGGGGAAACGTTTAGAGACAATAATCCTGGACGAAATATCATGTCTGACAAACTTGAGTTCTTCGATGAAGTAACGGGGAGGGTTGATGAGGGTAGTGCGGTTGATGTTTTGTACATGGACTTTTAAAAGACATTTGATAAAGTACCACATAATAGGCATGTTAGCAAAATTAAAGCCCATGGAATTAAAGGGACAGTGGCAGCATGGATACAAAATTTTCTAAGGGACAGAAAGCAGAGAGTAGTGGTGAACGGTTTTTCAGACTGGAGGGAAGTATACAGTGCTGTTCCCCAGGGGAACCACTGCTCTTTTTGATATATATTAATGACCTAGGCTCGAAAATGTAGTAAATAATATGGTGGATAGTAACAGACCTCAGGAGGTCATAGACAGACTGGTGAAATAGGCAGACATCTGGCAGATCAAACTTAACGCAGAGGAGTGTGAAGTGATACATTCTGGTAGGAAGAATGAGGAGAGGCAATATAAACTAAATGGTACAATTTTAAAGGGAGTGCAGGAACAGAGAGACCTGGGGGTGTATGTACACAAATCTTTGAAGGTGGCAGGACAAGTTGAGAAGGCTGTTAAAAAAAGCATATGGGATCCTGGGCTTTATTAGTAGAGTCATAGAGTACAAAAGTAAGGAAATTATGCTAAATCTTTATTTTTTTTTTATTCGTTCATGGGATGTGGGCGTCGCTGGCGAGGCCAGCATTTATTGCCCATCCCTAATTGCCCTTGAGAGAAGGTGGTGGTGAGCCGCCTTCTTGAACTGGTTAGGCCTCAGCTGGAGTATTGTGTTCAATTCTGGGCACCACACTTTGGGAAGGATGTCAAGGCCTTAGAGAGGGTGCAGAAGAGATTTACTAGAATGGTGCCAGGGATGAGGGACTTCACTTATGTGGAGAGACTGGAGAAGTTAGAACAGAGAATGTTAAGGGGAGATTTGATAAAGGGTGTTGAAAATCATGAATGGTTTTGATAGAATAAATAAGGAGAAACTGTTTCCAATGGCAGAAGGATCGGTAACCAGAGGACACAGATTTAAAGTTTTCGGCAAAAGAGCAAGAGGTGACATGAGGAAATATTTTTTTACGCAGTGAGTTGTAATGATCTGCCTGAAAGGGTGGTGGAAGCAGATTCAATAGTAACTTTCAAAAGGGAATTGGATAAATACTTGAAGGGAAAAAAATTACAGGGCTATGGGGAAAGAGCAGGGAAATGGGACTAATTGGATAGCTCATTCAAAGAGCTGGCACAGGCATGATGGGCCAAATGGCCTCCTCTTGTGCTGTACCTTAAGATTTTTTTGGCCAATGTAAACATCTCTAGTATGCAGTCTTCCCTCATAGCATGGATGTCCATATTCTATATGTGACTTCCTCTAACCCATCCATCGTGTTTTTCCAATTTTCTCTCCTCCTCTCATGAAAACACTGACTGGTATAATTTCAGTAGCAGACATTCATTATCACCCAAGTAGCCATTCATATGTGAGCCTAGACAATGAGTGACAACAGGCTATTAAGGGGCATCAAAGCCAAGCTTTGACCTGCCATTAACTGATATGTACACATGCACACTTTCCAATGGGGATCACTGATAAGATCAGGACTGGCAACCCTGGCTTATTTCTTTTTGATCTCCTTACCCTGGTGACACTAAGGCCATTTGCAGAGCCTACTGTTCCCCAGGCTGAGACTGGCTAATTTTGTACAGACTGAGAATCCACCTTGGTCAGTGTGGCATAGTGGTAAATCACACAGTGGCCCACCCAGCCATTAGCAGAGCTCTCCATCCTATTTGTGATTTCTGTTAACATATCTATTTACTTTCTGCATAATCCAGTTGACGGTGTGTGTTACAAGATCAAATTAAAGCCATGTTTAACATATAATCATAGATCCCATCAGGTAGCAGGTTTGAGCACCACATGGATTCATGGGAAGTAGGCCAAATACATTCCACTCTGCTGCAAAGGCACTCCAGGACTTGAGCACATAATTTAGGCTGACACTATAATACTGAGTGAGTACTGCTTTGTCAGAGTTCCAGTCTTTCAGACGAGATGGCAAATCAAGGCCCTGACAGCGTGTTCAGATGGTTATAAAAGATCCCCAGTACAGGTATGGTAGTGATTTATGTTCTTGGACTAGTAACTACATATTGTGCAACTGAATTCAATAAATTTGTTAATCTGTGGCAATTACCAGAAAAAATGTTCATGAAAGCCGTTGGGTTGTCGTAAAAAATGCAACTGGTTCACTAATGTTGTTCAGAGAAGGGAACCTGTCACCCTATCTGTTCTGGCCCACAGGCGACTCCAGTCCCACACAGTCCCTGAATATTTGGCATTTGGCTGGTTCTTCATAATATTTTCCTCAGGTTTGAAAGGTCTTTGGGTTCAATTCCTGACATCAATTCCGATGGAACTTGAAACACTTAAGGACTCAAATGGACACCTAACATGTGTATACAAGTCTCCACCATGTGGTTAAAAGTGGGAAATGCAGAATATCCCAAATGCAAATGAGCCCCTCATTTAGAGTGACTGATTAATGAAATTCTGTTTTTATCACATGTGATTCGAGAATTTCTAGTAGTGTTTTGCAGATCACATTTGACAGTTCTGTGCATTTTTTCATTAACAAATGTAAACGAGCTTTAACTGACCCTGCCTGTAACTGACTGTAGAAAGGCCACTAGAGTTTTCAGCACCAGAACTAATTCTAGGTATGAGATTTTCAGGCATGAGGTGTCCTGAGATGTCCATTCACATCAAAAACATGACTAATAGTAAAAGGGAATGGCCAAGCGGTACTAATATACGGTATTTTCTTTTCTCCTTTTTCATATCCCATTACCATTTTCTTTCTTTCTCGAGCTTCCTTTTTCTGTATTTCTCTTCCTTCACTGTGAGATTTGCACCTGTTTTCTCTTACAGGAAAGTAAAGGATATTAAGAGAATGAAGGTAGCTTTCACAGTGGTAATCAAAGTCCCAAATAAACAGGCTGCCTCCCCAAAAGGTAAGAATGGGCCTGCTCAGTCTATGACAGGGTAATAGCACCCCATGTAGGGCAATGGCTCAACCCTCCCAGACCTCCCCCGCCATGCAGACAGAACTCTCAATATCTCTCTGACCTAATGTTTCCTACATAACAACAATGACAACACTCCAAAAGTACTTATTTGGCTGTAAAGTGCTTTGGGACATCCTGAGGTCGTGAAAGGTGCTATATAAATGCAAGTTCCTTCTTTTTTTCTTTCTCAGGGACACTGCCAAACTATCCTGACCCTCAAACGTGTGTGGTTCTCAATGTGTGTGTATTCCCCTGCAAGTGTACTTATAGAAGAGGAAAGTTCCAGATTTCATCCCTGGTCTCTAGCTGGTAGCTGGTCTCAGCGGGGGCATTGGTAGAGACTTTTCAATTAGTCTCAGGACTTTGGAGGATAAAAAGCATCCAAGCTTCCTGCTCCTGATCACTGTCCAGTGACTGCGCAGTTGAAAAGTATGTGCATGTGGACATTGGATGAGAATGACATTGGGATTGGCTGTGATGCTGTCCATGGCTGAATAGCCTGCAGACATTCATTGTCTATGCTGAAACAAAAGGTACTTTTAGGCTATGACAATGCATACAGTGAAGCTATTTCCTCTGGTGGGGGAATCCAGAACAAGGAGATACAATCTTAAAATTAGAACTAGGCTATTTAGGGGTGAAATCAGGAAGCACTTTTTCACACAATGGGTAGTGGAAATCTGGAATTCTCTGATGCTGGGTCAATTGAAATTTTCAACTCTGAGATTGACAGATTTTTGTTAGGTAAGAGTATCAAGGGATATGGATCAAAGGCGGGTAAATGAAGTTGAGGTACAGATCAGCCATGATCTAATTGAATTGCACAACAGGCTAGAGGGTTGAATGGCCTACTCCTGTTCCTATATTCCAGTGGCACATGTACCATTGTCCTGCCATTGGTTGCTGTAGGAAATATTAAAGTGCCGACTTGCCTTGTTCCAGTAGCAGTGGATACCAATTTTTTCTTGGGTCTTGTGAACTGTTACTGGAATTGCAAGCTGTCCTTCTGCCCATCATCTGGTGCTGAATGTAAACAGAGGAGAATGGTGGAGAGGCTTTGAGGGGTCAGGAGATGAGGTACTTGTTGCAGAGTACCCAGCCTCTGCCCTGCTCTTGTAGTCACAGTGTTCATATGGCTGGTCCTGTTAAGCTTCTGGTCAGCGGTGACCCGCAAGACTTTGATTGTCAGGGACTTGGCAATGGTGGTGTCATTGAAGATTAGGGGGAGGTGGTTGGGCCTTTTCTTGTTGGAGGTGTACATTGCCTAGGCACTTATTTGGTACAAATATTACCTTTCACTTGTCAGTTCAAGTCTGGATGTTGTCCAAGATGCTGTAGACTGGCATGGGTTGCTTTATTATCAGAGGATTTGTGAATGGAGCTGAATACTTTAGAATCATCAGCAAACAACCCCACTCCTGGCCTTATGACAGAGAGAAAGCTTTGATGAAGCAGATGAAGATGGTTGGACCAAGGATGTTGCTCTGAGGAACTCCGGCAACAATATCATGGGGCTGCGATGATTGGCCGCCGACAACCACAGCCATCTTCCTTTGTGTCAGGTATGACATTACCACTGAAGGATTTCCCATTGACCCCATTGATCTTAGTGCCATATTCAATCGAATGCTGCCTTCAAATCTAAGGCAGCTACTCTCACCTCTGCTCTGGCATTCAGCCCATGCATCCATGTCTGAATCAAGGCTGCAATGAGGTCAGGAGCCAGTTGGTTCTGGCGGAACCCGAACTAAGCGTCAAAGCAGGTTATTGGTTAGTAGGTGTTGCTTGCGGGCACCGTTGATTATTTCTTCCATCACTTTGCTGATAATGTGGTTGCTCTATCTCCAACCTGTGCTCCCTTCGATCACACATCAGTGAAATTGCCCTTAAAAGAGATTTTGTAAGACAGGAAATAGAGATTAGTTGCTGCCACCCTTGAGTTTTAAAAGTTGGAAGATTGTAGAAGGAAAGAAAGACTGAAGAAAATTAGGAAGTTCAGTTTTGAGATCCTGGGGAGGAATAAGTAAAAATAGGAAAATGCTAATTCCTAATTGAAACACAGTGAGGGTGGAAGAACAGTGTGTAGCTGCAGTATTTGAAGCTTAAGATAGGAAAGGTCATAGCAGTGCTGACCAAAATTCTATTGACAAAACAGTGAAAGATAAGAAATATTTTGATGTAGTGAAAGAGTTTGGAGACTAGAGGTGAGAGAAGGGTCAGATCCTACCTAACCATTGTGGGAGCACCTTCACCACACGGACTGCAGTGGTTCAGGGAGAAGGCCCACCACCACCTTCTCAACGGCGGCTAGCGATGGGCAATAAATGCCAGCCTTGCCAGTGCCACCCACATCCTGAGAATGAATTAAAAAAAGGATCAGTGTTAGACAAGAAATGTTTTCTTATATTCTGAGAGAGGTGTTGGAAGAGCGTCCTTATATAGAAGAACAGTTTTCAAGTCTTATGTAAATGTTGGCTTTTTATAAATTAAGCTATTTAAATAGATTAGCTGGTCATTCATCTCAGTGCCTATTTGAGGTATCTTGCAGTGCTTACATAAAGACACTTCAAATTAATTCATTGTACGTGAAGTGCTTTGGGATGTTTCTGAGTGACATGATAAGGGGAGCCACATAAATGCAAGTCTTTTTTTCTTTTTTTACAGGGATAAAGTCATCATCTCTGAGGCGTACAGATCAGGAAGGTGCCAGATTAAATCCCTGGTGTGTTTGGAGTTGGCTGATCTGAGGCAGGGCAGCAGTATGGACGCTTCAATTGGCCACAGCAACTCCTGGGTTAGGAAAGAGATCATTGGCTGGGGTTTCTGTTCCTGATCTCTGTACAGAGACTCCTGCTGGAAGTACACCGATACTCACGGCCAAGGCTCATGCATAAATAACGGCCACTTAGGCAAGGTAGCAGAGGGCAGTTGCTCCCCATGGACATGTGCCTTACAGTCAATGCCTTCAGATAAGAAGAGAAAGAGAAAATAGGAGACTAGATTAAAAAAAAGGTAAGAGCCGGTTGCTGTTTGTGAGACTTGTGAGAGGCGTGTAGAAACTATGTCTTTGAAGAATTGAAAGAAACGAGATATTCATTCTATTGAAGTCACTGAGGAGACCAAAATGTGCTGATTCAGCCATTACGCTGCGAGAGGACTGGGGGTTGTGAGCACTGAGGGGGTGCAATCTGACTGTTGATAAATGTAGAGTGGAATCATCAGCTGAAGAGTAGGTGGGTGTAGAGGAGTTATTGGTAGGAAGAAAGAGTAGAATGGCAGAGAAGACAGAGCCTTGGGAAGCTGAGTTAATGAAAATAGCGTGAGAGGATGAGCCTTCAATGAGAACACAAATCGAGCGATTTGAGAAAAACTAGATAGCAATGAATGTAGCTTTGGTGGGAGGCTAAAGGATGGTAACATGTTTAGAAGTACATAATGGTACACCCTGTGAAAAGTTTTGGAAATGTCCACGACAATGACAGATGCTTCTGCAAATGTTCAAAAGAAGAGTTTCAGAGTATGTGTAATATAGGCAACAAGGGCACCAGTAAAAAGTCATGCTAAAAAACCATTAAAGCCAGATCATTTGAGAGTTAACATCTGCTTCCATAACTTTATTAAGTTACTGATTTAAGAGCAATAAGAGTAGTTTTAAGGGTGAGAGGGATCTTCTTAGCAATATAGTGAACAATCAATTTTCCAAGGAGGGAAGGTCGACTTGGGAGTAAGACTGAAGAAATGGCAGAGGACAGAGATGAGTTCAGAGGCACATACTTTGAGGATGATGATGAGTGGGATTGTAGAGGTTTTATTTAAGCACATAATCTAGACTGACATTTTACTGCAGTACTAAGGAGGTGCTGTATTATTGGAGATGCTTTCTTTTGGATGAGACGTTAAATATGTAACATTTATCCCTCAACTAGCACTGTCAAAAACAGAGGAACTGATCGTTCATTTCATTGCCATTTGTGAGATTGTGACATGTGCAAATTGACTGCCACATTTGCCTTCCTAATAACAGTGACTACATTTCAAAAATAATTCATTGGCTGTGAAGAGCTTTGAGATATCCTGAAGTCATGAAAGGTGCTATACAAATTTTTTCAAAATTCATTCTCGAGATGTGGATGTCGCTGGCAAGCCCTGAGAATATGGTGGTGAGCCACCTTCTTGAACCACTGCAATCTGTGTGGTGAAGGTACTCCCACAATGCTGTTAAGTGGTTTGATATAACTAAGTGGTTTGCTAGGCCTCTTCAGAGGGCAGTTAAGAGTCAACTACGTTGGTGTGGGGCTAGAGTCACATATGGGCCAGACCAGGTAAATTTGACAGGTTTCCTACCCTGAAGGACATTAATGAACCAGTTGGGTTTTTACAACAATAACTTCATGGTCACTTTTACTAATACAAGTCTTTTATTACCAGATTTTTTTAAAAACTGAATTCCCAAATTCTCAAGCTGCCAAGGTGGGATTTGAATTTATATTCTCTAGATTAGTAGTCCAGGCCTTCTGGATTACTAGACCAGTAACGTTACCACTATACTACTGTACCCAGACTAGCCCTGCTTGCTTTTGTTTTCTTTTCTTGATGACCAAGAAGCAATGTTCCTGGCAGAGCTGGCAGGGATAAATGATGTTAGTTATAGTGGCTGGACAGAATGGATGGAGTGGAGAGAGGTTCTTTACCAAGATTATTGCCACGAGAGTCAGAGGAGGAAAATGAACCAAATATGGTGCATGGAAGAGTGATGGAAAGGATTTACAGAAGTTACAAAACACAGTTTCAGCAAGGAACCAGAGGGAGGGCTGCTGGAGGGTCAGGAAGATGACTATTAATGTTTCTTTTCGATGAAGTTGTATTTATCAGCTCTAATGATGGATTTACAGAAATTTCACACCAAGATAAAGCTGACTCACGGTGTTTCAGAGCGATCAAGATGCTAACTGTGATAGACAGAATTTCTATGAGAGACAGGAGAATGACAGGCATAATTGAATCGAGCAGCAGCAAAAATAGATCCCTGAGACTAAGTTGCAGGCTTAAGGGATTTGGATGGTGTTATATAGAATACTGGACCACTGCGTTGGCGGATCTCAATCTCAGCTGAGGTGGCACTGAGGCATTGCAATTGGTCTCAGTGCCCCTCGGCTAGGGAGGGGACTCACAGTCAGAATTCCTGCTCCTGCTCCTATTCAGTGACTCCTGCTGGAAGGGATTGGGCTCAGCTGTGATGTTTTACATGTAGAATGGCTGGTTAGGTGAGATATCGGAGGGCACCCAGTGCCTTTAGAGCTATACTCTAGTACAAGTCTATAAGAGAGTAAGAAGAGAGGTGGCAAAAAATTTCTTTACATAGAAGGTTGTTGGACTTCGAATACTTTGCCATAGAGAGTGGCTGAAACAGAGGCCATTACATTTTTAAGAGAAATGTAGATACACATTTGAAATAGAGAAAGACACAGTTAGCACAGACAAAATGGGTTAAATAGCCTCCTTCTGCACTGTAAAATTCTATTGTTCTAAATCAATAGCGATGATTTTCTGGGCCCCCCTCTGTCCGAGTGCTGAACAGGTGCAGTATATCCAAAGTGTGCTGCTCCTGTCCAGACCAGGATCACCTGAATTTCCAGTCCTAGGCTATCTAAATGACCAATGAGCAGTCCCAAAGCAGGACCACCTCCTGGTAAGGCCTAGTGCCAGCTGTCAGGCCTGGAAAATTAGGAGCATCTGCTGGACTCTCAGGTGATTGGGACCAGCTGGCATCTGAGGAATTACCTCAATAAGACTCGGGCTGGGTAATTTTGGCTTTGGGCAATAGTATAAAACAGGTGATAGCGAATCGGCAGCCCGTTTTACATCTCTCCAGCTTTTATTCCAGAGATGTAATATAAGCTGCCAACTCGCTATTGCCCATTTTACACTATCGCCCAAAAACAAGATCTACCAATGCTTTAGAAGGAAGGTAGAAAATTGGATATTTCATAAAGAGACAATTACCTACAGAGGTTTAAAAAGGTGACCTGTTTAAATGTATCTCTGAAAAGCAACTATATTTCAATGAATATTCAATCTGTGTCATTGTCTGATCATAAACATCACTTTAAATGTCCCTGATGTTAACTCTGAAACATGAAATTTCATATAATACACATACACCCAAATTCTCACACATACATATACACACTTGCACACAAATAAACCAACACTGACACATTCATGTATACACACTACAGACGTGAAAGAGAGGAAAGCTGTATGTATATTGGTGGGGGGGATATGTACAATGGGGTCAGTAACCCCTGATTGGCTGGCTGGAGTGCTACAGGATATAAAGTCCCTGGATAATGAGTGCTCTTGATTGGCCTGCTGTTCTTTGTATGAGAGGCAGCTGCAGGCACAGCTCCACATTTGAATGTATATAGGGGATTGGAGGGTAGCAGCTCCATGGGCCATCTGTCTCAGCGGCCGCCAGCAACAAAGACTCC
Source organism: Heptranchias perlo (assembly GCF_035084215.1). NCBI lineage: Eukaryota > Metazoa > Chordata > Chondrichthyes > Hexanchiformes > Hexanchidae > Heptranchias > Heptranchias perlo. Next base: position 29,284,333 of record NC_090325.1, read on the forward strand.
AGGATGGTGCTGGTACATGTCGGATATCTTGTTCTTCCAGTTTTTGGGTCTGTGAACAACAGAGGTACTACCTTCAAGGGAAAGAAATGATCAAAAAATATTTTTTCCCTTCTTTAGATGACAACTGATGTTGTTTTCACTTTTGCTAATTATATAGTACATAGACTGTTGTGAGGGATATTATGTGCTCTCATGTTAATTCTGTGTCACAGATTAGATGCTCTTTGTGTCTCAATTTGTAGAGAAATATTGATTTATAAATCTCAGCACATTCTCTGTATTTGTTTACATAAGCATGCAGTGTTAAACCTCCTTGTATAATACATTGACTTAAGACTTGTAGGAATTGTGCTTTGTTAGTCCTCTATTTTTCTTATCCCAATAATACAGTTCATTTACTTTTTGGTGCTGAGTATTTGAGTTTATAACACACCTTTTCTGTTAGCGCTGTGTGTAGTGCTGTGTAAGTGCAGTACTGTAGGTTCTCAGCTGCCTTTGTGTTGTACTTTGCACAGAGACGTACCTGCCCTTCTCCCATTGTCGAGTACATATTACTGCACACGTTCCCTGACTCTGTGCTCTGCCCCATGTGATGTAGTAACGGACCAATACTGATCTGATACTATCTTCTTTGTTGGCTTTTTCCTCCGGTCTGCTTCACTCTTTGCATTTGCAGGGAGAAAGAAGGAATTATTGTTACGGTTTCTGTAGCGATTAAGGCCAGCACTTTATCTGACATTGATTTGTGATTGTGATCTGGCAGGGGCCTCTTTGGAGAACGATAAAATCTTCTCTCTGTGGATCTGACAGCTTGTTGCACTATATTGATTTGATTTGTGAAAATCCACTGACTTTATTCTCTTCCCCCCCCCCCTCACCCCATGCGATTTTATCCTGTGGTTTTCTGAAGCAGCCGGAGGATGCTGAGATTCAGCTGCACTGGCCGTGCCTGCCCTCTGCTACCTCACCCGCATCCTTTAAATGTGAGCCTTGACAGTGAGTGCTGGCAGGTCATTTAACCACTAGAGCCGAGCCTGCTCTTGTCCTCAGCTGACGTTCACTCGCGTGTACTTTCCGGCAGGTGATCAGGGGTGAGGAACCCTGTCTGACTTCCCCCCCCTCCCTCCTCTCCTTCACCGAGGAGCACAGAGTCCAACTACTGCCCCGGGTGAGATGAGTTAACTCAGTGCGGACCAGGGATTGAACCTGGGAACTTTCTGAATTGCACAGCTCTCAGCACACGGTGTATCCAACAGTCAGGAGAGCTGGCTTCATTTCTTTAACTATCAGTGTCACTTTACAAGGGTTCTGCTTTCCTTTGTTTAATGGGATCTTGTCTCCTATGATCACACACAGGGTTGTTCCGTTTTCTCTTGTGTTTTATTTTTGCTGGTGTTATGACAGGCATTTAATAATCTAGTTTGGATCCTCCACTCTGCATCACCGTTCTGACATGAGGCTCTTTTCGGGTCGAAGGAGGAGCTTCTGTCTCTTTCTTAACAAGTGCATGAAGTGAAATGATAGGGGTCCCATTGAATATTTGCGTAGGGTTTTCCCCAACACAGGGAATTTCCGAACAGCGGCCAGGCACAGGGAGCAGATGTCAGGTAATTCCTGCCAGGAAGCGTGAGGGACAATCTGATGCATGGCAGGAAAGCTCACGCTCGAGGGTTTTTTTTCCCCTTGCCAATTCCCTCCCTCTATTGAAGGTGTTGACTCATTACTGGGGTACTGTTCATTGAGTGTGCGAGCCACCCATTAAACCAGGAACGCTCCAGTGCAACCTCTAAAGGCTGGCTCAAGGAGAGTGATACTGGAACAGGCTTCTTGGATAGGGAATTTTACAGGATTTTAGCAGGGGGGGGGGAGGAAAAATTCCACAGAATATAGAAGTAGGAATTTTTTTTATTATTCGTTCATGGGATGTGGGCGTCACTGGTAAGGCCAGCATTTATTGCCCATCCCTAATTGCCCTTGAGAAGGTGGTGGTGAGCCACCGCCTTGAACCGCTGCAGTCCGTGTGGTGAAGGTTCTCCCACAGTTAGGAAGGGAGTTCCAGGATTTTGACCCAGCGCCGATGAAGGAACGGCGATATATTTCCAAGTTGGGATGGTGTGTGACTTGGAGGGGAATGTGCAGTTGGTGTTGTTCCCATGTACCTGCTGCTCTTGTCCTTCTAGGTGGTAGAGGTCACGGGTTTGGGAGGAGTTGTCGAAGGAGCCTTGGCGAGTTGCTGCAGTGCATCCTGTGGATGGTACACACTGCAGCCACAGTGCGCTGGTGGTGAAGGGAGTGAATGTTTAGGGTGCTGGATGGGGTGCCAATCAAGCGGGCTGCTTTGTCCTGGATGGGGTCGAGCTTCTTGAGTGTTGTTGGAGCTGCACTCATCCAGACAAGTGGAGAGTATTCCATCACACTCCTGATTTGTGCCTTGTAGATGGTGGAAAGGCTTTGGGGAGTCAGGAGGTGAGTCATTTGCCACAGAATACCCAGCCTCTGACCTGCTCTTGTAGCCACAGTATTTATGTGGCTGGTCCAGTTATGTTTCTGGTCAACGGTGACCCCCAGGATGTTGATTGTGGGGGATTCGGTGATGGTAATGCCGTTGAATGTCAAGGGGAGGTGGTTAGACTGTCTCTTGTTGGAAATGGTCATTGCCTGGCATTTGTCTGGCGTGAATGTTACTTGCCACTTATCAGCCTAAGCCTGGATGTTGTCCAGGTCTTGCTGCATGCGGGCACGGACTGCTTCATTAACCGAGGGGTTGCAAATGGAACAGAACACTGTGCAATCATTAGCGAACATCCCCATTTCTGACCTTATGATGGAGGCAAGGTCATTGATGAAGCAGCTGAAGATGGTTGGGCCTAGGACACTGCCCAAGATAGCACAAGATATGGAGACAGACAATGGCATAGGATATAGGGGTGCAGATTGGCACAAGATATTGGGGCAGGGGATGCCAGAGGATATAAGGGCAAGAATGGCACAGAAATATGGGCAGGAATGGAATGAAATATGAGGGCAAGTATTGACAGAGGATATGGGGACAGGAACTCACCGGATATGGGACTAGGGAATAGCACAGATATGGGCAGAAATGGTATAGAAATGGGGACAGGGAAAGGCTCGCGATATGATGGCAAGATTCGGCACAGGATATGGGGCAGGGAGTGACACAACATACTGGGGGTAGGAAATGGCACAATATGTGAGGGCAGGGATTGGCACAATATTGGTAGCAGGGAATGACACAAGATATAGAGGTAGGGAATTGGCACAAGATATTGGGAGCAGGAATCGCCACAAGATATTGAGCGCAGGGAATAACAGGATATAGGGAATGGCACAGGGAGTTTTTCTGCATCTCTTCTCTTCTCCCTATGGAATGCTTGTATCTCACTTTTAGCATAGTGACCAGAATTATAGGCAAGTGTTGTCTGCAGCTGGCAGCGGGAGGGGTGTTTTTAAGGGCAGCAGAACGGAAATGAGACCTGGACCCAGTTAATTTGCCCGCATCACCAGAAGCCATATTTAGAGCACCCACTTGCTGGAGGCCACAAATTTTGCCGATACAGTGATGGATGTCAGGCTGCCTCTGAAAAGAATTAAACTATGCCCTAAGGGATCCTCTTTGTAAGGAGGTGCATTTAAATATTTAAATAAATTACTTAATTGTCTCCTTTTTGCGGGTCCAGTCCACTATCATGGTCTGGACTCCCAGGTGGGGACCACTTCTGCCCTTTGACTGACGATCCTACGCCGGGTTCCTCTGAGGGCTGGAGACATGGGAATTCCTGACTTAGGGAGTGCCCTGCCCCTTCTTACCTCTATTCCCACATCCAGTGACAGTCTCAATTACCAGTCCTCCTATAGTGACTGTCTCTATCTGCACTCTCCCAATGCATTTCCACTCCTTCACTGACTGTCTCTATCTGCCTCTTCTCCAGTGACTGTTTCTATCCTCACTCTCCCAATCACCATCTGTATTTCCACTCCTCCCGTGTCTGTCTCTATACACACTCCCCGACTGTCTCTATACACACTCCCCGACTGTCTCTATACACACTCCCCGACTGTCTCTATACACACTCCCCGACTGTCTCTATACACACTCCCCGACTGTCTCTATACACACTCCCCGACTGTCTCTATACACACTCCCCGACTGTCTCTATACACACTCCCCGACTGTCTCTATACACACTCCCCGACTGTCTCTATACACACTCCCCGACTGTCTCTATACACACTCCCCGACTGTCTCTATACACACTCCCCGACTGTCTCTATACACACTCCCCGACTGTCTCTATACACACTCCCCGACTGTCTCTATACACACTCCCCGACTGTCTCTATACACACTCCCCGACTCTCTATATACCCGCTCCCCGGCTGTCTCTGTACCCGCTCCCCGACTGTCTCTGTACCCGCTCCCCGACTGTCTCTGTACCCGCTCCCCGACTGTCTCTGTACCCGCTCCCCGACTGTCTCTGTACACGCTCCCCGGCTGTCTCTGTACCCGCTCCCCGACTGTCTCTGTACCCGCTCCCCGACTGTCTCTGTACCCGCTCCCCGACTGTCTCTGTACCCGCTCCCCGACTGTCTCTGTACCCGCTCCCCGACTGTCTCTGTACCCGCTCCCCGACTGTCTCTGTACCCGCTCCCCGGCTGTCTCTGTACCCGCTCCCCGGCTGTCTCTGTACCCGCTCCCCGACTGTCTCTGTACCCGCTCCCCGACTGTCTCTATACACACTCCCGGACTCTCTATATACCCGCTCCCCGACTCTCTATATACCCGCTCCCCGGCTGTCTCTGTTCCCGTTCCCCGGCTGTCTCTGTTCCCGTTCCCCGACTGTCTCTGTTCCCGCTCCCCGACTGTCTCTGTTCCCGCTCCCCGACTGTCTCTGTTCCCGCTCCCCGACTGTCTCTGTTCCCGCTCCCCGACTGTCTCTGTTCCCGCTCCCCGACTGTCTCTGTTCCCGCTCCCCGACTGTCTCTGTTCCCGCTCCCCGACTGTCTCTGTTCCCGCTCCCCCCGTGTCTGTCTCTGTTCCCGCTCCCCCCGTGTCTGTCTCTGCTCCCGCTCCCCCCGTGTCTGTCTCTGCTCCCGCTCCCCCCGTGTCTGTCTCTGCTCCCGCTCCCCCCGTGTCTGTCTCTGCTCCCGCTCCCCCCGTGTCTGTCTCTGCTCCCGCTCCCCCCGTGTCTGTCTCTGCTCCCGCTCCCCCCGTGTCTGTCTCTGCTCCCGCTCCCCCCGTGTCTGTCTCTGCTCCCGCTCCCCCCGTGTCTGTCTCTGCTCCCGCTCCCCCCGTGTCTGTCTCTGCTCCCGCTCCCCCCGTGTCTGTCTCTGCTCCCGCTCCCCCCGTGTCTGTCTCTGCTCCCGCTCCCCCCGTGTCTGTCTCTGCTCCCGCTCCCCCCGTGTCTGTCTCTGCTCCCGCTCCCCCCGTGTCTGTCTCTGCTCCCGCTCCCCCCGTGTCTGTCTCTGCTCCCGCTCCCCCCGTGTCTGTCTCTGCTCCCGCTCCCCCCGTGTCTGTCTCTGCTCCCGCTCCCCCCGTGTCTGTCTCTGCTCCCGCTCCCCCCGTGTCTGTCTCTGCTCCCGCTCCCCCCGTGTCTGTCTCTGCTCCCGCTCCCCCCGTGTCTGTCTCTGCTCCCGCTCCCCCCGTGTCTGTCTCTGCTCCCGCTCCCCCCGTGTCTGTCTCTGCTCCCGCTCCCCCCGTGTCTGTCTCTGCTCCCGCTCCCCCCGTGTCTGTCTCTGCTCCCGCTCCCCCCGTGTCTGTCTCTGCTCCCGCTCCCCCCGTGTCTGTCTCTGCTCCCGCTCCCCCCGTGTCTGTCTCTGCTCCCGCTCCCCCCGTGTCTGTCTCTGCTCCCGCTCCCCCCGTGTCTGTCTCTGCTCCCGCTCCCCCCGTGTCTGTCTCTGCTCCCGCTCCCCCCGTGTCTGTCTCTGCTCCCGCTCCCCCCGTGTCTGTCTCTGCTCCCGCTCCCCCCGTGTCTGTCTCTGCTCCCGCTCCCCCCGTGTCTGTCTCTGCTCCCGCTCCCCCCGTGTCTGTCTCTGCTCCCGCTCCCCCCGTGTCTGTCTCTGCTCCCGCTCCCCCCGTGTCTGTCTCTGCTCCCGCTCCCCCCGTGTCTGTCTCTGCTCCCGCTCCCCCCGTGTCTGTCTCTGCTCCCGCTCCCCCCGTGTCTGTCTCTGCTCCCGCTCCCCCCGTGTCTGTCTCTGCTCCCGCTCCCCCCGTGTCTGTCTCTGCTCCCGCTCCCCCCGTGTCTGTCTCTGCTCCCGCTCCCCCCGTGTCTGTCTCTGCTCCCGCTCCCCCCGTGTCTGTCTCTGCTCCCGCTCCCCAATGACCTTTCCTACCTGCAGTTCCCTGTGATTGTCCGAACTTTCAGTAAATGTCTCTGCCATCTCATATGCCAGTAACGGTCTTTATCTACCAACCAAGTAGCCAAACATTTTAGCAGATTCAGAAGGCACAGGCAGACGATGGACCGATTACTAATAAGTGTCTTCAGGCCTCTTCAGTAAGAACCAGAACTGAGGCACTTGGATGGCCATATAAGAATCTTCTTGCAGCTTCACCTGACGCTGGTCCAATTATCAATGGACTGTGTAAAGGAAGTGAGCGATAGATGGTAGAAAAGTACACTGAGTGTCCCTGGTACCAGTTGGTTATAATTAGGTCAGAAGGGTCAGAGGTAACTCGGAGACAATAGCCATGGGCCTAATTCTTACTCCTATTTTAATATAGGTGCAGTGGCACATGTAGTGTGGATAAATCCTAGGTGCGTATACCTGAGGTATTGACTCCTGCCCTAAACATAGACATGATTAACAATGGCAAGCTGCTTCTGCTTATGCTATAGGGGTAGCAAGTTGAAAGGAAAAAAAAGAAACAACTTGTATAATACCTTATCACCTCTCCCAGAAATGTCCCATTCAATCCCTTACTTTGAAGAGCAGCTACTGTTATTATGTAGGTTAATATGATGGCCATTTCGCACAAAGCATAATTCCACAATCCATAACTAGTTAATCTTTTTTTGGTGGTGTTCACTGAGGGAGGAATATTGGCCTGGACATGAGGGGAACTTCCTACTCTTCTTCAAAAATGCCATGGAAACTTTAATGCCCATCGGAATCAGAAGTGCAGGCAGATGAGACCTCAATTTAACCAAAAAAAGTATAGCATCCCCGATACAGAGAGATTTGGGTGTCCTCGTGCAAGAAACACAAAAAGTTAGCATGCAGGTACAGCAAGCAATTAGGAAGGCACATGGCATGTTGGCCTTTATTGCAAGAGGGTTGGAGTACAAGAGTAAGGAAGTCTTGCTACAATTGTCCAGAGAACTCACCTGGAGTAATGCGTACAGTTTTGGTCTCCTTATCTAACGAAGGATATACTTGCCTTAGAGGTGCTGCAACAAAGGTTCACTAGATTGATTCCTGGGATGAGAGGGTTATTCTGTGAGGAGAGACTACAGAATAAGGGGTCGCCCGTTTAAGACGGAAATGAGGAGGAATTTCTTCTCCCAGAGGGTCATGAATCTTTGGAATTCGTTACCCCAAAAAGCTGTAGAGGCTGAGTCATTGAATATATTCAAGGCTGAGTTAGACAAATTTTTGATCAGCAAGGGAGTCAAAGGATATGGGGAAAAGATGGGAAAGTGGAGTTGAGGTAAAAATCAGGTCAGCCATGATCTCATTGAATGGCGGAGCAGGCTCGCGGGGCCGAATGGCCTACTCCTGCTCCTATCTCTTATGGTCTTATAGGAGAGGTTGAGTAGAATGGGCCTATACTCTCTGGAGTTTAGAAGAATGAGAGGTGATCTCTTTGAAATGTAAGATTCTGAGGGGGCTTGACAGGGTAGATGCTGAGAAGCTGTTTCCCCTGGCTGGAGAGGCTAGAACTAGGGGACATAGTCGCAGGATAAGAGGTCGGCCATTTAGGACTGAGATGAGGAGGAATTTCTTCACTCAGAGGGTTGTGAATCTTTGGAATTCTCTACCCAAGAGGGCTTTGGATGCTCAGTTGTTGAGTATATTCAAGGCTTAGATAGATAGATTTTTGGACTCTGGGGGAATCAAGGGATATGGGGATCAGGCGGAAAAGTAGAGTTGAGGTCGAAGATCAGACATGATCTGATTGAATGGCGGTGTAGGCTCGAGGGGCCGTATGGCCTACTCCTGCTCCTATTTCTTATGTTCTTATGATAATACAGCATTTCTTCAGTGCTGTACTGGAATATCAGCCTAGATTATGTATGCTAACCCTAAAGTGGACTGAACACACAACTTTCTAACTCGGAGCCAACTGAGTTAAGCTGGTGCTGAGTGGCAATCTTCTAATCTATTTTTCACCATTTTTTCCTCATTGTCTTTCATTTACTCCCCCAGCGACTGTCTCTATCCACATGGTCCTGATCACATTTTTTGAAAGTATTTCTCCGCCGGCCTTATTCAAATTGGAGAGTCTGTCTAGGCCTTTAAAGGAAGGTAATCATCCCTTTCATAGAGGGTGAGAAAGAAAGAACTGTCACGTTAGAATTCTGGCTGGAGTTTCCACCCAGATATCAGTGCAATCTGGACAGAATCGGCTGAATTAGCGCCAAAGATCGTGGGATTTAAAACTTAAGGTTTGGGGGTAACATATTAGCATGGATAGGATTGGTTAACGGACAGAAAAGAGAGTAGGGATAAACAGGTCATTCTCAGGTTGGCAGGCTGTAACTAGTGGGGTGCCGCATGGATCAGTGCTTGGGCCTCAGCTATTTACAATCTATTAATGACATGGATGAAGGGACCGAGTGTAATGTATCCAAGTTTGCTGAGATACAAAGCTAGGTGGGAAGGTGAGCTGTGAGGGGGACACAAAGAGTCTGCAAAGAGATATAGACAGATTAAGTGAGTGGGCAAGAAGATGGCAGATGGAGTATAATATGGGGAAATGTGAGGTTATTCACTTTGGTAGGAAAAATAGAAAAACAGAATATTTTTTAAATGGTGAGAAACTATTAAATGTTGGTGTCCAGAGAGACTTGGGTGTCCTGGTACAAGAAACACAAAAAGTTAGCAGGCGGGTACAGCGGGCAATTAGGAAAGCAAATGGCATGTTGGCCATTATTGCAAGGGGGTTGGAGTACAGGAGTAAGGAAGTCTTACTACAATTGTACAGGGCTTTGGTGAGACCTCACCTGGAGTACTGTGGTACAATTTTGATCTCCTTATCTAAGGAAGGATATACTTGCCTTAGAGGTGGTGCAACGAAGGTTCACTGAATTGATTCCTGGGATGAGAGGGTTGTCCTCTGAGAGGTTGAATAGAATGGGCCTATACTCTCTGGAGTTTAGAAGAATGAGAGATGATCTCATTGAAACATATAAGATTCTGAGGGGTCTTGACAGGGTAGATGCTGAGAGGTTGTTTCCCTTGGCTGCAGAGTCTAGAACCAGAGGGCATAGTTGCAGGATAAGGGGTCGGCCATTTAAGACTGAGATGAGGAGGAATTTCTTTGCTCAGAGAGTTGTGAATCTTTGGAATTCTCTATCCCGGAGGGCTGTGGATGCTCAGTCGTTGATTATATTCAAGGCTGAGATAGATAGACTTTTAGACTCTAGGGGAATCAAAGGACGTGGGGATCGGGCAGGAAAGTGGAGTTGAGGTTGAAGATCAGCCATGATTTGATTGAATGGCGGAGCAGGCTCGAGGGGCCGTATGGCTCACTCCTGCTCCTATTTCTTATGTTTTTATGTTAAGTGAGTTACGCCCATAAACACTTCACGCTTGAGTTTCCGCCATCTTTTACGCTGGTTCAAAAGTCAATTCACCTGAAGCAGTCCCCGCCCACAAAACTGGCCACGCCCCCAGGTCGGATTGGCGAGTTTCCACCGATTGCGCCCATTCGGGAGTGTTCATCACATTGCACTCAGAAACTTGGGCACACAGACACCCGTGGTCACCTGAATCCATCGTTAATCACCTGTACCTGCAGTGACTAGCAGCCAATTGAAGCTTCTCTCAGGTCTGCTTCTCATACTGATCCTACAATTACTTTAAATTCAGTTTAAATGAGTTCAAATTCAGTCAATTGATCTGTGCTTGGTACATAAGACCTGTGGCCGGCCGTCAATTGAAACCCCTGATTGTCCTGTTTCTTCAGCTGCGGCAATTATTTGAACAAATTTTCAGTTTAAGTTAGTTTAATTCAGTAATCTTGAGGCCCCATTGGCCATGTTCCAGTCAATAATCAATTACGATTGATAACATTGTTTGATTGCGCTGGTTCATGGGAGAATGAAGACTCACTCATGGCATTGGTCAATGATGCTGAAACTTCCCACCCAAAAAAACTAGAGTAAAATGGAGTTTAAAAAGTAATGCCTCCTATTAAAACTATAAGGGTAAATTTTGAGAGGCTCCACTGCTGGCGCAGAATCGGGCACAAAGGTTTCAAACCTGCTTCAGCGTGCTCCCAATTTTCAGGTGACTTCCGTGCCTGATTCCACATTCCCATTGAGTGTGGCTCCATTCCTGGAGCTGTTTTAATAAATTAGTGTTTCCTTACTCAAAGCAACAGAAATAGAGTGAATTACTGACTCATAGCTTCCACAATTGAGATTCTCAATATGGAAGATTGAAGTATGGAAGATTGTAATTTGCTGCATGAAACCCCCATCCAGCATAGGATAGTTGCTAAGTCTTCATATAATGATCATAAAGACAAAGACCCTGAGTTCCCGCTGGGTTCTCCCAATCTCCTGCTGTAAATTTGGTGGGAGATTTGTGGATCACCCAGACAAAGTGTGAACGACCATTTTATCCATTTATGCCATTTTTCTGATCTGCTGAACCCCTACGGAAATTCCAGGTGAATATGTCAGCGAGAACAGTAACACCACGATAATTGTACTTCTTTTCTTTGCAGGTGCCCCTTTTCCAAGGTCACAGCACGCCCATGCCACCTCCTGCAGACAACTTCACCTCTCCCATCAACCTGAGTTTGCTCTGTCTCACTCTGTCCAATCACAGCCTGGTCTGAGCACCCAATTGACCTCATCGCACCAACACACCACGTCCACATTGCCACTACACCAGCCTTTGACGGCTTTACCAAACCCACAGTACCAGGATGTCCCTACTTTCTTACCTCAGTCATTACACCAGCAGTACCTCTTGCACCAGCAGCTGCTCGAGGCCCAGCACCGGAGGCTGCTGTCATTCCCCAGGTATGTGAAAACCATTGATGACCCATGACATTGCATCCGTTGAAATATTAAAACTGTAATGGACACGTGTGCAGGTTTCCCCGCTGTGGCTTGGTGAGTGTAGTTCAGTACTCAGCCATACACAGCAGGAAGGTCCCAAGTTTGATCCATGGTCTGTGATGACTGAGCTGATCTTATCATGATCAACAGTGGAGGTGCTGCAATCGGCCTTAGTGCCCCTGGTTTATGGAGGCTCAAATTTGTCTGGGTTTCCCAATTGGGATTGATTCCCTGCATGGTTGAATAGTCTGCTATTACTCACTGTCTGAGATTACGCATAAAGAATGGGAATTTGTGTGAGGTATCGGAGGGCAGCCTGCACCTGTGGAAACATGCCAAGAGGCACTAATATTTGCAGGAGTGAAGTGGGAAAAAAAACAGACCTGTTTGCAATATCTTCTTAATTCAGGATGGGTGGATAACAGAAAAATGAGACACAGATGGAAGCTATTAATCTTCCAAATCATTTCTTTACCTTCTCTCCTGTTTAAAACATCAACAACACAACTGGCTGCCAGTCTCTGCAAACAGTAGTAAAAGGTACACAGGAACTGTAAAGCCAGCCTATTGTCTGATTTTTACCTCGGTTTTACTGGTGTGGTTCAGTTTGGTAAATTCGCTGTGTGAAATGATCATGAGTGTGGACATATGTTGCACCTTTCTGTGACACAATGCATTGGAGCACCTGAACAACACTCACTCTGGTGCTCTCTGACCATACCTTCAGTTTGGTAAGATATCACACACAAAACCCGTTATTCATATTCGATCATCTGTTTAGTTACACCACAAAGGTACTGGCTGGTGCAGTGGGTTAGCATGCTGCCCTCTCACTTGGGCTTGGATACAATCCAGATTGATGGAATGAAAGTCTTCTTTATCTGCTGGTGATAAGGGGACACCTAAAATGGGCTTGGGCAGTCTCAGTCCAATTCTTACTGGGGGCTGGGGGTAATATATTAGCATGGATAGAGGATTGGTTAAAGGACTGAAAACAGAGTAGGGATAAATGGGTCATTCTCAGGTTGGCAGGCTGTAACTAGTGGGGTGCTGCAAGGATCAGTGCTTGGGCCTCAGCTATTTACAATCTATATTAATGACTCAGATGAAGGGACTGAGTGTAACGTATCCAAGTTTGCTGACGATACAAAGCTAGGTGGGAAAGTAAGCTGTGAGGAGGACACAGAGTCTGCAAAGGGATATAGACAGGTTAAGTGTGTGGGCAAGAAGGTGGCAGATGGAGTATAATGTGGGAAAATGTGAGGTTATTCACTTTGGTAGGAAGAATAGAAAAACAGAATATTTTTTAAATGGTGAGAAACTATTAAATGCTGGTGTTCAGAGAGACTTGGGTTCCTTGTACAAGAAACACAAAAGTTAGTATGCAGGTACAGCAAGCAATCAGGAAGGCAAATAGCATGTTGGACATTATTGCAAGGGGGTTGGAGTACAAGAGTAAGGAAGTCTTACTATAGTTGTACAGGGCTTTAGTGAGACCTCACGTGGAGTACCGTGTACAGTTTTGGTCTCCTTATTTAAGGATTGCAGTGCAATGATGGTTCACTCGATTAATTCCTGGGATGAGAGGGTTGTCCTATGAGGAGAGGTTGAGTAGAATGGGCCTATACTCTCTGGAGTTTAGAAGAATGAGAGGTGATCTCATTGAAACATAAGGTTATGAGGGGGCTTGCAGGTGCAGCAAGCAGTTAGGAAGGCAAATGGTATGTTGGCCTTCTTGCATGAGGATTTGAGGACAGGAGCAAGGATGTCTTACTGCAGTTATACAGGGCCTTGGTGAGGCCACACCTGGAGTATTGTGTGCGGTTTTGGTCTCCTTACATAAGAAAGGATATACTTGCCATAGACGGAGTGCAGCGAATGTTCACCAGACTGATTCCTGGGATTGGAGGACTGTCGTATGAGGAGAGATTGGGTTGACTCGGCCTGTATTCACTCGAGTTTAGAAGAATGAGAGAGGATCTCATTGAAACATATAAAATTCCGACAGGGCTAGACAGACTGGATGCAAGGAGGATGTTTCCCCTGGCTGGGGGTCCAGAACGAGGGGTCAAAGTCTCAGGATACGGGGTAGGACATTTAGGATGAGATGAGGAGAAATTTCTTCACTCAGAGGGTGGTGAACCTGTGGAATTCTCTACCACAGAAGGCTGTGGAGGCCAAGTCACTGAATATATTAGAAGGAGCTAGATAGATTTCTAGACACAAAAGACATCAAGGGGTATGGGTAGAGAGCAGGAATATGGTATTGAGAGAGAGGATCAGCCATGATCATATTGAATGGCGCAGCAGGCTCGAAGGGCCAAATGGCCACTCCTGCTCCTATTTTCTATGTTTCTATGTTCTGTGGTAGATGCTGATAGTTTGTTTTCCCTGGCTAGAGAGTCTAGAACTAGGGGGCATAATCACAGGCTACGGGGTCGGCCATTCAAGACTGAGATGAGGAGGAATTTCTTCACTCAGAGGGTTTTGAATCTTTGGAATTCTCTACCCCAGAGGGCTGTGGATGCTGAGTCATTTAATATATTCAATTGTAAACAATTTTACAACACCAAGTTATAGTCCAGCAATTTTATTTTAAATTCACAAGCTTTCGGAGGCTTCCTCCTTCCTCAGGTGAACGAAATGAAATCCTCGAAATGAAATCGCATTTATAATTCACAGAACAATGCTTGGTGATTACAGACAGTTTTTTCAACTGCCCGTTGCCAAGGCAATCAGTGTGCAGACAGACAGGTGTTACCTGCAAGGTCTCAGAATATACAAATCACCAAAAAAAAAACAACAAACAAAAAAAAAACAGAGATAGAGAGGTAGAAACATAGAAAAGACAGCAACTGACCCGTTATATTAAAAACAGATAACATTTGTTCGCTGGTGGGGTAACGTGTAGCGTGACATGAACCCAAGATCCCGGTTGAGGCCGTCCTCATGGGTGCGGAACTTGGCTATCAATTTCTGCTCGACGATTTTGCGTTGTCGTGTGTCTCGAAGGCCGCCTTGGAGAACGCTTACCCGAAAGTCGGTCCATCACCGGCATCTCCACATCATGAATATATTCAAGGCTGAGATGGATAGATTTTTGGACTCTGGGGGAATCAAGGGATACGGGGATCGGGCGGGAAAGTGGAGTTGAGGTCGAAGATCAGCCATGATCTGATTGATTGGCAGAGCAGACTCGAGGGGCCGTATGTCCTACGCCTGCTCCTATTTCTTATGTTCTTTTCTTATGTTCTTATGTATCGGTCAGGAACCCACAGCACAGCACTCCCTGTAATTTGATAATAAATTGAGCAGCTACCTGAGAGAGGTCACAAAGATGGATGGTGTGGAAAATGAAAAAAGTTACACAGATGCAGGAGAAGGTGTCCTTCTAGGATTTTGGATTGAGGCAAAGGAAAGGACAAAGGACATGCATTTATATAGAAGCTTTCACAACTTCAGGAAGCCCCAAAGCGCTTTACAGCCAATGAAGTACTTTTGAAGTGTACTCACCGTTGTGATGTAGGAAATGCAGCAGCCAATTTGCACTCAGCAATGTCCAACAAATAGCAATGAGATAAATGACCAGTTAATCTATTTTAGTGATGTGGGTTATACTCGAAATGGAGCTACCCCATCAGGTGCACTTGATATTTTCTTTTAATATGATTCATTGCAATTTTGGGGTAGAAATGTGAACGTTTATTTAGCCTTTCCTGAGTGGTTCAGAGATGTCCTGTCTTTTATACAACTTTTTCCAACTTTGTTGTGTTATTTTCTAGGCGGACACAGGAAAGGGCCCCTCCTTACCCTCACCGTCTACGGCCAAGCTTTGACTTCAGCCACCATGTCCATCCTGTTTCAGCAGTGGGAACACAGCCCAGGTATCTGACTGAAGGCACTGACTGGTAAGTCCTAAACATGCTCCACTGTCCTTGCTGGTTTGGTCCTATTAAGGCAATAGGGGAGCCAATAGTAGATTGGGTGCTGGAACTCGGAACAAAGAATTGATATCACCTTAATATTGTCGTTATTTACTACAATTTAGATGCTTAATGCGTTCATATCAAATTCCTGTCTGTTATTTTAGTGGAATTGCTAACCCATGGATTAATGCTTCCATTAAAATATGGACAAAAATAATTGATAGAAATACATTATGCATTCTCATGATAATATTGCACAGTGCAATGTCCAGGCTTATATTAAAGCTTAAAAAGTGCCACATCTTTCTCTTTATTGTGGTACAGTGGTTGTGGTACTGGATTAATATCCCGAGGATCATGAGTTCAAATCCCATTATGACAAGTTGTGAAATTGGAAATTTGTCGGCCGACACCAGGGAATAAGATGACCATGATTTGCCATAAAAGCCTAACTGATTCACTAATATCCCTCAGGGAGGGGAACCTGCCACCCCTGCCTGGTATGGCCTATACCTGACCCCAATCTCACCACCACATGACTGACTCTTAAAGCACTCTGAATTGGTCTAGCTAGCCACTTAGTTGTAAAAACAATCAATAAAGAAGACTACTTTCGCAGCGCAACTAGTGAGGGGCAATAAATGTGACCTTGTGTTGCTCAAACCTCGAGATCAAATTTTTAAAAAATACATAAATGACAAATTCAGAAACTCAATGCAAAGTGGTGATATTTGCAGGTGGAAGACCTCTTGAATCATAATAGGCAGCTCAGCAATTACAGAATGAGTTGGATGAAATACGTAAGTATGTAGAGCAATGACTTCATGTAGGACGATAGAGTGACAGATGTACTCCATGAATGATGTTGAAATAGCCAAGGATGAAGCTAAAAGAGACTTGATGCTCAACATGTCCAACCAATACAGAACAGCAATGAATAAAGCCAATAGAATATTGAACTACTAGTCAGAGGAAGTCGTGATCAAACTATATAGTACACTGATTAGGCCACACCTCAAATAACGTATCCAGTTCTGGTCACTGAGACACAAGGGGGACAATCAAGCACTGAAAGAGAATCCTTAATGTCAAAGGTCAAAAAGACTGGCAAAACATGGGCTTATCAGCCTGCAGAGGAGTGGTCTAAAAAGTGATCTTATCGAGGTTTATAAGATAGTTAAGGGAATGAAAATGATAAATCTGGAATATTACTTTTAAGTTAAAGTGTGAGAGTAGGACAAGGGAACACAGGTTCAAACTAGTAATACATAAATTTAGCATTGATGTTAGGAAATTCTTCTCTACACGAAGAGTGGTCAACGTATGTATTAGACACCAGGAAGAGTAATCGTAGAATCATAGAAAGTTATGGCACAGAAGGAGGCCATTCAGCCCATCGTGTTCGTGCTGGCCGAAAAAGAGTTATCCAGCTTAATCCCACTTTCCAGCACTTGGTCCGTAGCCCTGTAGGTTACAGCACTTCAAGTGCAAATCCAAGTACTTTTTAAATGAGTTGAGGGTTTCTGCCTCCACCACCCTTTTAGGCAGTGAGTTCCAAACCCCCACCACCATCTGGGTGAAAAAAATTCTCCTCAGCTCCCCTCTAATCCTTCTACCAATTACTTTAAATCTATTCCCCCTGGTCACTGACCACTCTGCTAAGGGAAATAGGTCCTCCCTATGCACTCTATCTAGTCCCGTCATCATTTTATATACCTCAATTAAATCTCCCCTCAGCCTCCTCCGTTCCAAACAAAACAATCCCAGCCTATTCAATCTTTTCTTATAGCTAAAATTCTCCAGTCCTGGCAACATCCTTGTAAATCTCCTGTGTACTCTCTCTAGTGCAATCACATCTTTCCTGTAATGTGGTGACCCGAACTGTACTCAGTACTCAAGCTATGGCTTAACCAATGTTTTATACAGTTCTAGCATAACCTCCCTGCTCTTATATTCTATGCCTTGGCTAATAAAAGAAGGTATCCCATATGCCTTTTAACCACCTTAACTACCTGTCCTGCTACCTTCAGTGATCTGTGGACATGCACTCCAAGGTCCCTCACTTCCTTTACACCTCTCAGTATCCTCCCATTTATTGTGTACTCCATTGCTTTGTTTGCCCTCCCCAAATGCATTACCTCACACTTCTCCAGATTGAATTCCATTTGCCATTTTTCTGCCCACCTGACCAGTCCATTGATATCTTCCTGCAGTCTACAGCTTTCCTCCTCACGATCAACCCCATGGCCAATTTTTGTATCATCTGCAAACTTCTTGATCAAGCCCCCCCACATTCAAGTCCAAATCATCAATATATACCACAAAAAGCAAGAGACCTAGTACTGAGCCTTGCAGAACCCCACTGGAAACAGCCTTCCAATTGCAAAAACACCCGTCAGTTTCCTACCATTGATCCAACTTGTCACTTTCCCTCGGATCCCATGGGCTTTTACTTTTTTGACCAGTCTGCCATGTGGGACCTTGTCAAAAGCCTTTCTAAAATCCATGTACACGATATCAAATGCATTACCTGCTCAAAAAATGTAATCAAGTTAGTCAGACACAACCTTCCCTTAATAAATCCATGCTGACTGTCCTTGATTAACCCGTGCCTTTCTAAATGATGACTTATACTGTCCCTCAGAATTGATTCCAATAATTTGCCCACCACCGAGGTTAGACTGACTGGCCTGTAATTACTCAGTCTATCTCTTTCTCCCTTTTTAAACAACGGTACAACGTTAGCAGTCCTCCAATCCTCCAGCACCATGCCTGTAGCCAGGGAGGATCGGAAAATGAATGGTCAGAGGCTCCACTATTTCCTTCTTTGCTTCTCAACAGCCTGGGATACATTTCATCCGGGCCTGGCGATTCATCTACTTCCAAAGATGCTAAACCCCTTAACACTTCCATGTTTATCCCTTACAATATTTCACACTCCTCCTTAACTACAATCTCTGCTTCGTCCCCCTCTTCTGTGAAGACAGACACAAAGTATTCATTAAGAACCATACCCACATCTTCCGCCTCCACACATAGGTTACCTTTTTGGTTAATAGGCCCTACTCTTTCCTTAGTTACCATCTTGCTTAATGCTTACCTTTATTGTGCCTTCTTGTTCCTGGAGTGATATGAGCTGGTTACCCATTTTTCCAGGTTGGTGTATATGTTTTTATAGGTGTAGGGGCTACTGTTATGCTCAGGTATCTGATTACCATGTCTGGGTAGGA
Source organism: Heptranchias perlo (assembly GCF_035084215.1). NCBI lineage: Eukaryota > Metazoa > Chordata > Chondrichthyes > Hexanchiformes > Hexanchidae > Heptranchias > Heptranchias perlo. Next base: position 29,302,744 of record NC_090325.1, read on the forward strand.
TTCCTGCATTTGTATGGAGATGTCTTTTGTGAGAGATTTTGACATAGTCTGAGAGGTGGCAAAGTCCTTGCTAAAAGAGAGGCAAGAGGGGAGAACAAGGTGAGGCACTCGAAGGAGGACAGGCTTGTCTTTGAACTCCAGAGGCTAGTAAGACTAAGTAGATGTTCAAAAGATAGATCTGATGCTTTAGCTACTGATAGTTTCCTCAATACTTTGAAGTGATGAAGTTCACTGGATTTGGTCTTAGCTCACCCACTTCGTGCTTTATTACTCTGGGTCTATGTGATCGCACCATCATTCCATGAACATCGACCATATATACTCTATTCAGTGTGCAATAAATGGTAAATTCACAATGTGAAATATACAGACTCATTTAACCTGCCAAGAGTTAGTTTCAAAGTTGCAAAGTTTTGAAAAAAACACAATAATCACACAGGTGCAGTTATTTGTTTTCTCTTGTTTCCTATTTGTTATTTTTGAAGGGATATCAGTGTAGAGGCTGGATTGCCCCATACTCAGTACCAGGTCCTCCCAGTTCATCGCTTGCACCATTATCTAGCAACTCCTAGAATACACCATTTCTCCAGAAGTATGTCCTCAGCGTCAGTGGTAAGTACGTTTGTTGATGTTCTGTTTTGGTTTTGTCCCCAGTGTTGGCTGTTCTTCCTTTGTTGCTCTTATTTTTATTGTGTGTTCAGTGAGGAGAAAAGTCAGAGGAGCTGTGTGACCTTTTCATCATGACAGCTTATTTGAGTAATGTGGCGATGTATTTCTACATGGCTTATGCTGTTGCATCATGCATTTGTAAACAAATGCTAAATATGAATGGCATTAAGACCCTGCCCCTTAAACTCTCTGGCAGCTTCCCTGATGCCTCAGTTGGTAAAGGCAGTTTGTAACTGAGCCATATAGACCAGAAGGTCACAGGTTTAATTTCCAGTCAGGGCTGAGTTACCTGATCCCAGGTGGGGTGGAAGTAGAGTGCTACCTTTGGCGTCAGAAGCCCTTAATTAGGGAAGAGAAATCAGTCAGATTTCCTGTCACCATTGTGACCCCTGCTAGAAATGTGTTTGCATGGGTGTGTGTGTGTTTGAGGACAGAATTGAGCTCAGCTGTGATACCCCACCCACTGTGGTTGAAAGCCCACATAACACTTGCTGTTTGGACTCGCAACTAAAGAGGGCCCACCTGTGGAACCATACACCCTGCAAGCAGTTAACACCTTCAGGAGAGAGGAGCAGGGGTGAAATTTGGCAAACAAGAAAAAACTCTCTGGTGATGCTGCAACTGGTTTTGACAAAATCATCCAAACTCTCCTCAGAACCTCGTGTAATGCATCATGGATGGGAGGAAGTGGGTGGCTGCGGTGTCAGAGTGGATGATAAACTCTCTACAAGGAGGGAGGGAAATCTAGAAGTCAAGCCAACCTGAGTTGCTGACGTGCATATCCTAGTGATTGTGCAAGAGTTGGATAAACAGCAGCTGAGTAGCTGGGTAGAATCATAGAAAGGTTACAGCACGGAAGGAGGCCATTCGGCCCATTGAGTCTGTGCTGGCTCTATGCAAGAGCAATTCAGCTAGTCTCACTCCCCTGCCCTATCCACGTAGCCCTGCAAATATTTTCCTTTCATTTACTTATCCAGTTCCCTTTCGAAGGCCATGATTGAATCTGCCTCCACCACCCCCTCAGGCAGTGCATTCCAGATCATAACCACTCGCTGCGTAAAAAAGTTTTTCCTCATGTCACCTTTAGTTCTTTTGCCAATCACCTTAAATCTGTGTCCTCTGGTTCTTGACCCTTCCGCCAGTGGGAACAGATTCTCTCTATCTACTCTGTCTAGACCCTTCATGATTTTAAATACCTCTATCAAATCTCCTCTCAACCTTCTCTGCTCCAAGGAGAACAACCCCAGTCTATCCATATAACTAAAGTCCCTCATCCCTGAAATCATTCTAGTAAATCTTTTCTCCACCCACTCTAAGGCCTTCACATCTTTCCTAAAGTGCGGTGTCCAGAACTGGACACAATACTCTAGTAGTGGCTGAACCAGTGTTTTATAAGGGTTCATTATAACTTCCTTGCTTTTGTACTCTATGCCTCTATTTATAAAGCCCAGGATCCCGTAGGCTTTTTTAACCGCTTATACAGGTACTGTCAGCCCTCCCAACATGGAATGGTACTGCGAGTGGTGGGAGGGAGAATGGACTTAACATAATAGATGGAAGGAGGAAATAAAGGAGGCAAATCAAAAAATACAGCTGTTCATTAAATCTCCCCCTTGAAGTTGGTGATTTACAGTGGGGCACAGTTTCCTGGGGGAAGGTAGCCCTTGCCCAGGTGGTCAACCTTATGTGTACCTGGACAATGAACGTCAGCTCTTAATGTAGAAAAATGTTAAAAGGCACTTTACAGAGGCGCAAGGAAAAAAATGGATCTGAAGGTACTGGATGAGACCCTGGTTAAGAATTTTAAATTTGAAGCCAATGCAGGTCGGCAAAAATGGGGATGATGGGTGAGCGTGGCATGATGTGAGATGGGATATGGAGAGCAGAGTTTTGGATAAGCTGAAGTGTTATGGAGGGTAAAGGATGGGAGGCTGGCTAGGAGGATTCTGGAGGTGCAAAAGGCACGATTGAGGGTTTCAGTGGCAGATTGTCATGGTAGAATGTAAGAACATAAGAAATAGGAGCAGGAGTAGACCAAATGGCCCCTCAAGCCTGCTCCGCCATCCAATGAGATCATGGCTGGTCCTCTACCTCAACTCCACTTTCCCGCCCTATCCCCATATCCCTTGATTCCCCTCGGGCCCAAAAATCTATCGATCTCAGTCTCGAATATACTCAACGACTGAGCATCCACAGCCCTCTGGGGTAGAGAATTCCAAAGATTCACAACCCCGAGTGAAGAAATTCCTCCTCATCTCAGTCCTAAATGACCGACTCCTTATCTTGAGACTGTGACCCCTAGTTCTAGACTCTCCAGCCAGAGGAAACAACCTCTCAGCATCTACCCTGTCAAGCCCTCTAAGAATTTTATACGTTTCAATGAGATCACCTCTCATTCTTCTAAACTCCAGAGAATATTGGCCCATTCTACTCAAACTCTCCTCATAGGACAACCCTCTCATCCCAGGAATCAATCTAGTGAATGTTCGTTGCACCCCCTCTAGGGCAACAAAGGTTGGGGTGGAGGCGGGCAATGTTATGGACGTGAAAGTGAGCAGTCCTTGTGATGCAAAGGAGATAGGGTCCACAGCTCAGTTCAGGGTCAAGTAACATGCCAAGATTGCATACTGTTTGGTTCCGGCTGTGACAGTTGCCAGGGAGGGGGTGGAGTTAGTGGCATAGATAAGGAATATGTGATGGGGGCTGAAGACAATGGCTTTGATCTATTCAGTGTTTAGCTGAAGGAAATTATGATTCATCCAAGACTGGAAGTTGGACATGAAATCTGACAGCACAGGGACAGTAGAGAGGTCGAGAGAGGTGGTGGAGAGGTGGAGCTGGGTCTCATTAACATACATGTTGAAACTGACCCTATGGGCCCGATATTAGGAGGGAGGCGGGTTGCCAGCGGGGGGTCGACTGGGCATGTGGGTAACCCGCCCAGTAAAATCAGTGGGTTCCCCACTCGATCGTAAGTAAATCGAAGGCACTTACCTTGGCTTCCGGGTTTCACTGGAAAGCTGCACCCGCATCATAGGCTGTCAGCTGGAGGAGCCCTATTTAAAGGGGCAGTCTTCCACTGATTGATGCTGCAGAAAGGAGCCAAAATTACAGCCTGGAGCAGCCCAGAGGGAAGGCTGCTCCCAGGTTTAATGATGCCTCACTCCAGGTCCTACTGGATGGGGTGAGAAGTTGGGGGAGATCAGAGACCTTCTCCCCGGAGGAAGTGGCCTGCCTCTGCCACCACGAAGGCCTGGCTCGAGGTGGCAGAGGAGGTCACAAGGACCACCAACATATCATGCATCTGCATACAGTGCAGGAGGCGCTTCAATGACCTAAGTAGGTCAGCCGAAGTGAGTACACTTACTCATTCCCCTACACTCCGTCTGCCACATCACTGCCCCCACCCCACATCTCCTTCTGCACTGCCAACACTACTCGGTCACATCACTCCTCACACCCACTCAAAACTCATCCTCATCTTACCTGCACTTACTCACCTCGCCAGTACTCATCCCACCACTACCACTCAACCCAATCCTCATACGATCTCATGGCTCTGTCTCATACTCACCCTCTCATGCATCTCTTTCACGGTCAGCCTCGCCCAACCTGCCACTACCTGTGCTGCAGCCACAGGGCATGCATCACATATGTGTAGTAGGAAGCGTAAGGCAAACGTGTCGTGAGCATGAAGGGGATGCACAAGGGTGTTTGAGGGTTTGTCATGGTTTTTACTTATTTTTGATTTCTGATCAACTCACATTACATATATTGTCACCACTACTGCTGCGTCTTGGCCATTCTTGACTGGCTTGTGCAATAAGGCCCTTTCATGAGGTTCTCCATAGACACACTTGATGCCACTCATTGGGTCACCCTACAGTGGGTGAATGTGTAGTTGCACTACTTTGTGCAGGTGCCTGTTGCGCAGCACTGTGTTGTGTAGCTCCACGTGGCAGAGGTGGACGGCATGCCTGGCGAGGCTGGTGATGTTTGTTGTCCTCCAATGGAGTGATGAATGAAGGTATGGAACACCCCCCCCCCCAATCCTGACGGTGAGAGTGTGAGGGGGTCCACAAAGTAGGTAAATGTGTTTGGACAGCAGAGTTTAGGGTATGATTTAATAATTTGGAGTGTGGAGAAAACGGTGTGGCAGGCAAAACTTCGTCTGAGGTGACAGAGTGCCCTGCTGCAATGAATGAGGGTTTACCCCGCACCTGTACAATGGACCTTTGCAGCTGCCACTGGCTGCTGGCTGCAACACGTCTGTTTAAACAGGGAGTGTTTCCCCCAGCATGGGGAGTCCAAAATCCGAATCCTCTTAAAATCTCCAACTAATGAGGTCTGTAAACGACCTCAAGTACCCAGATAATGATCTTCGGTGGGATCCCGCTGGCTTTAATTGCCGGTGGGAGTCCCGCATGCGTGTGCATCGATTTGCATCATTGGGGAACCCGGAAGTGGGCGGGTTGGAGCCGGGCTCCGGACCTGCTCCGGGAATCCCCAATTTTAGGAGCCCCTCCCCCCCGCCACGAACGCACCCGCTCGACCATCCGAAAATTGACCCCTATGTCTATGAATGACGTTGCCAAGGAGCAGCATGTAGATGAGAAAGAGCAGGAGCCACGGACGGATCCTTAGGAGACTCCAAAGGTGAAGGTAGAGCAGTGATAAAAATGAGAAGCATGGAACCTAATAATGGCAGTCCCATCGAGCTGCACAATGGAGAAGTGTTGGAGGAGAAAGATGTGGTGATTACAAGTGGGTAGTTTAGCTGATCTATTTTTTTCTCTCTCCTTAGCCTGGATACACTGGGCCCTAACCATTGCCTCAGCTAAGATCAACTAACTCAGTTCAGATTAGGAATTAAACATGTGACCTTCCTGGTCTGTATGGGTCAATAACCACACCAAGTGCTGGTTATTTGTTCAGCCTTAATAATAATTTTAAAAATCTGTTTTCCAGATTATCCCCGACATAAGGAATTACCCTTATCCACATCTTCACCTGCTTGCACTCCAAGGAATAAATGCGGGACGGCAGACTCCTGCTGTCAGGGAAAGTTATGAGGTGCGTCACTTGCTGTCATGGGTGCTGGCAGAACTGACAACAGCCCTTAGACCAGCTTACATGGCTGCTTATTTATAACATTTGACATTCAAGAACATATATGATTAATTTAAGATTGCACTATGTCCCACCTCCTCGGAGACCAACGTGAAATCAGTTTGAGTTGTTACGGCATCACTGAAAAAATCTATCCATAATTTGGCATGAAATTTGCAATCTCGTTCTTATGTAGAAGGGATATAAGAATGGACAGTATCGAATTTGATATGTCAGTAACTTCTGAAGTTGAACCACTGTTGGATCAGAAAAGGGAGCTTTACTCTGGATCTGACTCCTGCTATACCTGAACTTGAAGGGCTCGATGCTGAAACTGAGTACTGAAAATGGAAATGTGTTCGATTGTCCAGCACAGATATTCTCCACCTTGATTAGTACCAAGTTCACCCAAAGCAAACAGAAAAAAATGGTGTTATGGTCATATCCGGATGTCCAGCAGGCTGAGTTCATTGCAACCTCTAACAGCTTTGTAAGCATAAAAAATTTAAAGGAAATGAATCAAGGGCTTGTTCCCCAAAACAGTAAATCACACACCCTTCTGACAGCTGGACCTTTTGTTTCCTTCCAATCTTCTCCCGATTTCAAAGACAATAAGCCATGCTTGGGTATTGTCCCATGGGTTGCGACCACCGTCTGGTGCCTTGCTCTTTTGTCGTGTGTGTGCACAGATGGTAGGTGTTGGCTATTGTTCAGTAAGTTGGGGGCATCACCGCTGAACCTGATCCTGTCCACTCTGCCTGCACACATGCACTTTTCCAGCAGTAGTTGATAGTGATCAGGAATGGAAACCTGGTTGATTTTTTCTCCCTCTTCGTCCCAGAGATACTAGAGCTAATTAAAACACCTCTACTACCACCCAACCATGGCCAAAATCAACCAATTCAGTACAGACCATGGATTCAGCATGGAGTCTTCCTAGTCTATATGGCTCAGTTCAAACTACAGAGTGAACTAAAGTATACTACTCCAAAATTAACAAGTCCCAAGTGAAACTGGAGGTTAGAAGAATGTTTTTTCTGCAGAATATTTGCAGGAAAAGCAGCTAACATTGTGTTGATTAACTCTTTTATTTAAAAAAAGAGGTGGATAATTATCTAGGTAGGAAGAGGATTAGAAGTAAAAAAGGATTAAATCAGGTCTCTCAATTCTCACTCGTTGTAGTGTGACTCACTCATTGTGGTTAAGATAAGTAAACTATGGTAATATATCTTAGTCCTAGAAATAAACAGAGTTCAGTTTGTTTAAATGGGTTGTCATTCTATATCACCCCTTTTGATCATAGACTCACTCCTAATGGTTCTCTGCTGTTGATAGTCCTGGCTAAATATAGAAAAATTTGATCAAGTACTCCATAAACATGATTTCTATGCAGCTGTCATCTGCAGAAAGCAACTGACCTGGGTGCAAAGTAAGGAGTCTTACAACACCAGGTTATAGTCCAATAGCTGTTGGACTATAACCTGGTGTTGTAAGACTCCTTACATTTGTCCACCCCAGTCCACATCATGGGTGCAAAGTGTTAGATATGGTGGAGACTTCCTCAACTATCTTCCAGGATTATGGGAAAAAATAAAGAAACTTCCATCAGGAGAGTAAATAAATGAGATGTTGTACCTCATAGTCTGGCTGAGACTGTTGAAGCTTGCTGCCAAGGATGGAAGAGGTTAACTTGAGTGAATGACAGCCCTGGAACTTATAGATTTTAACTAGATAGATTTTAACTCCTGGAAAGAAAGAAAAAAATGACTTACTATTCTGGGCCTCTTCTTGCTCCGGATCCATTTGCTGCCAGATTGGCCTGGGGTGGAAGCCATGGCGATGGCTGACATTATGCAAATTCTTAATTTAACGGCATGCTTAAACCCTTGTATATATTAAGGTAATAATACATTATCCCTTGCCGGCTGTAGGAACTGTTACAACTTGAGGACAGACTTGGAACTGTGAGCCGTGGGGCCTTGCAGAATACAATCGAGAGGTGCACCTTCCCACACAAGTACAGGAAGGTGAGAATGGATGTCACTAGTGGCTATTTACGTTACTCAATGCTTTTGTTGTACTCCCCTCATCTATGATCACAGGAGATAGTGGAGGAGGGATGGGACACAAGGGGTAGGGATGCAGTTGGGATTGGATTGGATGGGGTTAAGGAATGCGGCAATGGGTGGGATGAGAGATTGAGTAGGAGGAGAAGGGGTGAGGTTAATGTGGATGGGATACGGGTATGTGAGAGTGGAAGGGAATGATGAAGAGGGTTACACAGCAGTGCGGGAGATGGTGTTGGATGAGGAATGGAAGGGAGCGTCTGAGAAATGTGTACATATTAGAGGGGGATGAAAGAAGGGGGATAGGGTAAGGGTGTGAGCTGGCTTGTAGATAGGATGAGAAATGGGGAGGACTGTGGGGTGTGTAGGGGATGAAGAATCGAGGAGGATGTTTAGTGGGTGGGTGGGTGTGTGAAGAGGACGGGAGATGGATAAAGATTTTCAGATGGGATGGGATGGGATGGATGGATGGGATGGGATGGATGTGAGCCATGAGGTTGGGATTGCACAGAATTCAAGGTGCTTGGGCCCCAGCTCTTGGCTAGTGGTGTTGGTCACTATATAGCTGGATTTTCTGTATTTAGAATGTCAGGCTGATGTGCTGACCTTTTGCATGTGTACAATCCAATGTCCTGCTAAATTATAACCCTTTTAACTAATTGGACTTTGAAATACTTTTGCAGCTTTTTAAATATGCAGTAAGTATTCACTGCACTTCCTGTGCTCCAAACACACTTTTGTGTTGAAGATTTTTTTTTTGCAAACCTTCTACTTTAATTAGTTTTTAAATCTAAATTTCTAAGCTGGAATAACCATCGGGCGTTCTTTGACATCCAGACATCTGCCATCTGGGAAAACTTGCAGACGGATAGTACATTTATCCCTTTGAAAATAGGCATTGATGTGCTTTTTTTAAAAAGAGATAGACTGACTGCTACAGAGTGTCCAAATTAGACCAGTTTCAGATATTTCAAGCATTCACTCAAATGCGGTCAGTGTCACTTGCAGTTTGAATTTGTTCGGAATTAGGGCTCTTGATTATGCTGTGCTGGTTCTGACACCGTTTCATGGTGGGGAGTTATTCTACTTTGATTGTATTTCAGAATTGAATATTTTCACAGCATAACGAGACAAAGATAAAAGATGTAGAGTAAAATAGAAATTAATTAAGAAAAAGACAAAATATTGAGTCCCAAATTTCAAAGTAATGAGGAATTTACTCCGTTGCATCAATGAAGCTCTGACTTAATGAAATTATTTTTTTTGTAGAGAATGCAACAGGACCTCAAAGAGGCAAAAGAGGATGAGGAGGAAACAGACTTTGATGAGAAGTGTACGATCTGCCTATGTATGCTGGAGGAGGGAGAAGATGTCAGGTATGCTAGAAAGAGGGGGGTCACAATGCACTGATGAGCTAATTGTGGTATTTCACACCAGTGATTAATGTATAGTCTCATAAGACCATGGTTATGATTAGAGGAAAACACAGAATCAACATTAGTCTGTAATTTTGGTGTAGGTTTTGTTCCTGGTGGGAAAAATATGTGTTACTGAATGCATAAGGAATCAGATTTCCACTGGGAGTTCAGTAACTAGAAGACTGATTTCAGATAATTGGCAAAAGAACCTGGGAGGAGATGAGAAGAAAGTTTTTTTAAACGCAGCAAGTTGTTACGATCTGGAATGCACTGCCTGAAAGGGTGGTGGAAGCAGATTCATTAGTAACTGTCAAAGGAAATTGAATATATACTTTGAAAAGGAATAGAATCATTCAACACTGAAAGAGGCCATTCAGCCCAGCCTGCCTGTGCCGGCTCTTTGAAAGAGCTATCCAATTAGCCCCACTCCCCTGCTCTTTCCCCGTAGCCTTGCAGAAATGTTTCCTTTTCAAGTATTTATCCAATTCCATTCTGAAAGTTGCTATTGAATCTGCTTCCATCACCCTTTCAGGCAGTGCATTCCAGATCGTAACAACTTGCTGCGTAAAAAAAAAAATCTCCTCATCTCCCCTCTGGTTCTTTTGCCGATTCTCTTAAATCTGTGTCCACTGGTTACTGACTCTCCTGCCGGTAGAAACAGTTTCTCCTGATTTACTCTATCAAAACCGCTCATAATTTTGAACATCTATATTAAGATATACCAAAGGCCTTTGCTTGCTCCCAAAATATAATGTTCTTATGAACCGCTATGTGTGAATAGCCTGAGAATACTGACTATTAAGGTTTACACATGAAGATTTGGTACTTGGCCAAAATGTCTCAACATAAGTCACCACCTTCAGGAGATGAAGAATTTCAGGGAGACAATTGGAGGACAAAAAAATCAAAAAAATAAAAAGAATATTTGGCATGCAAGTCAGAAATACGGATGGCACAGTGCCAAGTGCCTAATCGTTCGTTTTGTGTCTTTGTTTAGGCGGCTCCCATGCATGCACCTGTTTCATCAAGTCTGTGTTGACCAATGGCTGGCCACCAGCAAGAAGTGTCCGATCTGCAGAGTGGACATTGAAGCACAGCTGTTACCGGACAGCTGATTGAACAAACGAATGCAACGGACTTCCACCCGAGCAAAAGAAACGCCTTTTTCCCGCAGTACGCCGGGCGGAATTCAGCCTTGTAATCACGCATTGCCTTTTTTTGAGTGATCTATTTTTGAAACTATATAATCTGACTCGAGCTGTGGTGACCCTGTGTTAATGAGGGCATTGGTCACTTTAGAAAAGGGCAGGTTCAACATAGCCATATGGACCACTGAATCATGGGAGCTGGTTCTCCCAGAGGATAGTGGGATTTATCATTCTTATTAGAATTTTTATTATAATTATTAATGGGCAAGTATATTCTACAGTGAATTACTCAATAATAATAACCTGCACACTTGCCAATTTCCTTTGAAACTATTCGTCAGAGGCAACCTAGGGTCAGCCATTTTACTTCCCTTCTGTGACATCATGATGTTATGTCCTAGTTACATTATGAGTAGAGATTGCTGCCAAATTCTCTGTGCCCGTTATTTAACTTACATTGTGAACACATAACGTGAAAACGGGTTTTAACTTTACAAGCCTAAAGATTAGCAGAAATGTTTTTTCCTCCACAAATTGACGGATTATGTGGAATAGACTCCCAGATAAAGCAGATAAATTCTGTGTCAGCTAACACCTGTTTAAAAGAGTTTGTTAGGAATTGGGACGTGTGTTATAGGACTAAGCATGGGTAAATATAGTTGGATGCTGTGTGGCTCTAGATCTGGTGATGTCAGATGCCAAGAACAGCAACTGGACAGGAATATATAACGTAGGATGACGATTCAATGGATATTCTTTAGTTTTGTTTGATTTACTTTGGGGGCAGGGGGAGGAGATGGAGCGAGGACCTTAGCAGAACCTTTTCTCAGGAGATTAAATGGGTTTACGTAGAGTCCATGATAGAATGGTTTGCACATGGATTGTGAGCGGAACAGAGTTCATGGGTTAAATGGCCTTTCCTTGTTGTGTACTTTCTTATGATGCTAGTAATGTGGAACTTCATGATATCACAGCCCGGGGAGGAGTTCTATTGTCTCAAACTGTCAGTTGTAAAGCAGGGCAATGAAGGATGACTGAGGTAAATCAGTGGGTTTTAGTGCATCTCCTTTTTGCTACATTTAGAACTTTGGCACATCTCAGTCGAATATTCTGCTCATTTAATATTTACAGTTTGGTTTATTGTTTTCAACCAGAGGAATTGATAGGAACCAATCTCTGTGTTGTCAAGATTGTGTGCTTCCTGCTTGAAAGGATAACAGTGGAGCAGAGTCTGTAGTTTTGTCCATTTATAGTGAAAGCCATTGGGTTATAGTTTTGTCAAATGAGTTTCCAGGATTTTTGCTGATTCTCTGGGGATTGTATTCTAGGATTCCGTCCATTTTTCTGTGGCTTTAATCGTCAGAAATCCACCTGATAGCATTGCGGCAATTATGATTCCAAGCTGGTCATAACGGGGGTGTTTAAAATAGTTAGGTTGAAACAAATCAACCTTCAAACCAAATTACATCATTGAGCCAATCTAAATTCCAATAGTCGATCTCGATCGTCTGAAATTCTGGTTTGCAAATCAAAATTTCTTGAAATGCTCTCTTGTAAATATCAAAGGCATTAGACAAGTGGAAGTCAGCCGCCATCTATTTACTAACATCACTCCTGAAGAGTTTTAGCAGCTGGTCTTCAGATTGAAATTTCTGTGCAGAATTGCACTCTGTCATTCTATATATGGGAAAAATGACCCATTCGTGGATGCAGGACCGGAAAACTGAGCAATGATGGAGAGAAAGAGAGAATGATGGGCATAGGATGAGTGAGACAGAGAATGAGTGAGAAATAAAATGAGCGAGAGCAAGTGAAAGAGTCATAGACTCTTTCTATGAGTCTATGACTCTTTCACTTGGGAAATAGGAGAGATAAAGTCAGTGAGAGTGAGTAGTGTGGCATAGAGCGAACAAGAGGTGGCTTTGCAGCATTTCTCACTGCAATGACTTTTGAATTTCACAGATGTGCAATTAACTGATCTTGTCTTTTGCCTTCCCTCCTCTCCCCCATACTAATTAATCACCTCGTGTTACGTGGTGGATTCCATTCATTGTTTAAATTTGGTATTATTGAGGTCCATGTGGTGCTGTTGGACCAGGAATCTATGATCATAACCATGCCACATGAGGGTGACTTCTAACTATAACAGAATGCAGCCCCTTGCATGAATTTATTTCAGTAACATAATGCAATTTGAGGCTGTCTTGTTTTCTTATTTAAGGTTGTTTGAAAACAATTTAAAAACAAAAATTCACCTTTTAAAATGGGGCATTTATTGCCTTACAGAGCTGTCTGGGAATGGACGGTTGTGAGAACAGCCTGGTTTATTAACAGCAGCAACAGTGATGTCTAACAGTGTGGAGGGCTGTGAATATAGAGATTGTCACATTGAAGCCTCAAGGCAAATATAGCACACCGAAACAAGAATAGAAAATGCTAGAAATACACAACAGGTCAGTTAGCATCTGTAAAGAGAAAAGGCTGGGTTAACAGTTTTGGTGTAACCCTTCTTTAGAACTGAAAACGGCAGCATTTTCTTTTGTTTGTTTCAGATTTGCAACAGATTTTACCTTTGGAAATATTGCACCATTTTTAGCTCTTGAAATGTAGTGCTTGACTGTCATGGCTACCAGAAGTCCCCACTGACCTTTATTTGTTGGCTGAGACTAGATCAAAAGCTTCCATTGAATGAAGCTGGAAGAATCTCCCAGGAAATCTAAACAGTTATCTTGGACAGGAACAACCTAACAGTCTGATGGATCAACACATTGTCTCTTTCTCATAAATTCATGGAGGTGGTGGGGAGGGAGAGAGATTATCAGTTGGCAAAAGATTAACACTACTTTTAGGATGGGGGTTGGGGTAGGGAAGGGGTCCTAGCATTTGTGACATTTAGAAATCACAAAGACTGATCGCAAGATCCTGCAGCTTTTTTGTGGGAATGTTAGAAATGCTCCATTAGGTTTGTTTGACGTCCAATTGATAACTGGAATAATCATATAGTAGACTGAACAGTGATAACTTGCGGAGCGTATCAGATCAGATGCCTTACATATTAACAATCATAATTTATTACTAACGGCAGCTAATGTAGGAGTGTATTTAATTTTAAACTTTTTTATATTTGAATTATAATTTATTTAGATATATCACTAAAATTATTTCTTTTTAAATTATTACCTCATTTTCATCAGTCTTGTTTTGTTCTATTTTTCTTTAACTGAAGTGTATCGATACCCGAGTACTGTTGAGAACGTTTTTTTAAAAAACAATTAGCAGCATCCTTCTTGGCTGAGAGGCAATGCACAGCGTGAGCCATACAGGGCAGGAAGGTCTCAAGTGCTGAGTTAGCCAATTCCAGCTGGTCGATATTCAATGCTGTAGTTAACTAGTATAGGGAAGGGAAAAAAAATCAGCCCGGGTCTCTGTTCCTGATCGCTGTTCAGTGACCTCCTGCTAGAAAGTGCACTAGTTGAGGACAGGATGAGGCTAGGATGTTTGAATAGCTTGCTGATGCTCTCTGCCTTGGCTTACACATGAATAACGCCAATTGATTTATTACTAGTGTCAACTTGGTAGCACTCTTACCTTTACAGCGCAAGGTTGTAGGTTCAAACCCTACTATGGCAGCAGTCGGTGCCTTCAGCAGAGAGCAGTGATAAAACCCCCTCCCTACAATTAGTGTGCAATCATTTTGTGTTATGGACTCCGTGTGATCTCAGGTACATTGAGAAGTGCGGCTGAGCTTCCTGGTGATGAGACCTGAGCAATGTAAATGAAATTTAGGCATCTCTCAATAATCTGATACATAAATATTGTTTACAGCAAATCGTCAAGTATGAGATGTTAAGTCATTGTTGCACTGTTTGTGGAGCATGTCTCAATTCTTCTCTGTTCAAGTGGAATGTGTGCAGTAGTAGGTTTGCACATGATCCTTTTTCTTCTATGTCTGGCTTTGAATCCAACTCAGACTGATGGGTGACAGTCTCCTCTCTCTCTACTGGCTGTAAAGGTCTGGCATAATATGAATTTGGGACTGTCTCGACCTAGGTCCCGATGGGCACGCTCACAACACAAGTGTCCACAATTTAGCACTAATTTGGCACGAAATGGGCAATCTCACTTGAGGTTCCCAAGGATGGCTGGTGTGGCATTGGAAATATATCATGCTGGTGAAATGGGGAATGCTGGTCTGAGATTGCATTAGTAGTTACATATTTTGGGCAGATTAGAAGGAGCTTTACCCTATATCAAACAGAATTTACAGCGCAGAAACAGGCCATTTGGCCCAACTGGTCTATGCCGGTGTTTATGCTCCACACGAGCCTCCTCCCACCTTACTTCATCTAACCTTATCAGCCTATCCTTCAATTCCTTTCTCCCTCATCTGTTTATCTAGCTTCCTCTTAAATGCATCTATGCTATCCACTCCATGCAGTGTAGTGAGTTCTCACCACTCTGAGTAAAGAGAGTATAAACCTTTCTATGTTTGACAGATCTTGAGCCTGAAGTAAAAGCAGAAAATACAGTTCATCAGTAACTGAAAGAGAAAAGAAATATTGCTGTTTTGGGTATGACCCTTTTCTGTTTTTATTTCAGATTTTCAGCATTTGCAGTTCTTCCATTCATCCCTGTTCATGCTGACTTCTGTTGTGTAATTCAGTTGGATATTGGAGGGTGAGAGTATGTATGGTTCACCACAGGTATAGACTCAGCGTAAAACCACTAGAGCACTTAACTAGGGGGTTCCGCCCACCCGGATTCTGTTTTCAGCTGGTGTACAATGTCAACCTTCGTTCAGGGTAGCACTCTCCCCTCTGAGTCAGAAGTTTGTGGGTTCAAGCTCCACTCCAGAGACTTGAGCACATAATCCAGGCTGACATTTCAGTGCAGTATTGAGGGGGTGCTGCACTGTCAGAGGTGCCATCTTTTGGATGAGCCAAGGCCCTGTCTACCCTATCAGGTGGCTGTAAAAGTTCCCATGGCACGATTCAAAGAAGAGCTGGGGAGTCCTGGGCTAATATTTATCCCTCAACCAACATCACTTTTTAAAAAAAAACCATTATCTGGTTGTGTATCTCATTGCTGTTTGTGGGACATTGCTGTGTGTAAATTAGTTGCCCCGTTCCCTACGTTGCAACAGTGATTACACTTCAAAGTAATTCTTTGGCTATAAAGCGCTTTGGGATGCCCTGAGGTCGTGAAAGGCGCTCTATAAATGCAAGACATTTCCTTTTACTGCAGTATTAATAAACTCTTCTCTTTTTCTTCCCTGTTCTATATTTCCCTTATAATGTCTGGAGCTGGATTTAAATCCAGCCTTCACTGAGGGGGTGAAAGAGTCCTTAGTGAAATGAGTTTGGGGCAGTCTCAATCCAATTCCTATTGGGGGTGGGCCCATAAAACAAAACTGCCCTAATTTAGCACTAATCGGCACTATATTTATAATCTCATTAACGGGTGACAAGATGGCTGATGTGGAAAAGGGAAAAATGTCACACTGGTATAGCAAAAGTTATTTTTCTGGGGGTGGGACTGAGGTACAGTGTTGAAGCAGGATAGAAGGAGTTTTATTCTGGATCTGCTGCACATAACCTGGGAGTTCTTGATGCTAACAGCAAATGCTTGAAATGAAAAGTTTCCCATTCCCCGGTAGTAACGACCATCACTTTGATGAAGTCAAAACCCCCACAAAAAAGTTTTTAAAGAAAAAAATGGAACGAGTTTGTGTCAGCTAGCACTGTTTACGATGATGGTGGCTCCTTTAAGAAGCACAGACTGGTACACTGCTGCTTCATGACATCACCAATGTGCTGCAGTGGCCATATCATGTGGGCACATTTCACGTGGTAAAAATCCCACTGCCAGCGGTGCTAACTACCCAATGCAAAATGTACCCATTCCATTAAGTGCCTGCCCCATCGGTCACTACTGCTGTTAGTTACTGTGTTAGTGTGTCCCTCATTCCTCCAGTGTTTTGTGTCAGAACACTTGTAACGTATAGAATATTTTATAGAAATAAATATTTATTATGAATATTAAGGCAATAGAGCATCAAAAAGATGTGTTAAAATAGGGATTGTGTAAAGTTTTAGGGTCATTTCCTGTGGATTTTGTACTGTATTTATTACTAATAAAAACTGAATACATAGCTGACAAGGCTCTTGCATCTTATTTAATTCCTTCTCCCTCCCCTTGAACAAGGCAGAAGAAAGATTACGAACGTGCATATGTCGTAAATTAAGGTCAGGTGGAAAAGGCATGCAATTACTGACCATTCGCTGAGCATACCCAATTAATTAGGTAGTGGGCTGCATCTTGAGGCCATTACTCTAGGTTGAAGATAATAATTCTAACTTGTAGATATCGATAGTGAGGTGGCACTTGGGAGTACTGCATGCGATTTTGAACACCCTACATTCAGAGGACATTCATGCTTTGCAGAGAATTTAGAGAAGAGTGACCAGGATGATTCCAGACTCCAGACATTTAGTTACGAACAGAGACTCAGTGAGCTGAACTTAGCAAAAAGATTGAGAGGAGCGATAACTCAGGTGTTTAAAATGCTGAGAGGCATAGGTGATGTAAATGGACTGTTTAACTTTAAGAATGAGCAAAGAACTAGAGGACCCAGGTTTAAAATCTCTGTGGTTCGGTGTCAATTTTTGTCTGATTACACTCCTGTGAAGCGCCTTGGGATGTTTTACTACAGTAAAGGCACTATATAAATGCAAGTTGTTGTTGAACAAGCCTCAAGTGAGACTGGAGAATAAAGAAAGAACTTTCATTTATATAGTGTCTTGTCTTGTCCTCAGAATGTGCCAAAATGCTTCATAGCCAATGAGTTACTTGTGAAGTCCAGGCACTGTTGTTTTGTAGCCAACACTGCCATTAATTTGTGCACAACAAATGAGATGATCGGCCAGTTATGGTTCAGGGATGAATGAAGAGAACTCCCTGCTCTTCTTCAAAAAAGTGTTACAGGATCTTTATCATCCACCTGAACAGACAGATGGGGTCGCGACTTAATGTCTCATCTGAGCGATGGCGCTTGCTCAGTGTCTGCTCAAGTCTGTAGTAGAATTTACATTCACCAACTTATGACTCTGAGGCAAGAACGCTACCAATAGAGATTTGAAAAAAAATTCTTCTGCCGAGAACAGTCAAGGTGTAGAACAAACTCCCAGTTATAGCAGTTGGCAATGTGTTGATTAATTCCCTTAAAAAAGGTCTAGAGAAATATGAGTGGGGTTGGCGATTATAGGGCCAATTAAATAATCAAATGGTCATGGTGATTGCCAGGACCAAGGAAATATACATCAGTGGAATCAATTGGCCAGGTTTAAAAAGACTGCAAACTTAAGTGTAACGAGGTACAGCACCACCAATACTTACAATTTATTTGCGACTCTTGTGATTTGCCAAAGATTTTAAAATCATAGTACCATAGGAAGCCATTCGGCCCATCACGCCTGAGCTAGCTATTTGCAAGAGCTATCCAATTAGTCCCATTCTCCTGCCCTTTCCCGATAGCCCTGTAATTTTTTTCCCTTCAAGTATTACCCAATTTCCTTTTGAAAGTTACTATTGAATCTGCTTCCACCACCCTTTCAAGCAGTGCATTCCAGATCTTAACGACTCGCTGCATAAAAAAATGTTTCCTCATGTCGCCTCTGGTATTTTTGCCGATCACCTTAAATCTGTGACCTCTGGTGACCGACTCTTCTGCCACTGGAAACTCTATCAAAACCATTCATGATTTTGAACACCTCTATCAAATCTCCGCTTAATCTTCTCTGTTCTAAGGAGAACAACCCCATCTTCTCCAGTCTCTTCACATAACTGAAGTCCCTCATCCCTGGCACCATTCCAGTAAATCTCTTCTGCACCCTCTCTAAGGCCTTGACATCCTTCCTAAAGTATGGTGCCCAGAATTGAACACAATACTTCAGCTGAGGCCTAACCAGTGTTTTGTAAAGGTTTAGCATAACTTCCTTGCCATACTCTATGCCTATTAAAAAAGGCTAGGATCCCATATGCTTTTTTAACAGCCTTCTCAACTTGTCCTGCCACCTTCAAAGATTTGTGTATGTGCACCCCCAGGTCTCTCATTAAAATTGTACTATTTAGTTTATATTGCCTCGCCTCATTCTTCCTACCAAAACGCATCACTTCACATTTCTCTGCATTAAATTTCATCTGCCACGTGTCTGCCCATTTCACCAGTCTGTCTATGTCCTCCTGAAGTCTGTTACTATCCTCCACATTGTTTACTACATTCCTGAGTTTCGTATCATTTGTGAACTTTGAAATTATGCCCCCTATTCCTAAATCCAGGTCATTAATATATATCAAAAAAAGCAGTGATCCTAATACTGACCCCTGGGGAACACCACTGTAAACGTCCCTCCAGCCTGAAAAACATCCATTCACCACTATTCCCTGCTTTCTGTCCTCTAGCTAATTTTGTATCCACGCTGCCACTGTCCAAATGCTTGTGTTTTGCATGAAAAATGCAGCTTTAAACTTCCAGAATGAAGCATAAGCATTAAAGAATAATTTCTGCAAATTATGGGGTACATAAGTAAACCATGACTGTTTGCAATGCTGTGGATATCCTGGAATTTAATTGCTAGTGTCAGCTTGGCTCAGTTGGTAGAACTCTCATTTCTGGCTAATTTTGAGTCCAGGCCCCGAGTCTGGGCTTGAGCTCGTAATCTATGCTGACACTCCAGCACTGTATCATAGAATCATAGAAGTTACAACATGGAAACAGGCCCTTCGGCCCAACATGTCCATGTCGCCCAGTTTATACCACTAAGCTAGTCCCAATTTCCTGCACTTGGCCCATATCCCTCTATACCCATCTTACCCATGTAACTGTCCAAATGCTTTTTAAAAAACAAAATTGTACCCGCCTCTACTACTGCCTCTGGCAGCTCGTTCCAGACACTCACCACCCTTTGAGTGAAAAAATTGCCCCTCTGGACCCTTTTGTATCTCTCCCCTCTCACCTTAAATCTATGCCCCCTCATTATAGACTCCCCTACCTTTGGGAAAAGATTTTGACTATTTACCTTATCTATGCCCCTCATTATTTTATAGACTTCTATAAGATCACCCCTTAACCTCCTACTCTCCAGGGAAAAAAGTCCCAGTCTGTCTAACCTCTCCCTATAAGTCAAACCATCAAGTCCCGGTAGCATCCTAGTAGATCTTTTCTGCACTCTTTCTAGTTTAATAATATCCTTTCTATAATAGGGTGACCAGAACTGTACACAGTACTCCAAGTGTGGCCTCACCAATGCCCTGTATAACTTCAACAAGACATCCCAACTCCTGCATTCAATGTTCTGACCAATGAAACCAAGCATGCCGAATGCCTTCTTCACCACCCTATCCACCTGTGACTCCACTTTCAAGGAGCTATGAACCTGTACTCCCAGATCTCTTTGTTCTATAACTCTCCCCAACGCCCTACCATTAACGGAGTAGGTCCTGGCCCGATTCGATCTACCAAAATGCATCACCTCACATTTATCTAAATTAAACTCCATCTGCCATTCATCGGCCCACTGGCCCAATTTATCAAGATCCCGTTGCAATCCTAGATAACCTTCTTCACTGTCCACAATGCCACCAATCTTGGTGTCATCTGCAAACTTACTAACCATGCCTCCTAAATTCTCATCCAAATCATTAATATAAATAACAAATAACAGCGGACCCAGCACCGATCCCTGAGGCACACCGCTGGACACAGGCATCCAGTTTGAAAAACAACCCTCTACAACCACCCTCTGTCTTCTGTCGTCAAGCCAATTTTGTATCCAATTGGCTACCTCACCTTGGATCCCATGAGATTTAACCTTATGTAACAACCTACCATGCGGTACCTTGTCAAAGGCTTTGCTGAAGTCCATGTAGACCACGTCTACTGCACAGCCCTCATCTATCTTCTTGGTTACCCCTTCAAAAAGCTCAATGAAATTCGTGAGACATGATTTTCCTCTCACAAAACCATGCTGACTGTTCCTAATTAATCCCTGCCTCTCCAAATGCCTGTAGATCCTGTCCCTCAGAATACCCTCTAACAACTTACCCACTACAGATGTCAGGCTCACTGGTCTGTAGTTCCCAGGCTTTTCCCTGTCGCCCTTCTTAAACAAAGGCACAACATTTGCTACCCTCCAATCTTCAGGCACCTCACCTGTAGCGGTGGATGATTCAAATATCTCTGCTAGGGGACCTGCAATTTCCTCCCTAACCTCCCATAACGTCCTGGGATACATTTCATCAGGTCCCGGAGATTTATCTACCTTGATGCGCGTTAAGACTTCCAGCACCTCCCCCTCTGTAATATGTACACTCCTCAAGACATCACTATTTATTTCCCCAAGTTCCCTAACATCCATGCCTTTCTCAACCGTAAATACCAATGTGAAATATTCATTCAGGATCTCACCCATCTCTTGTGGTTCCGCACATAGATGACCTTGTTGATCCTTAAGAGGCCCTACTCTCTCCCTAGTTACTCTTTTGCCCTTTATGTATTTGTAGAAGCTCTTTGGATTCTCCTTTGTCTTATCTGCCAAACCACTGTACTGAGAGAATGGTGCATTGTTGGAGCTGCTGTCCTATAGACCTTAAATGGAGGCCCCATTCTTCTGTTCAACTGGATGAGGAAATCCCGTAACGTTATTTCAGGAAGAGCAGGCAGCTCTCCTGGTGTCATGTTCAACATTCCTCCCTCAACAAAACACCAAAACAAAGCAGGTGAACTGGTCAATCATTTCATTGCCGTCTGTGGTAAGTTGCTGACACAGAATAGTGTTTTCCTGCCCAATAACATTCACTGCATTCCAAAAGTAAGTCACTTTGAGATGTTTGTGCAATGTAATAACGTGTTACATATTGTGGTTTGAGTACAGTCTAGGTACATTCCCAAAAGCGGGAAAGGTAGGGCAAACAAAGCCAGAGCTCCCTGGATGACAAAAGACATAGAGAGTAAGATGAAGCAGAAAAAAAGGGGGGTGGGGGGGGGGGGCGTATGGCAGATGTCAGGTTGATAATACAAGTGAGAACCAGGCTAAATACAGAAAGTACAGAGGAGAAATGAAAACGGAAATAAGAGGGGCAAAGAGAGTATGGGAATAAACTGGCGGCCAACATAAAAGGGAATCCATAAGTCTTCTATAGGCATATAAATAGTAAACAGGTAGTAAGAGGAGGGGTGGGGCCGATTAGGGACCAAAAAGGAGATCTAAGCATGGAGGCAGAGGGCATGGCTGAGGTACTAAATGAGTACTTTGTATCTGTCTTTACCAAGGAAGAAGATGCTGCCAAAGTCACAGTAAAAGATTAGGTAGTTGAGATACTGGATGGGCTAAAAATTGATAAAGAGGAGATACTAGAAAGGCTGGCTGTACTTAAAGTAGATAAGTCACCCGGTCCAGATGGGATGCATCCTAGGTTGCTGAGGGAAGTATGGGTGGAAATTGCAGAGGTGCTGACCATAATCTTCCAATCCTCCTTTGATAAGGGGGTGGTGCCAGAGGACTGGAGAATTGCAAATGTTACACCCTTGTTCAAAAAAGGATGTAAGGATAAACCCGGCAACTACAGGCCAGTCAGTTTAACCTCGGTAGAAACAATAATCCGGGACAAAATTAATAGTCACTTGGACAAGTGTGGATTAATAAAGGAAAGCCAGTACGTATTTGTTTTTGATGAGGTAACAGAGAGGCTAGATGAGGGCCATGCGGTTGATGTTGTGTATATGGGCTTTCAAAAGGCATTTGATAAAGTGCCACATAATAGGCTTGTCAGCAAAATTGAAGCCAATGGAATAAAAGGGGCAGTGGCAACATGGATACAAAATTGGCTAAGTGACAGGAAACAGAAAGTTGTGGTGAACGGTTGTTTCCCGGACTGGATGGAGGTGTACAGTGGTGTTCCCCGGTCAGTACGAGGATCATTGCTTTTTTTGATATATATTAATGACTTGGACTTGGGTGTACAGGGCACAATTTCAAAATTTGCAGATAACACAAAACTTGGAAGTGTAGAAAACAGTGAGGAGGATAGTGATAGACTTCAAGAGGACATAGACAGGCTGGTGGAATGGGCGCACATGTGGCAGATGAAATTTAACGCAGAGAAGTGTGAATTGATACATTTTGGCAGGAAGAGCGAGGAGGGGCAATATGAACTAAATGGTACAATTTTAAAGGCGATGCAGGAACCGAGAGACCTGGGGGGATATGTGCACAAATCTTTGAAGGCAGCAGGACAGGTTGGAAAAAAGCAGTTAGAAAAGCATACGGGATCCTGGGCTTTATAAATAGAGGAATAGAGTACAAAAGCAAGGAAGTTATGATGAACCTTTATAAAACACTGGTTCTGCCGCAATTGGTGTATTGTGTCCAATTCTGGGCACCGCACTTTAGGAAAGATGTGAAGGCCTTAGAGAGGGTGCAGAAGAGATTTACTAGAATGGTTCCAGGGATGAGGGATTTCAGTTATGTGGATAGACTGGAGAAGCTGGGGTTGTTCTCCTCGGAGCAGAGACAGATGAGAGGAGATGTGATAGAAATGTTCAAAATCATGAAAGGTTTAGATAAAATAAATAAAGAGAAACTGTTCCCATTGGCGGAAGGGTCGAGAACCAGAGGACGTAGATTTAAGGTGATTGGCAAAAGAACCAAAGGCGACATGAGGAAAAACTTTTTTACGCAGTGAGTAATTATGATCTAGAATGTGCTGACTGAAAGGGTGGTGGATGCAGGTTCAATTGTCGTGGCTTTCAAAAAGGAATTGGTAAATACTTGAAGGGAAAAAGTTTGCAGGGCTTTGGGGAAAGAGCGGGGGAATGGGGCTAACTGGAAGGCTCTTACAAAGAGCCGGCATGGGCTCGATAGGCTGAATGGCTACCTTCTGTGCTGTAACCATTCTATGATTCTATGATATTTACAAGTACTTCTGACCTTTGTGGCTTAGAGTATCTTTGCAGAACTTTTCCTCAGGAGATTGAATAAGTGGGGTAAGGACAGATTGTACATAGTCTGTGAAACATGAAGGCTTCATGGATCAAAATAACATAGGAACATCGGAACAGGAGTAGGCCATTCAGCCCCTCGTGCCTGCTCCGCCATTTGGTAAGATCATGGGTGATCTGTGATCTAGCTCCATATACCTGCCTTTGGCCCATATCCCTTAATATCTTTGGTTGCCAAAAAGCTATCTATCTCAGATTTAAATTTAGCAATTGAGCTAGTATCAATTGCCATTTGCGGACGAGAGTTCCAAACTTCTACCACCCTTTGTGTGTAGAAATGTTTTCTAATCTCGCTCCTGAAAGGTCTGGCTCTAATTTTTAGACTGTGCCCCCTACTCCTAAAATCCCCAACCAGCGGAAATAGTTTCTCTCTATCCACCCTATCCGTTCCCCTTAATATCTTATAAACTTCGATCAGATCACCCCTTAACCTTTGAAACTCTAGAGAATATAACCCCAATTTGTGTAATCTCACCTCGTAACTTAACCCTTGAAGTCTGGGTATCATTCTAGTAAACCTACGCTGCACTCCCTCCAAGGCCAATATGTCCTTCCGAAGGTGCGGTGCCCAGAACTGCTCACAGTACTCCAGGTGCGGTCTAACCAGGGTTTTGTGTAGCTGCAGCATAACTTCTGCCCCCTTGTACTCTCGTCCTCTGGATATAAAGGCCAGCATTCCATTAGCCTTATTGATTATTTTCTGCACCTGTTCATGACACGTCAATGATCTATGTACCTGAACCCCTAAGTCCCTTTGGACATCCACTGTTTTTAACTTTTTACCATTTAGAAAGTACCCTGTTCTATCCTTTTTTGATCCAAAGTGGATGACCTCACATTTGTGTACATTGAATTCCATTTGCCACAATTTTGCCCATTCACCTAATCTATCAATATCACTTTGTAATTTTATGTTTTCATCTACACTGCTTACAATGCCACCAAAGCAGTGTCATCGGCAAACTTAGATATGAGACTTTCTATGCCTTCATCTAAGAATAATTGAGGCCCCAAGACAGATCCCTGCGGGACTCCACTAGTCACATCCTGCCAATGTGAATACCTTCCCATTATCCCTACTCTCTGTCGCCTTTCGCTCAGCCAACTTCCTAACCAAGTCCATACTTTTCCCTCGATTCCAGTCTCTTATGTGGGACCTTATCAAATGCCTTCTGGAAGTCCATATAAATAACATCCATTGATATTCCCCTGTCCACTACTTTAGTCACCTCTTCAAAAAATTCAGTCAGGTTTGTCAGGCACGACCTACCTTTCACAAATCCATGCTGGCTCTCTCTGATTAACTAAAAATTCTCGAGGTGTTCAGTCACCCTATCCTTAATTATAGACTCCAGCAATTTCCCCACAACAGATGTTAGGCTAACTGGTCTATAATTCCCCGGTTTCCCTCTCTCTCCTTTCTTAAAAAGCGGAGTGACATGTGCAATTTTCCAATCCAGAGGGTCAGTTCCTGAATCTCAAGAACTTTGAAAGATTATAGTTAGGGCATCCGCAATGTGCTCACCTACTTCCTTTAAAACCCTGGGATGGAAACCATCTGGTCCTGGGGATTTGTTACTCTTTAGTGCTATTATTTTCTTTATTACTGTTGCTTTACTTATATTAATTTTATCGAGTCTCTGTCCCCAATAAGTTTTCTTGGGATTTCCGGCATGCTATCCTCTTTCTCGACTGTAAATACTGACGCAAAGTAATTGTTCAACATGTCCGCCATTTCCCCATTGTCAATGACAATATCCCCACTTTCAGTTTTTAAGGGGTCAACACTGCTCCTGACCACCCTCTTTTTCCTAATAAAACTATAAAAGTTCTTCGTATTGGTTTTGATATCCCTTCCGAGTTTCTTTTCATACTCTCTTTTTGTAGCCCTTACTATCTGTTTTGTGATCCTCTGTTGATCTTTGTATCTTTCCCATTCGCCAGGATCTGTGCCCTTTCCTTATGTCTTATGCTGTCCCTTACCTCTTTAGTTGTCCATGGCTTTTTTTTTGGCAAGTAGAGTTCTTGCCCCTCAGGGGTATAAACCGATTCTGCATCACGTTAATAACCTTTCTTGTTCCATGTTTCCTTGTGTTGGAAATCATATTCTATTTATACCTATAATAATGTAGCAGCTCCCTCCTTTGGATATCATGAGTATAACAGTCAAAGTAAAGAGCTGTTGATGCAGATGAGAGAAAATAAGAATGACAGGAAGTTTGATTTCAGCCTGATTAACTTGATTCAGACCCACCTACACCAGCAGAGGAAAAAAATTATACGAAAAGGAAAACAGTAAAATAAGCAGTCAGCAGAAAATTATTTTAAAAATTAACTCAAGGTTTTCTTTATTATGGAATACCAGAGGTAAGACACGTTTTTGTTTCCTTGCAATCAGTGTAATAAAAATCTTTCTCTTACTACGCCAGTGTAAATTGTAAACAATTTTACAACACCAAGTTATAGTCCAACAATTTTATTTGAAAATCACAAGCTTTCGGAGGCTTCCTCCTTCCTCAGGATTTCTTGACATTCACCTGAGGAAGGAGGAAGCCTCCGAAAGCTTGTGATTTTCAAATAAAATTGTTGGACTATAACTTGGTGTTGTAAAATTGTTTACAATTGTCAACCCCAGTCCATCACCGGCATCTCCACATCATGGCTACCATCTATGCCAGTGTAGACAGCTAGCAGGCCTGCAGTACTGGTCTGGTGACACGGTACATGGAACTAGG
The DNA here is from genome assembly GCF_035084215.1 of Heptranchias perlo. Lineage (NCBI taxonomy): Eukaryota > Metazoa > Chordata > Chondrichthyes > Hexanchiformes > Hexanchidae > Heptranchias > Heptranchias perlo. The sequence continues at coordinate 29,328,946 of NC_090325.1, forward strand.
GATGTGACAGACTTCCTAACTTTATTAGTGAAAGAGTACTAGGTGTGAGCGGAGCACGTGACCAAATTTAACTCAGGATGATTGAATGTTTAGCTGATTGGCTGTTTTCATCAAAGTTGCAGTCCACCCAATCATTTTCACCTTGTCCCCACCACCCCCCCCTCCAGTTTTGCTTCTTGTTACACGGTCTTGGGCTGCACTGTAGTTTTTAAAATGGTCTGTGTGATGTACGGGGTATATTTGCATCTTTACCAGCTGAGTGTAAAGCATTGCATGAGTGGAGTGCAGAGAGGAAAAGCAAGCAGGGTTGAATTATACACTCATAGCAAAGCACGTCTGAGCTTCCTTCCATTTCAATTAATGGACGACAAATTGGGACGGGCTCTGTTATGGGCATGTGATCCTCCCCATCCAATTTTCCTCTCTGTGCTCTACCCAGGCAATGCATTATACCCAGGCTGTAAAATGCACCCCTTTATGTTGATGGTGACATTTTACTGCCACTCTTTTAACATTTTTGTTGTGGGTGTTTGCCCTGCAGTGAATGACACATGGCTTCAATTTTCCCTGTTGTATTTTGAAGCCTGGCCAGATCACGCACATGGGCTGTGGAGAAACCAGCCTTCCAATATTGGCCAATGCCCTCTGATTTCTGGGAGGAACACCATGTGACCCACCTGAACCAATTTTTTTGATTGTTTGGTAACAAGAGCAAACAAACTGTTTGATAATAAAGACATCTCGTCTTTACTGTTATATCAGAAGCATTCTTTTGGAGTCTGGGCTCACCTGACTTTCATAACAAGTATTGATTGGCTGTCTGCCTGTCTCATCCCTGGTTGCAACACAAAGCAGTAATTGGCAAAGTTACAATATATAACTAGCACATTACAGATAAATTGTAGAAAAGACTGGAATTTTCTTTCTCTTTGTAGCTTCCCTGATTTCCTAGGAGGCACATGATGTGGATCCGGGTAACCAAGTTTTCCCGTTGATTTTCCCTCTCCCCTTCCTGTCGAGGGGCACCTAGTCCATGCTCAGCACCACCCTGCAGCATGAGTGAGGAATGTCCTGCTGAATGAATTGTGGCTTCAATCCCTAGTTTGTGTTGAGTTCACTGATCCTGGCCCACAATAGTGGTTATCAAATGAAAACCATTTTAAATTTCCCATCTGACAGTTCAGCCCATGGAAACCTGCCACACTTGCGTCCGAGTCAGTTTAGAACAGAGGTTCCCAAATTGGGAGGATGGGGGGAGTGGGGGTGGGGTGGGTGGTAGGGGAGGGCGTGATGAGGTCATCGGGGATGTGGGGCTTGCCTAAATTAACCAGGAGAGCTGCGAATAGACAGAGGAGGTACATAATGGGATGATCTCGAAGAGGACCGATTTGCAGGGTTATGGGGAAAAAGCTGGGGTGTGGGATTAAATTGGAAAGCTCTTTTAAAGTGCTGGCACAAGCACGATGGGCCGAATGGCCTCCTCCTGTGCTCTAAGATTCTATGATCTCCACTGATTTTTGGATGTGTTTAATGTCGATTTTTTTTTCTCCACCTTTTGATAGGACCTCATCGATAGGAAGTCAGCCGACTACAGATGTGGGATTCAACTCGCTGTCGGCTGCACTCACAAATATAAAACAGCACGACCTGAAGCCAGCCGACAGCAGCAGAAAAGAAAATGCAGGTCTATAAATCTGCTGCCGGGTAAAGTAAATGTAGGGGAGACAAAGCCACGCATCAGATACCAGCATCCAATACTGAAGGCAGCACTGGGAGGTCACTACCCTCAGACAAGAAGATTGTCCGGGCCTCTGGCTTGATTCAAGCAACATTGGACTTTCACATGCTGAAACTGAGCATCTCCCTCTCCCCCCATCCACGCTCACCCAACCCAAGTGATTGAACATTGGTTCCCACCATTTTGAATCATGGCGCACATTCCCTCTGAGACTGCAAAGTCCTGTCATCTGTGCTTCATGTCACCATGTGCACAATATCTCGATACTAAGTGTCTGCTGACACTTAAGTGTCATATGCGAAAAGAAGCCACTAGGGCAAGCTGGCTGTGGAACCGTACCCCAGCAAGAAGAGAGGAAAACATTGGAAAGGGAAGAATGCTCTTGGTAGGCGTTAATATTTTGGGAATAGTTCTCTAAATGTCAGCCCATCTCCCTTCTTCTTGTCCAGCCATTTGCCACATGGGAAGATGGTGCTCACTCCAGTGGCGGTGTTAGTGATCTCGACCCGTTCCAGCATCCAGCCAGCATTTGCACTGCTGCTGTCGTGCTCGATTTTCACTTTGTGTAACTCTCCCAGATCCAATACTTCGAGAATGAACCTGTCTGTGTGGCCCCGCTCAAATAGATTCCGGAATTTTTGCTTCAGCATGCGGTTGCCAGTGTCACCATTAGTTCCATAAATGGTTATGGATACATTGGCGTCAGTTCCAGCACCTTTTACATCTCCAGTGATGACGATGATCTCATATTTGACAGGCACTAAACTGCGTACTTTGCTGGTGAAGCTCTCTATGATTTTTGAACACTCGAAGGCCTTGAATTCGTCTCTTTTATGACTCAGCGTTATTTTTGCATTACATTGGAAGACGTATCTGAAAAAAAAGCGTGAAATATTTACATGACTGGACAATGATTGAGGACTGGCCTCAATGCAGTGGCACCTTCTTAAAACAGGAACTCCTCTTAGAAACAGAGACTCACTGTCAAGTACTCTTAATAACAGAGTAAGTTTCACCATCAAGATTGTTTTTGATGAGAGAGTCTCGTCATCAGGATCCTTTTTAAAAAAATGGAGTTGCAGTATCAAGACACCCTTTTGAAATATGAGTCACGTCAACCCTTTTGGAAAGGGAGTTTCCAGATCAGATCCCTCTTGAACGTGGACACTTGGAATTTCCACGGGGGTTCTCCCGATCTCCTGCTGTAACTTCGGCGGAAACCCTGGAGAAACAGCATAAACGGCTGCCAAAGTTACAGCAGGAGATAGGGAAATGTCTGCAGAACTTATACCCTCCAGTCTTACACTAACGTCCTTTAAGAAAGTGGATTTTTCCTTCAAGAACTCATTTAAAGTTTCAGTCTCGCATCAAAATTTTTAAATAGGGAATCACACCATCAGACTCCTTTAAAAGGAGTTTCACCCTCAAAAGATCCCTTTTAACAAAATTCAATCTACTTTGGTCAGTTTTGGGCCTGGTTGGAATTGGATTGAGACTCGACAAACTAATTTCACTTTGGACCATTACAGGTAGTAAAGGTGGGATAAAGCAGGTAGTAGAGAAATCGAATAGGATAAAAATAGATCAAGAGGAGGTACTTAAAAGGTTGGCAGCGCTCAAAGTCCAGATGGGATGCATCCTAGGTTGTTGAGGGAAGTAAGGGTGGAAATTGCGGAAGCTCTGGCCACAATCTTCCAATCCTCCTTAGATATGGGGTGGTGCCAGAGGACTGGAGGATTGCAAATGTTACACCCCGGTTCAAAAAAGGGGAGGGGGTAAACCCAGCAACTAAAGGCCAGTTAGCCTAACGTCGGTGGTGGGAAAAGTTTAGAGACAATAATTTGGAACAAAATCAATTGGCACTTGGAAAAATATGGGTTAATAAATGAAAGCTGGCACGAATTTGTTAAAGGCAAATTTTGTTTGATTAACTTGATTGAGTCCTTTGATAAAGTAACAAGATCATGAGGTTGATATTGTGTACATGAACTTTCAAAAGGCGTTTGATAAAGTACCACATAATAGACTTGTTACCAACATTAAAGCCCACGGGATTAAAGGGACAGTGGTAGCGTGGATACGAAATTCGCCAAGGGACAGATAGAAGAGAATAGTGGTGAATGGTTGTTTTTCAGACTGGAGGGAAGTAAACAGTGGTATTCCGCAGTGGTCAGTATTAGGACCACTGCTGTTTTTGATATATATTAATGACTTAGACTTGGGTATAGAGGGCATAACTTCAAAGTTTGCAGATGAAACAAAACTCTGAAATGTAGTAAACAGTGAGGAGGATAGACCAGAGAAGGTTAAGGGGAGATTTGATTGAGGTGTTCAAAATCATAAAGGGTTTTGTTAGAGTAAATAAGGAGAAACTGTTTCCAGTGGCAGAAGGGTCGATAACCAGAGGATACAGATTAAAGGTAATTGCCATAAGGAGCAGAGGCAACATGAGAATTTTTTTTTTTAATGCAGTGAGTTGTAATGATCTAATGCACTGCCCGAAAGGGTGGTGGAAGCAGATTCAATAGTAACTTTTAAAATTGGATAAATACTTGAAGAGGAAAAATTTGCAGGGCTATGGGGAAAAAGCCAGTACAGGCACAATGGGCTGAATGGCCTCCTTCTGTGCTGTATCATTCTATGATTCTATGTCTGTCCCATCATATCCAGGTTCCAGAGCTGCAAAGACAGGGTTATAGAATCATAGAATCATAGAAGTTTACAACATGGAAACAGGCCCTTCGGCCCAACATGTCCATGTCGCCCAGTTTATACCACTAAGCTAGTCCCAATTGCCTGCACTTGGCCCATATCCCTCTATACCCATCTTACCCATGTAACTGTCCAAATGCTTTTTAAAAGACAAAATTGTACCCGCCTCTACTACTGCCTCTGGCAGCTCGTTCCAGACACTCACCACCCTTTGAGTGAAAAAATTGTAACGTAACTGGAGCTAAGTACCTCCTCAGTGATTATTGTTTAATTCAATAGCCCACTTCACACTTAGGTAATACTTACTTGTTGCCAAGCTCCTTTTCTGTAACAATAATTTCCTTAACATGCCATTCAACATCATTCTTTGAGGTAAATTTCCTTCCATCTCGCGGACAGTGGCCCACACAAATTGTTGCTATGTCACCAACGTTCTTTGAAGAAAATTCAAATTTGTCTCTTGCCCCTCTGTAAATGTAAAGGAAATGCAACTGTTTAATACAATCAATCAATTCTAAAGCTTTTCAATGGAAAAGAGCCTCACATGCATGCCAGAGCTACTATTACAGTCATTTATTTCTTTGAACTTTCCTTTCTTGTTCCTACTAAGCTTCAAATGTGCCATCCTACATGGTTAGCTGTGCTTCAGTGGTAGCATTCTTTGCCTCTGAGTCGGAAGATTATGGGTTCAAGTCCCACTCCAGAGACGAGAGCACAAAGTCCAGGCTGATACTCCAGTGCAGTACTGAGGGAGTGCTGCACTGCCAGAGGTGCCGTCTTTAGGATGAGATGTTAAATTGAGGCCCTGTCTGCCCTCTCTGGTTGATGTAAAAGATCCCATGGCATTATTTCAAAGAAGAGCAGGGGAGTTATCTCTGATGTCCTAGCCAATATTTATCCCTCAACCAACATCAATAAAATAGAAGATCTTGTCGTTATCACATTGCTGTTTGTGGGATCTTGCTGTGCGCAAGTTGGCTGCCACGTTTCCTACATTACAACAGTGACTACATGTCATATGTACTTCATTGGCTATACAGTGCTTTGGGACGTCCTGAGGTCATGAAGGCGCTATATAAATGCAAGTCTTTCTTTTTCTTTCTTTCCCTGTAACCTTGCTTATTGTATAGTCTCTCACTCTAACTCATGCTTTCCCAGGACCTCAGAATTATGGCGTTCCTTACCTCCCTCTGTCTTCCGTAACCTCTAAAATCTACAGCCTATTAAAAGTCCAGCCTGCTGTCACTTAGAGACTACTTCTTGATTTGTCTTCTCTTTTTTCCTGTTCTTTTCAGCTTTGGTTGTCTCCTGTGCTATCAGCTTCGCCTGGATTTCTCAAAGGAAAAACCCTCCAGTAATTATTATTGCCATAAAGTACTGGTAACTCTACCTCAGGAATTTTTTTTTCTTGGATGAGTTTTCCAGTGTGAATTCTTTGGATCTTCCTTTTTTCCCTTCAAACATAACCCAGACATTTTCCTTGGTTTCAGCATCGTCCCTATCACTGGTCACAGTGAGGATTTCATAGCCTATCAAAGGGAAGAAGAATATTATCTGATGCATAATGTTCAGTGAATAACAGAACATCACTCTCAGCAGCCAGCTGATGCCTGTCGACTAGCCGTGAGTTCTATAACACTGCACTCGCTTGCACTGTAAGATGTGAGGAAGTTCTGCTGTGCTGGAAAGTTACAGGAGATTTCTTTATGGAATAAATTAAAATGAAAACTGTATTAACAGTACAGTCAACAGTATGACACCTGTATAGAACAGGAGATCCAATGAAACAAATCATTTTCTACTCAATCCCTTTGAATAGAATTCTGAAGAACCATTTTTGTCCTTGATCCTACCTGAAATTGGGTAGTACAGCGTCGGCAAATGAGGGAAAATTTGGGCAATGCGATCTACTGCCGCCTCACCGCCCAGCCTGGTTATCCCTCCGCTGCTCACATTGGAAACACCCTGGCTGCTCCTTCCCTGCCTGTAACATGAAAATGGCAGCAGGGAGTGTGCAGCCCAGGTCCCTGGCAGATATCCCTCTTGTCTGCCTATGTGGAAAGCAGCGGTGGGGCCCAGCTGACAATGACCACAAGAGCCTCCAAAAGGAGGAAAGGGCCTTGTTAGTGGCCTGCGCTCCCTCCCTCTGCCCCACTGACTTACCTGTGTAGGCCTTGGTCTCTGCCGAGGCCGACAAATCTGCAGTACAGTCAACAGTACGACACCTGTATGGAAACCCCAGTCTTAGAGCTGAAAAGACATCTTAATAAGAGTGCATCACTGGTTTGGTAGAACAGAATAGAAATCTGAAGGGCCAAACCATTTTGCATTGCACTGATTTCCATCGGACGGGGTACTAGGTGACACACTCCTCATGGTGTCTTTTCAGCTCTAAGGCTGAGGCTTCGATTCAGGGCAGACCAATCACCCTGAATAGAGTTTGGGCATTCTCAACCCAGTTTCTAGTGGGTGCAGGCATACAGGACGCCAAAGAGTCTTCGGGGCTCCTCTGCCCCTGTAAGTGCCTGGCTGTCTCTTCCGGTGTTGCACCACTGCCAAATGCTGTGGCCAGGCACTGGCAGGCTCCCTGCCACTGGGAGCCTGTGCTGCATCTGTAAATACCCCGACCCAGGAAACTGGGGGCGGGGTTGCGGCAATGTTGGAGAGATGGGTGGAAGTTAGCCTAACATCTGTTGTCGAGAAATTAGAATCATAGAATTGTTACAGCACAGGAGGCCATTCGGCCTATTGAGCCCATGCCGGCTCTTTCTAAGAGCAATCCAGTTAGTCCCATTCCCCCGTTCTTTCCCCGTACCCCTGCAAACTTTTTCCCTTCAAATATTTATCCAATTACTTTTTGAAAGCCACGATTGAATCTGTTTCCAGCACCCTTTCAGGCAGTGCATTCCAGATCATAACTACTCGCTGTGTAAAAAAGTTTTTCCTCATGTCGCCTTTGGGTCTTTTGCCAATTACCTTAAATCTGTGTCGTCTTGTTCTCGACCCTTCCACCAATGGGAACAGTTTCTTTTTATTTACTTTATCTAAACCCGTCATGATTTTGAACATTTTTATCAAATCTCCTCTCAACCTTCTCTGCTCTAAGGAGAACAACCCCAGCTTCTTCAGTCTATTCATGTAACTGAAGTCCCTCATCCCTGGAACCATTCTAGTAAATCTCTTATGTACCCTCTCCAAGGCCTTCACATCCTTCCTAAAGTGCGGTGCCCAGAATTGGACACAATACTCCAGTTGTGGCCGAACCAGTGTTTTATAAAGCTTCATCATGACTTCCATACTTTTGTACTCCATGCCTCTATTTATAAAGCCCAGGATCCCGTATGCTTTTCTAGGTACATTCCCATGAGGGAGAAAAGTAGGGTAATTAAAACCAGAGCTCCCTGGCTGACAAAAGAGATAAAGAGTAAGATGAAGCAGAAAAAAAGGGGCATACAACAGATGTCAGGTTGATAATACAAGTGAGAACCAGGCTGAATATAGAAAGTTCAGAGGGGAAGTGAAAAAGGAAATAAGAGGGGCAAAGAGAGACTATGTGAATAGACTGGTGGCCAACATAAAAGGGAATCCAAAAGTCTTCTATAGGCGTGTAAACAGTAAACGGGTAGTATGAGGAGGGGTGGGGCCGATCAGGGACCAAAAAGGAGATCTACTCATGGAGAGGGCATGGCTGAGGTACTAAATGAGTACTTTGCATCTGTCTTTACCAAGGAAGAAGATGCTGCCAGAGTGTCAGTAAAGGAAAATGTAGTTGAGATACTGGATGGGCTAATAATTGATAAAGAGGAGGTACTAGAAAGGCTAGCTGTACTTAAAGCAGATAAGTCACCTGGTCCGGATGGGATGCATCCTAGGTTGCTGAGGGAAGTAAGGGTGGAAATTGCAGAGGTACTGGCCATAATCTTCCAAACATCCTTAGATATGGGGATGGTGCCAGAGGACAGGAGAATTGCAAATGTTACACCCTTGTTCAAAAAAGGGTGTAAAGATAAACCCAGCAACTATAGGCCAGTCAGTTTAACCTCGGTGGTGGGGAAACTTTTAGAAACAATAATCCAGGACAAAATTAACAGTCACTTGGACATAAGAACATAAGAACATAAGAAATTGGAGCAGGAGTAGGCCAATCGGCCCCTCGAGCCTGCTCCGCCATTCAATAAGATCATGGCTGATCTGATCCCAACCACAAATCTAAAGAACACAAGAAGTCGGAGCAGGACCCGGCCACATAGCCCCTGGGCCCTCTCCGCCACCCACAGGGCATTGACCGATCCGAACTCAGCTTCATGTCCAATTTCCTGCCCGCTCCCCATAACCCCTAATTCCCTTTACTTCTAGGAAACTGTCTATTTCTGTTTTAAATTTATCTAATGATGTAGCTTCCACAGCTTCCTGGGCTGAATGGCCTCCTTCTGTGATGTAACCTTTCTATGATTCTAACCGCTTTCTCAACCTGTCCTGCCACCTTCAAAGATTTGTGCACATATACACCCAGGTATCTCTGTTCCTGCACCCCCTTTAGAATTGTATGATTTAGTTTATATTGCCTCTCCTCATTCTTCCTACCAAAGTGTATCACTTTGCACTTATCTGCCTTAAATTTAATCTGCCACATGTCCGCCCATTCCACCAGCCTGTACATGTCCTCTTGAAGTCTATTACTATATTCCTTACTGTTTACTACACTTCCAAGTTTTGTGTCATCTGCAAATTTTGAAATTGTGCCCTGTACACCCAAGTCCATTAGTATATATCAAAAAAAGCAATGGTCCCAGCACTGACCCCGAGGGAACACCACTGTGTACCTTCCTCCAGTCCGAAAAATAACCATTCACCACTACTCTCGGTTTCCTGTCACTTAGCCAATTTCATATCCATGCTGCCACTGCCCCTTTATCAAATGCCTTTTGAAAGTCCATATACACAACACCAACCGCATAGCCCTCATCAAATTTCTGGAGTCTATAATTAAGGATAGAGTGACTTGAAAATTTTCAGCTGATCAGAGACAGCCAGCATGGATTTGTAAAGGGTAGATCATGCATGACGAACCTGATTGATTTTTTGAAGAGGTGACTAAAGTAGTGGACAGGGGAATGTCTATGGATGTTGTTCATATGGATTTCCAGCAGGCATTCAATAAAGTCCCTCATAAGAGACTGTTAGCTAAAGTTGAAGCTCATGGAATTGAGGGCAAATTATTGACCTGGTAAGGAAACTGGCTAAGCGGCAAGAGACAGAGAGTATGGATAATGGGCAGGTACTCAAATTGGCAGGATGTTACTGGTGGTGTCCTACAGGGATCTGTTTTGGGGTTTCAACTATTCACTGTATTTATTAACGACTTAGATGACGGGATAGAGAGCCACATATCCAAGTTTGCCAACGACACAAAGATTGGAACCATGTAAACATTGTAGATGGAGGAATAAAACTACACAGAGATATTAACAGATTAAGTGAATGGGCAAAACTGTGGTAAATGGATTTCAATGTAGGCAAGTGTGAGGTCATCCACCTTGGACCTAAAAAGGATAGATCAGAGTACTTTCTAAATGGTGAAAAGCTGAAAACAGTGGAGGTCCAAAGAGACTTAGGGGTTCCATGTACATAGATCATTAAAATGTCATGGACAGGTACAGAAAATAATCAAAAAGGCTAATGGAATGCTGGCCTTTATAGTTAGAACATAAGAACATAAGAAATAGGAGCAGGAGTAGGCCAATCGGCCCCTCGAGCCTGCTCCGCCATTCAATAAGATCATGGCTGATCTGATCCTAACCTCAAATATAAATTCATGTCCAATTTCCTGCCCGCTCCCCGTAACCCCTAATTCCCTTTACTTCTAGGAAACTGTCGATTTCTGTTTTAAATTTATTTAATGATGTAGCTTCCACAGCTTCCTGGGGCAGCAAATTCCACAGATCTACTACCCTCTGAGTGAAGAAGTTTCTCCTCATCTCAGTTTTGAAAGAGCAGCCCCTTATTCTAAGATTATGCCCCCTAGTTCTAGTTTCACCCATCCTTGGGAACATCCTTACCGCATCCACCCGATCAAGCCCCTTCACAATCTCATATGTTTCAATAAGATCGCCTCTCATTCTTCTGAACTCCAATGAGTAGAGTCCCAATCTACTCAACCTCTCCTCATATGTCCGCCCCCTCATCCCCGGGATTAACCGAGTGAACCTTCTTTGTACTGCCTCGAGAGCAAGTATGTCTTTTCTTAAGTATGGACACCAAAACTGTATGCAGTATTCCAGGTGCGGTCTCACCAATACCTTATATAACTGCAGCAATACCTCCCTGTTTTTATATTCTATCCCCCTAACAATAAAAGCCAACATTCCGTTGGCCTTCTTGATCACCTGCTGCACCTGCATACTAACTTTTTGATTTTCTTGCATTAGGACCCCCAGATCCCTTTGTACTGCAGTACTTTCCAGTTTCTCGCCATTAAGATAATAACTTGCTCTCTGATTTTTCCTGCCAAAGTGCATAACTTCACATTTTCCAATATTGTATTGCATCTGCCAAATCTCCGCCCACTCACCCAGCCTGTCTATATCCCACTGTAGGTTTTTTATGTTCTCCTCTCTCTCTACTTTCCCTCCCATCTTTGTATCATCTGCAAACTTTGATATGTTACACTCGGTCCCCTCCTCCAAATTGTTAATATAGATTGTAAAGAGTTGGGGACCCAGCACCGACCCCTGCGGAACACCACTGGCTACTGGTTGCCAGCCCGAGAATGAACCATTTATCCCAACTCTCTGCTTCCTGTTAGATAACCAATCCTCCACCCATGCCAGAATATTAACCCCAATCCAGTGATTCTTTATCTTGAGCAATAATCTTTTATGTGGCACCTTGTCGAATGCCTTCTGGAAGTCTAAATACACTACGTCCACTGGTTCCCCTTTATCCACCCTGTACGTTATGTCCTCAAAGAACTCAAGCAAATTTGTCAGACATGACTTCCCCTTCGTAAAGCCATGCTGACTTTGTCCTATTAAATTATGTTTATCCAAATGTTCCGCTACTGTCTCCTTAATAATAGACTCCAAAATTTTACCCATCACAGATGTTAGGCTAACTGGTCTATAATTTCCAGCCTTCTGCCTACTACCCTTTTTAAATAAGGGTGTTACATTAGCAGTTTTCCAATCTGCCGGGACCTTTGCTGAGTCCAGAGAATTTTGGAAAATTATTACCAAAGCATCCACAATCCCTACTGCCACTTCCCTCAAGACCCTAGGATGTAAGCCATCAGGTCCAGGGGATTTATCCGCCTTGAGTCCCATTAATTTTATGAGTACCAATTCCTTAGTGATTTTAATCGTATTTAGCTCCTCCCCCCTCTAGAGCCCCCTGTTTGTCCAGTGTTGGGATATTCTTAGTGTCCTCTACCGTAAAGACTGAAACAAAATATTTGTTCAGCATTTTTGCCATCTCCATGTTTCCCACCATTAATTTCCCAGTCTCATCTTCTAAGGGACCTACGCTTGAGGACTAGAATACAAGACGGTAGAAGTTATGCTACAGCTATACAAAGCCCTGGTTACATCATACCTGGAGTGCTGTATTCAGTTCTGGGCACTGCACCTTAGGAAGGATATACTGGCCTTGGAATGAGTGCAGTGTAGATTTACTAGAATGATACCTGGACTCCAATGGTTAAATTATGAGGAGAGATTACACAAACTAGGGTTATATTCCCTGGAAGTTAGAAGATTAAGGGGTGATTTGATCGAAGTTTTCAAGATATTAAGGAGAACTGATAGGGTAGATAGAGAGAAACTATTTCCGCTGGTTGGGAAGTCTAGGACTCGGGGACATAGCCTAAAAATTAGAGCCAGGACTTTCAGGAGTGAATTTAGGAAACACTTCCACACGCAAAGGGTGATAGAAGTTTGGAATGCTGTTCCACAAACAGCAGTTGATGCTAGCTCAATTGTTAATTTTAAATCCGAGATTGATAAATTTTTGTTAACCAAAGGTATTAAGGAATGTGGGGCTAAGGTCGGTGTATGGAGTTCGGTCACATGATCTCATTGAATGGCGGAACAGGCTCAAGGGGCTAAATAGCCTACACCTGTTCCTAAGTCTTGCCCTGCTGGAACATCGCTGCTGGAAGGAATATCCCGGCCCACATCTGTAATTCACTGCTGTAAATAGAACGTGCATTGGACAATTTTGTTTAATGCCTATATGAGGGCATTTCTTCTCTGTCCAGATGAATCTTGTGCCCCCGAGGGCAGGTTGCACTGTCTGCTTGTGTACCATCAACGCCTGCTCTCAGTCAGATCTGCCAAGTCTGATTCATTAGCAGCAGGGCTGTTAACCTCGGGCAAATGTTTAAAGTGACCGCAAACAGTGAGACAGATTGCAAACCCATTTAAACAAACTCAGCTGTATACCATACATAAAATGCCACACTGATGCCAACTGCACCAACTCAGCACAGATTGGGGATTGAAGTGGACCTTCTGGTCAGCACCTCACCATTTAACCAGCAGAGATATGGGCAAGAGCTATATGATGGCAGTTAGAAACTCAACAGAATGAAATTAAACTGGCAATGAGCCGTGACACACTGTATTAACATAATTTTATTGTAACTAAAATGCCTTTAAGGATGTGAATATGTGATGCGTGTGTAAATCAAACATACGTGTGCGTTCCGAAAGGTCCAAAAAGTCATTATTGGCGCAGGGGAGTTCACGGATGATCTGCCCGTCATCCTCACTCTTGGCGAGCCAGCGGTCACAGGGGAATCGGAATGTTTCTTCCATGGTTTCATCCTTTACTTCAATAAACTCTAAGTGCCAGCCAGCTGCAGGTCCTGTAGGAGGGAAAATACCTTTCATTATTAATAGATCAAACTGGGTTAGCTGAACAGCGTTTTTCTCACCCTGCCATTCTTCATCTTCTGATGCTCTTACTGCAAGTATCTGGTAAAGCCCATGTCTCACCACATGTAAAACCTGAATTTAACAAGATGTGATTTTGGCAAAGAATGAGGAAGACCCTCAGTGTATAAGGCTGAGAAATGGAGAACCTTTGTTCAGTCCCCAGGTTCCTTCCTGAGGTTAAGGAAGCTCTGATGGGGAATTGGACCCATTGAGCAAAGCATCATATTCTTCCTCTTTTCTTTTATTCTTTTCTCCCCTGTTCTTTCTTCCTTTATTGGGTAAATTGGGCAAGATAGAAGGCTATAAATTGGAATTATATATTGGAACACTGGTCCCTTTTTTATTATGCTAATATTATGCATATTGGGCTGGTATCTACATTTGCTGCTTAATCAGAAAAAATATTAGCCAGACAATAAAATCTGGTATAGGCTCCAGTGATGCAAAGGCAAATGTGTCTGATGTGAAACATGGTTTGAGACAGGTATGTAGCCACTATTCACCCATGTGTGGTGAGTTCTTAACCTCTGTTGTGGACTCAAAGGAAGACGATGAGAGGGAACGAGGGAAATGCAGAGGATGAGTCATCCCAGAGTTCTTCATGGCCATAAGAACACTGGCAGTAGTAGAGATTTGGGGCAGAGTGGGGGAGGGGGGAGTTCTCCTCTTCAGCAGGAGTTCCATCAGGGTAGGACTTCAATCTACCCCTCTGTATCTGCCCATTTTCCTGGGTCAGGGCTTATTAAGTATGTACCGTCAAGAGGGAGCCCGTCAACGCAAAGGAGGAAACTCAGGTGGTGCAGCAGCACCAGAAGATCCGACGAGGGACGTTAAAGTACCCCAATGATCTGAAAGCAAGACTCACTGAAGGCCTGGGTGGAAACTGGGGCCTTCAACAGGTTAAGTCATTAGGGACCAAATGGAGGGAGTGGAGACTCCTCAGTGCAGCTAGCACTGCTTCCCAGGGACCACTGCCACCTTCCTCATGGCAGTCCCCTGAAGCGGTGGTAACATGGGTGGGAAAATGGAAAATCCACTGGGACTTGTACCCTGTCCCCTTCAACAATTGCATGCGGCAGGCCGAGAGGGAGCAGGCCACGGTGGTCTTGTTGAGGGCAGGAAAGGGAAATCCCGGTTGGGGGAGTGAGGCCCTCCATTTTCTCGCCATTTGCACTGCAATCCCATCTCATTTTGAGCATTTTCTCAAAGGAAAATCCTTCCCTTGCGCTTCCCGGATTTTCATTGCTCCACCATTGGCGGCCGTGCCTTTAGCTGCCTAGGCCCTAAGCTCTGGAATTCTCTCCCTAAACCTCTGCCTCTCTAACTCTCCTCCTTTAAGGCGCTCCTTAAAACCTACCTCTTTGACCAAGCTTTTGGTCACCTGTCCTAATATTTGTTTATGTGGATCGGTGTCAAATTTTGTTTGGTAACGCTCCTGTGAAGCACCTTGGGACGTTTTACTACCTTAAGCACGCTATATAAGTGCAAGTTGTTGTTGTTGTTGTTGTTGCTGCTGCTGCTTTTGCATGCAATTCACTTTTCCTAATTTGTTTCATTCTCTCTTTTTTAATAATTTATTCTTTTTTTTCCTTGCTAGTTTATCTCTGACAATTGTTTTTCCTTCTGCTCTCCTGAAGCTGCTTCCTGCTAGGGCTCAGCTCCATGGTGCTCTTTGGTACCTTGGCCGAGTGGCCAAGCTTTGAGCTTTGATAGTGAATGTCAGCAGACTATTTGACCACGTGGGAACCACAACTGTGTCCAGTCTTCACATGACATCCACACACATATAGCAAGGGTCATTGGATAGTAGTCAGAAGCAGAAACTCTGGCTGACTTTTCCTTTCCTACCTGTTTCCCCCTTCCAATCTCGCTCAGACTTTCCAATGTGAGTCACGTTCAATCCCCCTTCAATCTGACTGACTCTCTTTCCCCTTCAATGTTATTCGCTCATTGTTCCTTCCTCCTAATAACTCAGTTTTTATTTCCTCTTTAACTTGACTGATTATTCCCATTTCAGGGTGATTCTGCCTTTGTATTTTCCTCTCTTCTTGTGTTGAAGCTCCCTGACTCTATTTGCTGTCTTCCGTGTTGATGCATCTGAGATCAGAGATCCAACTTGAATGGGCAAAAATTCAAATGTATTTGGGGTTTCCCAGAGTTGCCAAGAGCTGTACTGCTCTGATGCCAGTGGGTAAAAACAATGGTTCTGTTATTAAAAGATCGATAAACTCTCTAAACAAAGTCATGTTCAGAGAGGCCCAATGGCTCCAGCACCCTGCGATACAGAGTGGTACGATGGGATGTGGGTGCCCAGCTCCAACCAAGATCAAACCCTGAATCTTCACTTTGCCAAAGCCGAGGGAAGGGCAACTGAATGAACTCAAGTGCCTCCTCACATGGACAACAATAATAACAGAGGGAGGTATGTTACTCTGGGGCCACACTTGCCACCTGTTAGTTGCTGGCCCAAGGCTGGCATCAGTAGAGTCCTGGAAACCCAATGACCTCCCAGCCTGCCAAGTGGGGAATGGTCAATGACAAATAAGAACATAAGAAAAGTCAAGGATGAGTAAAGGCTATTCAACCCATTGAAGCTCATTGCTCTGGTAGCCTAGCTCTCCCATTATAGCATCCATTGCATTTTGAAGGCCCCTAAGGTTCTTGCCTCTAAAACGCTGCCAGGCAAATTACCAGCCTTTGTGTAAAGAAGTTTTTTTCTAATATCTGAAATAAATTGATTGTTTACTGACTTAAAATTTATTGGGGTAAATTTCCAAGGAGTTCTGCCACCACTTGGCCTTGTGCGCAGTGGGAAATTTATCAGAAAATCACATCATTTTCCATCCATGAGTCAAGGTAAATGCACCGTGATTCTCTGATAAGTTGTCCACTGCATGTGAGGCCCCTTTGGCAGTGCAGATTCTCAGAACGTCTTGCCCACAGTCTGTTCCTACTTTCCTGATCTAAAGGGCAGAGAGGAAGCCAATATAGTGAAGAAATAAAGGAGGGAAATCGCTAAGATGTAACTTTAAGGACAGATTTTTGGTTGAGTCCACAGTGTTGCACTTACTTACCCTTGTTGTCATGCCACACTCGGACCTTGGACAGGTGTCCCAGGCTCAGCATGTCCATGAACTTGAAAATGTCCATGCATTTCCGCTCAAACTTGTTGGAATTGTTAGACTGCTTCAGCGCCAGCGTGCCAGTGTCACCATGCTCTCCGAAGATGATGAGGGATACATTGGCATCAGTTCCAGCCCCTGTGTTCAACAGATAGTAGCTTAGTGTAAATACAGCCTACGCCTGCTCATTGAGTGCACACAGCATGGCTCCTTGCTGCAGGATGAATACTGGGTGGTCTTACCCGACTAAGATATGACCTTATGAAGAAGTGTTTCTCAATCCTTTTTTGTTAGTTTACAAACACTGCGTTTTGATGTATTTAATGTTGTTACATCATATGTTTGGAAACCAACACAAATAGAAAGGAAAACACCTTTGCATAAGGTCTATGCAGCACATAGGAACACTAGTGCCATAATTCCACTTGTCTGCGATATCATTGTGTAAAGAAAAACTGCAGTGCTCTTCAGAACCCTCCCTCTCGCTTAATAAGAAGGAGGTTTGACAAAAAACTTTCCATGAAAAGAGTTGCCCAGCAAAGCATCTTGCTAAATGTAAGATCTGTGCAAGGTGCAGCACCATGGAGCTGAGGGGATGCAGGTTTAAGTTGCCAATCCACTAAATTGCTTAAGTCAGCTACGTTGCGTGGAAAGTGCTGGGCATCGGGAGCAGAGGGTCGGGGGAGGCGATTTGCATTGGGCACCGGCTGTTTTACATTTGATTAAATGGGCATTCGGACCCTGAAAATCAGGTTGTGATGTTGCCCGCACGTTCCGTGCCAGAAGATTGTCCGACGCCTTTTGGGTCAGGACTCCTCTTAGGCATCCAGCATGCCCGCCTGAAATGGGCATGTGCCTATTTAATACGTGCAAATGAGTTTTCTGCGCTTGTTTAAGGACCTGAATGCCATTTTCAACAGCTCTCGCATCCTATTCATCAGTACTACAATAGACACACAATTCAACGGTGGGAACAATTAGGATGACGCCATTTCCAGCGTTATTTCAAGGGATCATCAGCTTCTCTCAGGTAAATCAATGGTTTCTTCACTTTGACCACTAGTGTGCTGCTTTTGCCTTTTTTGACTGTGTTGGCTGTTGGAGCTGGCATTAAATATTCCAAAATGTTATCTGGCTGAATCTACACTGGAATTTTGCTTCTGCAGACTTCAGGTTGGCAGTGTAGGTTTGGTGATTGGGATGACATTGCAACTGGAAGGGGAGGAGGAGGAGGAGCAGCAGAAGCAGGCAAGAGTCCAGAGACCTGTAGCTGCAGAGAGAAGAGGCAGAAGGATAGAAACTTGCAGGCGGACATACCCTACCAGAGTGTACAGGCCAAGATCTTCATACTTGCAGTTCAGGGAGAGCAGTACGTGAGGAAAGCTCCATACTTTATCAAATTCAATTTTAGCTTGCCATGGTGGAATTTGAACTCATAACCTCTGGGTTGCTGGTTTATATGTAGCACAACGGATATCTGGGAGCAAGCTGCAGGTTGGAATTTTATTGAGGGGTTCATGTGGTTTATATTTTTAAAAAATTTGTTCTTGGGATGTGGGCGTCGCTGGCAAGGCCAGCATTTATTGCCCATCCATAATTGCCCTTGAGAAGGTGGTGGTCTGCCGCCTTCTTGAACCGCTGCAGTCCGTGTGGTGAAGGTTCTCCCACAGTGCTGTTAGGAAGGGAGTTCCAGGATTTTGACCCAGCGATGATGAAGGAACGGCGATATATTTCCAAGTTGGGATGGTGTGTGACTTGGAGGGGAACGTGCAGGTGGTGTTGTTCCCACGCGCCTGCTGCTCTTGTCCTTCTAGGTGGTAGAGGTCGCGGGTTTGGGAGGTGCTGTCGAAGAAGCCTTGGCGAGTTGCTGCAGTGCATCCTGTAGATGGTACACACTGCAGCCACAGTGCACCGGTGGTGAAGGGAGTGAATGTTTAGGGTGGTGGACAGAGTGCCAATCAAGCGGGCTGCTTGATTGGTCCTGAATGGTATCAAGCTTCTTGAGTGTTGTTGGAGCTGCACTCATCCAGGCAAGTGGAGAGTATTCCATCACACTCCTGACTTGTGCCTTGTAGATGGTGGAAAGGCTTTGGGGAGTCAGGAGGTGAGTCACTCGCTGCAGAATACCCAGCCTCTGACCTGCTCTTGTAGCCACAGAATTTATATGGCTGGTCCAGTTATGTTTCTGGTCAATGGTGACCCCCAGGATGTTGATGGTGGGGGATTTGGCGATGGTAATGCCGTTGAATGTCAAGGGGAGGTGGTTAGACTCTCTCTTGTTGGAGATGGTCATTGCCTGGCACTTGTCTGGTGCGAATGTTACTTGCCCCTTATCAACACAAGCCTGGATGTTGTCCAGGTCTTGCTGCATGCGGGCATGGACTTCTTCATTATCTGAGGGGTTGTGAATGGAACTGAACACTGTGCAATCATCAGCGGACATCCCCATTTCTGACCTTATGATGGAGGGAAGGTCGTTGATGAAGCAGCTGAAGATGGTTGGGCCTAGGACACTGCCCTGAGGAACTCCTGCAGCAATGTCAATCCCCATTTCTAACCTTATGATGACCTTATATATTGTATATAAGTTGGGGATTGTATATATATTGGAGATGTTTGCTGATGGTTGCACAGTGTACAGTTCCATTCGCAACCCCTCAGATAATGAAGCAGTCTGTGTCTGCATGCAGCAAGACCTGGACAACATCCAGGCTTGGGCTGATAAGTGGCAAGTAACATTCGCGCCAGATAAGTGCCAGGCAATGACCATCTCTAACAAGAGAGAGTCTAACCACCTCCCCTTGACATTCAATGGCATTACCATCGCCGAATCCCCCACCATCAGCAACCTGGGGATTATCATTGACCTGATACTTAACTGGACCAGCCACATAAATACTGTGGCTGCAAGAGCAGGTCAGAGGCTGGGTATTCTGCAGTGAGTGACTAACCTCCTGACTCCTCAAAGCCTTTCCACCATCTACAAGGCACAAGTCAGGAGTGTGATGGAATACTCTTCACTTGCCTGGATGAGTGCAGCTCCAACAACACTCAAGAAGCTCAACACCATCCAGGACAAAGCAGCTCGCTTGATTGGCACCCCGTCCCACCATGTTAAGCATTCACTCCCTCCACTACTGGTGCACTGTGGCTGCAGTGTGTACCATCTACAGGATGCACTGCAGCAACTTGCCAAGGCTTTTTCGACAGCACCTCGCAAACCTGTGACCTCTACCACCTAGAAGGACAAGAGCAGCAGGCGCGTGGGAACAACACCACCTGCACGTTCCCCTCCAAGTCACACACCATCCCAACTTGGAAATATATCGCCGTTCCTTCATCATCGCTGGGTCAATATCCTGGAACACCCTTCCTAACAGCACTGTGGGAGAACCTTCGCCACACAGACTGCAGCGGTTCAAGAAGGCAGCTCACCACCACCTTCTCAAGGGCAATTATGGATGGGCAATAAATGCTGGCCTTGCCAGCGACGCCCACATCCCATGAATGAATTAAAAAAACCAGATATCCATGAGTGAGTTACAGGCTGGGATCTAATGGCTAGTTACAATTTGCTTTTCCCTATTACAAGATTGAGGTGCTATTGGGCGAGATTACGTTACCACAAAATGTTTTGTTCTGGTGTAGTGATTACTGAAACCTGTCAAACTGTGTTGTTACCAACCTGAAACATCACTGGTTTTTACACTGATGATGTAGGTTGTTTTCTCCACCATCTCTTCACCGTCAATCACTGCCGCCAGCTCACAGATAGTTGACCTTTTGGTGCCCCGCGTTTTTGAGAGCCAGTCGTTGTAGGTAAATGTGGTCATTTCCTCTGTAGACTGGTTCAGCATGATAACCTAAAAGAATTAAAAGATTCAGAGCAGCCGGGGCTGAAAAAAAAACCAGGGCACCCTTTCCTTCCAAGTTCCTTGAATACATTATCACCACTCAAGTACACACCCGCTTCTCACCACTCCCCATTCCAGTCTCTACAATCCAATTTCCACTCTTCTACCGCACTAAGAAAAGTCAGCAATGGACATGCCATTGTAAGCTTGGCTCATTCAGCCTTTCTGGAATATTCTGCTGCCTTGTACGCTGCAAACTATTCCAATCTCCTCAATGGTCACTCTCCTGTTCTTTTCTGCTGCATTGTTCTCTTGTGATTCCATTCACACCTGTCTCAACGCAGCCACCGCATCTCCTCAAACGTGCCCAAGTAGTCACTTCCAATATGGTGCAGGACTCCACACTTGGCCCCTTCAAGTTCATCATTTAATTGCCACCCATTAGCACACACGGTGTTAGCTTACACATGGTTGCAGACTCCACCCAACTCTACCTCTCCACTGACATGGTTGTTGTTATACTTTTGATTCCTTACACAACAGTAAATCTGGGATGAGTAAAAATTTCTTTCAACTCAATGACAGCAAAACCAAATCCACCCTTTTTGCCTCCAACCTGCATCCCATTGTCTTTAGTCCAACTCCATAAACCTCACGGGCCACCAACATCTGGTTTTTATCCCACATTGCGTCCGTCCCAAAACTACATCCTTCCACTTCCAGGACATTGCTCGCTAACACCACTAACTTTCCTCAGCACTGCTGAAACCCTAATCCTTACCATCATCACTTTTAGGACTAATTTGTCTTTGCAAGTCTCTCTACCGCCAACTAATACAAATTTTAGTTAGTCCAGCACTCCACAGGCCGTGTCCTCTTCATCCATCATTCTTGCCCTTGCCAAGCTCCACTAGGGCGTTGGGTTGAAGATCAGCCATGATCTGATTGAATGGTGGAGCAGGCTCGAGGGGCCGTATGGCCTACTCCTGCTCCTACTTCTTATGTTCTTAAGTCATTGTCAAGATTCTTGTTTTCAAATCTCTCTATGGCCTTGTCCCTTCTTATCTATTCGATCTTCTCCAACCATAAATCCTGCTTGCAACTTCTTCCCTTCTAGCTTCGGATTATCGATACTCTCCACTCCCTCTGCTCCAACATTGGAGGGAGTCATTGAATCAATTTTCTCCCTAAATAATTTTGGTTTGCTAGCTCTTCAACTGCCTTTGAAAACTTTTTGAAAACCTGGCAGACAGGATTGGACTTGGCATTGATGCCCTTTTTGTTTGGTTGTCCTGCCAACAGTCACTGCCTAGACTCACGCATGGAGAATGGCCACCTTTGCAATGTGCTGGGCCCAGCACTGTATCGTAGCATATCATCAGGAGAGAGGGAGAGAAATTATTTTTTGAAAGAAGAATATTTGTGTTATTGTAAAATTGCAATGCTGCCATCTTTAATGTAATAAATAAACATTTTGGTCTAACAGCGTGCTTCTTGTTTAATGTATATTTTTGTACTTACAGATAAAAACATAGACCCATAAAAGATTTAAAGGCTAAAACAATCCCCAATGTATTTGGTCTCCCTCCTTTCCAATCGCTTCCCCTCTTCAAACTAAATTTCTTCCCTTTGGTTGAGTAGCACTATATAAATTTAAGTTATTGTTGTGTTGTCGCCTCAGCTGAGATCACCTAATTCAACATAGATCACACTTTAGGAAGGATGTCAAGGTCTTAGAGAGGGTGCAGAAGAGATTTGGATGAGGGACTTCAGTTATGTGGAGAGACTGGAGAAGCTGGGGTATTCTCCTTGGAGCAGAGAAGGTTAAGAGGAGATTTGATGGAGGTGTTCAAAATCATGAACAGATTTGATAGAGTAAATAAGGAGAAATTGTTTCCAGTGGCAGAAGGGTCGGTAACCAGAGGACACAGATTTAAGGTGATCAGCAAAAGAGCCAGAGGCGACATGAGGAAACATTTTTTTAATGTAGTGAGTCGTTCAGATCTGGAATGCACTGCCTGAAAGGGTGGTAGAAAAAGATTCAATAGTAACTTTCAAAAGGGAATTGGATAAGTACTTGAAGGGAAAAAATTTACAGGGCTATGAGGAAAGAGCAGGGGAATGGGACTAATTGGATAGCTCTTTCAAAGAGCAGGCACAGGCACGATGGACCGAATGACTTCCTTCTTTGCTGTACCTATTATAATACTATGATACAAGGAATCCAAGCAGTGGGCCTCTGGTCTGGACCGTAGTGGGCGGCCTGCCCAGCAGTGGGAAGCTGGGCCTCATTTACAGCTCTCCAGCCAGCTATCTGCCCAAAACAGGTAGAAAGAGGAAGCTGCTGGGTGTGTGCCGGGTGGGTGGGAGGGTTAATATTTCCTCTAAAGCCTTGGTTCAACAGTTCACCTGAAAGATGGCTCCCAAAACAGTACAGCACTCCCTCACTACTGCACTGAAGTGTCAGCCTAGATTATAAGCTCAAGTCTAATTTTCTTCACTCGTCTCTATATGAATCAAGTTCTTCCTTTCTTTGAAAGCGTTAGCCACTTGTGGTGCAGTTCACTAGGTTCTGATTGTCCTCCAGTATCTTGCCCAAGTGGCCATTGTTCATCTGTGAGGCTGGACAGTGACTGTTGGCAGGCACTGCACGCCCATCATAGCTAGCCTGATCCTTTCCCCATTCGATGTGCATTTCCAAAGGTTGCTGGACAGTGATCAGGAACGGAAACCCAGCTGAGATTCCCCTGCCTAATCGAGTGTGCTGTAATTGTAGCACTCTAACTGCTGCCATGGCTGAGACCTGATCAAAGAGGACCAAACCTGGACATTTCTGGAATGAAGCCTTAAAATGTTTTTGAAAAGTCCCATGAAACCTCTCCCAAAAATACGCTTGTTCAAATCCATTCAGTCCACCCTGCTCATAGCACTGAGACTACCCTGGTCAAAGATTGTGATTGTGACTATGGTGCAACTCAAGACATGATCCCAGTTTCCTGCCCCACTGCCTTCCATTCATTACTGGACCAAAGTTGTGACCTCAGCATCACCTTATCCAGGAACCAGTCGGGACGGTTTCCTTTGGCGTCAGTGCGAATCCTTATTTTCCTGAGCGGAGCGATATCCGCAATCACCATGTTGAAGGTGTCTTCTTGACCTCTCTCAAATCTGGAAAGTGAATGCATCACGGAATAATACTAAAAATAATAATGATGATAACAAGAAATAATAATCACATTGACATGAACATGGAAGTTGGCTAGAAAGTAGTCTTTGATTTGGATGTGGAAGGAGGTTGTCTACTGAAATTTGGGGCTGATTGTTCCTCCTCAAAATCGGGCAGGATAGTGGAGGAACTGACAGGCAAATGAAGCCATGAGGCCTACAGACGGCTCCCCATTCTGACCTTAGCTTTTCTCTCCCCTCCCCAGCTGGGACTTTTTTTCTATTCGTTCATGGGATGTGGGAGTCACGGCAAGGCCAGCATTTATTGCCCATCCCTAGTTGCCCTCGAGAAGGTGGTGGTGAGCCGCCTTCTTGAACCGCTGCTGTCCGTGTGGTGAAGGTTCTTCCACAGTGCTGTTAGGAAGGGAGTTCCAGGATTTTGACCCAGCGACAATGAAGGAACGGCGATATATTTCCAAGTCGGGATGGTGTGTGACTTGGAGGGGAACGTGCAGGTGGTGTTGTTCCCATGTGCCTGCTGCCCTTGTTCTTCTAGGTGGTAGAGGTTGTGGGTTTGGGGGGTGCTGTCGACTGTCGCTGGTAGCCCCTTCCCCTCTTATCATATGTACATTCTGGTCGGGGGGAGGGGTGAGGTAGGGCCAAGCCCAGCCTCCTGTCCCATTTCCCTGCCGCTCCCTGAAGCCGCTTGGTGAAAGGTGTGGTAGGCTGGGGTAGCGGTGCATTTGCTACCAACATGCGGCAATAGAGGGAGAGGGCCTAGTAGAGGCCGCCTCTCCCTCCTATTTGGCCTCCACTCACTTACTTGTGTCTTCCCCAGGCTCTGCTGAGGTCCACCAGGCTGTAGATCCTGCAACCGGGTATCTATCAACCTAATCGATCTGAAAATAAGGTGGCAAGTTTTGAATGCCCCCTCCCGCCTTATACGTATGCCTGTGATAGGCCAGTGCCTACTTTAGCTGCAGGCTTAGCTCTGCCCATGTTGGGAAGCTCCAGTAATTCTCCCCTTTTTTCTGACCTTTGAGCTGAGGAAATGGACATTCTTGGGGCCAAACATCAGGAAAATCAGCTCCAAGGTTTCTCTCCCAAATAAAATCACTCTAATCCTGAATCTAACCCTAAACCTAAATCTACAGCTAACTCTAAATTTAATGCTAACCCCAAATCTAACCTTAATTTAAATCTAAATATGACCCCCAACCCTAATTCTAAACTCTAACTCTCAATCAATTGGCTCAGTGGCAGGAAGAAAAGGGTAATGGTCGACGGATGTTTTTTTTGACTGGAAGGCTGTTTCCAGTGGAGTCCTGCAAGGCTCAGTACTAGGTCCCTTGCTTTTTGTGGTATACATTAATGATTTAGACTTAAATGTAGGGGGCATGATTAAGAAGTTTGCAAATGATACAAAAATTGGTTGTGTGGTTGATAGTGAGGAGGAAAGCTGTAGACTGCAGGAAGAAATCAGTGGACTGGTCAGGTGGGCAGAAAAGTGGCAAATGGAATTCAATGCGGAGAAGTGTGAGGTAATGTATTTGGGGAGGGCAAACAAGGCAAGGGAATACACAATAAGTGGGAGGATACTGAGAGGTGTAGAGGAACATAAGAACATAAGAACATAAGAAATTGGAGCAGGAGTAGGCCAATCGGCCCCTCGAGCCTGCTCCGCCATTCAATAAGATCATGGCTGATCTGATCCCAACCACAAATCTAAAGAACACAAGAAGTCGGAGCAGGACCCGGCCACATAGCCCCTGGGCCCTCTCCGCCACCCACAGGGCATTGACCGATCCGAACTCAGCTTCATGTCCAATTTCCTGCCCGCTCCCCATAACCCCTAATTCCCTTTACTTCTAGGAAACTGTCTATTTCTGTTTTAAATTTATCTAATGATGTAGCTTCCACAGCTTCCTGGGGCAGCAAATTCCACAGACCGACCACCCTCTGAGTGAAGAAGTTTCTCCTCATCTCAGTTTTGAAAGAGCAGCCCCTTATTCTAAGATTATGCCCCCTAGTTCTAGTTTCACCCATCTTTGGGAACATCCTTACTGCATCCACCCGATCAAGACCCTTCACAATCTTATATGTTTCAATAAGATCGCCTCTCATTCTTCTGAACTCCAATGAGTAGAGTCCCAATCTACTCAACCTCTCCTCATATGTCCGCCCCCTCATCCCCGGGATTAACCGAGTGAACCTTCTTTGTACTGCCTCGAGAGCAAGTATGTCTTTTCTTAAGTATGGAGACCAAAACTGTATGCAGTATTCCAGGTGCGGTCTCACCAATACCTTATATAACTGCAGCAATACCTCCTTGTTTTTATATTCTATCCCCCTAGCAATAAAAGCCAACATTCCGTTGGCTTTCTTGATCACCTGCTGCACCTGCATACCAACTTTTTGATTTTCTTGCACTAGGACCCCCAGATCCCTTTGTACTGCAGTACTTTCCAGTCTCTCGCCATTAAGAAAATAACTTGCTCTCTGATTTTTCCTGCCAAAGTGCATAACCTCACATTTTCCAATATTATATTGCATCTGCCAAATCTCCGCCCACTCACCCAGCCTGTCTATATCCCCTTGCAGGTTTTTTATGTCCTCCTCACTCTCTACTTTCCCTCCCATCTTTGTATCATCTGCAAATTTTGATATGTTGCACTCGGTCCCCTCCTCCAAATCGTTAATATAGATTGTAAAGAGTTGGAGAGGGATCTTGGAGTGCATGTCCACAGATCCCTGAAGGTAGCAGGACAGGTAGATAACGCGGTTAAGAAGGCATACGGGATACTTTCCTTTATTAGCCGAGGCAAAGAATATAAGAGCAGGGAGGTTAAGCTAGAACTGTATAAAACATTAGTTCGGCCACAGCTTGAGTACTGTGTACAGTTGTGGACACCACTTTCTTTCCAGAGGGTGGTAGGGGTCTGGGACTCACTGCCTGAAAGGGTGGTAGAGGCAGACACCCTCATCACATTTAAAAAGTACCTGGATATGCACGTGATGTGCCGTAACCTACAAGGCTACCGACCAAGTGCTGGAAAGTGGGATTTGGCTGGGTAGCTCTTTTTTGACTGACACAGACACGATGGGTCGAATGGCCTCCTTCTGTGCTGTAAATTTTTCTATGTTTCTAATCATGTCTTTATTGCCGTGATTGGCAGATGGATGACACTGAACTTGAAGGTAAAATCTGGTACAAAGAAGTACATCTGCTCAAATGCAACTGTGCATTGTGATGCTGAAACGACACATAGGGATATTAGAGCAGACAGTTCTACTCATGCAGGTACATGACTTCTTCCCCTTAATTTTGGTATTGCCGATTGTGTCAGCACCATGTGTCAAAAAAATGTACGCAATTACTTTTGTGTACAACTGCCAACGCCCACGGAAGCAAGGGTCACAGGTGCAGAACAGGTCAAATGGAGACCCCCACAACACAACTGATACAGAATTTTGGACTTTTATTTTAAGAACATAAGAACATAAGAAATAGGAGCAGGAGTAGACCATCCGGCCCCTCGAGCCTGCTCCGCCATTCAACAAGATCATGGCAGATCTTCTACCTCAACACCATTTTCCTGCACCATCCCCATATCCCTTGATGCCTTTAATATCTAGAAATCTATCGATCTCTGTTTTGAATCTACTCAATGACTGAGCCTCCACAGGACTCTGGGGTAGAGAATTCCAAAGATTCACCAACCTCTGAGTGAAGAAATTTCTCCTCATCTCAGTCCTAAACGGCCTAGCCCTTACTCTGAAACTGTGACCCCTGGTTCTAGACTCCCAGTCAGGGGAAACATCCTCCCTACATGTACCCTGTTGAGCCCTGTAAGAATTTTGTATGTTTCAATGAGATCACCTCTCATTCTTCTAAACTCTAGAGAGTACAGGCCTAGTCTACTCAATCTTTCCTCATACGACAATCCCGCCATCCCAGGAATCAGTCTGGTGAACCTTTGTTGCGCTCCCTCTATGGCAAGTAGGTAAGGAGACCAAAATTGTACACAATACTCCAGGTGCGGTCTCACCAAGGCCCTATATAATTGCAGTACGACATCTTTATTCCTGTGCTCAAATCCTCTTGTAATAAAGGCCAACATACCATTTGCCTTCCTAATTGCTTGCTGCACCTGCATGTTAGCTTTCAGTAACTCATGTACAAGGACACCCAGGTCCCTTTGAACATCAACATTTCCCAATCTCTCACCATTTAAAAAATACTCTGCATTTCTGTTTTTCCTACCAAAGTGGATAACTTCACATTTTTCCACATTATATTCCATCTGCCATGTTCTTGCCCACTCACTTAGCCTGTCTACATCCCCGTGAAGCCTCTTTGCATCCTCCTCACAACTCACATTCCCACCTAGTTTTGTGTCATCAGCAAACTTGGAAATATTACATTTGGTCCCCTCATCCAAATCATTGATATAGATTGTGAATAGCTGGGGCCCAAGCACCGATCCCTGCCGTACCCCACTAGTTACAGTTTGACAACCTGAAAAAGACCCGTTTATTTCTACTCTCTGTTTCCTGTCTGTTAACCAATTCTCAATCCATGCCAGTATATTACCCCCAATTCCATGTGCTCTAACTTTGTTCACCAACCTCCTGTGTGGGACCTTATCGAAAGCCTTCTGAAAATCCAAATACACCACATCCACTGGTTCCCCCTTATCTATTCTACTAGTCACATCCTCAAAAAACTCCAAAAGGTTTGTCAAACATGATTTCCCTTTCATAAATCCATGTTGAATCTGCCAAATCCTATTATTATTTTCTAAGTGTCCTGTTATCACATCCTTTATAATAGATTCTAGCATTTTCCCTACTACTGATGTCAGGCTAACAGGTCTGTAGTTCCCTGTTTTCTCTCTCCCTCCTTTCTTAAATAGTGGGGTAACATTTGCTACCCGACAATCTGCTGGAACCGTTCCAGAATCTATAGAATTTTGAAAGATGACAACCAATGCATTCACTATCTCTATAGCCACCTCTTTCAAAATCCTGGGATGTAGATCATCAGATCCTTGGGATTTATCGACTTTCAGTGCCATTAATTTCTCTAGTACTATTTTTTTACTAATACTAATTTCCTTCAGCTCCTCATTCTCGACAGACCCTTGGTTCACTAGTATTTTTGGGAGGTTTTTTGTTTCTTCTTCCGTGAAGACAGACACAAAGTATTTGTTTAATTTCTCTGCCATTTCCTTATTCCCCATTATAAATTCTCCCGTCTGTCTGTAAGGGACCCACATTTGCCTTCGCCAGTCTTTTCCTTTTTACATACCTATAGGAGCTTTTACAGTCCGTTTTTATGTTTCTCGCTAGTTTACTCTCATTTTATTTTCCCTTTCATTATCAATTTCTTGGTCCTCCTTTGCTGAATTCTAAAATGCTCCCAATCCTCAGGCTTACTGCTTTTTCTGGTAACTTTATATGCCTCTTTCTTTGATTTAATACTATCTTTAATTTCTCATTAGCCACGGTCGGGCCACTTTTCCTGTTGGTTTTTTTGTGCCTTAAAGGAATATATATTTGTTGCAAATTATGTATTAATTCTTTAAATGCTAGCCATTGCCTGTCTACCATCGTACCTTTTAATGTAGTTCCCCAATCAACCACAGCCAACTTGGGCCTCATACCTTCGTTGTATCCTTTGTTTAGATTTAAGACATTAGTAAATTGGATGGTGTTGCTACTTAAAGTGTGAATCACGTGGGACAGTGGGCTGCTGTTTCATAGTTTCATTATATTGTACATTTGCTCAATGCTTTAAAACTGAAATTTCCCACCCATTAAAGCCCAAAAATTACAAAAAAAGGTGCCAAATGGCTGGCAAAAGAGAGATTTATTAATTTTTCATTGAGAAACATAAATGAAAAGTAAAGGCCCTTAGGACACTACCAGTGTTGAAAAGCCAAGGCAATCGCCACTACCTGGTGATTACTGCCCGTTGCCAAGGCAATCACCACTGCCAGTGCCTTGGCAACGGGCAGTAATCACCAGGCATTGTTCTGTGATCTTAAAATGCGAAGGATTCGAAAATGTCATTTCCACACCGCCTGAGGAAGGGGGAAGCCCCCGAAAGCTTGTGGGATTAAAAATAAAATTGTTGGACTATAACTTGGTGTTGTAAAATTGTTTACAAGTGTTGAAAAGAGAAGAGATGAGATGAATCAAGTACTACTGCTTAGATGATGCCAAACTTGGACATTAAAGATTGCAGGAGGAAGGGAAGACAGACGGAGATGTAATCGTGAACTTTTGAAATTACACTGGAGCTAGAACCCACCTGTCTCCATTTTTATCGAGTAGCGTCTCCTCTGTGCTCCCATTAGCTCCAAAGACAGACATATAGATGTTGGCATCAGTCCCACCATTCGGGGTGTCACCGGTAACCATGGTTATTTCATAAGGGACCTGTTGAAGAACCATATTGACTGTCAACTCTAGACAAATTCCAGATGTAACCAGACAATTCCACTTCACCATTACCAATCCAGTTCCTGTTTATTTCCCTTCCACATGATCTATTTCTATTTCACCATTTCTATTCTGATTCCATACCCACTTCCCATTCCTATTCTTATCCATTATCTACAATTTCACCACTGATCCACCACTCCACCCACTTTCCCTATGCTTCCGTTGCACAGATTCTATTTCGATGTAACTTCTATTGTTATTCCCATACTGATTTACTTCTTATTCTCATTCATTTCCAATTCCCATTCTGAACACATTTCCTAGTCAACATTCTAATCCGTCTGTTTGTATTAGCTTGCATTTTTTTTGGCTCATTCTGTAAAGCTATAAACGACCCCTACCTTCTGGCCAATCTGGACATTTTCTGCATCGAGGATGCTGAACACCTGTGCTGTCAGTCCATCCCCTCGGTCTTTGGCAAGCCAGCATTTGCACTGAAAGACGTACATGATGCCTTTGGTAGGCACTGAGACTTCTATCTCCTCTACTAGCCAGCAGCTCTCTGGAGTGGCACCATCGTGACCCAGCTGTTCAGAGGGAAACAGAGACACAATCATAGAACAATACAAAACTGCAGGTAAGAAAGGAAAGGAGAGGAAAGGACTTGCATTTATATAGCTCCTTTAAATCCCTCAGGCTTTCCCAAGCCGCTTTACAGCCAATTAAGTACTTTTGAAGAGTAGTCACTGTTGTGATGTAGGGAAACACGGCAGCCAATTTGCGCACAGCAAGCTCCCACAAACAACAATGAGATACATGACCAGATAATCGTATTGCTGATGTTAGTTGAGGGATAAATATTGGTCAGGACACCAGGAGAGCTCCCTTGCTCTTCTTTGTATAATGCCATGGGATCTTTTGTGTCCACCTAAGGGGGCAGACAGGGCCTCAGTTTAATGGCTCATCCGAAAGGCGGCACCTCCAACAATGCAGCACTTCTTCAGTACTGCACTGGAGTGTCACAGAATCATAGAAAGTTATGGCACAGAAGGAGGCCATTCGGCCCATTGTGTTTGTGCCGGCCAAAAAAGAGCTATCCAGCTTAATCCCACTTTCCAGCACTTGGTCCGTAGCTCTGTAGGTTACAGCACTTCAAGTGCATATCCAAGTACTTTTTAAATGATTTGAGGGTTTCTTCCTCTACCTCCCTTTCAGGCAGTGAGTTCCAGACCACCACCACCCTCTGGGTAAAAAAATTTCTCCTGAGTTCCCCTCTAATCTTTCTACCAATTACTTTAAATCTATGCCCCCTGGTCACTGACCCCTCTGCTAAGGGAAATAGGTCCTCCCTATCCACTCTATCTAGTCCAGTCATCATTTTATATACCTCAATTAAATCTCCCCTCAGCCTCCTTTGTTCCAAAGAAAACAACACCAGTCTATCCAATCTTTTCTCATAGCTAAAATTCTCCAGCCCTGGCAACATCCTCGTAAATCTCCTCTGTACCCCCTCTAGTGCAATAACATCATTCCTGTAATGTGGTGACCAGAACTGTATGCAGTACTCAAGCTGTGGCCTAACCAATGTTTTATACAGTTCCAGCATAACTCCCTGCTCTTATATTCTAAGCCTCGGCTAATAAAGGAAAGTATCCCGTATGCCTTTTTAACCACATTATCTACCTGTCCTGCTACCTTCAGGGATCTGTGGACATGCACTCCAAGATCCATCACTTCCTCTACACCTCTCAGTATCCTCCCATTTATTGTGTATTCCCTTGCCTTGTTTGCTCTCCCCAAATGCAGTACCTCAACACTTCTCTGGATTGAATTCCATTTGCCACTTTTCTGCCCACCTGACCAGTCCATTGATATCTTCCTGCAGTCGACAGCTTTCCTCCTCACTAGCAACCACATGGCCAATTTTTGTATCATCTTCAAACTTCTTGATCAAGCCCCCCACATTCAAGTCCCAATCAATAATATATACCAGAAAAAGCAAGGGCCCTAGTACTGAGCCTTGCAGGACCCCACTGAAAACAGCCTTCTAGTCGCAAAAACACCCGTCAACCATTACCCTTTGCTCCTGCCACTGAGCCAATTTTGGATTCAACTAGCCACTTTCCCTTGGATCCCATGGGCTTGTACTTTTTTGACCAGTCTGCCATGTGGGATCTTGTCAAAAGCCTTGCTAAAATCCATGTACACTACATCAAACGCGTTACCCTCATCGACCCTCCTTGTTACCGGCTCAAAAAATTAAATTTTAGTGTCAGCCTTGATTATGCACTCAAGTCTCTGGAGTTGAACCCCAGATGTTCTGACTCGGAGGTGAGTGTGCAACCACTGAGCCAATGTAAAGCCCTATTACTCTGTTGTGGTCAGTATGAACCCAGGACAGAGAACACACCTGCAGCAGTCCGAAGGCTGCTGTGAATTATTAAAAGTTTTGATTAAATACTTCATTGGAGAGCTTGAAGGTAAGGAGAGCGGACCTGAAGGAGTTCGGGGGAGGAGCAGCAGAGCGCCGGTGACGTTAAAGAGCGAGGCCCTGGAAATAGGCCTCAATCGGGGAGCTCGTAGGTAAGGAGAGTGGATCTGAAGGAGTTTGGGGGTGGAGTGTCGGAGTGTCGGAGACGATAAGGAGCGAGGCCCTGGGAGTAGGCCTCAATCGGGGAGCTCGAAGGTAAGGAGAGTGGATCTGAAGGAGTTCGGGGGAGGAGCAGCAGAGTGCCGGTGACGTTAAAGAGCGAGGCCCTGGGAGTAGGCCTCAATCGGGGAGTTCGAAGGTAAGGAGAGTGGATGTGAAGGAGTTTGGGGGTGGAGTGTCGCAGTGTCGGAGACGATAAGGAGCGAGGCCCTGGGAGTAGGCCTCAATCGGGGAGTTCGAAGGTAAGGAGAGTGGATGTGAAGGAGTTTGGGGGTGGAGTGTCGGAGACGATAAGGAGCGAGGGCGTCAGGGAACGACGTAAAAAATAAAAAAAAACTAAAGTGATGTCAGCACAAGGGAAGGAGCTGATTGGTGAGTAGCTGGTGAGTGTTTTTTTTTAAGTCTTTATTTATTTCTGTTAAGTTGAGATAGTAATCTAATAAATATAGGCATGGTAGGCCGCCTCAGTCCTGTCGAATGCCCATCCTGTGCCATGTGGGAACTCCAGGATTATCCTCGTGTCCTGGACGGCCACAGGTGCAGGGTGTCGTCAGCTGGAGGAGCTCGAGCTCTGGATTTTGGAGCTTGAGCAGCAGCTGGCATCACTGTATTGCATCTGCGAGGCTGACAGCTACATGGCTAGCATATTTCAGGAGGTAGTCACCCCACAGCTTAAGAAAGTGCAGGCAGAGAGGGATTGGTTGACCGCCAGGCAGACAAGGAGGACCAGGCAGGTAATGCAGGACTCCCTGAGGGCATCTCACTCTCCAACCAGTGTGGATGTCACTGAACGGCTGCAGGGGGAGGGTGAACAGCCAAAGGTTGTGGTCCATAGCGATACCAACGACATAGGTAGAAAGAGGGATGAGGCCCTGCAGGCAGATTTTAGGGAGTTAGGAAAGAGACCAATAAGCAGGACCTCAAAGGTAGTAATCTCCGGATTACTCCCAGTGCCACGCGCTAGTGAGTATAGAAATAGGAGGATAGAGCAGATGAATGCGAGGCTGGAGAGATGGTGCAGGAGGGAGGGCTTTAGATTCCTGGGGCATTGGGACCAGGTCTGGGACCTGTACAGGCCGGACGAGTTGCACCTCAATCAACACAGCTGGGACCAATGTCCTCGTGGGAAGGATCACCAGTGTTGTGGGGGAGGGTTTAAACTAATTTGGCAGGGAAATGGGCATCAGGATGCAGCATTGAAAGAAGAAACAAGGGTGCACAAAGGATTGGGAGAGACAGCAATAGAGTAAGAAATAGTACGGTATTAGGTGGGATCAGATTATTAGAGAATAAAAGAAAGTCTAGGACTGGTTTACAGTGCATGTGTGTAAACGCATGAAGCGTGGTAAACAAGGTTGGTGAGCTGCAGGCGCAAATAGCCACATGGGAATATGATGTGTTGGAGACCTGGCTCAGAAAAGGGCAGGATTGGGAACTAAATATTCCTGGATACAAGATGCTCAGGAAACAGAGGGAAGGAAAGAAAGTGGGGGGGGGGGGGGTGGGGTGGCTGTATTGATTAAGGAGAATATTGCAGTGCTGGAGAGAGAGGATGTCCTGGAAGGTTCAAGGACAGAGTCTATTTGATTAGAGTTAAGAAACAATAGAGGTGCCATTACACTATTGGGTGTATTCTATAGGTCACCAACTAGTGGGAAGGATATAGAGGAACAAATTTGCAGGGAAATTACAGAGAGTTGCAAAAGCCATAGAGTAGAGATAGTGGGGGACTTCAATTATCCTAATATAGACTGGGATAGTAATAGTGTAAAGGGCAGAGAGGGGGATGAATTCCTGAAGTGTGTTCAGGAGATCTTTCTTGATCAGTCCGTTTCCGGCCCAACGAGGAAGGAGGCATTGCTGGATCTGGTTCTGGGGAATGAGGTGGGTCAAGTGGAGCAAGTGTCAGTGGGGGAACATTTAGGGAACAGTGATCATAGTGTCATAAGGTTTATATTAGGAAAAGGACAAGGAGCAGTCTAGAGTAAAAATACTTAATTGTAGGAGGGCCATTTTCAGTGGGTTGAGAACAGATCTGGCCAGGGTAAATTGGAATCAAAGATTTGCAGGCAAAACTGTAATTGAACAATGGGTGGCCTTTAAAGAGGAGGTGGGTATGATACAGTCTAAGTACATTCCCACGAGGGGGAAAGGTAGGGCAACTAAAGCCAGAGCTCCCTGGATGACGAAAGAGATAGATAGTAAGATGAAGCAGAAAGAGGGGGCGTATGACAGCTGTCAGGTTGATAATACAAGTGAGAACCAGGCAGAATATAGAAAGTTCAAAGGGGAAATGAAAAAGGAAATAAGAGGGGCAAAAAGAGAGTATGAGAATAGACTGGCGGCCAACATAAAAGGGAATCCAAAAGTCTTCTACAGGCATATAAATAGTAAACAGGTAGTAAGAGGAGGGGTGAGGCCAATTAGGGACCATGGAGGCAGAGGGCATGGCTGAGGTACTAAATGAGTACTTTGCATCTGTCTTTGCCAAGGAAGAAGATGCTGCCAAAGTCACATTAAAAGAGGAGATAGCTGAGATACTGGATGGGCTAAAAATTGATAAAGAGGAGGTACAAGAAAGGCTGGCTGTACTTAAAGTAGATACGTCACTAGGTCTGAATGAGATGCATCCTAGGTTACTGAGGGAAGTAAGGGTGGAAATTGCGGAGGTACTGGCCATAATCTTCCAAACATCCTTAGATACAGGGGTGGTGCCAGAGGGCTGGAGAACTGCAGATGTTACACCCTTGTTCAAAACAGGGTGTAAGGATAAACCCAGCAACTACAGGCCAGTCAGTTTAACCTCTGTGGTGGGGAAACTTTTAGAAACGATAATCCGGGACAAAATTAATAGTCACTTGGACAAGTGTGGATTAATTAGGGAAAGCCAGCATGGATTTGGTAAAGGCAAATCGTGCTTAACTGACTTGATTAAGTTTTTTGAAGAGGTAACAGAGAGGGCTGATGAGGGCAATGCGGTTGATGTGGTGTATATGGACTTCTCACAGGGTTGTAAATCTTTGGAATTCTCTACCCCAGAGGGCTGTGGGTGCTGAGTCATTGAATATATTCAAGGCTGAGATGGATAGATTTCTGGACTCTAGGGGAATGAAGGGAAATGGGGATCGGGCAGGAAAGTGGAGTTGAGGTTGAAGATCAGCCATGATCTGATTGAATGGCGGCGCAGGCTCGAGGGGCCGAATGGCCAACTCCTGCTCCTATTTCTTATGATCTTATGTTCCAAAAGGCGTTTGATAGCGTGCCACATATTAGGCTTGTCAGCAAAGTTGAAGCCCATGGAATAAATGGGGCAGTGGCAGCATGGATACGAAATTGGCTAAGTGAGAGGAAACAGAGCAGTGGTGAACGGTTGTTTTTCGGACTGGAGGAAGGGAGACAGTGATGTTCCCCAGGGATCGTTACTACTTTTCATTAATGACTTGGACTTGGTACAGGGCACAATTTCAAAATTTGCAGATGACACAAAACTTGGAAGTGTAGTGAACAGTGAGGAGGATAGTGATAGACTTCAAGAGGATATAGACAGGCTGGTGGAATGGGCAGACACCTGGCAGATGAAATTTAACGCAGAAAAATGCAAAGTGATACATTGGTAGGAAGAACGAGGAGAGGCAATATAAACTAGAGGGCACAACTCTAAAAGGAGTACAAGAACAGAGAGATCTAGGAGCATATCTGTCTAAATTGTTAAAGGTGGTAGGGCAGGTTGAGAAAGCAGTTAAAAAAGCATTAGGGATTCTGGGCTTTATAAATAGAGGCATTGAGTACAAAAGCAAGGAAGTCATGATGAACCTTTATAAAACACTGGTTCGACCACAACTGGAGTATTGTGTCCAGTTCTGGCCACCGCACTTTAGGAAAGATGTGAAGGCCTTGGAGAAGGTGCAGAAAAGATTTACTAGCATGTTTCCAGGGATGAGTTACGTGGATATTTTGGAGAAGCTGGGGTTGTCCACCTTAGAGCAGAGAAGGTTGAGAGGAGATTTGATAGAGGTATTCAAAATCATAAACATGTCTAGACAGAGAAGATAGAGAGAAACTATTCCCCTTGGCGGAAGGGTCGAGAACCAGAGGACATAGATTTAAGGTGATTAGCAAAGGAACCAAAGGCGACATGAGGAAAAACTTTTTTTATACGAGTGGTTATGATCTGGAATGCACTGCCCGAGGGGGTGGTGGAGGCAGATTCAATCGTGGTTTTCAAAAGGGAATTGGATAAGTACTTGAAGGGAAAAAAATCGCAGGGCTACGGGGAAAGAGCAGGGGAATGGGACTAACTGGATTGTTTTTGCAGAGAGCCGGCACGGGCTGAATGGCCTCCTTCTTTGCTGTAACCATTCTATGATTCTATTTATGACATGGATATTCTGGGATTTTACTAGTGTTTTGGGGTTCAAATATTGAAAACTGTAAATTGGTGCCATTGGTTTTGATTTGCTGACCTTTCAGCTCTGGGACCTGGGTTCAAATCCAATTCAGAAAGGTCTATGTTGTCTGTTGCTGTAAAGTCCCACATGAAACGAGTTTCGATAGTCTCACTCTGAGGGGCCACGGGATGGCTGAAGTGGATAAAGGAAAAATATGACACTGGTGCAGTAGGAGTTTGGACTGAGGGATAATGTTGGAGCAAAGTAGAAGGAATTTTACGCTGCATCTAAGTGCCCATACCTCACCTGCTGCCCGTTATACATCCCATCATGGAAAGAAAAATCGGGTGTGGTGTGTAAAGGGGGGCTGATCCGCTACCGCCCGTTTTGCACCCCCATCAAAATTGAATTTTATCCCCCCCAGAGTCCTAAAATAGAAGGCATTCCATTTCTTAGCATTGATATTCTTCACTTTGAAGAGCACAAAATTCACCACAAAAGAAGTTTTGATCAAAGGATAATAATTTGGCAAGGCTCAGTTACAAACAAGGTCCAATGCCACAGTGACAACAATGCTTTAATTAGATTGACCTCAAATTCTGCAAGACGTATGATTCATTTCAGCAGTAGGACACTGATTTTCAGAAGTTAGTTATCTCGAACAGCTAGTTTCCATTTGGGTGGTGGTGGATTCTTCAGGGGTCAAGTGTGACCCCTGCCAGAAAATATGTGTGCGTGGATACCAGATGAAGATATTAATGGGGCCAGTTGCAATGCCTTCTATGGCTAAATAGCTTGCCGATACTCGGCGTCTTGGTTTACACATGGAGAATGGTCACTTGATGAGGTACCAGAAGACACCTGTATAACTGCAAGAGACCGCAATTTGGGACAAAGTGGAGAAAACTGGAGGGATTAAAAAAAACTGCAAAAAAATTAAATCTTGATTTTATTCCACATCTGCTGTTTGTGAATATTTGAACAATAAGAACTGAGGAACCGATCCAGGAATTTTTTTTTGTAGCAATGAGGCAAACGGGCTCTTTCTGTCTCTTACAACACAGTCCTGTGTTGACAGGACCATTGGACAGAGTTCAGATACTGGGATACAGCTCACCTCAATTTTCTTAATCTCTCCAACATCCATCCCCATCACCTGGAACTTTTCCATTGATCCGGGAACAAATCCCTTCTTCCCTTCAGGAAGCTCCAGCCACATTCGCGATGTGTGAATCTTCAGAGGCCCCATGATAATGACATAAGCACGGCTATTGGTGCCAGCCTCTCTCTCCAGGCCTGTGGTAATTGTTATGTGGTATGGGATGGCTGTTAACAGATGAGGGAGAAGGAAATATGTTATTTCATTATCTCATGGTTTGCCCCCCACATTGTCATTTTCTCCCATTGTAACCACAAATTAGCTATTCACTCATCAATAATGGTTGCTGCGCAAGACTGGGTCACAAGCCTCTTCATGATCTTTAAGGAGACTGTTCTGCTCTGAGGATGGCAGATGAAAAGTGAACTGAACAGTTTTTGCCGACTGCGCATTGAGCTGACGACTGATAGGCAAATTAAGCCTGAGTGGCAGGCAACCGCGAGGCCTGCTGGCCAAATGTCAGATACAGGGCTACAAAATAACACTTGCCAACTATGAAGTTGCTCTCACTCCCATAGTGCTGAAAAATAGAATTGGCCAAGCTGCAAATCAAATCAACATGTTTCTCTGCCCTTCTTCAATCCTTTAGCGTGTTTCTCTGTCCATCTCTCATCCTTCAATGTCTCTCCGTCTATCTATTTTCCAAACAAGTCTGTTATGTGATATTTTATCAAATGCCTTTTGAAAGTCCATATCTACAACATCTACTGCACTATCTTCACCAAAGAATTCAATCAGGTCAGTCAGACACAATTTGCCATTAACAAATCCATGCTGGCTGTCCCTTATCAACCTAGGCTTCTCGAAGTGAGAATTAATTTTGTCCTTGACAATGGTCTCTCGTAATTTTCCCACCATTGATGTTAGACTGATTGGCCTGTAGTTACCAGGTTTATCCCTCTCCCCTTTTTTAACATTTGCAATCCTCCAGTCCCCTGGCACCATTTCTATATCCAAGAAGGATTAAAAGATTGTGGTCAGAGCTTCTGCTATCTCCGCCCTTGCTTCCTTCAGCAACCTAGGATGCATGCCATCTGGACTGGGTGACTTGTTAACTTTGTTCTCGTTCTATCTCTTATTATTCATTACGTATCTCTCCTTTAATTTCTCATCCTTCAGTATCTCTCCCTGCATCTCTCATCTTCCATTTTTATTCTCCTTCCAACTAGATCTTTCAGTGCGTTTTCCCTCCATCTCTCATCCTTCATTGTTCACCTCTCCACCTGTCCTCCATCAGTGTGTTTCTCTCTCCTTCAGTGCATTTTCCCACCATCTCTTATTCTTCAGTGTGTTTCTCTCTCCATATCCAAACATTAAAGGTGTCTCATCTTGTCTCTCATCCTTTAGCATTTTCTCTCTTCAGCTTACATTTTTGGCGTGTTTCTCCCTCTATCTCCAATGTGTTCTAGCCTTAATTTCACACCTGTCAATGTTTCTCTCTATGGGCGTTAAATTGAACCGTGTTGCGCCCGTTGTTTCGGTGCTACACTGCCTCTCTGACATTCAAGATGGCGTCTTGGATGCGCACGCACGTTTCCAGCGTGACGTGCGCCAGACACCATCTTGGTATAGGAGTTAGCGCAGGCGCAGATATCGCACACTGGAATCATGTAAAGTAGGGAGAAAATGGCTTCAATCAGTGTGCAATGCTGATTTAAAGGGATAGAACCATTTTGGGACTTAACGTTCAACTCAACTCACAGCCTTAACACAGACCACGTGCCTTAGAGTGCCTGGAGGACCCACCACTGGCGTTATTTAAAGGGACCATGCAGGATTTACAGGTTAGTGGCTGGATGATTGCTTCTGGCTGCCGAGACATTTGTATCTGTTTTTGGAGGTCTCCTACACTTGAATACTAGGACGCGGGGACATAGCCTAACATTTAGAGCCAGGATGTGCAGGAGTGAAATTAGAAATTGCTTCTATATGCAAAGGGTGGGAAACGTTCGGAACGCTTTTCTGTAGATGGCAGTTGACGCTAGCTCACTTGCGAAAGTTAAATCTGAGATTGATAGATTTCTGTGAACCAAGGGTATTAAGGGATATGGGGCTAAGGCAGGTATACGGAGTTAGGTCACAGGTCGACCATGATCTCATTGAATGGTGGAACAGGCTAGAGGGGCCATTTGCTGCCTCCTGTTATGCGCCACCTTCTCGTGCAAGAAAGCGGACGTGTGTCTGGGTGATGTGCCTGTCATGGTTGAATAGCTGCCAGTGTGTGTGGCCTGTGAGTTGTGGGTGGGCGGCTTGAAACAGTGGTAATGTGTGAGGGTGAGAGGAAGCATCTGGTTGGAAGAGTTGAGCACTGATGGAAAGAGTTGGGATGTTGGGGGTGAGGGATGTTGTGTGTGGAGCAGTTGGTAGGAGCTCCCTCTGGTGGTGGAAAGTGAGAATTGCATTGATTCAACATGCAAGGCCCGGAATGGAATGCTGAGTGCAGGTGAGTCCTCCAGTGGGCTGAAACTTGAGTCCTGCCTGTGCAGGGGCCATTGGGTGTGGGGTAATAGCACATCACGCTACCTGTGCCCAAAAACGGCCCTTATCCAATTTTTTTCCCCCTATATCTCACATCCTTAAGTGTCCTTCTCCCTCAATCCCTCATCCTTGTGTTAAACCCTTCATCACTAGTTTCTCAGTCTGTTTCTCTCCATCTTTCATCGGTCAGTTTTTTTCTTCATCCATTTCAATTCTCCAGTTTGTTTCTGCCTCTCATCGTTCAGTGTGTTTCTCTCTCAATATCTCATTCTTCAGTGTATTTAAACTTTTTATTTCAAACCCTTTAATATTTTATCCTTCCAGCTCCAATCCTTTCACGTGTTTTATCTCAGTAGCTAAGATTCCAGAGACCTTTGTATTTAGTAGATTCTGGTACCAAGTAGGGGTTCAGGGAAGGACTGTTAATGTGCCATTTCTCTGGGGTGGAGAAATAACCCCATTTAAAAGGCTACAACTAGGAACATAGGAACAGGAGTAGGCCATTCAGCACCTCGTGCCTGCTCCGCCATTTGATAAGATCATGGCTGATCTGTGATCTAACTCCATATACCTGCCTTTGGCCCATATCCCTTAATACCTTTGGTTGCCAAAAAGCTATCTATCTCAGATTTAAATTTAGCAATTGAGCTAGTATCAATTGCCGTTTGTGGAAGAGAGTTCCAAACTTCTACAACCCTCTGTGTGTAGAAATGTTTTCTAATCTCACTCCTGAAAGGTCTGGCTCTAATTTTTAGACTGTGCCCCCTACTCCTAAAATCCCCAACCAGCAGAAATAGTTTCTCTCTATCCACCCTATCTGTTCCCCTTAATATCTTATAAACTTCGATCAAATCACCCCTCAACCTTTGAAACTCTAGAGAATACAACCCCAATTTGTGTAGTCTCTCCTCATAACTTAACCCTTGAAGTCCGGGTATCATTCTAGTAAACCTACGCTGCACTCCCTCCAAGGCCAATATGTCCTTCCGAAGGTGCGGTGCCCAGAACTGCTCACAGTACTCCAGGTGCGGTCTAACCAGAGTTTTGTATAGCTGCAGCATAACTTCTGCCCCCTTGTACTCCAGTCCTCTAGATATAAAGGCCAACATTCCATACGCCTTCTTGATTATTTTCTGCACCTGTTCATGACACTTCAATGATCTATGTACCTGAACCCCTAAGTCCCTTTGGACATCCACTGTTTAACTTTTTACCATTTAGAAAGTACCCTGTTCTATCCTTTTTTGATCCAAAGTGGATGACCTCACATTTGTCTACATTGAATTCCATTTGCCACAGTTTTGCCCATTCACCTAATCTATCAATAACCCTTTGTAATTTTATGTTTTCATCTACACTGCTTACAATGCCACCAATCTTTATGTCATCGGCAAACTTAGATATGAGACTTTCTATGCCTTCATCTAAGTCGTTAATAAATATTGTGAATAATTGAGGCCCCAAGACAGGTCCCTGCGGGACTCCACTAGTCATATCCTGCCAATGTGAATACCATCCCATTATCCCTACTCTCTGTCGCCTTTTGCTCAGCCAACTTCCTAACCAAGTCCGTACTTTTCCCTCGATTCCATGGGCTTCTATCTTAGCTAACAGTCTCTTATGTGGGACCTTATCAAATGCCTTCTGGAAGTCCATATAAATAACATCCATTGACATTCCCCTGTCCACTACTTTAGTCACCTCTTCAAAAAATTCAATAAGGTTTGTCAGGCACGACCTACCTTTCACAAATCCATGCTGGCTCTCTCTGATTAACTGAAAATTCTCGAGGTGTTCGGTCACCCTACCCTTAATTATAGACTCCAGCAATTTCCCCACAACAGATGTTAGGCTAACTGGTCGATAATTCCCCGGTTTCCCTCTCTCTCCTTTCTTAAAAAACAACTGACAACATTGTAAGATAGTGATGGCCAACTAAGCAAATACACACTCTTCATGTTGTGGAGCTTGCAGGCAATCTCATTTCTTCATTATGGATGCTGGCCTATTGGAATCATAAGGGAAAAAATGATTGGGAGAGAAAAGGGGTGGGGAGGCAAAGCATTCTTTGAGAGAGAGATCTGTAAACAATGTTCCTTATGGCAGAATTTGTGGCGCATCAGGTACTTTACTGAATGGAGGGAGGGCTATATGGGTTTCTGTCATATCTTAAAAGTCTTATGGGAGGCCAACTACATTTATTATTTTTTCCAATTTTTATAAGCATGGACAGAAGATAAAGCTGAACATATTCTTACTAGGTCCTTCCTCAATTGTGTCTTCAATCATGCTTTTCCGTTTACCCTTCTTAGTTAGGGCACTATTGTTAACGTTTCGAAGACTCAATGATGAACCATGTAAGCTTTTAGAAGAACTGTGAACACTTGTCCGATCTCCTTCATAACCCTATAAGGAAAAATATAGAGATGATCATATAAGATGGGGCAACATTCTCTCCAACTCTTTACCCCCAACAACCTCACTCCTCTAATTCCCAACTCCCCCTTTCAAATTACCCTCGTTGACCCAACTCTCAGCCTCTGCCACTCACTGCCAAATTCTTCAGCACCCCCAAATCCTATCACTCCTTCAATACCAACTAATCCAATCACCCCTTAATCCTTCAAACCCCAATGTCAATCCCTTGCCACCACTCTCCATATGTTTCTCCTTAATATTAATTTATGCTTTAGGACTGTTGGTTAGAGATGGGCTGAGAACTGACAATTTAAGGAAACTCCCCATAACTTATGGTCTGTTGACAACTTGGATTGTTACCCATCCTCTGTCCCATTTCTGATGTCTAAGGAGGCCTATAC
This sequence comes from Heptranchias perlo, assembly GCF_035084215.1. Lineage (NCBI taxonomy): Eukaryota > Metazoa > Chordata > Chondrichthyes > Hexanchiformes > Hexanchidae > Heptranchias > Heptranchias perlo. The sequence continues at coordinate 29,372,414 of NC_090325.1, forward strand.
TGAAAATGTCAGCCCCCAGGCTGCCTCTAACCCGCAATTCTAAAGCATAAAACATGGTAACAAGGGTGTCTGAGACATCAGTAATATTTTCCTTTTATAATATTTATGGGGCAATTAAAGACCTGGGGATTTTCTCTCATTTAAGGAGAGTGTCAAGAGCTGTAAGAAAGCAGAAATTAAAAAAAATGGGATATTTCAGGACTGGAAAAGGTTCTGTTGGCCACCTGACAGACTAAGAATCTATTTGCCTACTCCCTCATATCTATTCAATTCTCCCGTAAGTTTTTCCACACTATCTGTCTCCGCTTCCCCCCTAGGCTGCCCATTCCATTCTCCCACCACCCCCTACATAAAGTAGTTAAATCAAAACTGCAATACACCTTCCCTCTTCTAACTTTGAGCCGGTGTCCTCTGGGTCGAGAGTTCAATCTCAAAAATATTTTGAAATTTAATTTATTTATTGCCTTAAGAACCTTCAATGCTTGAATAATATCTGCCCTGAGCCTTCTCTTCTCCAGAGTAAGCAATCGCAGGCTTTTTAAGCTCTCCTCAGAGCTCAAATGGCCTTAAGGTAGGTATCAGTTTGGTTTGACTCAAGTATCTCAGTATCTGCACTGCCTCCAATGCCTGGATAGCCTTGCTGTAGTACGGCAAACAGAAGTGTACCCAGTACTCCAGGTGTGGCCATACCACTTGTACAAAGTAATTGGGCAGAGTTTCCTCTTTAATGCTTGGGCATAAAGCATTGCCTGGGCGGAGCACTATAAGGAAAATCAGGTAGGGAGGATTGCACGCCTGTAATGCAATCTTTCTGACTTTTCATCTATTAATTAAAAAGGACAGAAAACTGGTGTTATGGCCATACAAACTGCTCCACCTGATTTTCCTCTTCACACTCCACCCACACAATGAATTATGTCCAAACATTAAGGAGCAAAATCTGCCCCATTATCACCCACTGGGATTTGTGATTTATCTCTCTGACTATACACCCCAATGATCCAGTTAGTTTTCCATACTGCTGCCACAACCTGTGATATTGGTTTCGATGAGCTATCCATCAATTGTCCCAGTTCTTTCTCCAGTATTGTATTCTATAGCCATTTATTTTATATTACCACTGTATTTCCCATCCCCACTCTCAAACTTGCATTTGTCTGCATTAAATGCAGTTTGACATTCATCAACCAATCTTCCCGCCTATCCAGATCCCTTTGTGTTTGGTTTGTCTGAATTTAATGTCACCTGCAAATGTAAATAGCTTTATTTCTGACCCCAACTCCAAATAATATATAAACAGTAAAGGTGACAGCTCTGATCCCTGTGGCACCCTACAGTTATGTTGATGCAATTCCATTTGCAACCATATTAAGCATTTAGTGCACAAATTACCTTCACAAACAGTATCCTTTCAATTCTCTTATCCTCCTTGGCCTTCGAAAGCCAGCGTTCACACATGAACAAGTAGTTCTCCTCCAAATCCACGTCAATCACCTCCACTTTCTCCAAATACCAATCAGGACTCGCCATGCTGTTGTCGTGGCGAATCTTGATCTTGAAAACTTGTCCGAGGTCTACAGCTTCTATTGTGAATGTATCGACCTGTTAGTGCAAGATAATTCATTTTAGCAAAGTGGCCATTTTTAGAGAGAAGCTTAACCCTCTGAGTCAAAGAGCTGGGTTCTTCCCTGGGTTAGCGGATCGGGACGGGACTACTCTGGTCACCAGACCCCGCTACGACTCTGACCCATTTCTCTGTGTTGAGGGTCCATTCCATTTGGAGGGAGGGCTGCTGGTGGGATCCCCACTCCACGGAGGGAGCACGCCACTGCAAAGATGGAAAATTCTGTGGTGCTGCAGCAGGGCACTCACTGCAGCCTCGGAAAGGGGAGGAACAACAAGCCCCTGAAGACTTGAAGAGAAATTTTATTAAAAAGGCTCTGAATGAGCCCAAATCCAAACAGTAGGAGGGAGAGGTAGTCACAACCGGATCTTCTCCCTCCTCCATTGAATTTGTCAATCTCCCCCCAGCGCCCCCCCCCAACCCTCGCTGCAGACTGAGTATTGCCACCCATGTTTGGTCTTACGGTGAGTGGGTATTACTCTGGCAGGAAGGCAGGGAAGTTGTCTGGTTTCACTAGCTCTACCCCCTCACTGTCGATTATATGTGGTTAGGTGGTCAAGGGGTGCGTGGCCAAGATCTCTGCCCCGGGGGAGAGCAAAATACCTGAGGCTCAATCTAAGGCAAGGGATTCAACAGTAGGCCTCCCACCTCGCTTTCCCTGCAGCACCACAGCTTTACTCTGTTGCATTTCTCTGTGCTCCTGTCCTTCTTTAATCTTTCCTTACATATAAACTTTCCTACTCATATTCATGGCCACTCTCAACCTTGCCATGTCCCGTGCCCTGCTACTCCCATTGTCTCAAACATAGACAAAACCATTTCCAGGCACCCCCTGATATATTATAGACAAGACCATCTCCAGGCACCTCTGGCATATCCTCCCTACCCCTTTCTAGCCTTGATTCTTTCTGTATCTGCCCCTGGAAAAAACTCTCCTCCCAGTTACTTACAACTGCATTTTCAAACTCTCAATTGCTTAGCCTTGGGCATACCATTCACCATAATACTTCTGCACCTGTTGGTCTGTTCAACCACTCCCTCACCTCCACCTTTGATTCCATTTCCCCAGCAAAACCTTCTGGTTGTTCCACCCTCAAATCGGCTCTTTAGGGGCACATTCGAGGGAAGAGGTGGAATATGAATTGGTCTGAGAGAAGAGGGGTCCCATGCTTAGTGTATTGGGAAGAAGCTGTACAGCGACCCAAGGTTTATACTGGGCCGTGATTATAGTCTGACCCCCATCTTTGCTCCCTCAAGTCCAAGGGGCACAGACTTGAGCATATCTGGCACACAACTGGTTTAGCCATTCTTCATCAGATCTGGCTGGACCACATTATGTGTTATCGAGCCTCTATCTCCTCTGCCAAAACTGCCCACTACTCCAGGATCAGCCTGGAGAGCAAAGATAACCCCCGGCATCTGTTCTCCAAATATCTTCTTAAACTGCTCTTCCCTTCCCTCTCCACACTTCCCTCTAACAACAGTGCAAAGTGTTGGTAGGTCTCTGTCATTAAGATTGAGACCATTTGTTCAGTTTCCTCTGCTGTTGCCCCCCTTCCCCTTGTCCACCAAGCCAAACCTCACTGCCCTGCTACCCCCTACCCTTGCCCTCATCCCGTGTCTCTCTCTACTATCTTCTCACATGCATTTCTAAGCACAACTTGGCCATGAGACCCACCTCCAGCTCCCTCGACACCATTCCCACTAAACTGCTGACCATCCAACTTACCTTCCTGGCCCCCATGCCTGTTGACATTGAAAATGATTTCCTCTCCTCAGGTACCGTTCCCCCTACTTTTTCAAAACCTTTGTCATCACCCCCCTCAGAAAATCCATCCACCCTCTGTCCTTGCAAACTACCATCCCATCTCCAACCTCCCTTTCTTCTAAAAAGTCCTCGAACATGTTTTCAATTCGTCCCCATCATCCTTGCAACTCAGTGTTTGAATCTTTGCAACCAGGTTTCTGCCCCTGTCGCAGTATTGGAATGGCCCTAATGAAAGTCACAAATGACATCTTCTCTGACTGTGATGCATTGTCCCACCTCAGCCTCCTCGACTTCTCTGCAGCCTTTGACATGGTCAACCACACCATCCTCCTCATCCTCAGGGAAGTCATGCTACGACCGTACAGGGTGCTGGTGAGACCACACCTGGAGTACTGCGTACAGCCCAGTCGACCCTGCAAAGTCCTCCTCACTAACATCTGGGGACGTGTGCCAAAATTGGGAGAGCTGTCCCACAGATTAGTCAAGCAACAGCCTGACATAGCCATACTTACAGAATCATACCTTTCAGCCAATGTCCCAGACTCTTCCATCACCATCCCTGGGTATGTCCTGTCCCACCGGCAGGACAGACCGACCAGAGGTGGCGGTACAGTGATATACAGTCAGGAGGGAGTGGCCCTGGGAGTCCTCAACATTGACTCTGGACCCCATGAAATCTCATGGCATCAGGTCAAACATGGACAAGGAAACCTCCTGCTGATTACCACCTACCGCCCTCCCTCAGCTGATGAATCAGTCCTCCTCCATGTTGAGCACCACTTGGAGGAAGCACTGAGGGTAGCAAGGGCACAGAATGTACTCTGTGTGGGGGACTTCAATGTCCATCACCAAGAGTGGCTCGGTAGCACCACTACTGACAGAGCTGTCCGAGTCCTGAAGGACATAGCTGCCAGACTGGGCCTGTGGCAGGTGGTGAGCGAACCAACACGAGGGAAAAACTTACTTGACCTCATCCTCACCAATCCACCTGTCGCAAATGCATCTGTCCATGACAATATTGGTAGGAGTGACCACCGCACAGTCCTTGTGGAGATGAAGTCCCGTCTTCGCACTGAGGATACCATCCAATGTGTTGTGTGGCACTACCACCGTGCTAAATGGGATAGATTCAGAACAGATCTAGCAGCTCAAAACTGGGCATCCATGAGGTGCTGTGGGCCATCAGCAGCAGAATTGTATTCCAGCACAATCTGTAACCTCATGGCCCGGCATATTCCTCACTCACCGTTACCAACAAGCCAGGGGATCAACCCTGGTTCAATGAGTGTAGAAGAGCATGCCAGGAGCAGCACCAGGCGTACCGAAAAATGAGGTGCCAACCTGGTGAAGCTACAACTCAGGACTACATTCATGCTAAACAGCGGAAGCAACATGCTATAGACAGAGCTAAGCGATTCCACAACCAACGGATCAGATCAAAGCTCTGCAGTCCTGCCACATCCAGTCGTGAATGGTGGTGGACAATTAAACAATTAACAGGAGGAGGAGGCTCTGTGAACATCCCCATCCTCAATGATGGCGGAGTCCAGCACGTGAGTGCAAAAGACAAGGCTGAAGCGTTTGCAACCATCTTCAGCCAGAAGTGCCGAGTGGAAGATCCATCTCGGCCTCCTCCCGATATCCCCACCATCACGGAAGCCAGTCTTCAGCCAATTCGATTCACTCCATGTGATATCAAAAAACGGCTGAGTGCACTGGATACAGCAAAGGCTATGGGCCCCGACAACATCCCAGCTGTAGTGCTGAAGACTTGCGCTCCAGAACTAGCTGCGCCTCTAGCCAAGCTGTTCCAGTACAGCTACAACACTGGCATCTACCCGACAATGTGGAAAATTGCCCAGGTATATCCTGTCCACAAAAAGGACAAATCCAATCCGGCCAATTATCGCCCCATCAGTCTACTCTCAATCATCAGCAAAGTGATGGAAGGTGTCGTCGACAGTGCTATCAAGCAGCACTTACTCACCAATAACCTGCTCACCGATGCTCAGTTTGGATTCCGCCAGGACTACTCAGGTCCAGACCTCATTATAGCCTTGGTCCAAACATGGAGAAAAGAGCTGAATTCCAGAGGTGAGGAGAGAGTGACATTAAGGCAGCATTTGACCGAGTGTGGCACCAAGGAGCCCTAGTAAAATTGAAGTCAATGGGAATCAGGGGGAAAACTCTCCAGTCATCTCAGCCCCACGACATTACTGCAGGAGTTCCTCAGGGCATTGTCCTAGGCCCAACCATCTTCAGCTGCTTCATCAATGACGTTCCCTCCATCATAAGGTCACAAATGGGGATGTTCGCTGATGATTCGCAACCTCTCAGATAGTGAAGCAGTCCGAGCCCACATGCAGCACGACCTGGATAACATCCAGGCTTGGACTGATAAGTGGCAAGTAACATTCGCGCCAGACAAGTGCCACGCAATGACCATCTCCAACAAGAGAGAGTCTAACTACCTCCCCTTAACATTCAACGGCATTACCGTCACAGAATCCCCTACCATCAACATCCTGGGAGTCACCATTGACCAGAAACTTAACTGGACCAGCCATATAAATACTGTGGCTACAAGAGCAGGTCAGAGGCTGGGTATTCTGCAGCGAGTGACTCACCTCCTGACTCCCCAAAGCCTTTCCACCATCTACAAGGCACAAGTCAGGAGTGTGATGGAATACTCTCCACTTGCCTGGATGAGTGCAGCTCCAACAACACTCAAGAAGCTCGACACCATCCAGGACAAAGCAGCCCGCTTGATTGGCACCCCATCCACCACCCTAAACAGTCACTCCCTTCACCACCGGCACACTGTGGCTGCAGTGTGTACCATCCACAGGATGCACTGCAGCAACTCGCCAAGGCTTCTTTGACAGCACCTCCCAAACCCACAACCTCTACCATCTAGAAGGACAAGAGCAGCAGGCACATTCTCCTCCAATTCACACACCATCCCGACTTGGAAATATATCACCGTTCCTTCATCATCACTGGGTCAAAATCCTGGACTCCCTTCCTAACAGCACTGTGGGAGAACCTTCACCACACGGACTGCAATGGTTCAAGAAGGCGGCTCACCACCACCTTCTCAAGGGCAATTCGGGATGGGCAATAAATGCTTGCCTCGCCAGCGACGCCCACATCCCATGAACGAATAAAAAAAAAAGTTTTGGTGCCCTTATTTAAGGAAGGACATACTTGCATTGGAGGCAGTTCAGAGAAGGTTCATTAGATTGATTCCAGGTCTGGAAGGGTTGCCTTATGAGGAAAGATTGAACAGGTTGGGTCTATACTCATTGGAATTTAGAAGAATGAGAGGAGATATTATTGAAACGTACAAGATTCTGAGGGGACTCGATAGGGTAGATGCTGAGAGGATGTTACCCATCATGGGGGAATCTAAAACTAGGGGGCATAGTCTCAGAATAAGGGGTCGCCCATTTAAGACGGAAATGAGGAGGAATTTCTTCTCCCAGAGGGGTCGTGAATCTTTGGAATTCTTTACCCCAAAAAGCTGTGGAGGCTGAGTCATTGAATACATTCAAGGCTGAGTTAGACAAATTTTTGATCAGCAAGGGAGTCAAAGGATATGGGGAAAAGGCGGGAAAGTGGAGTTGAGGTAAAAATCAGATCAGCCATGATCTCATAAAATGGCGGAGTGGGCTCGAGGAGCCAAATGGCCCACTCCTGCTCCCATCACTTATGGTCTTATGGTCTTATGGTCTTAACGCCTCTTGTCTGTTGTTCAGCTCAATGGGATTGCCCTCACTTGGTTCCACTCTTACGTTTCTGATTGCAGCCAGAGCATCTCCAGCAATGACTTCTCTTCCGACCCCCTCACCTCCAGACTTGACTACTTCAATGCTGTCGTGGTCAGCCTTCCAACCCCCATCCTCTGTAAACTTCAGCTCATCCAAAACTCAACTGCCTGTATCCTATCCTGCACCATGTCCCACTCATCCATTGCTTGGTTCATTACTGTCAATAATCTCCACCTCCACCACCATGCCATCATCTTGATAATCTTGAAAATATAATTCGAAATATATAAACTGATGATAATCAGGGAGGGAGAGGGAAAACAGGGAACTGCAGGCCAGTTAGCCTGATATCGGTCATCGGGAAAATGCTGGAATCCATTATTAAGGAAGTGGTAACAGGGCACTTGGAAAATCATAATATGATTAGGCAGAGTCAACATGGTTTTATGAAAGGGAAATCGTGTTTGACAAATTTATTAGAGTTTTTTGAGGATGTAACTATTAGGGTAGATAAAGGGGAACCAGTGGATGTCGTATATTTGGATTTTCAAAAGGCATTCGATAAGGTGCCACATAAAAGGTTGTTACACAAGGTAAGGGCTCATGGGGTTGGGGGTAACATATTAGCATGGTTAGAGGATTGGTTAAAGAACAGAAAACATAGAGTAGGGATAAACGGGTCATTCTCAGGTTGGCAGGCTGTAACTAGTGGCTGCTGCAAGGATCGGTGCTTGGGCCTCAGCTATTTACAATCTATATTAATGACTTAGATGAAGGGACCGAGTGTAATGTACCCAAGTTTGCTGATGATTCAAAGCTAGGTGGGAAAGCTGTGAGGAGGACACAAAGAGTCTGCAAAAGGATATAGACAGGTTAAGTGAGTGGGCAAGAAGGTGGCAGATGGAGTATAATGTGGGGAAATGTGAGGTTATTCACTTTGGTAGGAAGAATAGAATAACAGAATATTTTTTAAATGGTGAGAAACTATTAAATGTTGGTATTCAGGGAGACTTGGGTGTCCTCACACAAGAAACACAAAAAGTTAGTATGCAGGTACAGCAGGCAATTAGGAAGGCAAAGGGCATGTTGGCCTTTATTGCAAGGAGTTGGAGTACAAGAGTAAGGAAGTCTTACTATAGTTATACAGGGCTTTGGTAAAACCTCACCTGGAGTACTACGTACAGTTTTGGTCTCCTTATCTAAGGAAGGATATACTTGCTTTGGAGGAGGTGCAACGAAGGTTCACTAGATTGATTCCTGGGATGAGAGGGTTGCCTTTGAAGAGAGGTTGAGTAGAATGGGCCTATACTCTCTGGAGTTTAGAAGAATGAGAGGTGATCTCATTGAAACATAAGATTCTGAGGGGGCTTGACAGGGTAGATGCTGAGAGATTGTTTCCCCTAGCTAGAGAGTCTAGAACTAGGAGGCATAGTCGCAAGAAAAGGGGTCGGCCATTCAAGACTGAGATGAGGAGGAATTTCTTCGTGGAGAGGGTTGTGAATCTTTGGAATTCTCTACCCCAGAGGGCTGTGGATGCTGTGTCATTGAATATATTCAATGCTGAGATGGATAGATTTTTGGACTCTAGGGGAATCAAGGGATATGGGGATTGGGCCAGAAAGTAGAGTTGAGGTTGAAGATCAGCCATGATCTGATTGAATGGCGGAGCAGGCTCGAGGGGCCGTATGGCCTACTGCTGCTCCTACTTCTTATGTTCTTATGTTCTTATAATCAGTTAGGTCACCTTGAAGTGTATACATGAGGGAGAAAAGAAGAGGCTTACAATGTTGCCAAAAAGAGTAGTAAGCCTGTGGATTGGGAGGGTTTCAGAAATCAGCAAAGGATGATTAAGAAACTGATAAAGAGAGAGAAAATTGAATATAAGAGTAAACTAGCAAGAAATTGTAAGAGCTTCCACCAATATGTAAAAAGCAAGAGATTAGCAAAAGTAAACATGGGTCCCTTAGAGGCAGCGACAGGATAAATTATAATGGGGAACAAGGAAATGGCAGAGACGTTAAACAAATACTTTGGGGTCAATTTTAGGATGGCCAAGCGGGTGCGTTCATGGCGGGGGTGTTCCTAATATTGGAGAATCCCGGAGCGGGTCCGGAGCCCGGCTCCAACCCGCCCACTTCCGGGTTCCCCAATAACACGAATTGATGCGCGCGCAGCCCCCGCATACGAGACTCCCGCCGGTAATTAAAGCCGGCGGGATGGCAGTTTAAATAGTTAGGGAGGTACTTGAGGTCGTTGACAGATCTCACTGGGAAGAGATTTTAGCAGGGATGTGATTTTGGACTCTCCTCAGCGTGATTCCCATGCTGTGGGAAACACTCCGTTCTTGCAAGTGTGTTTCAGTCAGCAGCCATTGGGAGATACAGAGGATTCCTTGACAGTTGGGAGGAATACCTCATTCGTTGCAGCAGGGCACTCTGTCACCTCAGACAAAGTTTTGCCTACTACACCGTTGTCTCCACGCTCAAAATTATTACATCATACCCTAAACTCTGCTGTCCAAACACATTTATCTACTTTGCGGACCCCCTCACACTCTCACCGTCAGGATGGGGGGGGTGTTCCATAGCTTCATTCATCACTCCATTGGAGGACGAGCAACATCACCAGCCTCGGCAGGCACATCGTCCACCTCCGTCATGTGGAGCTACATAACAGTGCTGCGCAACAGGCACCTGCACAAAGTAGGCATGCAACTACACATTCACCCACTGTAGGGTGTCCCAATGGGTGGCATCAAGGGTGTTCATGGAGAACCTCATGAAAGGGCCTTATTGCACAAGCCAGTCAAGAATGGCCAAGACGTGGCAGTAGTGGTGACAATATAATATGTAATGTGAGTTGGTCGGAAATCAAATATAAGTAAAAACCATGACAAACCCTCAAAGACCCTTGTGAATCCCCTTCATGTTCACAACATGTTTGCCTTATGCTTCCTACTGCACATATGTGATGCATGCCCTGTGGCTGCAGCACAGGTAGTGGCAGGTGGAGTGAGGCTGACCGTGAAAGAGATGCATGAGAGGGTGAGTATGAGAGAGCCATGAGATTGTATGAGGATTGGGTTGAGTGGTAGTGGTGGGATGGGTACTGGCGAGGTGAATAAGTGCAGGTAAGATGAGGATGAGGGTTCAATGGGTGTGAGGGGTGATGTGATAGAGTAGTGTTGACAGTGCAGAAGGTGATGTGGGGTGGGGGCAGTGATGTGGCAGGTGGAGTGTAGGGGAATGAGTAAGTGTACTCACTTCGGCTGACCTGGTTAGGTCATTGAAGCGCCTCCTGCACTGTATGCAGGTGCGTGATATGTTGGTGGTGCTGGTGACCTCCTATGCCACCTTGAGCCAGGCCTTCATGGTGGCTGAGGCAGGCCATTTCCTCCCATCCGCCTGGTAGAAGATCTCCCTCCTCCTCCTCCTCACCCCATCCAGTAGGACCTGGAGTGAGGCATCATTAAACCTGGGAGCAGTCTTCCCCCTGGGCTGCTCCATGCTGTAATTTTGCCTATTTTCTGCGGCATGAGTCAGTGGAGGACTGCCCCTTTAAATAGGACTCCTCCAGCTGACCACCTATGATGCAGGTGTGCAGTCCGCTCGCTGCGCAGCTTTCCAGCGCGAAACCCAGAAGCCAAGGTAAGTGGCTTCAATTTGCTTACTATCGCGTGCCAAACCCACCGATTTTACTGGGCGGGTTACCCACGCGCCCAGTTGACCCCCCGCTGCCAACCCGCCTCCCTCCTAATATCGGGCCCTTTGTATCTGTCTTCACAGTAGAAGACACAAAAGACATACAGGAAATAGTAGGGAACCAAGGGTCTAATGAGAGTGAGGGATTAAAGTAATTAAGGTTAATAAAAAGCACTGATGAAATTAATGGTGCTAAAAGCCGACAAATCCCCTGGACCTGATGGCCTACATCCTAGGGTTTTAAAAGAGGTGGATGCAGAGATGGTGGATGAGTTGGTTTTAATCTTCCAGAATTCCCTAGATTCTAGAACGGTCCCTGTGGATTGGAAGGTAGCAAATGTAACGCTGCTATTCATGAAAGGAGGGAGAGAGAAAACAGGGAACTGTAGTTCAGTTATCCTGACATCAGTAGTAGGGAAAATGCTAGAATCTATTATTAAGGACGTAGTAACAGGGCATTTAGAAAATCATAATATGATCAGGCAGTTTCAACATGGTTTTATGAAAAGGAAATCATGTTTGGCAAATCTATTAGAATTTTTTGAGGGTGAAAGTAGCAGGGAAGATATGGGGGAAACAATGGATGTAGTATATTTGGATTTTCAAAAGGCATTCGATAAGGTGCCACACAAGAGGTTGTCACACAAAATTAGGGCTCGTGGGGTTGGGGGTAATATATTGGATTGAGGATTGGTTAACGGACAGGAAACAGGGAGTAGGAATAATTTCCGGTTGGCAGGTTGTAATTAGTGGGTGTAACAAGGATCAGTGCTTGGGCCTCAGCTGTTTACCATATATACCAATAGCTTAGATGAGGGGACCGAGTATAATGTATCCAAGTTTGCTGATGATACAAAGCTAGGTGGGAAAGTAAGCTGTGAGGAGGATGCAAAGAGGCTGCAAAGGGATATCGACAGGTTAAGTGAGTGGGCGAGGAGTTGGCAGATGGAGTATGATGTGGGGAAATGTGAAATTATCCACTTTGGTAGGAAGAATAGGAAAGCAGAATATTTTTTAAAAGTTGAGACACTAAGAAATGTTGGTAGTCAGAGGGATTTGGGTGTCCTTGTATACGAATCACAGAAGAGTAACATACAGGTAAAGCAAGCAATTAGGAAGGCAAATGGTATGTTAAGCTTTTATTGCAAGGGGGTTGGAGTATAAGAGTAAGGACTTGACAGGGTAGATGCTGGGAGGTTGTTTCCCCTGGCTGGAGAGTCTAGAAGTAAAGGTCATAGTCTCAAGATAAGGGGTCGGCCATTTAGGACCGAGGTGAGGAAAAATTTCTTCACTCAGGGGTTGTGAATTTTTGGAATTCTCTACCCCAGAGGGCTGTGGATGCTCAGTCGTTGAGTATATTCAAGACTGAGATCGATGGATATTTGGACACTAAGTGAATCACGGGATATGGGGACAGGGCGGGAATGTGGAGTTGAGGTAGAAGATCAGCCATGATCTTATTGAATGGCGGAGCAGGCTCGAGGAGCCGTATGGCCTACTCCTGCTTCTATTTCTTCTGTTCTTAATGGAATAGAGGGATATGGAGGCAGGGCAGGAAGACATAATTAGAGTGGGAGTTAAGAATAGGGCATAATCTTAAAATTAGAGCCAGACCATGTAGGAGTGAAATCAGGAAGCACATTTTCACACAAAGGATAGTGTAAATCTGGAATTCTCTTCCACAATAGGATGAGGATGCTGGGTTAATTGAAATTTTAAGACTGAGATCAGGGGTATCAAGGGATTTGGAGCAAAGGCGGGTAAATGGTGTTGAGGTACAGGTCAGCCATCTGATTGAATGGCGGAACAGGCTCGAGGGGCTAAATGGCCTACTCCTGTGCCTATGTTCCACACCTATTCAAAGCTTCACACTAACCTGGTCTCGTTCAAACTTGTTGGTGTGTGACTCAGATTTACTCAGTTTCCTTTCTCCAGTGTCTCCCAGATCTCCGTAGATAGTGAGGAAGACGTTTGCATCTGTTCCTGCTCTGTAGACATCACCCGTGTACACGGAAATCTTGTAAGTGTGAGCTTCAAACAAAAAGGACAATAGGAATCATTAGGGGATACTTTTGTGAAATTTAGAGGTGAAACACAATTCAAATGGAAAATGAGTTAAGAAAACCTCAAACTAATTGTAACTTCAGGATTAAGTAATGTCACAGTTAGAGTTATGAACATAATGGGGATAGATTTGACTTTGGCGATAATGTAAAACCAGGTGATATCGGCTCGGCCACCTGTTAAACACCTCTCCCAGCCTCAATGGAAACGAAAATTGGGAGAGGTGATTAAAGGACTGCCGAGCCGATAACATGCGTTTTACACTATCGTCAAAAGTCAAATTGACCCCCAATGAGTAGATTGCAGTTAGGAGAGGACTCGACTGATTTATTCAAAGTGAAAATTGAACAGATTCCTTACTTGATAGAGTAGAAGGATATGGATTCAGTGCTGAAACAATACATAGAACACATGTATTGGTGACTGCTAAATTCTCACTGCACTTACCTAGACATTTTCTGTTGCTTCTTGAAACATTATCAGGCATGTAGCATGCACCGCTGTCTCTTCAACTGTTAAAGGAAGTTTCCTGGCTTGGGCACCTCCTGGGCATCTGGGACTGGGGAATGATTTCCTCTGGTCACTGCATTAGTGATATTGGTAACATAGTGCGCCAGTCAACCTAGCCTTGGTGGTGGGCAAATTATTGGAAAAAATTCTGAGGGACAGTATTAATCGTCATTTAGAAAGGCACGGATTAATCAAGGACAGTCAGCATGGATTTAAGGGAAGGTCGTGTCTGACTAACTTGATTGAATTTTTTGAGGCGGTAACAAGGAGAGTCGATGAGGTTAGTGCATTTGATGTAGTCTACATGGATTTTAGCAAGGTTTTTGACAAGGTCCCACATGGCAGACTGGTCAGGAAAATAAAAGCCCCTGGGATCCAAGGGAAAGTGACAAGTTGGATCCAAAATTGGCTCAGTGGCAGGAAGCAAAAGGTCGATGGGTGTTTTTGTGACTGGATGGCTGTTTCCAGTGGGGCTCCGCAAGGCTCAGTACTAGGTCCCTTGCTTTTTGTGATATATGTTAATGATTTAGACTTAAATGTAGGGGGCATGATTAAGAAGTTTGCAGATGATGCAAAATTGGCTGTGTGGTTGATAGTGAGGAGGAAAGCTGTAGACTGCAGGAAGATATCAATGGACTGGTCAGGTGGGCAGAAAAGTGGCAAATGGAATTCAATCTGGAGAAGTGTGAGGTAATGCATTTGGGGAGGGAAAATGAGGCAAAGGAATACATCAATGGGAGGATACTGAGAGGTGTAGAGGAACAAAAGGACTTTTTTTGGAGTGCATGTCCACAGATCCCTGAAGGTAGCAGGATAGGTAGCTAAGGTGGTTGAGAAGGCATTCGGGATACTTTCCTTTATTAGCCGAGGCATAGAATATAAGAGCAGAGAGGTAGTGCTAGAACTGTATAAAACACTAGTTAGGCCACAGCTAGAGTGCTGTGTACAGTTCTGATCACCACATTCCAAGAAAGACATGATTGCACTAGACAAAGTACAGAGGAGATTTATGAGGATGTTGCCAGGACTGGAGAATTTTAGCTATGAGGAAAGATTGGATAGGCTGGGGTTGTTCTCTTTGGAACAGAGGAGGCTGAGGGAAAATTTAATTGAGGTGCATAAAATTATGAAGGGCCTAGATAGAATGGATAGGAAGGACCTACTTCTCTTAGCAGACAGGTCAATAATCTGGGTGCATAGATTTAAAGTAATTGGGGGCAGAAGGATTAGAGAGGAGCTGAGAAGAAATTTATTAACCCAGAGGGTGGTGGGAGTCTGGAACTCTCAGCCCAAAAGGAGGCAGAAACCCTCATCGCATTTAAAAAGTACTAGGATGTGCACCTGAAGCGCCGTAACCTACAAGGCTATGGACCAAAAGCTGGAAAGTGGGATTAGGCTAGATAGCTCTTTTGCAGCCGGCACAGACACGATGGGCCGAATGGCTTCCTTCTGTGCCGTAAATTTCTACGATTCTAATGGGATGATTTCCTATATTAACTATCTCCATCAAGAGTAAATGTTTCTAAAAGAGCAGGTTTACGATTCCATTAGAAATTGCATCCAAATGAAATTTCCCCCGACAGAAAGGAAGCTGATTTGTGTGATTTCTAATTGACCTGCCCACTCACAGGTCATGTAGCTGATAGTAGATGTGAGCCTCGCTTTTGTAGGTGGAGAACCTGAAATGATGGGGATCCACAGGTAAAGAAAATTGAAATGTCAAATATCTACTACAAGGGTTTCAATGATTTTTTTTTACAAATTACCTCAGCAGGGGTGAGCACTTTATACACCCTTCTTTACACTGAAGGTATTTCTTCTTATTCCCCCTTTGCTTCCACACTTAAAATCATAGAGTCCAGCACGTGAGTGCAAAAGATAAGGCTGAAGTGTTTGCAACCATCTTCAGCCAGAAGTGCTGAGTGGATGATCCATCTCAGCCTCCTCCCGATATCCACACCATCACAGAAGCCAGTCTTCAGTCAATTCGATTCACTCCACGTGATATCAAGGAACGGCTGAGTACACTGGATACAACAAAGGCTATGGGCCCCGACAACATCCCAGCTGTAGTGCTGAAGAATTGTGCTCCAGAACTAGCCGCGCCTCCAGCCAAACTGTTTCAGTACAGCTACAACACTGGCATCTACCCGACGATGTGGAAAATTGCCCAGGTATGTCCTGTCAACAAAAAGCAGGACAAATCCAATCGGGCCAATTATCGCCCCATCAGTCTACTCTCAATCATCAGCAAAGTGATGGAAGGTATTGTTGACAGTGCTATCAAGCGGCAACTTACTCACCAATAACCTGCTCACCTATGCTCAGTTTGGGTTCCGCCAGGACCACTCTGCTCCAGACCTCATTACAGCCTTGGTCCAAACATGGACAAAAGAGCTGAATTCCAGAGGTGAGGTGAGAGTAACTGCCCTTTTTTAAAATTATTCGTTCATGGGATGTGGGTGTCGCTGGCGAGGCCAGCATTTATTGCCCATCTGTAATTGCCCTTGAGAAGGTGGTGGTGAGCCGTCTTCTTGAACCGCTGCAGTCCGTGTGGCGAAGGTTCTCCCACAGTGCTGTAAGGAAAGGAGTTCCAGGATTTTGACCCAGCGACGATGAAGGATCGGCGATATATTTCCAAGTCGGGACGGAGTGTGACTTGGAGGGGAACGTGCAGGTGGTGTTGTTCCCATGTGCCTGCTGCTCTTGTCCTTCTAGGTGGTAGAGGTTGCGGGTTTGGGAGGTGCTGTTAAGAAGCCTTGGCAAGTTGCTGCAGTGCAACAACTTGACAGCAAGGCAGCATTTGACCGAGTGTGGCACCAAGGAGCCCTAGTAAAATTGAAGTCAATGGGAATCAGGGGGAAAACTCTCCAGTGGCTGGAGTCATACCCAGCACAAAGGAAATGGTTGTTGGAGGCCAATCCTCTCAGCCCCAGGGCATTGCTGCAGGAGCTCCTCACGGCAATATCCTAGGCCCAACCATCTACAGATCCTTCATCAATGACCTTCCCTTCATCATATGGTCAGAAATGATGATTGCACAGTGTTCAGTTCCATTTGCAACCCTTCAGATAATGATGCAGTCCGTGCCCGCATGCAGCAAGATCTGGACAACATCCAGGCTTGGGCTGATAAGTGGCAAGTAACATTCGGGCCAGACAAGTGCCAGGCAATGACCACCTCCAACAAGAGAGAATCTAACCACCTCCCCTTGACATTCAGCAGCATTACCATCGCCGAATCCCCCACCATCAACATCCTGGGGGGTCACCATTAACCAGAAATTAACTGGACCAGCCACATAAATACTGTGGCTACAAGAGCAGGTCAGAAGCTGGGTATTCTGTGGCGAGTGACTCACCTCCTGACTCCCCAAAGCCTTTCCACCATCGACAAGGCACAAGTCAGGAGTGTGATGGAATACTCTCCACTTGCCTGGATGAGTGCAGCTCCAACAACACTCAAGAAGCTCGACACCATCCAGGACAAAGCAGCCCGCTGGATTGGCACCCCATCAACCACCCTAAACATTCACTACCTCCACCACCGGCGCACAGTGGCTGCAGTGTGTACGATCCACAGGATGCACTGCAGCAACTCGCCAAGGCTTCTTCGACAGCACCTCCCAAACACACGGCCTCTACCAGCTAGAAGGACAAGGGCCGCAGGCACATGGGAACAACACCACCTGCACGTTCCCCTCCAAGTCACACACCATCCTGACTTGGAAATATATCGCCGTTCCTTGATCGTCACTGGGTCAAAATCCTGGAACTCCCATCCTAACAGCACTGTGGGAGAACCTTTAGCACACGGACTGCAGCGGTTCAAGATGGCGGCTCACCACCACCATCTCAAGGGCAATTAGGAATGGGCAATAAATGCTGGCCCAGCCAACGACACCCACATCCCATGAGCGAATAAAAAAAAGATTTCCTGTCCTGGATCGGCTGGGCACACCAAATACGGAAAGATCAGGTGTGGAGGAGAGCCCACCTGTAAAGAAGTTCACCTTTTCTATATTTCAGGCCTTTGTGTCCACAGCAGGACGATCTCAGGTGGCCCATAGGTCCGGGTGCTACAACTGGCATCTGTTTCCTACTTTACAGCAGTGACTACGCTTCAAAAGTACTTAATTGGCTGTAAAGTGCTTTGGGAAGTCTTAAGGTTGTGAAAGGCGCTATATAAATGCAAGCCTTTCTTTTTCTATCCGTCTACCCATTTTGGGGAGGTTCCTGTTCCTGTTCACTATCCAGTGACGCCTGCTAGTAATGGTACACAGATAGCAAGTAAAAATGGCATTGGGCTCAGCTGCAATATTCTCACAGCTGGATAATTCACTGTCTTGGAACATAGGAATATACAGGACCAGGAAAGACCACTGTGGTCCATCTGGCCAGTCCTAGTATCTAGAAAATAACATATCCCACTATAATATTTGAGGTTTTGGTTTAACTTATATTGGTCCCAAAAATCCACAGACCATGTCCTGTCAGTTATGCTGGGATCACGCCCGCCAGTGCCCTTCACCAGAGTCTGTGGGGTCAGTGGGGGGTCACCTCATCCGCTTGGGGCCAGCAGGTACCTGAACCACCATGGTGTACCTCAGGCACGGCCTGCCCCATGCGGCCAGAAACTTTCATTTCCCAGGAACTCCTCCCCTGGAAACCCCACACAAACCTTCTTC
This sequence comes from Heptranchias perlo, assembly GCF_035084215.1. Taxonomy (NCBI): domain Eukaryota; kingdom Metazoa; phylum Chordata; class Chondrichthyes; order Hexanchiformes; family Hexanchidae; genus Heptranchias; species Heptranchias perlo. The sequence continues at coordinate 29,390,538 of NC_090325.1, forward strand.
AATTCTCCTGTGTAAAGGGGCTGATATTTTTTTAAAAAATTACTTGATTGTTTGTGATTCAGGCGATCTTTCTGGTCTGCAGTCCCGTGGGGCCCGCTTCTGCATCTTTTGGGGCAATGACTGTGCTCAGAGGCCGGTGAGGGAGCCAATGACTTCAGGAGAGGAGGGAAGGAGAGAAACTTTCTGACGAGAGGTCAGCGACCTGAAACATTAACTCTTTCTCTCTCCACAGATGCTGCCTGACCTGCTGAGTATTTTCAGCATTTTCTATTTTTATTTCAGATTTCCAGCATCCACAGTATTTTGCTTTGGTTGACGGAGAGAAATCTGTCTTTTTCCTAACTAACCCCTTCTTGGTTTTAACAGCATATGTACTGTCTGCAGTGAAAATGGTGTATAAGTAATTTGTTCCCACTCTATTCTGAAATTGGCAACTAGGAAGTACATGAGAGAGTGACCCAGGGTGTTCTCCTGACTTTTGTTTCCTCTTTGCGGGGACAAGCTCGGTATCTGCTTGGAGTGCCCTAGTATCACAACTGAGATAGTGAATGTAGCAGAATGTGGCAGATCATGGCTCTGACCCCATGTCCTGTCATTCCGTGGCACGAGCACATGGAGCCTTTGTCTGTCTATAGAAGAAACAGAAGGGGATGCACCAAATCTTTCCGGCATCTTCCATTTGTCCCTCTCTCCCTCACTGCACGAATACTCACTTTCCAGTGCATCCTCCACGGTAGTCTCAGTGTGCTTCAGTGTCCCGTCTTTCAGCAGCTTTTTCTGAATAATCTCTAAGGGCACCAGTTCTCGGATGATTTCCCCATCATCTTCGGACTTTGCCAGCCAGCGCTCACAGGGAAAAGTAATTGTCTCCGAGCCCTAGCATTCAAGTAAATACAGAGGGTTAAGCTACAGGTATACCCATAAACTCTCTATCCTATTTCCTTGGCCCAGTGGTAGCACTATTACCATTAAATCAGAACGTCATACATTTAAGCCCCACTCCAGGATTTAACCATATAATCTAGGCTGATACCTCGCATTGTTGGAGATACTGTCAGCCCTCTCAGATGGATGTTAAACATCCAAAGGCACTATTTGAAGAAGAGCAAGAGGAAATGTCCTGGCCAACATTATTCTTTCAATCAATAACACCATAAGACAAATCAATTGGCCATTCACCTCATTGCTTTTTGTGGGACCTAGTGTGCAAATTGGCTGGTGTGTTTACTTATAAAACAACAGTGACTACACTTCAAAAATAATTCATTAGCTGTAAAGCGCTTTGCAGCATCCTGAGGACATGAAAGGTGCTTATATAAATGTGAGTATTTCTTTATTTGTATTTGAAAATTAATGTCTGAATTTTTTGTTTGGTCCCTTCTCAATAAACAGTGCTAGGAAAACAAAACAAAATTGAACTATCTCCATTATTTACTTTTTACCCCAGGGAATCATTTTATAAAGTCCTGTGGCTAACCTTAGAATAAAATCACAGCAGTTCGGATCCCCTCTAAGCAAGACAGATCCACAGTAATGCAGACACTGTTGATGACTCACCAGCTAATTTGGTTAATTGACAGGACAGGAAGAATACACCTGTCATGGAGGGAGGATGTCGGATGAGATTGTTCCCATTCAGCTCCATTTAACTTTGCAAGCCAATGCCCTAATGATTAGCTATATGATTTAAGCTGGTTAACTCCAGCAGTACGCCTGTGCACGCTTTGGCGACCCTAAGCTTTGGCTGCTGCCAATTTGTGCCTTAAGCTCTCTGGACCTAAGCAGGTGGGGTATGTCTCTAAAAAAGAGAGTATGCACTCCATATTGGGCAAACAGAAACTCTACCTACATAGATTACTCAGTACTTCAGTTTGAATTGTGACCGAATTCTGTGTGATCAGACACCTGGTTGACCAAAATAAAACTTGCCCCAGCAGCAGCCCTTTGCCAGCACAATGAAACACAATACACTAATGGTTGGGAATTATCAGCAGGTGAAAACATTTGGGCTGTCAGAACCCCAGATGTTAGCATCACCCCCTCAAACACCAACATGCTGCATCATAGAGCAGCAGGACGTAGGTTCCCTCACTCCACTCAGTCCTCAATCTCAGCCATGTCCCCAGAAGGGAGGAGACAAGCAGAGACCAAGCATGCTCAACAAGGGGGATGAAGCTTGGAAAGAGAGACCTAAGGTAGTTTGCTGCACCTGCCAGTGGTTATGGTTTGCGTACTACCATCAGAGGCTTTTAATGTTAATGGACCAGGTTGCCTGCCAATCCCTTTGACCAGGGATGGTGTGGTGCGTTCAGTTGAGACCAAGTAGAAAAGATTTGAGGAATAAATTAGAGATTCAAAAGATGTATGAATCATGATACCAATAAGAAAAAGAAATACTAGTTGTCCAAACAATTTGACCCCTTTTTGACTGATCTCAATCTTCTCACTGTATCACTCAATGTTTTTTTCTCCAGGAACACTTCTGGGGCTTTAATTTCCTCAGGCATCACATGGCTTAATATGTGTATGTAAAATTGCTTTGAATGCTATTTCAATGAAGGTCGTAACTCACTTAAAACAAACAGGTAAAGACCACAGAAAGGGATTTTATTCAATCGCGTTAAACAGTGCAGTAAAAGAGGAAATTAAATCGTCCAGTGGACTCTTGAACACATTGATAATATTTGCTTTAGTGGCCTTCCCCGGGACCTATTCTACAAATTTGAATCTGAACTATTTTCTCCAGTGGCACTGACCTTTCCCTTTGGCAGGAGTCGCCTGATATCCACTCTGTCCAAGTGCCAGCCGGAATTGATGCCTCGACCGTCATGTCCGATTCGAACCTTCTCGATGCACTCACCAACATCCTCCAACTAAAAAGAAATGTGGCTTTATCACAATCTTTAAGATATATTTCTATTTCATATAATGTCTTTTGCTCATCGAGGTTGAGCATTGACAGTGCCAGAGAATGAACAGTTTCAACCTTGGGAACTCGGTGACAACTTCAAGCATTCCTAGATCAGATATTGCAAAGCCAGACACAATAAAGCTCCCTCTACCTTGTTCCCAATCTATAAAACCCTAGCCTACAGGTTCCATGGTGAGCCCCTGTCTGAAAGGCTCTTCTAAGGACCAATTTTACAAATTGGTGCTCCAAGCAGGGAGCCTTACCCTCGGAGAACACATATCAGGAATTTAGCCGAATTCTTAGTGCACGCTCCCAATGGGTAAAGCTCTCCACCTGAACCATCACTTTGTAAAATCATCCTTTAATACCTCTCTTGTATGAGTGGCAGGACACAAGATAATGCTTGACACCTCGAGTGCTCTCTCACCTCTACCCTCATTCTCCGTCATAACCTTTCTTCTCTCTCTATTTTATTGATACAACTGTACTCAGTGCTCCTAACCCTAAAGTTAACCCTAACTCTAAACTTTCTTCACTTGTTATTCATGATTGCAATCATACAATACTACATGCTCTTCCTCCTCCCTTGTTTTTAAATCAAGACTCACTGTGCAGTTCCTTGTATGAACATTGGAGTTGGATTTTGCTGGGTTTGGATTTTGTTGGGGTTCTCCCGCCCGTCCACCATAGCTTTGGCAAAAGAGCCTAGAAATCCGGTTTGCCTTGTTCTTTTTCCTCTTTTTATCCATAGAGGGGGTCCTGCACTATGGGCTGTCGCCCTTCACCTTGGTTTATCAATAATTGAAAATGCAACTTTTTATTCAGTTCCATTATAAGAACTTAATTGACAGAGCAATCACTGCTTGTGATGAGGCCCTACTCCACATACTGACTAGTCTCGGAAGAGGAATTTTATATCTATCCTTCTCAGAACCTGCCAGGTTTATAGATGAATACACTCTCTAGATCTGCATTCTAGGTATATGGTATCCGCATTATCCATTTTCTCAGCACTTTAAACCACATCTTTTCTCTCAATGAAAACAAGTTTGAAACTTTGACCTTTTCAAAAACGAGAGCCCCAAGTCCCAGAATTTTCTTTATTGCTCTTCTGTGACTTCTTGCCAATCCATCAGTGTCCTTTGGAAACTAAAGTGCTTAAATCTTACACAATGTGGTCAAGTTTACAATTTAGTGCTCCTGGGCACAGAGCTTTACATATAAGGGGAATCTGGGTATGTGGGTGAGCACTATCGATTTGCAGTCAAATTCCCGATACGTGGTCCCATTGTTCAATGCTCTGCGCTCGAAACACTAAATCATCAAGTTTACCCCAATACTCTAAAGACGGCCGCAGCATATATAAGTCAGAGTTAAGATGGCCTGTTTTGATTTGTAATCAAATGGCGTTGAAGTCTTTCCAGTAATCAATCAGGTTTACTGATAGTTTAAACTGACTGGATACTTTTGCAGTAAGCTTGATTATCTCAGTGTTTACTGTGAGCTTACAGTTGACAAGTAAATGGGATGGATTAAATTATTTTATTGGATATATGCATACCTCTACGATGAACTTATTGACAGCGTCTCTCGCAAAGTACATCCTTCGCTCCCGCTTGTTAACACATAGAGACTTCTGATGGGTGCAGATGCCGTCTCTCCCATAAAGGACGATGAAGACATCGGCATCGGTCCCAGCTCCGTAAATGTCGGAGGTGTAAACAGTGATCTCGTATGGAACAACTGGAACAACAAAGTAGAGAAGCATAGGAGCTGAACCTATTGAAATTCTGTACTATGATTTATTTCTGTCAATTTTTTGTTGATTTTTAAAACATTCTCAGCGTGCAACATCCCAGCAGGCAGCTGAGCTCACTTCCCGTCTGTTGAATCTATTGGCAGAGCTGTGTGAGCTCAGAGCACTGTGTACATGGATTCAATGTGAAAAATCAGAGAGGATCCATTTTACGAATGTATCCCAAGCAAACTGCTTCAGATCAATGTCAGAGTAAGTGGATCTCTCATATGAAACACAAAGGAGACGATTTTCTGATCTGCCTGAGGATGAGAAATGGAACTGAAGGAGAATGAAAGTCATGGGAGAGAGGGGAAAAGATGGCATTGGCGACTCACATGATAAAGGTAAACCACTTCCAATTCACTCCCACAGTATGGAATTCCAATAGGCAAAACCACTTCCCATTCACTCCCATAGTACAGAATTGCAATGTACCATACCATTTCCCATTCATCCCCAGCGAACTGGATTTAGATGTTCCTTTAACTGAATTGGCTGAGATTGCCTACATTGCTAAGAGCAATGACTCCTATCTCATTTAACCAGCAAGCTGTAACATACATGGAACATAGTCTTTAGTCTGCAAGTCTGCCGGGAAGAGGTCTCGTACTATGTATCCATCATCCTCAGATTTATCCAACCAACGTCCACATGGGAAGCGCAGTAATTGTCCAAGTGATGGGGCATCGATTTCCACCCAATCTAAAAACCAGCCAGCACAGCCTCCTAAGAGAACACAAGGCAACATGAGAGTTAACCTTTTGAGTGTTAAAACTGGAATTGCACTTAAATATATAAAGAGTGGAAATGTTTATGAAGTAGATTTAAGGTCACAGGATAAGAATAGACAGAGATGGACAGGTATAGTAAGGTACACTCTGGAAGCAGTCCTGATAAATCCATGAACTGACACCTGTGGAATACAACTAGAAAATCATAATAATCTGTTAGATTAAGCTCTGGAGTTTTTGCTTGATTACCTTTGGGAGTCAGGTAGAAATTTCACAGATTTTTCATCTTTGAAGTTTTATGTGTGAGGGCTTGCCTTCTTAGTTGAAAAAGGATCACAACAGAATAAGTTGGACATGGCCCATTAGAAGGCCACCGGGGAAAGGAAATGCTTCCATGTTTTATGTTAAGCTTCAAACTACTAAGCAGCCAGCACATGGCACTGTCAACAAGGTATGGATGATGACAGGGCTATTTGTTGTTCAGGGAACACAGTCACTTTATATAAAGTTTTGAGATTGTCTGTAACACTGCAGGCATCACATTTTGTATAAAACACCAATAAATTGTAAGTGAACAACCTTAAAAAAGTATATTAAAGGAGAAAAGAACTAAATTATGTCCTGTTGTTTTATTAATCTTGCGATAATCTGGACAGGCTGTTAAGATAACAAGGAGAGGAGCCAAGCAGCTCCCAATCTAGGGAAACTTCTATCATAAACAATTATTAGCCTCTAATTGACCACAGGTCCTGTTCAGAACATAAAGAACAATGGTCTTAAAGGCATAGGCCACGTTAACAGCTAAACATTAAAAATACATTCCAGACTCCAGACTGCCCATAAGCAATGCCATAGGAGATCAACCCCAGTCCATCACCGGCATCTCCACATCATAGGAGATCACCTAGTGGTAAATAAAGATCATATACATTTTGGCCCTAATATTTCTTAGGGGTTCAGTTGGCCTCCAGACTGGTGGAACCCTCCAGGAAAATAGCAGAGACTGGAACTTTCCTCAATGCCTTGTAAAGGGCAGAACCTCCATTCACCCAAGACAAATAATGGTCAGGAGCCGAAGTCAGGGCTGGGGACTCTCTAAGCAGGGAGTTCCGTTCCTCAAGCTCCAATGGCACCCACCTTAGTATTGAAGGCGGTTACACTGAGCGAGTGGAGGAAAACTCTATAATCGTGTATGTGGGCCCACACCAGTGGGGTCCAGGCCAGACCAGTGGCCATTAACCCTGAAGATTTAAAATAAAAATGAATTTGCAGGTCAGGGGCCAGTAGGACTTTTGGTGGGGTTGAGAGGGCAATGCTTGAGCAACGCCCCCCAACGGTGGGTCAACAGGCGAGTTTCCACAGACATGGGGCAGGTGGGTGGAGCGATGCATCCAGAGTGGTGCTTGTCGCTATTTGCCCCATGCTAACGTGGTGTCCTCCCACTGACCCTGAAACTCCGATGGGGTTGGGTAAGAACTGATGAAAGCATAAGACAATGATGGATTAGGCTTGTGGCTTTAGTACCATTCATGCACTTGGGTTTGGTCCTATTTTCTGTTCCCCAGGGCCGGATTACTGCCTTGCTGCTCAGTGCCAAATTGTGCCACCAAATTGTTTTGTTACCTAGTTTGTCACCTGGTTTGGTGTTTCACCAATGAGTCACTCCTTCAGGCAATGTGAAGGCATAAGGCAGATTCTGTTTGCAGTAGGGGCATCTTGGCCTTGGAGAGGGCACAGTGAAAAGCTGTTTAAATTGATAGAGTATATATAAACTGAACCCTAACAACATGTTTGACACAGCCACAAGCTGCAACAAGGTGGGGGCACAGACCCCAGCTGGAGTACTGTGTCCAATTCTGGGCACCACACTTTAGGAATGATGTCAAGGCCATAGAGAGAGGGCAGAGGAGATTTACTAGAATAGTACCAGGGGGGATGAAAAAGTTCAATTACATGGAGACAGTAGAGAATCTGGGGTTGTTCTCCTTAGAGCAGAGAAAGTTAAGGGGAGATTTGATAGAAGTGTTCAAAATCATGAAGTGTTTTGATAGAGTAAATAAGGAGAAACTGTTTCCAGTGGCAGAAGGGTTGGTAACCAAGGACACAGATTTAAAGTAATTGGCAAAAGAACACGAGGCGAGATGAGGGAAAAAAAATTTACGCACCGAGCTGTTATGATCTGGAACGTACCGCCTGAAAGGGCGATGGAAGCAAATTCAATAACAACTTTCAAAAGGGAATTGGATAAATACTTGAAGGGGAAAAATTTGCAGGGATATGGGGAAAGAGCAGGGAAGTGGGACTAATTGGATAGCTCTTCCAAAGTGCAGGCACGATGAGCCGAATGGCTTCCTTCTGTGCTGTATCATGCCATGATTCTAAATTTGAACAGACATTTTAACAACTTTGTACATAGAGTTATAAGTGTTGAATGGACTGCCCGGAGAGGCAGTGGAGGTTGACTGCGACAGTAGATTCAAAGGAGCTAGCTGTGTATTTTTGGTGAGGGAAATGATTGAGTGGTATTGGAGATAGAGTGGTGGACCATCATTTCTGGCCTTTAGGATTGATCCAATGACCCTAATGGCATTTTCTGGAGCTCTAAGTTCCTTTGTTGCTGTTTAGTTCATTTTACTGAGTTAGTGTCAGCATTCAATTGGAAGACTGAGGCCGTAATGTCAGACTTTATGGTTTTTTTTGGGTTCAGGTCCTTGGTATGTGTTGGACAAGCAACGGGCAAAACTAATGCCTTGGATTTAGGTACCTTCTTCAAATCCCAGGGGGCAGGAAGTTATGTGCTGCAGCAGGTCTTAATGGTCTGCAGTAATGTATAGTCCAAGCAGAATTTTGACCTGGTGGCTTTTGTCAGAAGCAGCAGCTAAATTGCCTCTGACCACACTGTGGTGCTCTGCTCCAAAGGATTGGAAATAAAGCTCCAAATGAGGTAAGCGGAAGTTGCTGGTTGTCCTTTACAGATCCTACAATTTGAAGGCACAGCCCTGCAACAGCTATCACTGAGTTTCCATTGGCATCAGCCTAGCATTATCCTCAGAAAATGATGTGGAAAGAGTCACAATGTCACTACCACATTTAAATGGAATTTAAAAGCTCCTGCCAGTTTTAAGCGGTAGCTTACCATCCCCACCTGTTGGACTCTAGGAAGTGCACATTATGTGCAAAGGGGGCAAAGATCTGGCATTATGGGTTTCCACTCTCACTTCCTGGGATATTAGGAACAGAAAATTGACCCCATTGCTTGTTCAAGGTTCTTCAATAAGTGTTTCCAAAATGTTTATCAACCCAAAATCATTGGCTAAACATCAGTGTCTCATAAACAGGATGGAATAATAGCGGGTGATCCCATCATCTGGTGCATCCGGTGAGGAGTGTTACTTAGACATCTTGGGAAATCATGCATGTGATTTTACATCACTGAAATGAATGGACAGAATGTCACAGGCTGCACTGAGATCTTTACTGCGATGCGCTCTCAGTGAACGTCGGATCACGGAATCACCCTTTATGATTTTCAAAGAAAGTTTATGCAGAATTTGCCCTCAGGAGATTAAAGGGGTCAGATTCGTGATAGGGTAGATTGTGCATAGCCAATGGAAGGAGGCTCCTCGAATGGTCGAATGGCCTTTCCTTGTTCTATATTTTCTTATATTCTAAGCTGACAATAAAAGCTGAATCACTAACTTGATGTGAACAGGTGTTGTAGGTTTCTATAACTCCCATGTACTACTGAGTCTCTGTAAGCAGCTCCTGTGCCATGAGGAGAGTACATCAGAACTTACCGCGGTTATCATGTCCGATTCGGATTTTTTTCAGTGCTCCAATGTCCACGGCCTCTACAGTAAACTCATCGATATTTCCTTTCTCAAACTTATTTTTGTGAGTCTTTGATGCCTTGAGGTTGACAATCCCTACATTTACATGAAAGAAAGATTTGATAAAAAATATAGGGATATGTTTTCTGCTGCTAGCAGAAGTCGGGTACAGTAGCGTAGTAATCCAGAGGCCTGGAGTAATAATGCACAGAATGTGAGCGCAAATCCCATCATGGCAGCTTGTGAATTTGACTTGAGTTTAAAAAAAGACTAAATAAATGCCATTAATAAAGGCATCTGCAAACAATTCACTGCTGGTCAACAGGCACCAGGGTAAGAGGGGGGCTAAGTCAGGTAACATCTACCTCATGAGAAAGACAAACAGTTGGCAGCGCAAGGACAGCGGTAGCAACTGATTAATGTCTTTTTCCTCTGAGCTGTTGCACTGGAACATGTGTCCCGTGCTGCCAGTAATGATAGCTGCCGTATCTGCTTGCTTACCATGGACATGCACGTTAACACTGACCCTTCAACATATGCTGCTAATTAACTTGAAAAAAAGGGATATTAACATTTCTAGAAGTAAAAACAGAAAACATAGGCTATAATTAACTATAATAGTTACTACTTTTTATAACTAACCCCCGAATAGATTACTTTTTGTAATCTTAAGTCTTTTCTGTTTCTGAAGGCCCTATTTTCAGTTTCACTCCCTGTACCTCACACTATTTACCCAGGTGAGAGGGCAACTAGGTGGTGTGCATCAGGCTGTTCCCAATGCAGCTCTGCAACTGGTCACTGGGACGTGTGTGAGCACAACCCATGGGGAGGGACGACTCTCCCTCCCTCCCAATTTTCACACCGCTTAGTGCCGTACGCTGCTGCCGCACTCAATACTGGATACTTAGCGTGCATAGGACTGTGGCAATTGGTTCTTTCCTAGGAATCTTTCTTAAGTTTGTCCAATTGAAATGTAGAAGCATTCTTACCTGTGTCATCCTTCTCGCCAAACAGGATGATAAACACGTTGGCGTCTGTCCCTGCATTCTTCTTCTCCCCAGTTTTTACCCTCATAGTGTAAGTGGTGGATTGAGCTGTTGGGAACAAAAGGGTTTTGGTTATTTATTGAACAGTGTCCAATTTGGATAACCTTTACTGAAATCAAACAGACTTTGGTGTCAACAGGATGCCAGGCTGGGTCAGTGTCCGCTTTCTCTATAGAGGTACACTGCTGAAAGAGCGTGCATTTATATAGCACCTTTCAAAACCTCAAGACATCCTGTAGCACCTCACAGCCAATGAAGTACTACTGCACTGAAGTGTCAGCCTAGATTATGAACTCAAGTCTCTGAAGTGGGGCTTCAGACTACCACTGAGCCAAAGCTGACACCTAAGGAAGATACAGAGACAGCAAAATGCGTAAAAATTATATGCCGAGCTATGCCGGTGGTGTGAACTTCAACACAAACACATCATTTCATTTGTGAGGCCGGAAAAAGGGACTTGTTTTTTTCAATAACTTTTTTCACCTTTCTGTTCAAGGCCTAGTGTTGCCTGAGATTGCTCATCCGTGTCCAAATCTTTCTTCAGGAATGCCTCATCCACGGGAACGAGCTCTCTTGCTGTCTGGCCATCATCCTCATCAACAGCTAACCATCGCTCACAAGGGAAGAAATACCTGGTGAAGTAGAACAGTAACTCATTCCTAAAAGATAAGGCATCATTTGTGAGGCCTGCAATAAGGAACGCATTACTGACTTCCGTCTGACGATGCCTTTCCATCTCCATGATAGTTTCAAGTTAATCTGTGCATTAAATAGGAAGTTCACATTACTGCATTTTCCCATCAACCATAATGAAGGTTGTTATAAAGGAAGATACTTGTATCCTTATTGGCTTTTTATTGCCAAGGATCTGCATTGATTGAGTCTTGCCCTAGTGAGTGTTGATTACTACTGACTATCTCTGATTGATATAATGTGCCCAAAACACCATCATTAATTTGGGACTGGGTGCCCATGGGAAAATGGTGTTGGCCAAAAAACATTGGCAAGCCAGTAGGCAATAATAGGGTAGAGGCTGGGTATAGTAGCCTAGTGGTTATGGTACTGAACTTTTAATTAAGAGGTTGAGAATTTAAATCCCACCACAGGAAGTTTGGAATTGAATTCAATAAATCTGGTAATCTGTGGGCTAACACCAGAAAGTTGACCATGAAAACATCTGCTTTATTGTAAAAACCCAACTGGTTACAAATGCTCTTCAGGGAAAGGAATTTGCCACCTCTACCTGGTCTAGCTTAATGTAAGGAGTCTTACCACACCAGGTTATAGTCCAACAGCTTTATTTGAAATCACAAGCTTTCGGAGGCTTCCTCCTTAGTCAGGTGAGTGTGGGATTCCATAAAGGTACAGCATATATAGTCAGAGAACAATGCCTGGTGATTACAGATAATCTTTCCAACTGCCCGTTATCAAAGCAATCAAAGGAATTGAATAGTGTTCAGACAGAGAAACATTACATACAAGACTACTGAATACACAAACGGTCAGAACACAAAGACAGAGAGAGAGAGAGAGAGAGAGAGAGAAACATCCGAAAGGAAGAGAAAGAGAGAGAATGACCAGTTGTATTAAAAACAGATAACTTTTTTTCGCTGGTGGGGTTACATGTAGCGTGACATGAACCCAAAATCCTAGTTGAGGCCGTCCTCATGGGTGCAGAACTTGGCTATCAATTTCTGCTCGACGATTTTGCGTTGTCGTGTGTCTCGAAGGCCGCCTTGGAGAACGCTTACCCGAAGATCGGTGGCTGAATGTCCTTGACTGCTGAAGTGTTCCCCGACTGGGAGGGAACCCTCCTGTCTGGCGATTGTTGCGCGGTGTCCGTTCATCCGTTGTCGCAGTGTCTGCATGGTCTCGCCAATGTACCATGCTCCGGGGCATCCTTTCCTGCAACGTATGATGTAGACAACGTTGGCCGAGTCGCAGGAGTATGAACCATGTACCTGGTGGGTGGTGTCCTCTCGTGTGATGGTGGTATCTGTGTCGATGATTTGGCATGTCTTGCAGAGGTTGCTGTGGCAGGGTTGTGTGGTGTCGTGGACGCTGTTCTCCTGAAAGCTGGGTAATTTGCTGCGAACGATGGTCTGTTTGAGGTTGGGTGGCTGTTTGAAGGCGAGTAGTGGAGGCGTGGGGATGGCCTTAGCGAGGTGTTCGTCGTCATCGATGACATGTTGAAGGCTGCAAAGAACATGGCGTAGTTTCTCCACTCCGGGGGAGTACTGGACGATGAAGGGTACTCTGTTGGTTGTGTCCCGTGTTTGTCTTCTGAGGAGGTCTATGCGATTTTTCGCTGTGGCCCGTTGGAACTGTCGATCGACGAGACGAGAGTCATATCCCGTTCTTACGAGGGCGTCTTTCAGTGCCTGTAGGTGTCCATCGCGTTCCTCCTTGTCTGAGCAAATCCTGTGTATTCACAGGGCCTGTCCATATGGGATGGCCTGTTTGACGTGGTTAGGGTGGAAGCTGGAAAAGTGGAGCATCGTGAGGTTGTCCGTGGGCTTGCGGTAGAGTGAGGTGCTGAGGTGCCCGTCTTTGATGGAGATTTGTGTGTCCAAGAATGAAACGATTCTGAGGAGTAGTCCATGGTGAGTTTGATGGTGGGATGGAACTTGTTGATGTTATCGTGTACAAAATCATCGGGCAGACATTGATAGCCAAGTTCCGCACCCATGAGGACGGCCTCAACCGGGATCTTGGGTTCATGTCATGCTACATGTAACCCCACCAGCAAAAAAAGTTATCTGTTTTTTATACAACTGGTCATTCTCTCTCTTTCTCTTCCTTTCGGATGTTTCTCTCTCTCTCTCTCTGTCTTTGTGTTCTGACCGTTTATGTATTCAGTATTCTTGTATGTAATGTTTCTCTGTCTGAACACTATTCAATTCCTTTGATTGCCTTGATAACAGGCAGTTGGAAAGATTATCTGTAATCACCAGGCATTGTTCTCTGACTATATATGCTGTACCTTTATGGAATCCCACACTCACCTGACGAAGGAGGAAGCCTCCAAAAGCTTGTGATTTCAAATAAAGCTGTTGGACTATAACCTGGTGTTGTAAGACTCCTTACATTTGTCCACCCCAGTCCATCACCGGCATCTCCACATCATGGTCTAGCTTAATGTGATTCCAATACCACAATATGTGGTAGACTCTTAATGCCTCAAGGCAACTGGGTTGGTCAGTGGATATAGCCTTGTTAGTTTTGCCCACATTCTAAGAACAAATTTTTTTAAAACTTAGGAAAATTCTTTTTCCCCTTGTCGCTTTCTCAATATACATTAAAAAGAAATGTATACCTTTATGTAGATCTTTTAAAAATTTAGACTCCCAGTTTGACAAAAAAGGAGATTTTTGCTCCAGATAAATAATTAATTCAGTTTAAAAAAAACATGGAGGAATAGGAATGAGAAACGTGTTTGCTGTATAATCTGCAAGCTGTAGAAAAATTTCTGATATTGTACAAAGACTATAATTCCAACCCTTTCATTTTGTACACATCAATACTCACGTAGTGTCATCCTTCCCATCGGCAATTTCCACCCTGTCCAGGAACCAGGCTGCATATCCTCCTGAGTTATCGTGTCGAATTCGTAGTTTCTTTAAGACGCCTAGGTCAATGGCTTTGACCAAAAATATATCTTCCTACATTGAAAAACAAACTACAATAATAATATTTTTAAAAACACTAGTGTTCTAGAGCGGCATTAGCGTGGGTCTAGGAGTAGGCAACTACGGGGAATCTGAAGATTAGGGAGGCAGGGAACAAGAGAAAAAAAGAGCAACAATTAGAGGGTAGCATCCCCTCCTATACCGAACAGCAGCAATACATAACATACATAGAATCATAGAAAGTTACGTTACAGAAGGAGGCCATTCAGCCCATCGTGTCTGTGCCGGCCGAAAAAAAGCTATCCATCTTAACCCCACTTTTCAGCACTTGGTCCGTAGCCCTGTAGGTTACAGCACTTCAAATGCACATCCAAGTACTTTTTAAATGAATTGAGGGTTTCTGCCTCTACCACCCTTTCAGGCACTGAGTTCCAGATCCCCACCACCCTCTGGGTGAAAAAATTTCTCCTCAGCTCCCCTCTAATCCTTCTACCAATTATTTTAAATCTCTGCCCCCTGGTCACTGACTCCTCTGCTAAGGGAAATAGATCCTCCCTATCCACTCTATCTAGGCCCCTCAATTTTATATATCTCAATTAAATCATCCCGCAGCCTCCTTTGTTCCAAAGAAAACAATCCCAGCCTATCCAATCTTTCCTCATAACAAATTTTCCAGTCCTGACAACATCCTCGTAAATCTCCTCTGAAACCTCTCCAGTGTAATCACACCTTTCCTGTGCCTCAGCTAATAAAGGAAAGTATTCCATATGCTTTCTTAACCACCTTATCTACCTGTCCTGCTACCTTCAGGATCTGTGGACATGCACTCCAAGGTCGCTCTCTTCCTTTACACCTCTCAGTATCCTCCCATTTATTGTGTGTTCCCTTGCCTTGTTTGCCCTCCCCAAATGCATTACCTCGCACTTCTCCGGATTGAATTCCGTTTGCCACTTTTCTGCCCATCTGACCAGTCCATTGATATCTTCCTGCAGTCTACAGCTTTCCTCCTCACTATCAACCACATGGACAATTTTTGTATCATCTGCAAATTTCTTAATCATGTCCCTTACATTTAGGTCTAAATCATTTATATATATCACAAAAAGCAAGGGATCTAGTACTGAGCCCTGCGGAACCCCACTGGAAACAGCCTTCCAGTCACAAAAACACCTGTTGCCCATTACCCTTTGCTTTCTGCCTCAGCCAATTTTCGATCCAACTTGCCACTTTCCCATGGATCCCATGGGCTTTTATTTTTCTGATGGCTGATGACATTTTAAAAATTCACTCTTGGGATGTGGCAAGGCCAGCATTTATTGCCCATCCCTAGTTGCTCTGGGACGGTCTTCTTCTTCGACCGCTGCACTGCATGCGGTGGTCCATCCATTATTTTTTGATCTTGTTATTCTTTTTAGCAGTTTGATACAACGGAGTGGCTTGCTAGGTTACTACAGTGGGCAGTTAAAAGTCAACCATATTGGTGTCAGAATGGAGTCACATATAGGCCAGACTGGGTATCAACAGCAGGTTTCCTTTCCTAATGGACATTAATGAAGCAGTTTGGGTTTAACAACAATCCGAAAGCTTTATGATCACTTTTACTGATACCAGCTTTTTAATTTCCAGATTTTCTAAACTGAATTCAAATTCTCAAACTACTATGGTGGGATTTGAACTCGTATTCTCTGGATTATTAGTCCAGATCTCAAGGATTTCTAGTCCAGTAACCTAACACTACACTACCGTACCCGCAGCCAATGGGCAGGAGTCCTTGCCTTCTAATGGGAGTCAAGTGGCGCAAAATCTTTAAAACAACTAGGGCATGATAGTCCCTCTCCTGATGTGGGTGCAGACAGGTGCAGTACCTGATGTTTGTTCCTTTCACCCTGACGTGGCTATGCCTGCATTTGGTCGGCCAGTAGGCTTGTTGCACCCGAGGCGCACGCCAGTTCCTGGCAGAGTCTTGCTCCAGAAAAGGGGTTGGGAATACACGTGCAGTGCAGGGCAGAGGGGCCTGCAGCTGTGGGCCTGGCCACCCGGCTCATGCCTGCTGACTATTGGGAGTACAGTAGCCTCGTAGCTACTATATTGGACTAGTCACCCAGAGGCCGTGTGTTCTAAATCCCACTGTGGCAAGTTGTGAAAATGACTTCTATAAATCTGGCACTTTGTGGGCTAGCACCAGAAAATGACCACATAAGCTGCCATTTTCTCATTAAAAAACCCAACTGGTTTGCTAATGTCCTTCAGCTTGGCCTCTAAGTAACTCCAATTCCACACTATGTGGTTGATCCTTAATGCCTTAAGGGCAAATAGAGATGGGCAAAAAAGCAGCACCTGGAAGCATCCAGATCCAAAGCTGCTTGGGGAGGCTGGAGGAGAAATGTAGTACTTAAATTTCCAGGCCTCCTTTGCCTTGCTGCCTACCTCCCTCAGATCCTCCAATTTGAGGGGGATTCAGGCACAGAGCTAAGCACCACTTCTTCTGGTGCATATAATGTTGGAGCCCTTCTGACAAAGCTAGAGTGAAATGAGACAGGAGGGACGGGAACCTCTGCAAGTCCTGTGCTCAGCCTGCCCCCACCAACCCCCAACCCCAGCCAAGAGATCCTGTGCTTTCTGCCTGTCATGTGTGGATTTAGATAGTGTATGCCACTAGCCAGTCAAACTTGTGAGTCCTGACACAACGTCCAACCATATACACTACTGGCAAGGATTGCTGGATCGTGGAATCCTTGGCAAGGAAGTCTGAGGCCAATTGAGTGACCCCTATGGTCATCTTGG